>NC_143012.1:81110919-81791408 GCF_055824585.1 Amblyomma mixtum | reverse complement strand
CGCTGACTAATCCTCTTATCTGAGTTTTTCAGGTCCTACAGCGCCTCCCCCCGTCGCAGCCCCTTCAAAGCCTTTGTTCATTACACACCCCCCGGATATAAGTTTTTCCACTATTGCAGCTTAACGAATCAAGGTTCACCTCCCTCCCCTTCCTGACACGCATCCCCTCTCACACCACTTTCCTTCCCCACCCCCGGGGCCTTCCTCCTCGGAGCGAAGGCCCTATTTAATCCCTGCCAATGATGAACGCTTTGCCCAGACGAAGACAAGTCCCCTTGTCGAAACGTTGGCTCAAGCAACCTGAGGTTTTCCGCTCCCTTGTTCATTTTTGTGATCGCAAAGGACCATCAACCACACCCTCTCTCTACCATGAATAAAATGCAAGGATATTATAAAGAGGTTCTGTTCAGTAGGAATGTACAATACAGCACACTTATAACAAAGGTGAATTAAAAATCAGGATACAATTCAAGCACATCTTCTGCAGACACGTGAACAAAACACTCGTCACACTCCATGCAAAACAGCTGCTATTATTAGGAGATTGTTCTTCATGTAACCTTGGAAAGGCTCTTTTATAGCACGCTTGACGCCGAGCATTAGACATATCTAATCCACGCTAACTGTCCTTTTTTCCCACAAGCAGCGCCTAGGATGCTGGTGTGTAGAGGGATAGTGAAAGCGACTGGACGATGAGAATTAATTTATTTTTCGAAAGGTCTTCCACACTAGTTCGTATTCCGATGCAGTAGCTATTTAGTGGCCGACCTAAGATAGCGTCAGTAAAAATTAGGAATTCCTATCTACTGAGTTCACGTACCGTATTCGAGCTTTGCACATTCTTTCTGTCGACGGTCTTTGGTAAGACGGTGAACCGGAGCTGCGCATGTGCTAGATCTATCTTGAGCAACAAGCCTCGAATTGTTTACGCTTATTTCTGGAATGGTCTAAAGGCCAGGCATTAAACATGAACACTGAAATATCGAAACCCGTGCTTTTCAAGGATTGCAATAAGCTTCCTTACGTGTCACGAATTTGTTTAAGGATGGGTCCGTCCCTCGTCCATAAAGTTCCGGCAGCAAATAGTCTAGGTGTCACTGAATTGGTGAAAAAATAGCGCCAAACCATGCAAACCACAAGAAAGAACAATGTCGAGACACAGGCGTCTACGTTCTTTCTTATGGCCTGCATGATTTGGCACTATTCTTCCACCAATTCAAACATGCACCAACTAGCCTAAAAAGAGGTGTTAACTTAGGTGTCATCTTTAATGAGAATTTATTATGGAATGATCACGTCAAATTAAGCTGAACAAACTGTGAAAGGTTGTCGGTAATTTTTGTGTCGACTGAGAAGCTTTATGACGAAGCGTGTGAAGCAAATGTTGTGCGCTTGCTTTCTTCTGGTGTTAATAATGGCCGTTTGGTTCGGGGGACCAATTCTTTTTAGGAATATCTGCTTGAACGTGCTTCAAAAGAAAGCTTATCGAAATATCGTGAATGCTGGGCGACTACAACATACTAAGCTGATACTTAAGGCGCTTGGCATCACCCCGTTCTACAGTTGTATAAATATTTACTGTTGAGACTGTATAAAGTAAGTGTTATTAAAAATAATGTAAGACGGGGGTTTATTAAAAGGAACTGGGAACACGGGAGTAGAAGCGAAAACAGTCCGAGGTCAGCTAGGCCAAGCACAGGCATCCGTGGCAACAGCAATAGGACTGAAGCGTATAGCCATCTTCGTTTTTGTCATGACTGTGCGTCTTCTTTACAGTTGCCCGCCTGGGAGAAGAGGAGCCTACCTGGCGATTTACGGCGACGGTACGATGGAGGAGTTGTAGTAAGGCTTGAGGCATTGGACATGAACTGTCTTGCGGCCGCGACGGCGGAGATCGGGAGACGGCATGAGGGGATCGACGACGAAATTAACAGCAGATGTGCGCTCCAGGACCTGGTAGGGGCCATGATACTTGGCGAGAAAATTTGGAAGACAGCTCCGGAGTACTGGACGGTGTCCAGAGCCACACAAAGGTGCCAGGAGAGAAATGCGATGTGGTGTGAGCATTGTCGTGGCGGAATTTCTGGCGATGCTGAGCGGCAGTCTTGAGTGGGCAATTTGGTTCCAGTTTTCTGCATGTTGCGCGGCTTCGGTAACAGGGGTATATTCAGAGACATGAGATTGGTAAGGGAGAATGGTATCTGTTGTCCGCCGCGGTGGCTCAGTGTTTACGGCGCTCGGCTGCTGACCCAAAAGACGCGGGTTCGATCCCAGCCGCGGCAGCTAAATTTCGATGAAGGCGAAATTCTAGAGGCCCGTGTACTGTGCGATGTCAGTGCACGCTAAAGAACCCCAGGTGGTCGAATTTTCCTGAGTCATGGCCGCGAGTATGAGCCATTAAAGGCCTTCTCCTTAAAAGCTGCAACCTATGTGAACGGAGTAAAGCCCAAGGCTCAAGGCTTGTGTAGCAGCACTGTCTTGTGCAGAAGATGAAAGCGGAAGTTTCAGCCTACGAACTAAACGCTGTTGACGCCGATAACAATGCTATTTAAAGCAGAAATACTTTCTACTCAGCTAACAGGTAGAAGTGCAGCGATTTGACCGCGTCAGCGGAGTGACACTGCAACCATATACCACCTCATTTACGACTAAATCACAGTTTTAACAGACAGGTATCGGGTACTCGATAGACAACCTGGTGCACTCGAGCAGGTTTGTTTTGTTTAAATTCAATTAAACCCGATATCTACTCAAAATGCCAATTCAAGAAACTGTAGTTTGCCGGTGCACGACTCTGAAGGCATTGTACGATGAGCAGCTCATGTCTTGCACTTGTATTAAAGCTTCTCATCATCAGCTTATTGCTGACGATTTGAAGCCTTTTTTAACGATCGTTATCCGCAACGTGGTTTAATGTGAGGATAACTTCGAAGAGCGCGGTATAGAACATTTTATTAACAATACTGCATCAAACGCTCCCTGCGTCAATGCCGTCCTTATCCAAGGTGGTTGAACGTTTAAAATAACCGCAGTGATGTTTATTATGCTGCTAGTGTCTATATAAAGCAGCCGTGACGCACAGACGCAGAGGGGCTGCATACCGAAACGAGGAACAAGCGACTGCAGTAAAGAAGAAAGAAAATATCTGCAATGGCAGAAAACACAAGCATAAATAAATCCTCTTAAGTCTTGCGAAAATATCCGCGCTATTTGTAAATTACCATCACCGAAAGAAAATAGCAAAACAACATCGAATTTATTAACCTTTTAACGAAGAACCAGATTTCTGCCCGTATTTGAACTCAAAAATATCTCCTTATTTTCAACTTCTGAAGATATACAGACGTCAACAACAGCCTTATTATTTATTCGATTTTCTTCTTGCCGCGGTTGACAATGCGCGAAACAATAAAAGGTCAACGAACGGAGACAATTGTACACTGTTGAAGATGTTAGTTATCTTCTCTGGGGACCTTCAAATTGAACTTGCAAAAAATTTAGAAACAAGTAAGTCGTATAGTTATAGCCTTCCATACACAAAAAAACAACCGAATTCTTTACATTTTACAGCGAAAGCAGGGCTGCTCGAATTCGCACAAAAATATCTCTCGATTGTCGTCTTTAGGATATATCCACACGTCGGCAAAAGTGTATATTTGTTTGACGGATTTCCTTAAAGCCGCGTTTGACAATGTGCCGAACAGTCAAAAGGTCAACAGACAAAGTGGACAGACAGGAAAGTGTACACAGCTGCTGATGTTCAATTATGGTCTCCGGGGCTCCTTCAGAAAAATTCTGAAAAAAACAACAACAGGCAAGTTGGTCGTAAAAGCAATAATCCATATACCGAATCTCAAGAATAACCAAGTTGACAACTAGAGACTGACACCGCTTAAGCAAGATGTTTGCCCTTTTCTTTACTGGCAGACGTGGAATTTCTAAGGAATGTATTTCAGGAAAACGATTGTGACAGTGTACAGTAGGAAGCACACCACAAATTCACTTTGCGAAGAAAAATAAATCGGTGAGCTTCAGTGAAATCCCACGGAGCATGAATTCCGTACCGTAAGCAGACTTTTATACAGGTGCTCTCAGTTTAGTGCATCTGTCTTGAATACTTCAAAATAATACCGCGATAAAAAAAAATTACTGCAGTGGAGGCTGTTTGCTCTAAGGCATCACGCCAGATATTGAATTTCAGTAACGTTCAATAAAGGGAATTTCTGTGCACATATGCAGAACATGGCGGAAAAAAAACTATTCAAATGATAAGGACGGAGGACTGACTAAAGTAACAAATAGCAGACTTTCAACTATGTTTCAACGCGGAAATTTTTGTGCACATATGAAGTAAATAATGAAAACAAAATAGCGCCTACGACGAGGACGTCATGCGGACTACGCAATAGTAGGCGCTAATGAAAAAGCGCGGCGACGAGGCAATACCATGCACTAGATGTGCACAGCGATGCATTTCAATGTCGTTCATGGACAGACAGTTATGTATATATATACAGGTTAGATTCATGCTCCATACATAAATAAACACAGATTTCCATTACTAAAGGTGAAAATCTGGGCTATGTGTTTATCAAGTCTGTAATACTTCCTCCTCGTTTCAGATGTTTCGTTCGCGCTTTTGCTCTTGTATACATTGGGACAGTTTTTCATTTGTACCTGCGTCACGAGGTTAATTTTGTTACCTCTGTCAAAAAGTGGCATGAGGCTACAGTGAACACTTCAATTCGTCCTAGGTCATATTTCGACGTCAACCCCTGCTGAACTTGTGGCACTTGGGAAGCGATCCGGCACATGCGTGAACAACCTCAGATGTTGTGTGTATTGTCACGTAGTGATGACTATAGTCCGGCGAGCAAGAAAACGGCGAAAATTACTCCCTAACCAAACTCTTTATTTGGGCTGACTGGCGCTCGAAGGAAGGAAGGGAAAACTTTATTTACACTAATGGTTTTTCCTGCGGTTTGGGGGCATCTTCAGAGACGTCTTGGTTCTACCCCCAGGAGCCTTCTCTGTCGAAGAAGTCCGCCTCTAATCAGTGGTCGGTTGCCCTCAGTCCAGGGCTCCGCTGGCCACTGCCGCCCGTTGAGCTCGCTGTACCGGACCTTGTTGGTCTTCAGAGCGGACGCTGGACAGCAGAGTCTCCCACTGCTCCGCACTCGGGTTTTGTATTTTGGGGACCACGTCTATGTTTTGGCAGGCCCATGTGATGTGGTATACAGTAGGTTTTTCGTCGCACCAGGGACATTTGTCCGTGTATATCGTAGGGTGCATCTTGTTTAGTATATGTAGGTTTGGGAAAGAGCCTGTTTGTAATTGTCTCCAAGTGACAGCTGAATCACTCGGTGGCGGCGTAGCGACAGGCGAGCTCGGTGGCCGTCGAGCACCCCCTTGACGAGGGAGACAACTGTAGAGTCTCACATGGTTATTCACTTTAATTTCGATCATTTTGCCATAGTGTCCGAGGCGCTATACTTCTTTCTGCTCTTCCCTTGCCTTGTCGCATCCTTCAGATCAGCTCCAGAGATACTTACGAGCCTAATTAGAGCAGACCAGGCGGTTGTAATGATTTCATGTTAAGAACACACTTGCTCCAGTGTGTTCACGCGCCCATTGTTCGCCGTTGTCTGTAAAAGGGCAATATACAAGGGCGAAACGTGAAGTTACGCACGACTCCCGGTGTTTAATAGCCCCTATCAAATTGCCAGGCAAACAAGTTTCCAGAAACATGGCGGCGCCGGTGTAGGGCCAGCCGTCGGGAGCACACTCCCAATACTTATTATGCGAGACAACAAGGCATTTGCAGCTGATTGCTTCGCGATTTCTCGCTTGTGAAGAATTTGAAGCTGCGGGATATAACATCTTAAAACGACATAAGTGTTTTGAGGGACAACGTAGGGGAGGGCTCCGGAGTGATTTGTACCACCTAGAGGTTTTAAAGGCACATAACATCGGACAAGACCCTGGATTTTTGCATTTCGTCGCCATCTAAATACAAAGAATATAGTCGGGACTGATTCCAAGACCTTGGGATAAGCAGCCCAGCGCCAAAGCCACTGAGGCAATGCAGAGGGTAATTCTGGTATGGGTTGGAAAATATTGTGGAAAGCCGCGGCATACTCGCAGCGCTTGCGTGTGCAATTCATCTATATGACTAAAGAGTTTGATTACTTGTTTTTTTTTTTCGGCATGGATCCTATTTTCGCAGCTCGTCCGTTTGCGCAATCACGGAAGAACGCGTCTAATATGCCGTCGGTGCAACTGCACAGTCAACAGGATTTTTAGAAGGCATTTCAGAGGGCTGGCACCGACGGTTTAAGAGCTTTGCCAGCTGCTAAAACATATTTACTGATTTAGGCGTGTGTACAGAGGACAGCTATGTACATTGTGCTCAAAAAGTTGTGTAAGCAAAAGGTGTTTGAAAATTTTACACCTGATAGATGTGAGGGACGGGACGCCCAAGTTTCGCTCTTCGCGCTCTTCCCCAGAGTCGGAGAAACCGCATAGCTTCACAAAAGTTTACTCATAACAAAGAAATCTATTCTCAAAGAATCGAACAGTACTCTTTAGTGTTTTACAGCGATTATTGCCTTACCTGCGTCCACGGCTACTCGCATCGACTGTCTGAACCACCGTGGTCTTAACGCTCAACTTAAGCGACGAAGCGGCCTTACACTTTCAGCAAGTAGCATTGGCCAGAGCGTCTAAGACAAAAACAACCGCGAGCAGAAACGGGGACCGTGACGAAATGCAGGAGTGCGCTGGTTCAGTGCGGATCCCAACGATATGCAGCATGCAACCACACTGCTGTGGTTAGGCCAAGTGCTTTCACGAAAAGTAAAAAGGAACGACGTGTTTACATATGAAAAAAAAAGACGGATGATTTAGAGTGATAAGGCCGAATTTGAATTAGGTGCCCTAGCATTTCGGTTTTCAATCTCTCATTGCTCATTCCCTAACTTACATTGACAGATCCCCGGGAGTCGCCATTCTATCCTTGGCGCAGTGGTGCAGCTATTAAGCGATGTGCCACTTCCCTGCGATGGAACGTGCTGCTGCCGGTAAGCCTTGTGCGACTCAAGTTGCTTTTCGCGAGCAACCTAGCTAGGTAGCAGGTGGGCAAGATAAGCCATGTGATTTTGTGACGTCCTCATAACCTGCCCACAGAGATACACCGCAGAGACAATGGCAAAGCCGCTGACTAGAAGCTCCAGTGCTAACCCACTAAGATGTTTTTGACTGTGGCAGCAGTAGTAGTTCCAAACCTGAAAATCCGGGCGTCGACGTGTGAGGCCTCCAGTGAGGCCGCCAGTGAGGCCTCCACCTTCCAAAAGCACTGCCACCACCACTTCCATTCTCCATCCATGTCTTCCTTCCAGAAGCCACATCCATCATCCCCCTGCAGAAGCGTCCTCCCAGCCAAGCGGAGCTTCACTGAAGCCACCTTTAAGGTCCAGAAGCGCCACCCTGCACACGCCTCCCCCATTCGAAAGCCTCCACGCGCGAGAAGCCCATGCGAGGAACTCACTTCGCACCGAACTCTACTCTCCACCCCATCCACCCTCTAAAGAGCTCCAAGAGGCCTCAACCCATCTGAACGTCCGGAAGCCTCCCCACAACAAAAGTCCAAGCAGCTGCAGAACAAAACCCGCCTACACCCTACAGAAGCCCATGAGAAGAGCCACTTACCAACTACACGCCCACCTTTGCTGTCCACTTTTTTTTTTCTTTATTGCTGTCCACACACTTGCACCCTCCAGAAGGCTCCAAGCATGCCCACCACCGTCCAGTAGTTCCACCTATTAAAAGTCCGCGGAGCAGCGGAACGAAAAAATTGAGGGGACTCTTTAGCTCCGCCCTAAAGGTATGACGCGATAGTGTAATGGGTTAATGCCCATATATAAGCCGGAGTGGTAATCCTCTACTTTATTTTCTTAGATCGTTGGTGTCACTGCCCTGCGATAGCAGTGCTGCCTCGGGTGGAGCTTGTGAGACGCAGGTTGCTCTTCCCGAGCAAACGCTTATCATCAATCATTAATTTATCTTCTGCCTGCCACGGTGATCTATTTTCTCGCAATACGGCGGGCAAGTTGTGACGACGTCGCTATGTCACGTGACCTAGGCGGCCCAGCTAGGTTCAAGTGGTCGCTAACACCGATGCCCACGCAGGAGATTTATTTTTTGCATCAGGGGGTACAATACTATTGCGTTAAAGGTGAGGGCGAAATCAAATTAAAAGAGGCATTGTGAAGGTGGCCAATCTAAAGCGAAAGGCAAAAGCCTCCCACTTTTGCATAATCGCCGCATGAGTTCGTATTACCGTCTGTTTTTTCTTTTCGCGTCTCTAGGCTACGCCGCAAAGAGTACGTGTTGAACCAGCAGCACGTCAGAAGAGCGTACTTGGGGCCGTATTTTATAACTTATAAGCTGTCCATTTCCCGTTGTCCACTTCGCGTCCATTCGGTCCTCTGTCAGTGATCATGCAGATATACCCGCGGATTACAAGCGTTTGTGAGAAGCGAACCGGCCATTGGATGGTTGTTGACCGGACCTCATCATTGGTTCTATATCGCAGCCAATCGCAGCCACAGGTCATATCTATATCCGGCGATGCACCTCGCCATTGGCTGCGTATTGCATCCAATTTCAGCCAATAACCCGGTCGCCAACGACCCAAAGGACGGGCCACTTGCCACAGACTATTGAAAAATTCAGGGGGCACTTTGACTGTCTAAAGTGCGTAGAGACGAAAGCGTTCTCCGCAGCACTTTGACTGCCTCTGTGGCACTGGTGACGTCACCACTGGATGACATCACACAATTCCTGGCAACAAAGGGGCCCACGAGTTAGCCCGAGCTCACTACTTCAGGGTAGCTGTGGAGCCGCCCGACTGCCAGAACATGGACGAGCGTGTGCAAAATTATACGGAAATTGTTGAAAATTATAGGTTACAGAGGAGACTGGTGCCACCACCGAATAAAAGTCTAAACAATAGGGAGGCAATCGCATGGCGACGCCTCCAAGCTGGGAACTTCGTAAACCCGGTCTGGGCCTATCATGTTCATAAAGATAAAGAAAACGATAAGTGCAAGCACTGTGGGGCGAGAAGGACCCTGGACCACATAATCTGGGAATGCGCTAGCTCCCCAGGGGCTAACGGAAACATAAATTGTAGAGAAACCTGGGAAGCCCTGCTGCGGAGCGAGGCCCCTGCTTCACAGCAACAAGCCATCCGCCTGGCGGAAGAAGCCGCGAGGAATCAAGACCTCTTCGCCTGCTTCTAATCGCGGAGGTCCCGGCCCCCGTCACCGAGGCCTGCTGCTGGGACGGGGATAGGGGGCTTCCTTATCTCGCGGAAAATAAAGTTGTTATCATCGTTATCATCATCATGACGAAGCAAAGACAAATTATTAATTAATGACTAATTACTCGTTAATCATTCAACACTAATTGACTGCTAATTAATGGCGCTTAAGCTTCGCCTTTAGGTGTGGAACGCGACAGCGTGTTGTAGCGCTGCCAGGGAGTTGTTGCGACTGAGAGAAGGATGAAAAGAAAATTGCCCGGGCCTGCCAACTGGCTCTAGCCGAGCGACCACCGCTGCCACGTGCAGATAGAGGAGAGTTAAAAGATTAGAGGAAAGAGTGAAAGAAAAGAAAAGACGCGCGTCGCAGCAACAACCGCGTCCGCCGAAGCGGACGCTGGCTGAAAAAACAGATAAGTGGCCGTAGCCGCGCTTCGTCACCACCTCCCGGTAAAGTCCCTCGATGAGCTTTCCTAACTTTAGTCCACGGAACGCCACCACCCGTTCGGCGCGATGCATTTCCCTTTGAACGCAATGCTTTTTGAGGAAAGGAAATGGCGCAGTAAATCTCTGTCACCTCGGTGGACACCCGAACCGCACCGTACAAGAAGGGAGGAAGTGGGATTGAAAGAAGAAAGAGGAAGGGGGGCCGTAAGGAAGAAACTGAAAATTGTATTTTTGGAAAGGAAATTAATCAGTAACTGTCTTGCATATTTCGGTGGACACCCGTCAAAACGCGGACACATCTGCCGACACGGCTGCCGACACGGCTGCCGACACGGCTGCTAACGACAGTACGAGGCATCAAAGGCTTTCGCCTTAAAACCGCGGGTGTATAGGAGTGACCACTGACAGATGACAAAATCAAGAGGAAATGGAGAACGGAAAATGGACAGCTTGTAGAATACGGCTCCTTCTTGTTTCCTGCGTTGACTAGGTTGACGACGTCGACTCGGTCCAGGTGCTCCGTCCAGACTGCTTTTTCCTCTTGAAAACGGCCTAATATTCAGTAGGTCGCCATGGTTGCAGATAAGCTGACGAATGCGAAATGAAAAATTCAACTCGTGACCATGACCCGACATCGCCAAGCCCGTTCTGCATTCGCGACGGTTTACTGTATAGAACGAATTACTCGACTGGAGGGGCGCGCTTTCTCCTTGCCGTTTCGGCAACTCTCTATTCCTCTGTTCTACGCGAAACCCACGATGACGTCACGGCTGGGCACTTGGGCTTTCCACGGACCTTTAACCGCACTGAACATTTTTACTGGCCAGAAATGCGTCGCCCGATTCAGTGTTACGCGGCCACCTGCGTGCAGTGTCAGCATTTTAAGCTCCCCACAACTTCTCCGCCGGGACGCTTGCATCCTGTTACACCTCTCAAGCACACCATATGAACAAGTGGGTCTTGACATGCTAGGCTCGTTTTCCCACTCGTCCAAAGGTAAGCGACGGGTCATCATGTGCGTCGAACTCCTCGTCCGTTACCTCCAAACTGCAGTGATACCTTCCGCCACTGCTGCTGATGTCTCTGTCTTCATTCTTCTTGCAGTCATCCTGTGTCATAGACCTCTAAGCACCGTTATTTATCAGTGACCGCGGCCGCCAGTTTACGGCAGACGTTGTCGAAGAGGTTCCCCGCCTTTGATATGGCCATTTCCGGCGTTTGACGCCGTACCACCCCCTGATAAATGGTCTCGTAGAACGTACCAATCGGACACGGACGAGCATGCTTGCCATGTATGTCGATTCCCGTCAAAAGAACTTGGACGACGTGTTTCCCTTCAATACATGCGCCTATAACACGTCGAGGCATGAAACAACTGCTAATAGCCCGTTCTTCCTACTTTATGCCAATCCGCCTCGAAGCGCTCTCGACACCATCCTACCTTTCTCTCTGGACACCAAGGCTTCGATTGCAAGCACTCTATGTCGCTCTGAAGAAGTCCGTAGGCTAGCCCGGATACGCACCTCGGCATCGCAGGATCCCTCTAAGCAGCGTCACGACAACCGCCGCAAAGATGTCGGCTACCTGCCCGGTGACGTGTGGTTGTGGACGCCTTTCAGCAAGCGTGTTTTATCCCCAAAACTGCTGTCCCATTGCACAGACCCGTTCATCGTGCTAGCTCGCTTCAATGACCTGAACTACGTTGTCTCTCCCCAATCTACACAAGGACGCCGTTCCAGGAATACCCAAGTCGTGCATGTTGCTCGGCTGAAGCCCTTCCACTCTCAGGACCGACTGATTAATTGGCCATAGGGCTCCGTCTGTGAACAGGGAAGCTTCACGCGCTGCCCATGAACACCGAAGTGACAATAAAGTGCGCATGCGGACGAACAAGCTGGGTATCTTCGCGCTGACGTAACAAGCTCGGATCGACCCACCTATGCAAGTAGCCTTTGAAAATAGAACCTGTAACAATATATACAGAAAGAGTTTCTTGCAGTAAATGAAAAATACGAGAAGTGCGCGGATGGTTCTAAAACGGCACTCTAAATTGAAAGCGCCTTAACACAAGGGAAACGTGAGAAAGTAGTCAGGCTGGCTCAGTGCGCTTCAGTTTTCACGTCAGGATGTTATGCCATTGCTGTGGTTGTGTAAAGAATAATGAAGAAAAACACCGAAAAGAGAGTTATCCACAGTGACTCTCTCAGCGTAATTACGGTACTAACCTCCAGAAATCCCGACCCCCCTATAACAGGAGCCATAATAATTAGCTTAATAAAAGGTGAACTTCAAGGACATACAGGGGTGAAGGAAAGAAATTCGGTCAGCGTAATTACGGTACTAAGCTCCAGAAAGCCAGACCCCCCTATAAGAGGAGACATAATAATTAGCTTAATAAAGTCTGAAACGGAAGGACATACAGGAGCGATGGAAAGAAATGCGAACAGGGAAAAGCCTAGGCGCTCCGCTGTTCGCATTTTCTTTCCATCGCGCTCTTACATCGGTGATACCAAAAAGACGCCAGAGGTCGTCCGTGTTGGATTCAAGAACGACTCTAACATATTTTTCTTATCACCCGGGGAAAATCGCGATGAAAAGAAATTCGAACAGCCACGAAAGAAATTCGTCACGTAGTCGTGACAACAACCAGAACATCAAGCCGAAGATGGCCTGGAAAGGAAACTTTTAGAGCGAACTTGCGCATGCACTGAAAAGAAAACAACTGAGCAGCAGCAATAGTAACAAGAGCGCCTCGTGGTCACCTGGGTCAGGGTATTTCCTGTTTGCGCAACGGAAAGCTGACCAGGAAGTTGCCGGGTAGCGACCTTACATTGTCGCTATCAGTGCCGAATGTTTTATAATCGTCAGCTCGTGGCCGCCATCTTTTCCGAATGATCTAGTCGTGTGCACTGAAAGTAAAGACGATAATTTGGACAGCGCGGCTGATATCAAACGACAGTACCTTTTGCAGGCAACAACAGACAAAGAGCGCTGTTTAAGAGTAGGCGGTATACTCACCAGCAGCAAAAAAGAAATGGCAATGGGCATTTAGTCAACATTTTAGCCCTTTGGTTTTGGAAACATTTGAGAAATGTGGGAACTCACCCTGAGAAAGGTTAAAAGTTTGCGTATTTTATGAAATAAATAATACAACGAAATGCCCCCCCCCCCCCCCCCACCCTTTCAATGCACCGTCCAGTTGAAGGAGGGAGAGAATGCAAAAGGAAGTGGAGGAGGCGAGGTTAAACAAGGTTGAAGTCATTGAAGTGTCTCCTTTCCTGACCGTTAAATACTTCTAAAATGCTCAGCTGGCACACCATGCATATGTCTTTTTTTTGGCGACACTTGGCAGGTTCAGGAAAGTCGTCGACATTTACTAAGTTTACAGCCTGTCTTCCTATCCTTCCGCTCGCCTTGAACCTGGTAGAAAAAAGAGGGCGACCTTTATTGTTTTCAAGAACGTATGCAAAGGACAAGGTTCGCAGTTATACCTTTGTCGTTCCTTTAAAAAAATGCTGCTCTAAAGTCGTTTCTAAACTAATCAGAAAACAAAGACTCGGAGGCATTCTTGTTTGAAGTTAATTTTTATTTTATTCTGTGACATATCCCCAGTAAAAACGGCATATTTTCCCAGCCTATAGGAGCCGTTATCTTACTTTCAGTGGCATCAAACGAATAAAAGCCTGCAAGCAGAGATTCACTTGAACAAGCAGTCAACATGCGGCCGGTGTATTGTCTTCTGGTACTCCTTGCTGCAGTAATATGTAAGTAAATAGATTCGACACGTTCGCAGGAATTAAGCGCGCACATTTAAATCTGTGGAACACACGGTCAAGTAGGATATTTGCCAAGCATGTGAAAAGAAATATTTTAATTATTTAATATTTTAATCAGCACAGGATGCTGGTGTACAGTTTCTCAATTACCCGCTAATAACCTGATGTCATTTTCTTCGGTACTTCCAAGAACTTCGACCGTGCACCGGAGCTGCCGTTAGTCACAATATCCCAATAACGATCATCATTGCACACCGTAAAATCATGCAACATGTTCATGACGCAACATGTATGCAACAAGCACTACTTGTCCTTTGGCTTTACCCGCCGCGGTGGCTCAGCGGTTATGGTGCTCGGCTGTTGACCCGAAGGAAGCGGGTTCGATCCCGGCCGCGGCGGTCGAATTTCGATGGAGGCGAAATTCTACAGGCCCATGTACTGTGCGATGTCAGTGCACGTTAAAGCCTTTCCGGAGCCCTTCACTACGGCCTCCTTCATAGCCTGAGTCGCTTTGAGACGTTAAACCCCCATAAACCGTAAACCAATTAACGACCAAAAAATATCGAACTGCCATCGTAAGTACTGCGAATGGCAAAGTTAGCTATATTAGGAACGACCTTTCTTGGAATGATCACATAAACCATATTGCTGCCAAGGCTAGTCGTGTGTTAAACTTTTTAAAGCGCAATTTCAAGCAGGCACCCGCTGATTTGAAGGAGACACTCTACTTGACAAACGTGCCTCCCATCTTAGAATATGGTTGTGCGACTTGGAATCCTGCAACAAAAACACTCATCAGCGAACTCGAACGAATTCAAAAACGAGCAACAAGGTTTGTATCCGCCAGCTATAATTTCACCAAAAGCTCATCTCAGATTTGCAAAAATTTGGACCGGCCTTTACTGCAAGGCAGACGCAAATATCTTATATTTAAGCTATTTCACAATATTTTATAGGCTCAACAGGCTTGTCTAAAGATTCATACATGAAAACTCCCAGCTACATATCCTCCCGTTTAGATCATTCTTTAAAGGTTCAAGAATACCAGTGCCGTATAAATGTCTTTAAAAACTCATTTTTTCCCAGAACAGTGCATGACTGGAATAAATTGCCGGAAGAAGTTGTCTTAGCCCCGAAATCTTCTTTTGAAAATGTTCTGTAGCGACTTTTGTTGAATTAACTTTTTTTTTTTGCGTCTTTCTTGCTTTCATGATTCTTTTGTTATAAGTTTGCTCAGTGTTGGAATGCGTTGTATTTTTATTGTTTGTTTGTGTGTTTTGTACAGTGTCCTCTGCATGACGATGTAAGCTTTGCAACCGTATCCCCCCTACAAAAATGCCCTCAACCGGCGCTGTAGGTACCCGAATAAATAAATAAATTTGCATTTCTTCTAACTTGTGGTTACCAACGTTATAGCTCTGGCATTTGCAGTATCTCTAAAAGGTTCGTTAGGAACCTCTTTCCCTAAATTTTCATACTATCCAGACTTATGTCATTTAGTGTCTTTTTACTCCTCCTTCCTATCTTTTATTTTCGTGACTGCAGACGACGTGTCCGATAAATCCGCGGCCGTTTCTGAGTTCGGCAACCACATTTTTATTTGTTGCATTATTATTTTGAATAAACCATTAACACCGCCACGCTGTCGCTGGCTCTCAATGGCGCTGTTCATTTTCGCTTCACGTATACTGTCCCGTACGTTAATGCGTAGATAAAAACTTTTAGCTGTTTTGTAAACTGGCAAATTTAAACCTTTTATATGCTCAACAATGCGTAACGCACAGTCTTCGTCAAAAGTATACAGGCAAAGGGTTCTTCTTCTGAGCCCTGCAGCGCGGCTCCTCTCGCATACTCAGAGACCCAAATTTCAGGAAGGCTGGAGGAACTAAAGTCCTCTAAGAGCACCACTACGAGGCTTAGAAACAAACCCTTTGGACTGCATATTTTTGACAAAGAATGCACGTCGCATCTAGCAAGGGCTTCTGGAGAAATTTTTTGCCATTTCTCAACTTTTAAATTTTTATCTTTTTCTATCATTCTCAAAGCAGAAAAATAGAACAGTAATGTGCCATGAGTGCGGAAAAATTTCTTTTCGGGAGATCTCCCCTCGCTATGTTAAATAGGAAGGGAAGCAGTACGGCTCCTCTTGAGGAAAAACACAGCGCACTCCTAAGACACGGACAAAGAAAGGCAAGACGATACAGCGCTGACTTCAACTGATTATTTTATTGTGGAACAACATATATATATACGTTCGAAAAGTGGGCGGAAAGACATGAGTAACATCTGCTGTGTTTGCACGCGACCGAAAGATAACAAACTACAATTGAAAACAACATGAGGGCAAGGGTGACCCTTGGAGGCAGCAAAAAAATGAAAACTAGACAAGATAAAAAGACAAGTGGAAGGGCGATTAAACGGCGATTCTTTGTCCGTGTCTTAGGAGTGCCCTGTGTTCCACCCTTGCAAGTACGGCTCCTTGCGGGGTACCTTTGCTGCCCAGCCCTATGCTGGGCAGCAAAGGTATGCTGGGCAGCATGTCTCGTCGTACCTGTGTCTATTTTGTCCCTGTTTTTTCGTTCTGCTACGTTTCTAAGATGGATCAATACCAACTGGCCCAAACTTCGGTGCTTTTGCCTATGCTGGGGGCTCTGCGTCGTGGAATTTAGTCACCGCCTTCCTCCCTCGGAGAAAGTCCTTGACGTACTCGTATGTTCTCTTGCCCACGTTTAACTCCTCCAGACCTCTGAGCACCGCCTCGAGTCGGACGTTGTCGAAAGCTTTCTTGAGGTCAAGGCCTAAAATCACCATGGCATCTAATTCTTTCGTTTTGACAAAACGTGACGTAACCGCCTCTCCTGGGTTCATTCCTTCCTCAATGCGAAGGGTCCAACTTCGAAAGGCGCCGCCATGTTTGTTGCTGCGGGAATACCACTTCCTACTCGGCGTCCTTTTGGCCGATGGAAATCGGAGGAATTTTTCCGGCGGCAGAAATCGGTCCTGTACCGACCGAAGCTCCTGTATATTAGTAATCAGTTAAATATTTGTGCGGCTAACTTTGTTTATTGCATAAGTGTGTTCGCGTAAATTTTGTGAAGGAACCCTCAAACCCAGACGCGCGGCATGCGTTCCTTACTTGAGGAGAAGCGAGGAGAGCTTTCAGAGTAAGAGTAAGATAGTCGAAAATTCGCGGAAAGGTGGCCTCGCGTAAGATAAGGAAGACTCCGAAGGAAAGGAAGCTTTCAGAGTTTGGGCCTACGCCGTATACAGAAACTGTACTAAAAAGGAAATAAATGCAGTGTCATAAATCGCGGCATATGGTTTTATTTATTTATTGAAGCGGGAGCTACACTACGCCAGCCGCTTCGCCTCTTCAGCATGGTCGCACTTTCGCCGTGGTTGTACCTCGGCCGTGGTCGCATCGACCTTGAGCCGTTGCTTAGCAACGGCCGCAGATTGCGGGAGTCGCCGCTCGGCGCGCCATCTGGCAAGACGTCACTCCGCCGTTGCGCTCGTCGTAGAGCAGACGCCGCTCGCCTCGCCAGTTGTGCGCATGCGTAGTAGAGCGAGAGGGGGGGGGGGGGGGGGGGGGGGGGGGAGTCGAAGTGTGTGTATATATATAGACCAGATTTTTTTACCCTCGCACGCAGGCTGCGGACGCGCGCCTACTCTCGACGCCAGTCGCCATCTGTCGGCGCGCGCGGCCCGAGGGACTGCGGGTCGCGCCGGCGCCGCGCATAGAACGCATGTTTACGTGTTCGCTTCTGCCGTTTTGTGCTCCATCAGCTAACGTATGAGGGTGTGTGCTGTGCGTCACTACTCACATTTGCCCTCTTCCAGACAGTGCTGCGGTTATCTTGTGCGCAGTTACTCGTTAACGTGACATCCGAGTGTAGTCGACCAAGTAGTGTACGGACTGGAAACCGGCACTTCTAAGCAGATTTCTGCGCTGTCGTGTCGTTTGTCGTCGCCTTTTACGTGCGATATCATCTATGATAATTTTATGCATCAGAATGTAGATCTATTGATTTGACTCAGTGGAGTAGTAACTGGATAGGCGAGCTGCAGACTGAAGGTTGTCCCGACGGAGCGCGTGTTTTCGATCACCATGTACGTGTTCGGCACCCTTGCGCTGAGCTTGCTCTTGTTCCCATTAAACACATTTCATGCAGAGGATTGTAAGCACGACCGCTACCGATTTCAGCTGCTTTTTCCGCACGCATGTTAGAGGTATCTGGGGAAAGGTTTATCTATAGTATCTTTCTGCTGTTGGTATCTACCTTAGCTTGGTTTGGTTTATTAAGGTTTTACGTCCCAAAGCGACTCAGGCTATGAGGGACGCCGTAGTGAAGGGGTCCGGAAATTTCGACCACCTGGGGTTCTTTAACGTGCACTGACATCGCACAGTACACGGGCCTCTAGAATTTCGCCTCCTTCGAAATTCGGCCGCCGCGGCCGGGATCGAACCCGCGTCTTTTGGGCCAGAGCAGAGAGCCGTAACCACTGAGCCACCGCAGCGGTGCGGTATCTACATTATTCATAGGAAAATATGCGCGATTTCATTACATTTTCCGCACTTAGCCAAACGCCTACGCAACGCTCTCACACGCGGCGAGAGCTCCTGAATAAAATAACGCGACTTCGGACCTCAGAATTAGTGAAAGCTGGATTAGCTGCTCATATCTATTCAAGCTTTTATAAATTAAGCGGAAGTCCGTTTTTATGCACCAGGTTGCATAAACCATGACAAAATTTGTTTTCTGTTGGCGCTGCGACTCAGTTGAGCTCACAGCGGTAATTTGTTGATAAACTGGCACGGCGACAAGAAAGCCTTTTGTGGAAGGGGGGGGGGGCTTTATGGCCGGCAGGAAGGAATAAGAGTGCATGGGAATTGGAACTGCATACTAGCCGCACACCTAATTCTTGATATTGAATAAAAAGTTTCTTTGCGGTGGAGCACCAAGACGGAATTCGATTAAGCACGAGCGCGTTCTAAGCGCCGGCACAATTAACTTGAATGTCAAACTAAATGTCATTAAAACGCGTCAATGTTATCGCTTTGATAACGTAAATACTTCCTGCAACACAGCCACGCAGCGGAAGTATGCTCGACAATGTTTTTTTAGCGCCCGAAGCGCGGCTATATGCAGGCGCGGCCGCGGAACTGCCGCAGCCCCGCAGTCCCCAACGAAACGCCCGCACCGCGGCGCGCCAGTCGGTGCAAAATGGCCGCGCCCAGGAGAGGCTCAAAAATCTGGTCTATACGGTTGGGCGTAGCGGCAGGCGAGGCGTTATGGAGAGCGATGAGTCGGCTAGGCTGAAAGAAGCCAGACTACTGCGTCGGAGCGATACAGGGGGGAGAGAGCGTGCCCAAGAGACCGAAGAAGAGCGTGCCGAACGTCTCTAGAAGCGTCGTAATGCCGACGCGTCACGGCCTGTAGCTCTCGCTACCTACCAGGTTTAAACAGAGCAAAACAACAGCGAATTTTTTTTTAAGCTCCAGGACACGTTATATCAGCAAGAATAGATTCAAATTAATTAAATGCGCGGCTTCAAGCTTTCAGTGATTTAAAAGGCCGGCGCCTAATTCTCAAGAAGCCTGACTTCTTGGCGGAAAAGGAGCTCTGCTGTTCAAAGCATTCAATCGTCAAAGCTAGCCTTAAATATGTAGTGAAACATTTCTAAGAGTCCTCTTTGCGTTAGTGGACAAGCTAACTTCAATGGCTACTGTTTCGGGTTTGGTTTGGTTTATGGGGTTTAACGTCCCAAAGCGACTAAGGCTATGAGAGACACCGTAGATGAGGGCTCCGGAAATTTCGACCACCTGGGGTTCTTTAACGTGCACTGACATCGCACAGTACACGGGCCTCTAGAATTTCTCCTCCAAAGAAATTCAACCGCCGCGGCCGGGATCGAACCCGCGTCTTTCGGGTCAGCAGCCGAGCACCATAACCACTGAGCCACCGCGGCGGCGGCTACTGTTTCAGAAAAGAACAATGCGTGAACACCTTGAGGATAAGGATGACAGCGGAATTGAAAAAAAAACAGACAATAATGCGGCGCCACCAGCGGGAAAATAATCTTTAGCTGAAGGATGTGGTTCGAATCCTCGAACACTCCTTCTAGAATTTGATATTTGTCAGTACGATCATAGTAACATTCGGGCACACATTCAAGATTTTTGCACAAATAGCTTGGTAATATAATCGCACTTCTGTAGTGAAGCAGCGGTGGTGTAGGCTGTTTTCTCTCCTTGAAAACACATGTGGCCCGTGCGACGCCGCGGGCGTCAACTCAAACAACCGGCGAGTTGTACACTATTCAGCCGGCTCCTAACGGATGTGTGTAATGACTTGATGATCTCGTGGCGTTGTTCTCCCGAAGGGCCACCTTTTTTTTCCTTCCGGCAGTCCTTCGCTGTCCCCAGGAGTCCTTCTCTGGGAAGGTCATCCTCGCCCAAAGAAGCACAGAAAGATGCCGAAGACACTTTTTCAGGGCGACATCTTGCTTTTGGATATTTGACTGGTCAGACGGTGCGCCGCCAGCTGAAATCATAACACGATATAGAATGAAAAAAAAAAATGGCTTCATCCCTTGTGTCAAGATCCCTACCCAACAAGACCAGTAAGGATCCATTACAAAAGTGCAATAGTTTTAGGTACTTCAATAAAATCTGGAACACGAGAACATTATTAGTGAAGTGAGCTGTTCTGCTAGGTTAACATCTAACGCTTTAAAATTGGCGCCAATTCGGTGACATGCTTACTGATGGGTTGAATGATATTTCATCATTTAAAGTTCAGAAATGAGTGGGTTCAGTAGCTGTGCACGTAGTACGTTCTTTACAGATAAAGTAATGTGTTCACAAGTTGGAATATGCAGATTCTATACGAAACTTCCGTCGCCACAGGTCGATTCATCTCAGCTGACACGTTTTGTCATTGCCGAATTAAGATTACAATTCTTTTAGCCGATAGCTCCATGCCTGGTTCAGACATTAAAATGCACGATTATTTTACTTCCGCCATAATCGTCTAACGCATTTGATGAGTTGTCTTTTCCCTAAAATGTAATTTCGGGCTTTTATTATTCCTTTAATTAAACTGGTGCAAGTAATAACTGATATTTATATTACCTGTACATTTAGTGTGTCCACATGACGTCTCAGCGAATGAGTGCCTGGGCTAATAAGTTGAAACACCTCCTTTTTCTGCTCTTGCAGGTGCTCGTCCACCACAGAAGTGCCCAGTTTTAGCGAACCCAAGCTTTAATGAAACGAAGGGACTAGGGATATTGTGCAAACTGCTTGACAAAGAGGAATTTCGGAAAGATACCAATAACACATGGAAGTTTATCGTAAGTGACCAAATAGCATAGTTCTTTTCTCTCTCACGCACACTTACGACCGATTTCACGCAAAATTACCAAGCGCTGACTTTTTTTTCCATCCGTGGTGCCAGCTACTTGTGAAGAAAATTCGGGGACGCTTACGCTCCGCCTCAAGGGTATGAGGCGGTATCCTTGTAGATGTAGCGGGCATTACGGTTACAGAATATAATTAGGAACACGAGTAAAATGCAGATCTACAACATCAAATTATATTTCTCAGAAAAGCGCGAGGCGAACACAGGCCGCGACTGACTGCAATGCTTCCAGGAGAGGAAGCTGATCTTTTTTTTATTGAGGCAGCCTGCCTATTGGTAAATATTATGTACACATAGAGATGTTCGTCGGACTCTTCAAGGAAGTCACTAACGTCGAATAGTACGGCCTAGAGATCCAGTCTTCTAGATCCGATGGTCGACCTGGGGACGGCCCGCACCGGGGCAGATGTTTTTGCCTGGTGGCAAGCGTCTAGTGTCCGCTTCGCAGACAGGTGTAACTCAAGAACTAAAAAATATAGGAGAAAACCAATGGTAGCTGCAAATAGAGGAGGAAAAAATGAACCTAGAAGCCGAGTTTGATGACTGTAGATTAATTAGCTAATTAATTATGGGCAAAAATGTCAAAATTGCGTCGAAATAACGCGGACGTCGATATAGCCACGGGAACGGTGTGACGTCAAATCCACCGGATGTCGTCATGGCATAGTGAAATTTGCCACATAATGGTCGGAAAAATGTCGGCTTTGTGTCAAATTAGATGGAGAAATGTGTAATTAAGCGTAATTAACACTTAAGATCCCCGAAAGATGTATAATTTGGGTATCGATATAGCCACGGAAATAGTGCGACCTCACATCCATCGGGAGTCGTCACGGCATAGAGTCATCGACTTTCGCCTCTCGACACTGCCAAAGTATCCCCGCAATTTTTTGTTGTTGTTTCTGTTGCGACTTAAGGAAGGATGAAAAGGAAAGTGCACGGGCCTGCCCACTGGCTCCGGTTGAGGCCCACTCGCTGCACACGTGCAGATAGAGGAGAGTTTAAAGATGTGAGAGAGGAAAGAGCGAAGGAATAGACGCGCGTCGCGTCCGCCGAAGCGACGACGCCGGCTGTTACAGATACCGCCGCTACAGGTTCGGCGCTCCATGGCGTGATTTTGTTCTGGTCGTCGCCGCATGCCGGCGCTACCACCTCAATCAGTTTAAACACCCTCGACTAAAAATCAGCTGCGACAGCTTTTCTGCGCACGGCCAACGCATGACCAACGCCGACGATGCCGGATTTACAGCATAGCGGGACCCTTAAAGATATCGGTTTAATCAAGTGAGAAACGATATTTTCCAGTTTATTTCTGTCATTGATAGATTTTTATTCATTTATAAAAGTTTCGCGTTTCGTGTCAACTAGTGTAGGCCGCGATCTGCGCTACAGTGCGCGGTAGGGGACATGGTTCTAAGAAAGGAGTATCTTGTAAAGACCACGGGTACTGTGCGGCCTCCAAAAACCAGACGAGAAAGCCGGGCAGAAAAGGCGATGCAGGCTGATCGTCGTCATGGCACTATTTTAATTAGATAGCATTAGGCGCACAAGGAAGGAAAAAAAAACCTGTAGGTGTTGTGTGTGTGAAGCCTTTGGATGGTATCTAGGGTAAATGGAAGAGGATAATAAAAGCAGTGGTAGCACCAGTATCGTACTAGTAGTGCAGTATTAAGTGTAATGTTTAAAAAAGTGCTAATCAGTTGTGCCTGTCGTGGGCCACCGTACGATCTGGCGGCAATCTTCTGCGTGCTAGGCCACTCCAGAAAGTTTTGTACACTCAAATACGCCTGGGTAGTAGGGCATAAATTGATGGTAGCGGGTGGACAACAGCCGCAAAGAAATGAGGGAAGCCTCCAGTGGTTTGCATAGCAGTGTTGTAGGCATAAGCAATACCACGGAGAACAAGGTCCCAGTACGTGTGGTTAGAAGTGACATACCTGGCAAGCATGTCACCTAAGGTTCGATTAAATTTCTTGGTTAGGCCATTTGTCTGTAAGTTATAGGCGGTGCAAGTCCGATTAACTAAGCTCAATTCGGCGAGCAGGGACCTAATGACGTGAGATAGAGAACGCAACATTGGCACTGAGCAGTTTACGAGGTGCGCCACGCCATAGGGTGAAGCGCCTGCAGAACGAAGGACGCCGCACATCTAGGTGCCGCAGCCGAGAGCACAGTCAGTTCAGCATACCTCATCAGGTGAACAACGGCAACAAAAACACTGCGGCTGCCAGCAGTGGTGCACAGAAGAGGGATATAGAAATCAATTCCGCGGCGTGGTACAAGTGTCGAGGCAGGTAAGGTGGGTAATGCCGAGGCTTCCACTCACCAGCGGGATGCAGAGGGGGTGATGCGATGACAGGCAAAGCACGAGCGGACATGCTTAAAGGGACCGTGACAGCATATTTTCGCGCATGCGCTGCTTATTGCATAAAATTGCCAACACGTTAATCTACAATTCCCCGAAGTTTCAATCGATTGTGTGCGGTAGATACTTTTAAAACAATTTTTTTTCGTTTCTTTTGCGAACTGCTTGCTTGTCTGGCAACCTCTGATCATTGACATCACAAGGGCATACACGCCCCGCGTCGTCTGCTGCGCGATGTTCGCTGCGTTGAGGTGCTTGCTCGCACACCTTGGACGGCGGTTGGTCGAAAAATTTTTTTTTTTAGCTTAGTGAAACAAAACGCCTTTTGTGTGTTTTCTTTTCGGAAGCCTTCAGCTTAGTACGCTAGCCCCAAGACAGGCGCCACGAGCAAGTCCGCTTTCCCAAGGATGACTAATATCCTTGGGAAAGCGGACTTGCTCGTAGGATAACTAATATCCTTGGGAAAGCGGACTTGCTCGTAGGATAACTAATATCCTTTGGAAAGCGGACTTGCTCGTGGCGCCTGCTTTCTGATTATTGAGGAAACAGAAATCGATGCACCCCTGCTTTATTCTTCACACTTAGAAGCAGTGAAACGCTCCCGTATGTGACAAACGGCACGTGTCATGCATGCCTTCGCCCATGTACGCCGTGAACGGCGTGGCGATCTGTCGCTGGCTGTTCTTGCCCGCTATTCGTCGGCTCGACAACTAAACTCAAATTATCATAAGGTGGCACTAGTCTAAGCTTGCGGCACGAAAGGAGCAGAGAAAAGTGCCAAATGCGACTCCGACGCGTCGGTTTCTGGCAACGAAGAAACCAGGTCCGCGCGGGGGTTGACAGTAGCCAGGCTCTGCAACGACGCCTCGGGGAAGCGGCTTCACGGCCGCCCACAGGGCTGTAATGGCCTTTGCGGGACGCCGAGGAATGGGGGTACAAGGAATGGTACGACCTCGAAGCGTCCGGCAAAAACCGTCGATGTTGTGGAGTATCGGCGGAGTAGGCCCGGGCCATCTCACTCTCAGCCACGTTCTTGGTTTGCGGCCTTGTCGCCCGGCCTTGAACACTTCCTCCTCAGTAGGAGAAGAGCGAGCTAGGGGAGAAATAAGTGCATGGTTGGTTGGTTTGAAGCACAGATGAGTCCCCTCGGAGGTGTTAGGTCATGGTGCCGAGGACCGGTGGGCCGTTAGGCTGACGACCTGGGGCCTCTACTGGATGGATCACATCTCACATACTTCCGGTGTTTGAAAAACCGCGAAGAGCACTTGATGGTTAGTAGCTGGCTGGTCGGAAACAAACCCTGTCGTGGAGGCGCCCCAGGTAGCTCACCCCGTGTTAGGTTCTCCTGTCTCCAGCGGTCGGAGCCCGTTGCGTTTGGTGGGTTGTCGGGCATGGGCATCCCTTGAGCGGGGCCGCACCATTGGGCAATCTCGATGCCCTCCCTGCCCTGGCCAGGCAGGCCAGCAATGGAGTCGAGACAATCGAAGGATCAGAGCGAACACCTCACTGTCCCCATTCCCATGCACAATTCCATAACCCATTCCTCACAACCATTCAACCCATCCTTCCCGCTACTTCCCAGGGGAGATCAGGGGAGTCTCACCGGGCCCGCTCCCCCGGCTGTGGGTCGCTGTGGTAGCTTTTCCCTTTTCTTTTTACTTTTCCACCTACGGGTGGTAAAATTATCATTTTCCCACGAGCCTATTCTTTTATTTTCGAATTGGGTTAAGCCTATTGTACGTATGTGATGCAGGCAGGGGCTTATTATTAAGGCGAAAGCCTTTAATGCCTCATGCTGTCGTTAGCAATCTGTGTCGGCAGCCGTGTCTACGCCCGTGCCGACAGCCGTGTCGACAGATATGTCCGCGTTTTAAGGCGAAAGCCTTTAATGCCTCATACTGTCGTTAGCAGACGCGTCGGCAGATTTGCTGCCGTCACTGCTTAAGAAAACTGCGCCGAGGATGGGAATCGAACCAGGGCCTTTGGCATTTGAAGCGGAGACGCTACCACTCCGCCACGAAGGCTCAAGGTTCGAGCATGAATAAAGGTGCATCTAGTGAATGCATGGGTTTCATAAATGAAATAAAAGGAATAAATTCAAGAAAAGGAAAAATAAAAAATAAAACTGAGAAAATAAACGAAAATAAAAACAAAACAAAAATAAGATATGAAAATAAAAGTAAAAACAATAAATATAAGGGGCAAAAAAATAAATAAATAAAAACAAAATATGAAAAATAAAAAGTAAACAGAAACAAACAGTGCACCAGGAAACGCTTTCGCCTTGCAGCTCTTTAGAGAGCCAAAGTGCCCCCTGGTTTTTTTTTCTTTTCTAGGTCACCCCGACCTAATGCATGTATGCCTCCCTGCTGCATGTGTGTGTATATAAGTCGAACATACATTTCTTTCGGCTCCCATAACACTTTTGCAGAACCAAGCCGCTAGCAGAAGCCAACACGACTCGAACGTTTCACTGCCCGCACCGACGAATAGTCGCCGCCACCTAAATGAGTGCTTCAAGATAATAGTGCATCATTTAGCATTTACTCTGCGCTAAGTCCCCCAGGAATGCGACGATTACGATTACTGCAGCCCCTCTCTGAGGTTGTTTACACAGCTGTTCTCAACCAGTACTGATCATTTGCTTGGCATGACGCAGGGTGGGCTCTCCATATCTTAAATGTTATCTACTCTTGCTTAGAAAACATAGTTTGACTCGTTTACACACTGCGATAACACTGCAATAAGAGCCAGTGCTGCTATCGCCTGCTTGAAAAGCACTTCGGGTACGTACGGCGCTTCTTGCTAATTGTATCTGCCTCCTCTGATGTCAGCAATACTTGATTTTAAATCGCTTTACCTGAAAATACGTTTGGCACCACTTGCATTAATGAAAACAGCCAAATTTGTTGTCCATAGTCGACGCCAACGACTGCTGCTGCCGACCTTCAACACACATGCTGTACAGACCGGGTCACAACGCCATTTCTCCCTTACTGTACGGGCATCCTGCGATGTAGGCAGTCATCGCTTTCAAGTCACTGTAGCCAAAACTACGTTAGACGGCCATTTGAATGCGCTAAAACTTGTGAATTCACTCTCCGTAATCGCCGAAATCGCACACACGAATGCTCGGGACTCGCTAGGCCTCGTCACAAAAGGGGCAACGGGCCGGCGGTCTGCCGTCCCCCGAAATTTAAGAATCTGGCAGAAGTTCACCGAAGTTCACCGAAGCTCACTCTTTACACTACTACGATACGCAGTCGTTGGTCGTGCTGGCGTCATCGTCGGTTCCAGCGTGACATACCGTTGCGTCAGCCATTGCATGTGCATACCGACCAGCCCACCGACCGTCGATCGGCGTCGCATCGGCCTGGTGTGGCTGGATCCTACCGGAAAACTTCATTACTGTTATCGCTTTTCGGCACTAGTCACTCATATATGAGGGACGGCTGCTACTACGGTCGCCCGCGAAAGTACAGGGGACAAGAGACCTCGCTGCCCGCATTGCATCAACGAAAGCAGACGACGTTGCTCCCTGTACGCCCTAGTGACGTCACGAGAGCATTCAATGTGGCGGTCGCTGCTGGTGGAAGGAGTTTCCTTAAAATGATCGGAGTGTAAAACGTGGTCAACGCCAACGCCAACGAACACAACGAACGCCGACGGCCTATGGCTTCAGTGCCGCATTTCTGGCACAACGTTGTCAATGCCGACGCATGGAGCGCACACCTGTCACTACCGCCTCTTAGGTTTAAGCACGGTTGAGGTGCCCACTGTTCCAAGAGGGCAGTTAAACGCCTTCCCTCTGGTTCAGGTGTGCACCGAGATGTGGGCACCTCACCCTCACCTCACGCTACGTATATCCTGGCATATCAGAACTAGGCCACTGAGAATTTTTGAATGTTGACATAGGCGGTCTCCTGAGTGCGGACGGCGTCGAGTGACGACGCAGTAGGCGAAACGCCAGAGCAATCGTTGTCAGCGTGCACACAATTCATCCCATACGACACGCAAACAAGGATTCTGACCGAATTTCAGCTTGGGAAATGACTGAACAGCACTAACGTCGGACTGCAAGACCAATTTTGCTGGCTTCGCCGACAGCCCTACGCGACCAGTGGAGGCGGTCATTTTGATAAAGTCCGTGAGCACTATGGTGACCACCTTAAGCGCGGAGGGAAACATTTTTTTTCCCTTGCTTTTTTTTTATCTGAGTGCCGCGACATCACGCACTCGCGGCGATGCTATTGGCTGGTGGGAGGTTCTTTGAGCGGTGGATGCCGCTCCGTTATTCAGTTGCATCCGGCTATAGTAGTGGTCGGGAAACAGACGGTAGTTACTACGGAAGTCACTCGGAGGGTGGTGATAGCGGAGGAAGGTAGCATGGTCCTTCACCCTGCACTTTGCATGACAAGCAAAGCAATACAACTGTGATGACCTCTGTGAATATAGCGTATGTTCTCACCTGCTTTGCTTTTTTTACCGCAGTGCCAAGTATTTCCTTTATTTCACAGTTTGTTTTTCTATTCGACTTGCAGACAGTCCAGTGTCCTAAGAGATTGGCCTGTTGCGCAAGGTTAAATAAAACGGGAGATATATCCTACTTCAACAAAACGTTAAATAGAAATAAGCCTTTCTGCAAGAAATCGGTAAGCCAAATGATATGATTGTGTGATATAATGCTGCGAGCAATGCGACTGCTAAGGACCGTGCAATACCTACGACGAGAATGAAAACTGTCATTTGTTAATTTTTCACTGCGCACACGAAGTTTAGTTTTCAACGAATGTATTCATCACATTCCAGGTGTTCCATGTTAGTATGACCAGACAAGAACTTTAAAACCACTTTCAAAATCTTCTTGAAATAAAGGGCAACTTTTCTGAGCGAGAGAGAAACCCTCATTTTACATTGAGGTTAAATCTCTAACAACTGGAATTCTGTGAAGGTTGTTAAAAAAATGGGCTTCCAAAAACTTCCCGTCAACTTCGATACCTTCCCTGTTTTGCTCTTATTCATATCAATCTAGAAAATAAGTGGAGGCTCACGACTCTGCGTTTCTGCGTTCATTAACTCTTCTCGTATTTAAGCCTTTTTTTTTGAGCAGCAGGTGAAGCCCTGTAAATAGCCGCTGCTTGTCCATAGTCACGCTTATGAAATAGCAATAATTATATAGAAGCTCTAAAGTTAGAGAAAAAAAACCTCATGTAAGGTGAAGTTTGAAGGTAAAGAAGGGTGACATTGATGAGAAGGTGAAAAAAGGCAACCATCTGGCAACGCAGAAACAGGCAGGAAGCCAAAAATCGCAAAAGAAAAAAACTTACTTAATAACTGAATCTAAAAAATTGAACTCGGAGGTAAAAAGAGATAAAGCTGGAGTGCTGATACACCTGTAGCCAAAATTATTTATGTAACAAGCCTCCAGACTAACACGTGCAGTTTTATCAATGCTCTTGCCAAGAATATTCGTCTCATTTAATCGCACCTCACAACCCTCGCAGCTCATAACGTGCGCAACCAAATGTGCGGACTTATCTTTCAAACCTGAAAAATTTCGGGCATGGTCCCCCAAACGCTCGTTGAAGCAGTGGCCAGTCTGGTCGACATAAAACTCCCCAGACGTTAAGGGGATAGCGTAGACCCCTCCCACGGAACACTTGGTAAACGGAGTATCGTGCTTCATCTGGCAACCCCGCTTTCTGGAGACGCAAATTTGGGGGCACAACTTTTCCAGCTTGTTAGGAGCCGAAAAGGCGACACTCACGCCATACCTGTTGGCCACTTTTCTCAAGTTGTGCGAGGTTTTGTGTACGTAAGGCACAACTAGCGGCTTCTGTGTCCTGCGACGATCCTCTCCGGTATTGCTTCGTATTCCATGCTGTTCGTGTTCGTGTTCTAAGTTTTTGAAGGAGGGTCTCACAAACAGCAACCAACAGAGCAGGGAAATCCAGCTGCCGAAAGTCAGCTCATCTGATTTTGAAAGCTATCTTGCAACTGATGTGGGCAGGATTTTTTGAGAGAAGACGTCGCGTTTCCTGGAGTCTTCTGTCGCTAGTTACCACTACTAACTGAATTACCCTCAGAAGTTCAGGCGACAAAAAGCAATGCGGTGTCCGCGCGGGCAATGCTGCTTGTGAGTGCGTTTTCTTTTTCATGTTTTATAGTGTTCTGCTCGAAAATCTTATCTGTTGTTGGTTTTTCTTTCTTTTTGCAGAAAAACTAACCAACTGGCCCTAAATGATTTTCCTTTTTTCGTAACCACAAGCGGTAAGTTTTAAAACACCGTCGAACCCACTTATGACAGCCACAGTTATAACGAACGCTCACTTACTGCGGACGAGAGCGATGCTACCGTCAAAATATGGATTAGGGCAATGAGATTGCGTCACAGATATAACGAACAACCATGATGGTTTAACTCGGTTAGAACGAATGAGGCTCCCCGCTTTTAAGCTTCTGGCATAATTCCTGCAAACTTAAGCTTCCGGTAAGCGAACATATGGAAGAGCGTCTCCGGGCGCCCCGACACCCTCCTCCGAAAAGTACGCGGAGAGCCAAAAACGCCGTAAAAATAGGCTAGACATAGTCGAAAAACGGAACAGCTTTTACAAATGCTGCCGTCGAAAGCGACTGTCTTGAAAAGCGATACCTACACTGGTGAAAGCCACGGCAAGCTTTTACGTCAACATCCTAGTGTGCACGAGAAGGAACGGCAGCGACCGGCAACGGCTCTTTATGATCGTCAAGGCACGTGCACTGAGAAGCTTTAGGAGCTATGTTTTCGTACGCTACAGGCCGAAAACAAAAGCTCAGATAACGCGTGACTTTTTGTTTTCATGCGACGAGCGTACAACCAGGCATATGTGTTCCAAAGGTGTGATGGGCATTGAGCATGATTTCCTCTCCGAGTGGCTTGCACAGCTCGACCATGACATGGCGAAAAGAATACGAGCTCGTGCGTGATAACGTTGTAACGCACCGCGTGTTACCTTCTATAGCGGTAGTGGCAACGTTCTTCTCGTCACTAAGTGCGAAGTGCCCATTCCAGCTACCGGACATGGGTGTCAGCACGCGATGCAGATGTCATATCATCGGTGCATCATCCTGCTGATGCTGATAGCAATTTATACACCAGGTGGCCATGCTCCTGTTCGGGCATCTTTTTTCGCTGCTGTGAAAATGATTAAATCCACCTGGGTGCCACAGACTAAGGGGAGCATCGAGAATTGCTTCCCTCAAGAATGCTTTATGGGGCAATTAACGACTGGGAACACTTTTGAACATCCGCATGGGAGTTTTTAGCAATGTGTTGTTGATGCACAGACTGCCAGGCATGAATTAGCCAACACGAGATACGAGAACACGGCCCGGAGTAGCTAGCATAGGCCGTCATTTACGATCTTTGCAATGCAGTGGTCAGCAGACATGGGTGCAAATACCTGTGTGGGGTCCACCTCGTCGGTCAGCACTGGGATACTAAACCGTTCTGCACAAAAGAATTTTTAAGGGGAAAGAGTTTATGAACGCAATTGATTTCATATATTGCAAGACTTCACTTTAACAATCGATATATCCGCAAATATTCCGTCGATAGGCTTGCATACTTTAACGTGGCGGCCAGCCGAAGAATGAGGCGTGATGAACCATGAACAAGAGATGATTTAATGGCCGCTGGCCTAGCGCGAGCGCTCCGTCCCGCGCCACTGCCAGCTTCGTCTTCGTCACAATATTTTCGCTACTAACATTTTTTGCTATCGTGAAAGCGTTACCCATTGTCTTTCTATGGCAGACTTGATTGCTCGATGCGAGTGATGAAAACACAAAGAAAGGTTTTGCTACACATCAGAAGATTGGGTCATTATCTTCAGTATTTTCATATCAGTACCTTGCAGTTTTACAATAATCAAAATTTTTGGAAAAGGATTTTGGACATTACACTGCGTTGGCGTCGAGGCGCGAGCAGAGCATGCTGGAGGGAAAGAAGGACAAAAGGCGGAGAAGGTGACCTAAGAGGCAAGTTCAGATCGCGGAGGAGTTGCCCTCACCAAAACAGATTCCAAAATATTCTAAGAAGGGATCGTTCATAAAATGCTACGTTTTTCATACAAAACCACAGAAACAAGACGCTAATGGTGGCTACGTTTACTTTGCGCAGCATTAGTTGCAAGTATGGAGCTGATGGCCGTCGCTGAAGTAAGACGGCCAGTTGTTGCTTTTCACTGTGCTATCTGCAAACACACGAATTTGAGTGAAGTCTCACTGTTGCTTGCAGACATTTACACGAGCTCTCAAAGAGCTAAAAATACATTGCACACTGTATCGTATATAAGCTTCCAATTAGACATCCGGCATTCCTTGAACTTATCAGTTTGGCTAAGCCCAAGAACGTTCTCCCAAAGAACAAATTAACGATAAGCGGCTCTGGAAGGCTATTTTCATAAAAGGACAATGCGTAGAGCTGATCCGCCGGTACCCGATTGGAAGAAGAGAAATACTATCCACCCCTGTTAATCCCAGCATTCAGGGAACGTTAAAACGTCCTGTGCCGAAGATCTGCTGGTGGTACGCAGAATTCAGGCAGTTACTAAACTCGATCATGCCTCATATGTCTGACAGGAGCAAACCATAGCCATGTTTCCCGGTATGCAAGAAAAGTGGTTATGGCTGCGCTTAGTCGAAACGCCTTAGAGCACGTCACCTCGAGCGCTGCCTCCATGACAAAGCACTGGAAGAAACTCCAAACATCAAGCATCACGTCATGTGTGTCCTAAACAAACGTGCAGAACCCACTTGCAGGCTCTTCTCGGGCCCTAAGTTCAGCTCTCACAAGGCGGAAATTTTATTAGGTGAAATTGTAGTGCTTTTTTTTATATAGTAATGTAAACAATTACTGCATCAGAGTAATTTCGCGACGAAAGTAAATAGTTACCTTTGAAATTACTTTTATTAAAAACACCACGCATCTGTCCGCGCCTATAAAGGGGGGCAATATTTTCGATGTCCATTTAGAAGCAAGTTGCTCCTGGTGCGGTATAAACTAAGAAATCGGGAATTCTTGTGGGAGCTGTTACTTATTCTGACGCCTGTATCCCGCATCGCTTAATCCCGGCACCTATGTGCCTGGAGGGGTCTATAAATGTGAAGTACAGAATGACCTTCGACATATATGGGATTTAACCTATTATGCGATCGCATCATACCCTTAAAGTTGTCCTTAAACATCCCCTCCAATTTTCTTTTTCCTTTTTTGTATGGTATCATAGCGCCAAGTGACCACAAAGTGCTTTTGTGTCTCCTACTGCCCCCTTATATAAAACCCTGGCTAGAGGACTATAAGGGCTGCTACATGACGATGATGATGACTGCTCTCAAACTTTTAATCCAACAGTGTAATGAAACGCCTTATGTTGGTCGCTTCAAAGTTCCTAAAGGCAGGTTACACCGCCGCCATACTTTCAGCAAAGTCTAATGCAGTGTAACGCAAGTAGCTTTGCCTGAAAGTAAAGGCGTTGACGTTGTTTCTGACAACGCCATCATTATAAACTGTTTCATGCGCGGTGCGTTGGGGAAAGTTTGCCGTGCTTGCCACCAGAAAATATCACCGGCTAAAGTGAAACATTGTGAAGATTTCAGTCCTCAGAACACTTCTGCATAACAAAAACTTCATCTCTGAACTAATTCCTGTCATGCACGTTTCTGCAAGGTAATCAATTTACTGATGTCGTTTTTCTTTTTTTTTTTCACGGTTGTAGGCTGCGGATTTACCTCAGAAACTTCAGCGCTACACAACTTCAATATCTGCCTGTAAAGTTTTTGCCACGGCTTGAAAGTCTGTTATGCTTATTAACTTCCTCATTTCCTTTAAAGTCGATTCCATATCTACGATTAAAAATTTCTGATAAGAAACATAAATACCCGACTCTGACCTCAATCGCTAATTACATACACAGCTTACAGGTGCTTGTTTTGTAGCGTTAGACGAAGAGTTCCAGAGCATCAACAACTCTTTAAACTTCAAGAACTTTGGACATATGCTAGATAAGCGAATGCACTGTAATTTTTGTTCTAAAGTGTGCAAACTACGGCTGTGGCTTGCAGCTATAGTAGTACAATCGACGCTCGTTACAGTGAATCTGGATAAAACGGACAGTAGAACATCACGAACAATAGGACTAATTGTATTTCGTCACCCCTCATTTTCAATCTAACATGGTCCACTTCCGATTCATCGTTCTAATACAGCCGAAACCTCGAAAGCTGTCGGTGGCGGGGTCCCTGACCCTCGCCGGCCGTAGTTTGACATCTGCGTTCCGGTTGACTGGAAGTATATTGCTGCAAGGTATTTGCCCTTTCCGGCAAAACGAGGCATCGTTATTATTAAAACCTGCAAATATGTAAAAAGAAGAAAAGAAAACTCTTTCAGAAAGCACGAAAAGCCTAATGGATGTATACGTTCCAGCAATGTAGACATTAAAAATTCTGAACAGTTTTTCAGGCAAGGTGAACCATTATCGAGCTGTTCCCTCCGTGCCAAATATAACAGACAGACCGGCGCAACATAGATGATCACAAGTCACAGAATAACCATGTGTTAATTTGATAAGGAGAATTAGGAACACAGAGGGAGAGGCCCGGCTGAGAAGATATGCCGCCGGAACTTGCTGTCGAGGAGGTGGTACGTGATAGCAAAGCAGACATATCAGGTCTGCTTGACATGAAATAAAAAGCGAAGATAAAATAAAAACACACAGGTTTCTGTGTAATTTCGAGGTCTATATTTTACACACATGAAACAATTTACCAAGCAGTAAGCTCTGTTAATATACCTTTCCTTTACAAAAGGCATTTAATTTCGTGTTCCTAACGCCTCTCCTATAAGGTATCGTGTAGCGCTTTTCTGTGTTTAAATTTGCTAGTTTCCAACCGTGAACTCGTCGAAGAAGATGTGTCAAAAAAGCTCCCCAATGGACATTAAAACTCCCAATGCCATCCTTCGAGCTTTAAGGACATCCACTGGACGTCCAAGGGAGTTCCAGTGCTCATTTGAAGAGAGCACAAACATTCAAATCAGGGGTGCGCTGTCCCGAAGGCGGCGTCACGGTGTGGTATGATTCGAGTTGCTTGGCGGCTTGTGCCCGCGTACCCCGGAATTCATCTTTCTTCACTCCGCGCCCATGAGTTACAGGAGGCAGTGCGGATGGCCCGATGCGCGGAGTTCCCGGAGCTGTCCGATGAGCATTATTTATTTATTCAAACAAATACCTCACAGGTTCCACACTTGGAACATTGCGTGAGGGGAGGGGTTACAATATTTAGCAGGCAAAAGATGGTACAAAGTGGAAAGAACAAAAGTAAACAATATTAAATACATTGGACTGCAAACAATTATTACACCGTACTTGAAGAAAACCGTATTATATTGACACAGAAGAAAAAAAAACAGCAAACAAATAGCGACACTGCATGGATTTGACGACACATACGAACACAGTTTATGTACAATATCATGGATGCATAAGGGTGGTTAATTTGTTGTTGAACATTAATGGGTCACGTATGGTAGCAATGCAATCCGGAAGACCATTCCAACACTTGATAGCACGTGGCAAAGCAGAAGAATTAAACGCGAGTGTTCGGCCGAATAGACGTTGGAAGCTAAGATTATTATGTAGGCGACGTGAAGTGCGCATTGGGCGTGTAAGTGGTAGTATGGATGCGTGACGACTGTATATTAGTTTCTGTAGTAAGCAAAGAAGTGCAATATCCCTACGTGTCTGTAAACTTGTTAGCGATAAAGATAACTTAATGCTTGCTACGCTGGAATGACGGTTGTAGTCGTGAGAAATAAAACGCGCTGCGCGGTTCTGAATTGCTTCGAGGGAATGAATTAAATAATTTTGAGAATGGTTTGGTTTGGTTTGGTTTATGGGGTTTAACGTCCCAAAGCGACTAAGGCTATGAGAGACGCCGTAGTGGAGGGCTCCGGAAATTTCGACCACCTGGGGTTCTTTAACGTGCACTGATATCGCACAGTACACGGGCCTCTAGAATTTCTCCTCCAAAGAAATTCCAGCCGCCGCGGCCGGGATCGAACCCGCGTCTTTTGGGTCAGCAACCGAGCACCATAGCCGCTGAGCCACCGCGGCGGCTTTTGAGAATGGGAATGAATTAAATTAATTTTGAGGATGCTGCCGACGCTGCCCTGGTCCTTTGCTGGTTGTCCTGGAACAGCTTGCTGAGAATAGTCGGGTTGTTGTTCGGTCGATGAAGGCTTGGTCGCTGTCTTCGGAAGGTTGGGTTCGGTGCTCGGTTGAATTGATTTCCGTTCAGCTCCCATGGAGCCTGCGTTTGCATGCATCATACGTTTCTTCACCTTTACCGTAGTGAAAGCGTGGCAACATAATACAAACTGACCGAGAGTTGAAGGGAAGTCGCAGTATGATGGCTATAGCGGACTGATGCTGAGGAGGCATGAATATTTTTGATACATCAGTTTTTGTGTTTTTCATTCACCGGTAGGTATACGTCCCAGTTGGGTGCTTGAACATGCTTTAACATTAATAAATTTTAAGTTAACAAATCGTGATCAAATATTCAATGCAAGGAGGGCGTGTTTGCCCAAATGCTTCACTTGAGGTGACCCCTGCACTGTACACGCTTCCGGCGTGCGGCCACCGTATAGCGATCCCAACCAAACGTGGCTGACTCATTCATAGACAGGCGTTCTTAACGGCGCTTAGCGCTTATCCGCACTGGTTTCTATCTGAGAACATTTTGTACATGTTCCAAACTTTTGAAGCGAGAAGCTTCACTACTCGCACCACAGCCGCGCTTCGCGTGAGCAGTCGGAGCCAAGATTTGCCATAGCTGCGCATGCGCGAAACCGAGTGATGTCACGCGCTGCGCAGATGGCCGCAGGCGCCGCCACGCCGACTCCGCCGCCTGACCTTTCGGCGCAGCCGCGCGCTACTGCGCATGTGCGCCGCCTCCTCACCGCCGCTACTACTGCGCGCTCGCCTCCTCGCCACCGTTTGACCTTTCGTTGCAGCCGCGTTTTTGCCACAGTTGCTACGCATGCGGAAGGAGGGCCATATAACGCGCTTGCCTACACCGTTATCGTGGTGCTCCCAGTGCACTGTGCGCGAACTGCGACAGCCATGACGTCAAAGCATAACTGCAGCCTTTCGCTTGTATATCCAGGCTTAACCACAGCTAAGCCACTTCCAATTTTTTTTGATGCCCATTGACGGGACCCCATAAAAGTTGTCAGTCAGTCCCTTCTAGCGAAATTTCCTTTTGGTTCTACGAAATATTTATGCGCCGACAAAAAGCAGTACTAACATCGCCATTGAAGTACGGCCATCGCAGGCAATATTAATTCTGTGCACTCGCTATGTGTGCACAGCACAATAGCCACTGAACGCCCCGACGGGTCATGTACGGCCAAAAGGAATATCAGAGTACATGGACCGTGACGTGCGACGCGAATCGTATAAAGAGAATAACGTAAATTTCTAAGAAAAGAGCACTGAAGGTAGCGTTTCTCTATATTTCGATACAATTGATGAAAGCTGACAGCTACTGAAAATTTTAAGTCAGGCACCTTAAGGTGGTTCGATGCAGTTCCTAAAGCTGCATTTTAGGATGTATAGGCCCCGAGATCAGCCATAGAAGAAAAGCATAAGGTAAATGTCTAGAAATTCCATATCTGCACTGTATCTGTGTGCATATCTTGTGAAAGAAGTTTTCGTCTCCGGGCGAAAATGATTTCTTGAGCAGTTTGCCCGCTTCCAAGGCTTATGAGAACTACTCAAAGCACTTTCAAATCTACTAGCACGTACCTTGTCTGTCTGTCCTCGGTGGTTTCAATGGCCGAGGTTGTGTGTTCCTCGGAGTCATCGATGGCTTGTACGGGCCCTTTGGCAGCAATTGGCCCAGGACCTTCTGACACGGTGGCGCCTACTGGCGTGTCGCGAGGATTTAGATCTGCCGCATCCATCGGTCCCGTCCTGGAGCCCAGCTGGTTGTTGTCCACCTCTCTAGAAGGAGACGCCGTCGCTGCGGGGCTGCCGAAGAGGTGCCCCGCGACGGAGGCCTTTCGGGTGTCGCTGGGTGAGACGTGTTTCTTCTTCAAAGCCATGACACGTCTGATACGCACGGTGTCTTGCTTTTTCTCCGAGCAGTGATGATTGCAGAAGAACGAGCTCCACGTGGACTTCTTTTTCTTCAGTGCTTGAACTCTTAGTAGCCGCCCGTCTCAGCAGCTAAGTAGTCGCTGATTCTGATTGGTGAATCGTTAAGCCCAGGATTTTTACAGTCGGACTTTCTTGTACTGGGGTGCCTGCTAGACAAAGACTGATTGGACTTGCATCAAGTTTACGACGTTTCCAGCGGTTGAAGGCCGACGTGTATGTAGTTTTATGCACGGGAAGTTGAAGGCGGGTGGATGGCGCGTAATTAGGGGTAACATCCAAGGATGATTGAAGGGTAGCCTCCCGAGTAAGCAGATCGAGCCGTGATGTCATCAGCGTATTGCAGAAAGTTTATGTCACGGATGTCATGCAAGCGCCATGCCAGCGGGATGAAAGCAATATTAGATGCCACCAAATGTTTCAAAATGACTTTCGGACACTCGATGCACGTCTGGGCCTCTTAGACGTCGCGTGCATGCAACCAGCTTTCATCGTATTGTGCTTCTGTGGCCAGCGTTGCCTCCTGTCTTGAGTGCTGGCTAATGTTTCTACCATTAATCCCTGCTAATGACGTTTTTAATAAAAACTAAATCAGCAACGCTTGAAATCTGAGGAACTATATTTAAGGTGCAAAATTCCCACTCTTTCTAAACTTTCCAAGCAAACGCGCTTCAAGTCATATATAATTCCGCACTCTGATTCAGATTTGCCAGAACACAAACCACAAGGGGTGATGGGATTGTTTATGAAAAAAAAAAAAACATACGAGGTCTAGATAGCGTTGGCGTCTGTACCCGAAGAATACATACGGGCATGTGAAGTAGGACGTGCTGGCGACAGCGGACGAATGTCAGTCCGTTGTTTCAGTAGCCTCAGACGGCAAATCGGAGAGACTATTTAAACGGTCTTTATGTAAAGCGTAAAGGGTGAATTATCGTTGCCTGGTGGTTACCACGCAGGCAGGCCGGCCTAGAAGCGAGCGAGTGTTCTGCTTTCGTGTGAACGGCAGTGGCAGCTGCGTAGCAGTTAGGAGCAGTGAAGGGGCTTTAGGAACAAGTGGGGTAGTGGCGACCTCACCTAGTAGCGGCGGAAATCTGAAATAGTCCTCATTGCGAAAGCGGCATGCACAGAGCTCTTCCCTCGAAACCGGTCGTGACTGACGTGAAAAGGCTACGGTTTAATGGAGCCTTTCCGCTTGATGTTGCAAGATGAACATAAAGATTGTATAATGTTTCAACTGGCCTTATTTCTTCAAAAAAGAACAGTGTGCCGCTGTCGAGGTTGAGCATGCATGGTTGAAACGAGGGGATTAATAGGAAACTCTTAATGGAGATGGTCGGGGGAGGAGAGAAGGGGCTTGTTTTTTAGATGCAATTTCTAAACCGTCATGTTTGAAAAAAAGGAGGGACGGCGTTTTTGACGCACAGAATTCTTCGCTTGGGGGGACACTTCTTTAAGTCATGCTCTGATATCAACGCCTGTAGAAATAACTGCTGTGTCCTCCCCACTGTTCCTACAGCTTGCCGTTCCGAAACAAGAGCAAATAGAGACTGGTAGTAATTTCTTATCGTACATCTTTATTCAGAGAAATGGGTGCAACATCAAAAGAACAAAGCAAATGACACAACATATTTGAAGCCAGCCGCAAGAACACTAGATCAGAGAAGGGTTATGTGCAGAACCAACTCCGCAAGTACATACAGAGCCTCTACCTGCGACGAAGAAGGAAGAAAAGTGTCGATAAATTGAATCGGAACCAATGGTCCGTAGGCAAAAAAAACTTTTGCATTCTTGTTTTACAGAAATTCATATAGAAGTACTCAGATTCCACAGTTCTACAGTCATGCAGATTGCGATACTGAAACGCCAAGCAGGCAAAAGTTTTGCAAGGTACCACTTGACGGAGATATGCTTTAATTTTGTTTCCTGCAAGTAGATATGTGGTACTGGGTTGCGAGGCCATAGGCAGGTTACGCTGAAAATTTGGCGGGAACACTTAAGCTCCATCTTAAGAGTATGACGTATAGCGTAATGGGTTAATTCCCATATGTGCACAAGGTCATTCTAAACTTTTCATTCACAAGTCCCTGGCAGTCCTCACACCCCTCCTGGCGCAGTGGTGCGACGGTTACGTGATGCGCCAGTATGCCCTGCGATGGCAGGTGTTCCCTGCGGTGGGCCTTATGCGGCCCAGGTTCCCAAGCGAACAATCATTAATTTAACTGCCGCCTGCCACGGTGGGCAGTGTGCTCGCTATCCGGTGAGCAGGTTGTGGCCTCAAGGTCACGTGTCCCAGATGGCCCACCTGCCTTTTAGGTTGCTCTCTGCGCACCATCTGTCTGATTCATGCTCCTGGTTTCTCGCTCACAACGCCGACACCGGATTTTCTGCGTAACGGGGCCTTTAAAGCTATCGCGTTAGTAATAGTGCAACACTGTTCACCATAAACTACCTAAACGCACTTTCAACATTTCCTTGGAAAGTTGTCCGCTCTTAGAACGGAATGAAGTCGGAGTCGACTGAAGGGGTTGTAACGTCTAGTGCGTGAGATTCATGTGCTTTTACAGCTGAGGGCGACCACATAGGAAAGGGCCAAAAATGGGCTATTACCACACAAGGTGGAATTAGGTCCTTCGCAGTCGACGATCTATTGAAATCTGGGATTGGCCAAAGACCCTTTTCCTACACATTTCATCCCTGAGAAAGCTCAGCGCCACGGGAGAATGCTTGTGCACATTATGAGACGGTGCGGGCGCGGCCACTTGGCTTCTTCCTCTCCTCTGTATCAGGGAGATTCACACTTGGAGATACGACCACGTTGCGGAGGCTTATCCTATCTCTCTCAGTTCATTGGTTTGGTTTATGGGGTTTAACGTCCGAAAGCGACTAAAGCTATGAGAGACGCCGTAGTGGAGGGCTCCGGAAATTTCGACCACTTGGGGTTCTTTAACGTGCACTGACATCGCACAGTACACGAGCCTTTAGAATTTCTCCTCCAAAGAAAATTTCTTGACTTCGTGCGCGCTAATCCACTGCAACCTCTGCCGTGGTCAAGTGTAAGTTCTAGCGAGGCCGAATTACGGTTCCTGGCGCTTCTGTGCATACAATCGGGGCATTTCTTCAAAGTATGCAGTTAGTTTAAAATGCACATCGAATTAAATTAATATTTGCAATTGGAGTTAAGAGTTAAAGCTGCCCCTTCCACGCCGTCCCACTTTCGTAAGACTGGAATTTTACCGGCTAAGCCTCAAGGCCCTAGGTAGCAGCAAGACTTTATATGGACTACTGAATGCCCCTCAAATGAGGGTCTCGAGCCAATGTCGTCGCTTGGTACTGACCACATCGCGGTTAATCCCCTTGCGTGAAATCGCTGGTGACTGGCATATGCTTCCGTGAAATGGGATTAACCGCGACGTCATGACAATCGCTACACACCATTGGATGGAGGGCCTCGTTTGAGTGACCTCTACCGTTGCGTTCCTCAGAAACATCGGACTATAGTGCCACTAGCAAAGATTTCACAATACCGCTTTCCTTTCACTCGCGCCCTCTAACAGGGAAGGTAACTAAATGGCTGACGGAGTCCAATGTTGCCAGAAGAGCGAGCATCAACGTTTGCCGGGAACCTGATAAGGGCGCCGTCTGTGGTAGTCTATAGCAGTAATGTGAACTGAAGATCTTCTCTTCTGCCTGCTTGCTCACACCTTCCGTGAACGATGTCTTAACTATTGGCAGCAGTGGCTCAGTGGTTACAATGTTCAGCGTCGAGGACGTTTGATCAAATGTCGGCCGCCGAAGCTTCGTTTAGGTAGAGAGGCGAAATACATAAGATGCTCATGCGCTTTGCGAGGCTATAGTGAACGTCAAAGAACACCAGGCAGTCGAAATTCAACCGGAGCTCTCAAGAATGTGGCTTCCTCCACTCAGTCTTTCCTCCCTTCCCTGAGAGCGTGTTTTTTTTTTTCGACCACAGTCACCCACACCTGAGTTTTAGTGCAGTTGAGACTGAGAAAAATGTTTCAGTAGCTGCAGTGGGCGCAAGCCTGCGTCTTTTTTTTTATTGTAGCTCTGTTGCATAACACTGCGATTGACCTTGAAATATTCCTTGAAGGACGGCCGCCGCAAAACGCAAATCAAGATTCCTCTATTTTTTGTTTTGGCTTCAGTGACACTTGGCTTTTTTTTGTACACAACAGACTTGCGGCACCAGAGTACAGGCCGCGTATTTCAAAATTACCTGCACTTCATCCCGTAGGCCATTGCTGCTCAGAAGTCATTGCCAGAAAAGAAACATGAAAAGAAATGCCTTGTAAACGAAGTAAGAACACACAAAACAACACCAGAGGATGGCGCAGAAGGTGCAAAAGCGCAACACTATCAGGTTTGTACAAGTGTTTCGACAGTATTTAAGAAGCTTGGCGTTGTAAGGAGTGCACAGATAGTAACTCAAACTGTTCAATTCACTTGACAAGAACAAAAAGGGTAAAACCTGAACGCATCAAGTTATTTTTTATATTTTTTAACTTTTCAACCGTCGGCGTTTTTGCACCCTTTCAAAAAATTTTTTACGCAGCTGCTGTGATTTCAATATTTGCTCAATGCCGCCTTTTTATTGTTCTATATTCACTATGAAAACCGCGAAATTCATGTGCATGAAAGATAAACGTATTATAATTGGCCCACTAACCAAAGTGGTATACAACCATCACCATATTGCATTGTTCTTGGCACCGATGTTCTCAAGCGTACGACAGTCTCTCTCAAAACAGCTTTCCAAGCCGGTGAGTTGGGCGCTGGCCTCACTCATTACGCTCGACCAACTCAACGCCCTAAGTATCTCCCTTAATTGGGAACAGAATATAGTGGTGTGCGACACGCAAGAAGAGGTGGTCCGACGCCTGCTCGCAGACTTTCAACTCCCCTCCGGTCAGGGACTTATTTACATGCGTGGACGACGGAAACTCACTGGTGATGCTTGTCGTGGGGTTCTCACCGTGCACAACCGCGAAACCAGTGAATCACTTCAATCCAAAATCCAGTGGCGTGGTGGTGAACTTGTAGCCATCCGCAAGCTGGGAACAACCAACGTCGCGGTGAGCACTTTTGGGGGCTACACTGTCCCCCGTTTTATGCACCATAACTGCGAACTTGCCCCAGTTCGTGAGTACAAGCGTACGATCCCAGCCTGCTCCCGGTGTAGTGAAGTGCCATCCAGTCGACATCTGTCCGGCTCCAGTCGGCGAACGCTGCGACCTATGCGGCCAAAATGTTGGCGCCACTGAAGAGGGTATGGTGCCGCACGACTGCCAGCCAACTTGCTCGGTTTGCTCGTGTAGCCACCTGATCAGCTCCCGTGAATGCACAGGCAAATTCCGAAAACAAAACACTAGCTCCGTCCAACAGGAATATACATACAAGAACTTGAAGGTTTTGGCAACTTTGGCAAGAAGAAAGCTGTGATGAAGGCCTAAAATACTTGCAATACCACAAATGTAGTGAAGAAATCTTCAGTGCTTGCCATTATTGATGGTGATTATAGTTCGTGACGAAAGAACGCGCTCAGCTATTTTGTACAGTGTAGTGGGAAAATGTTCTTGAACGAAAATAGGTAACGTCCGTGAAAGTTCAGCATATCGGCCACTCTTCTTTAAGAAGCAGCGTGAGTCATGCGAAGGACGCCCTTGTATGCATCGTTTCGCGCCATGATGCTGCACTTGACAGACGGGTTCATTGGGCTGCCGGGCGCGCAGCCGAAGGCGGCGGAGAACTCTTGGACGTGTCGGAAGGTGACGTCGCACTCGTCGTCGTCGGCCGCAGGGAACACGCTCTCGCTGCCCAGGCAGGTTGAGTAGCACGCCGCGATGAAGAACAGGGCGGCGCTGCCGTAGCCCTCGAACCCTTCGAGAAGTTCGTCGTAGCCCTGCGAGGCGGCGCTGCGTTGTCTGTACGCTCTCAGCGACACCTCGAGGGCGAGCGTGTGCTCGAGCTGACGGAGAATGTCGAAGAGATTGCCGTATCCACTGCTCACGTTCGCGCCGCACTCCAGCGCCCTCCTGAAGGAGCCCACGGCTCCTGGCGAAATGATGTAGCTGCGATTTAAGCGGAGTACACTATCAGGGAGATTATTTTCTTGCGTGTGTGCGGGCGCACTACACACGTTTCCACATCTTTTGGAATGTGTGCTTGACTCGCCGGCCTTGATCTGTCTTACTGGCTGTCGAACAATTCGCAAAGGTTGGCGTTGAGGAAAAAAAAAGTACAATTGGCGTTCTTACACCTTTTGTTCATGGAAGAATTAAAATCTTTCCTAGTGGATCTCTTATATAATTATTTGCCGTTACTCCAACAGCTGCGCAGCTATCGAACACCTGAAAATAAGCATATCATTGATCCCTTCAAATACTTTTTAAGGATCAAATAGAATCCTTCGCAGTCGCATTACTGGACTTCTTAATTTTTTTTCTCAGGCCCATACGCTAACAAGCACCACTCAGTGAAAGAGAATGAATTCCAGCCGAATCCTTACTCACTCCTGGTGCAAATTATTTGATGATGATGATTAAGCCTGAGAACATCATCTTCATCGTCATCATAAAGTAATGGTGAGCAGAAATTATCGGGAGCCATCTGGCCTCAAACTTAAGAGGCCTGTCTTCGCGGGACAGCAAATCTGGGTCTTTGGGGTCATCAAACTATTTCCATGGAGAGAAGGAACGGATGGAAGAGGGGGAGAGAGTGGGCTGAGAGACATCCATCGGAAAGAGAACCTGCGTTCCACGCGTGACATTTCTAACCAAGCCGATTTATATCAGCCTGCATATCTGAGCCTATTAACACGGTATGCTTCGGTAGCAACAGGGAGCGTCTTTTACACTGTTCTTATCGTAGGAAGGAGGTGTGAAGCGTTACAACCATACGTGTTTCTTGCGCTGCGAGCACACGCCATGGGGTCGACAAAGCGAAATGTTACGCAGCTGTTCTGCGTCAAAAGCCAAACGAATTTCACAGAAGTGGTAAGTTGTGGTAGGAAGGAATATAGGCTTCCACTTCTCGATTCATGTTGTTCACTTATTTCAGCAGAGTTGCTCCACAGTAGTCTACCTGTCGCTGAATAGTCGGCTGAGTGCCAGGGCGACGCTGTATCCGAGGCCTCCGTGGTTCATGGCCGGCGCGGCGCTCTCGTTCAGCCAGGGAAAGGAGAATGCATACGGGAGCAGCGCCATGTCACGGCCGGGAAGAAGTGTGAACCACTCGGCGAACTCGATTCGCGCCGAGGCCGTGCGTGCGTTGGCGTCCACATGGTCCAGGTTGACCGCCTGCCAGTTGTCCACCAGCGAAGCGTTCATGTCAGGGAAAGTCGGCTCGTCCTGCTCGGGCTGTATAGTGGGGAAAAAAAAAGGTCGCAGAGTTGGAATTAGTAGCACTGGGAGGAGAGGAAAATATTTTCGCCAGTGTCTGTTTGAGCTATAAAGGGGAATATCAAAGCAATCGTAATCATCACAAAACAAATCCACTGCTGGGCAAAACCCTTTGTCATCGGCCTACAATTCACGCTTAACTGCACTAGATGGACGCAATTTATACCCGGAAGCTTCCTTGCTTCTTGCTAAATGTGCCTTGTCTTGAAGTACAGTTTGTTACCTCATGGGGCCGTCCGCTGTCGTCCCTTTTCATTGCAAGCCCTTTGTTTTCTCCCTTTAGTGCAGAGGGATGTTAAATGGAATAAGATATCATTAATGGAAAGCATCGCGACAGTCAGTGCTTTGTGTTAAAAGAGCTTGGCCTCGTCGTGGACGTTGGCAGCATATCTGACACCCTAACATCAGTTGCAGTGTCGCCACTATTCCAAAAAAGACTTTTGAACCTTCATGTTACGGCGGCGTCGTTGGAGGCATCAACGTAGCTCTGCTTTCCCAAGGCGCCGCCGCAGTGGCCCAGTGGTAATGGTGCTCGGGTGCTGAACCGGAAGACGCATGTTCGATCTCGGCCTCCGCGGTCGCAATTCATTGGAGGTGAAATGCTAGAGGCGCGCGTGTACTGTGTGGTGTCAGGGCACGTTAAAAAACCCCAGGTGGTCGAAATTATCCGGAGCCCTCCACTACGGCGTCCCTCGTAGCCTGAGTTGCATTGGAATGTTAAGCAGCATGTAACCATAACACCAAAAAACATCTTTGACAAAACGATCTGTCTCGACGAAATATCTCACACGCCACCATATCAAGCCGCTGAAACAACACCGCTCTACTCCCAACCATGGCTCCCCAATGGCTCAGCGCTGATTGGTTCTTCAGCCATCGGCCTCATATACTACACTGAAACACCAATGCGGTAGCGCAGCTTATTCCTCGGCTGTGCAAGATGTTGATTTTTGCGGTCCAAATTGATCGCACCGGAACGGAAGCTGTGAGGGCCCAGGATTTCGAGGCACTATCGAGCGCCTTGAAGCCGCGTAAGAATACGTCACCTATGTGAGGTGGATCATCGCGCTCGTAGTCCAGCTTCGAATGCACAGTAAAGCACCATTTTCATTGAATGAGGAAGTACTTCGGACGCCTCAGATGCCTGGAGTCCTAACAGATGGTTCTTGGAGGCTGGCAAGGGTGAATGCACCCACATCCGCTATGTTGGATTGCACGCTGGCGTTATTGATTTCGCCCTGCAAACCACTTTTAATAAAGGTATCGGCCAACAACAGCGAACATAGAAGGTATTACAAAGAACTGAAATTAATGACAGCCAGGTGCAAAAAAAAATGGCCGTGCTAATTTCAGGCCCCTCTGCATAAGCATTCTCTTCCGCCGCGTAGATTCTAATGTAGATCTTTACAACGCGCTCACGAATACACCTTCAATCTATCCAACATTTGCAGCGAATACGCTGGAAGGTGAGAAATGATTCTGTACATTTTCTCCTCCCCGTCGAACCTTGAGCGACCGCTGGTCGAAGCGCGGGTCGAAGTACCCAAGGACGACGTCAGAGCTGTTCCAGTCCTGGACGACTGTACGGTGAGGGTCCCAATGTATCCACTTCTCGAGGCGGGCAGCGAAGGTCCTGCGGGTGTCCACGACCAGAAGCTGCGCGGTGTGCTTGGCCCTGCCGGAGATGACTTCGTCGTAGTATGCGCCGAAGACCTCGGCGCCGCTCAGCATGTAAACCTTGCTAAGGCAGAGGGCGCCGTGGTACAGTTCAGCTCTCATTTCGCTGCGTGAAAACCATGAGCACGTCGAAATTTTACGGTAGTATACGAATCTGAAAAATGAGAAAGGAACGGGAGGGAAACGGCATGCCGCTGACCCTGAGGCTTCCGTTCCTCTCCTTGCCTGTGCTAAGAACGCATTGCAGTTCCGCTCTCAGTTCGGCTTGGACGATTGTCAGCTGGACGCCCCAATACAGCTGTAGTGTACATTGTGTCGTGCGCGCGTGCTCTTATTCCGCTTCCATTATGGACATCACACACGCCAGACCTGTATAATCTTACGGTGTAAATAGATTATTTGTACATTATACCTTTCCCCCTTATCTTTCTTACTGTGCCATCAACTCTTCAGTTAATTTGTACAGTCTGCCTCCTATCCCTTTATTTCGGCTACCACAAATTAGGGGGTTCCCGCTGCGATGGCAGATGGCGGGGCTAGAAAAATTATTTTCCTTCCTTTCATTATTATTTTATTTTAAATTAAGCAACAACTACTACTACAACGTTCGGCGCATCAAGATCACGCGCAGACACATATTTACCTAGTCTACGAAGCTAATAAAAATGACAAAGCAGGTGAAAAGAAGCCTCAGCCGTCTGGCCCTGAGGCCTCCGTTCCCCTTTCTGATAGGGTACATTGATCTGTGGTACATTCGGCTCTTAGTTCGCTGCTTCCGGGACACCTGCACGTCGAAATGTTGGAGTTGTGTACGACGTTGAACAGAAAATGAGGAAGATGCGGGAGGGGAGCCTCAACCCACTGACCCGTGGGATTCTGTTCCGCTCGTTGCTAAGGACAGTGAGCCGTGGCACATTTCGGCTCTTAGTTCGCTGCGTTAACATCACGCGCATGCCAAAATTTAGCGATTCGGTACGAAGTTGAACGGAAAATGAGAAAGATGCGGGAGGGGAGCCTGAGTCCAATGGCCCTAAGGCTTAAGTTCGGCTTCTTGCTATAGGGACCGAGAGCTAGTATAAAAAGTTGAACCGAAAATGAAAAGGACGCGAAAGGTAAGCCTCAACCCGCTGGACGTTAGGGTTATGTTCCGCTGCGTGTTAAGGCTGAAGGCGTCGTATTACAGTCAGGCTCTTAGGTCGCAGGGTGAAGATCACGCGCACGACAAAATTCAGCGGTCTGCGAAGTTGAACGCAAAATGAAGACGCGTGGAGGGGAAGCCTGAGGCCTGCCCCCGGAGGCTTTCTTTAGGGTACAGTGCTACAGTTCGGGTTTTAGTTCGCTGCGTTGAGGTCACGCGCACGACAAAATTTAGCGCTAGTGTAAGAAGTTGAACGTATTTTTTTCCCGCGAATAAGCATGCCACAAACTTTTGTGCATGACTGTACACATATGATGGGTCGCGAGGAGTGAGGAGCCGAGCCGGCTTCGCAGGTGCCGCGGGGAGGGGTCGCTGACTCGCCGGATATGCGCCTCGCACGTGGCTCGCCGGCGTCTTCAGCTGCCCGCTCCCTTTCTCCCCGCGGCAGGAATGGCTCGCCGCTCTGCGCTATCGCCGCTTTCTCTCCCTCTCTTTCCCGCTCTCCGGTTACCCCTTTCTTCCCGCGGGCGCTTGTTGGAAGAAGAACCAGTCTGCACAGAATCTCTACGTTGTCGAGATTTCTCTGCGTTTTCCTCTCGGACGAGCATGGCGCGTGCTACACATACATTCCCATTCACTCTAAGGCGATGATTACAAATTTTGGTTGCTCTCATTGTAAATCATTTGCAGGTATGTTTATGCGGTGTGTATGCAAGGGGCGCAATCCCTCGTCAAGCTGAACTACTTTCGACTTCCTGTCTCTTGAGTACTTTTATGTGTGAATGTGAAAACCATTCGATTTAATTTGACAACTCTATCAGTTTCATTGACTCAATCACTCCGACTTATAACAGTGTGTTTTCTTTCAATCGCGGCTAAATTAAGGTTCAAGTTTGTAAGCATCGTCCATCGAAACGGATGCTGATACAGTACAGTAGGGTCTAACGCGATTAGAAGGTGATCTTTCTGGCTAACCTACAACGATTAAGGTGCTGACCTAACACTGTACTTTTGGCAAGGACGCTGAAAGGATTACTTGAAATTAGATAGCCGAGGAACTGCTATATTCAGCAGCGTCGTGTCTGTAGCGCAATAAATGAACGTCATGCGTCAGTTTTAGCTGGAACGAACATTAATCTCCAGTTTACGCTAGGCTGGATAGCCCGCCCCTCACCGGGTGTAGAAGTTGAGCAGTAGCTTCTGGTTGGCGAAGAGTGCCGCCGTTTGCACGACACACCAGGAGAAGAAGAGGTGCATCTGGTCCTCTCCGTATGAACTCCACAGGAAGAGGAACGTGCGCACCAAACGTGGCTTCTCTGACACGAAGACGACGTCTCTCTCCGAGTTCCCCACATAGTAGTCCAGCTCTTGAAGCCAACGTTGCTTTGTGAGTCCCGGCACCTTTCGGAACATGGAGGCAGTGTCCAGGCCACTGTCAAAATGATGTGTGCTCTCGAAGGCATATCGCAGCTCAGTCAGGTGGGTTTGGCCGAGCCTTTTCGTGATTGCGAAGGTCACGGTGGTGTTGTCCTCGTCGTGCCCGTATTCACGGTGAGCTAGAAACTCCCGCCTGCGGAGAATATGCTGCCGTCAGACGCACCAAAATGCTTTCTTCTGCTACTGTTTCTCCAAACAATCGCTCACCTGAGCTCCTCAAAGTAGATCTTCGCTTTGTGGTCACTGCCCTCCAAGCCCTTGTGCTTTCGGAGGATGCGCTTAAAATCACTCAGCGGCTCCAGTACGACCGTGGTGACGTTCGGGTCCTGTTGCAGTACAACATGGAGCAGGGGGCTCCAGTGCAGCCTGATGGACACGTGAAACCAGGTGCGAAGCAGGTCCGGCCTGTTGGAGTCCTTGGGTAGGCGGGGCCACACAATGCCAGCGTCCAATAGCGCTCTTTTGACCTGTGACCACCGTTAGAACCGGAAGGATCTTTCTCAAAAGTGTGTTTTGGACAGCTGGAATTACGTTTGGCTTGTGAGTCATCTCACTCGCAAGCTAGAACCAATCTCAACGGGTTGTAGGAAGTGCGACATATCCAAAGATTTGCGGCGGCTAAACCTTGACATAGAAATATCAGTGCCCCCGGAGAAAGGTAAAATATAGCCATCAGCAGACTTCAGCAAGTTATAGCAATGAGATTTCTTGTCTAATGAAGGAGCAATGGACAAGGAAAGCTACTATCTACGCTAAACTATTCGGCACCTCAAGATTTTTGCATGAAAATGCTAATGGCCAAATAGAAGGGAAAGAAACATATTGTATCTCCACTCTGCGATACTGGGGAAGGGAGCATGCCTCTAATTGTGCATTGGTGTTGTGCATCATCAACATCAGCCTCACTATGCGAACTGCAGGGTAAAAGGCATCTCTGTTGACCCTCCACTTAACCCTGTCCTTTGCCAGCTGCAGCCATATGACCCTCGGAAGTTTCTTAATCTCATCCGCCAACCTAACTTTCAGCCGCCTCCTGTTACGCCTGCCTTCTCTGGGAATCCACTCCGTTACCCTTAGGCACCAGCGGTTGTCTTTCCTTCGCATTACATGCCCTGCCTAAGCCCTGTTCTTCCTATTGATTTCGACTTGGATGTCATTAACTCGCATTTGTTCCCTCATCCGCTCTGCCTGGTTCCGGGCAGAGTGGGTGAGTATTTCAGTGAATATTTCAGACCGGCGTTCCTGCGCCCCTCTTGGATCGCTCTACGCCTAGGTTCCACTTGCCAGTTCATAGCAGCAAGAAACCTGGGGGCGCTGCCCTCCCCAGAAATCCTCGTCCATGCACGCAGCTCACCTTTTCCAGCTCGTCAGCCCTTCCCCGAAGCACGTCGTCGCAGCTGCGGTAGAAGGCGGCCGCCCTCTGCAGCGACGTCTGTCCCGTGGTGGGCACGGGCACCGATCGCAGCAGGGACGATAGCTCCCGCTGAACGTCCAGGAAAGCCACCTCGCGCACGGTCAGCTGGTTGCTGCGCCGCCAGCCATCGCACACGAAACGCGTGAAGCTCTCGCACGGGTTAAGCGAGATGTTCAGCGTGTACCGAAGACGGCGTGCGTAGTCGAGGCACCGCTCGGTACGACACACGCGGATGCTGCCGTGCCACTTGGAGACTTTTGGGCGCACGAAGAACAGCAGCAGGAAGAGGGATGCGACGAGCACCCCTACCAGGAGAACCACGCCGAAGATAGGCACCATCGGTGGCTGGCTCTTCAAGAGCGCCTGCGATGACATCGTTGGTGTTCTGTTACGGTGTTCTGCACAGATGAGTCGCCCGGATGAGGCACGATTCGAAACGAGTGTGCGAGTCCGAATGAGTCGTGAGTTGAAAGTAAGTGGGCCTAGACGACTTTTGAATCTGAGTGAGACGAGTCTCTTTGAATGGTTGACCACAGATGTCTGGTGAGTCTGACTGAACCCAAGTTATTTGCGAGCCTAAACGAGTTTGAATTTATGCGTTAGAGTGAGCCCGGGCCTCTGTCAGTGTGAGTTTGAGTCGGCCAAACTTTTTTGAGTGTGAGCAGAACTTTTGTGTGAGCAGACAGAAGCATTCAAATTTCTTCCTGACCGTCCGAGTGGAAATGAAGCCGTATATAATGTTTGAAGATGGTTCCAAAAAATTTAATCTACAAGCACCTCTATGTAACTGCCGCAAACACAGTGCGCAAGGTTGCCGCAGTGGCACTCCTCCTAAATGACGGTCATAAATCAAAGTAAGGTGTGAAAGTTGGTTTATTGGGGTTTAACGTCCAAAAGCGACTGAGGCTATGAGAGACGCCGTAGTGAAGGGCTCCGGAAATTTCGACCACCTGGGGTTCTTTAACGTGCACTGACATCGCACAGCACACGGGCCTCTAGAATTTCGCCTTCAAGAAATTCAGCCGCCGCGGCCGGGATCGAACCCGCGTCTTTCGGGTCAGCAGCCGAGCGCCGTAACTACTGAGCCACCGCGGCGGGGCCGGTGTGTAAAAAAACTAGGAACTTTTTAAAATACGAATATGAAATTTGCATCGTGCTTTTACTGTACATGGTGTGACCCACGCAACGTAGACAGTACAACGAACAGTGCACAGTGCTCCCAAGCAACACAGGTAATTGGCCCTGTATTAGACATATATTGGCCAATGCCGATCCTACAGAGGAGCACAGTGGTATCATCCATTGCCGATATTGGGCCGATTACTTGTGTTTTCTTGGGACAGTAATCGCTAAGCCTTCGACAGCGGCTTAGTCTAAGATGTCACCTTTACGCTTTTGTTGGCGGAGGAGATTTGCGTTGTGCTGGACACGAACTGCGGTGTCCTTGTCACGCTGCGCGTTGTCTCCACGTACGCCGGCTGGATGCTTTGCCGATGGTTAGCTTGAGGAAGCGGCGAGTCTGACCTGGTCGACCTTGAGGACGCCTGCGAGTGTGCCGACTGGGCCTCGGTGCTACCGCAGAGGGACCGTGTGTTTCTCGGTGGGCTTCTCATCTGAATGGGCTCGAACTTGTGCGGCTCGGGCTGGCGTCGACCACATCTACGCTCGGGTGATTCCCCCGTTAAGGTCGTTGACACGCGCCGAGGTGAGTGTCTTCCGTAACTCGCCACGGACGTTACACTGTGTTCGGGAGTCCCGCGGCGACTGAGTGAGGAGGAGGACAGCGACTTCCCGGATAGGGATATTCTTCTTTGGGGTTTCTCATCTTCCCACCCTGCGCGCTTGTCGCGAAGATGCTCTCGGAGGCAACTTTTTTGTGACGAATGCCGCGAGCAAGACAGACTGCTGGTAGGTCGAACGATCATCTTGTTTTCATTGCGTTCATGCGCAATGTCTTTAGGGGAGCAAAGACCAGATACTGGTGGTGAAAATGAGCTCGGAGATGTGTGGCAACGTTGTACATATCTGCTAATGGCGTCTCTTTCAGGGCTTGAGCTCGGACGTTCGGAACGTTCGCGTCGCCGTTGAAATTCTTGCTGTTGCTGGTCGCGCTCTGATAAGGATGGCGTCCGACTCCCACTTATCACCATTGACATCAAACTTGAAGACGATGAGCTAGCCCCGGGTGAAGCTCGACCCTTACAATGGGGTCCACCTCTGATTCGTCGTTCTGATTCAGCCATAACCTCAACAGCCGTCGCTGGCGGCGTGCCTGACCCTGGGCGGCAGTAGTTTGACATCAGCGTTCCCGTTGACTGGAAGTCTTTCCCTGCAAGATATTTCCCCTCTCCGGCAAAGCGTGGTATCGTTATCCTTAAAACCTGCAAATATGTAAAAAGAAGTAGAAAATGCTTTCAGAAAGGGCGCACTGCTTAATGGATTTTGCTACAATTCGGCGATGTAGACATTAAAAATCTGAAATTCTTTTTTAGACAGGGTGAACAATTATAGAGCCGTTTCTTCAGTGGAAATGTAGCAGACAGACCAGCGAGACATGGATGAGCACAAGACACACACAAAGCAGAAGTGTTAATTTGATAAAGAGAATTAGGAACACAGAGGGAGGGGCCCGATTGAGAAGATATGACCCCTGAACTTGTTGTCGAGGAGGTGGTACGTGACAGCAAAGCAGACATATCAGCTCTGCTTGACATCAAATAACAAGAGAACATCAAATAAAAACACACACGTTTCTGTGTAACTTCGAGGTCTATATTTTACACACATGAAACAATTTACCAAGCAGTAAGCTCTGTTAATATAACTTTCCTTTACAAAGGGCATTTAAGTGCGTGTTCTTAACGCCGCTCCTATAGGGTATCGTGTAGCGCTTTTCTGCGTTTAAATTTTCTGGCTTCCAACCGTGAACTCGTCGGAGAAGATGTGTAAAAACAGCTCCCCCATGTACATTAAAACTCTCATTGTCATCCTGCGAGCTTTAAGGACATCCACTGGACGTCCAAGGCAGTTCCAGTGCTCATTTGAAAAGAGGGCAAACCTTCAAATCAGGGGTGCGCTGTCCCGAAGGCGGCGTCGCGGTGTGGTATGGTTCGAGTTGCTTGACGGCTTGTTGTGTCCGCGTGCCCCGGACCTCATCTTTGTTCACTTCGCGCCCATGAGTTACAGGAGGTAGTGGGGACGGCCCGAGGCGCGGAGTTGCCTGAGTTCCCGGAGGTGTCCGATGAGCATTATTTTTGAGGATGCTGCCGACGCTGCCCTGGTCCTTCGCTGGTCGTCCTGGAACATCGTGCTGAGAATAGTCGGATTGTTGTTCGGTCGATGAGTTTGGAGGCTTGATCGCTGTCTTCGGGAGGTCGGGATCGGTTATCGGTTGAGTTGACTTCCGTACAGCTCCCATGGAGCCTGTGTTTGCATGCATCGTACATTTCTTCACGTCTACCGTAGTGAAAGCTTGACAACACAATACAAACTGACCAAGATTTGAAGGGAAGTCGCACTATGCTGGCTGTAGCGGACTGAGGCTAAGGAGGCATTCGAATTTCGTATAATCAGTTTTTGTTCTTATCACTCTGACGATACGTCAGAGTGATAAGAAGTGTGCACCCCTGCGCTGTGCACACTTCCAGTGAGCGGCCACCATACGATTTCAACCAAACACGACTCACTGATTTCCAGACATGCGTCCTTATCTGTAGTAGTTTTTAAGGCGGAAGCCTTTAATGCCTCCTCGTTGTAAGCAGGAGTTGTCGACAGAAATGTCACGCTTTTCAATTGGTCGAAATGGTCTCTGACGTCACAGTGCGCGAATTTCAAGCGGGGCCATTGTACTTTGGCTAGTAACCATGCAACCAATTAAAGGGATGGTATACTGATGCTCCAAGTAAGTGTGACTGAGTTTAGTTAATTAGTTAATTAACCGACTAGCGTAATTAACCTTTCTAGTCAGACGAGATAAATAAACCGAGTAGGAGATTGGTCGAGTTGGGGAATCGAACCCCGGTCTCCGGAGTGCGACACGAGCACGCAACCACTGCGCCATGCCAGCTCGATGGTTTGGAATGAACAAAGGCGCGTCTAGTGAATACGGTGTCTTCGTCCACTCCCATCTTTCTCCCTTCCCTTACGGCGAGGTTCAGGTGTCCATCGAGACATGCGAGACAGACACATTTCCTTTCCTCAAAAACCAATTTACCGATGAGCAAGGCGCACAGCCGAACGGGCGATGACATTATGTGGACTCCCTGGCAGCGTTGCATCACAATGTCGCGTTCCACGCTTAGAGGAGAAGCTTTACACCTTAACCACACATCAGTGACACAAGCAGCAACACCGCGCTTAAGGCTTCCGCCTCACCGCACTTTGGGTCAACAAAGTGCCCCCTGAATTTTTTATCTCCGCGCATTCTGTAAATGTCCCATTATTTTTTCCGCCACTTTCACGTAACCTATATCAATAGGTGTCAGTTACTGTCCATGCCCTTTTAGCAAAATTTCCTTTTGGTTCTACGACAGAGTTATGCCCCGAAAGAAAACAATACTTGCATCGGCATTGAAGTAGGGCCGTCGCGGCGAATATTCTGTGCACTTGTGCTCATTGCACAGCACAATAGCTAATGACAGCGCAGAAGGGTCGTGTATGGCCGAAAGGAACATCAAAGCACAGTCTTTCTCAAAACTTTGGAGCCCAGGGGCTTCACTTCTAAGCTTTATATTGGGACTCCACGAGCATTCGTGGAAGTCCTACCTATTGCAGGAGGCAGTGCCAGAAATCTTCTGACTTTGAGGAAATTTGGAGCGCTAGTGACTCATTAAGAGTGACACAGTGTGGCTCAAAAGAAAACCCCCCGGCCTCAAAACTTTTGACAAAGGCTGTGCATGGACCGTGACGAGCGACGCGAATTGTGTAAATAGAATAACGGAAATTTTCAAGGAAAGAGCACTGCAGCTAGCGTTTGTTTACACTTCGATGCACCTGATAAATGCTGACAACTACTGAACATTTTAAAGCAAACACCTTCAAGTAGTTGGATGCTGTTCCTAAAGCTGCATTTTACGATTTATAGGCCTCGAGATCAGCCATGGACAAAAACCGTAAGGCAAATGTCTAGAAATTCCATGCCTGTACTGTATCTGTATGAATATCTCGTGAAAGAAGGATTGGTCTCCAAATGAAAAATATTTCTTGATGAGCAGTTTGCCCGCTTCTTTCTGCTGAATGTAAAGTCAATCTTGTAGAAACGAAGGGTGATGGGTACTACTCAAAGCGCTTTCAAATCGACTAGCACATACCCTGACCGGCAGTCGGCGACTCCTGCTGAGGGCTCTCCTCGGTGCTCTCACTTTCAGAGGTTGTGTGCCCCTCGGAGTCTTCGACTGCCTCTACGGTGCCTTTGGCAGCAATGGGCCCAGGACGTTCTCGCACGGTGGCGCTTACTGGTGTGTCGCGAGGATTCAGATCTGCCGCATCCATCGATCCCGTCCTGGAGCCCAGCTGGTTGTTGTCGACCTCCCCAGCAGGAGACGCCGTCGCTGCGGGGCTGTCGAAGAGATGCCCCGCGACGGAGGCCTCGCGGGTGTCGCTGGGTGAGGGGGATTCCTTCCTCGAAGCCATCGCACGTCCGATAACCACGGTGTCTTTCTTCTTCTGCAAGCAATGGCGCTTGCGGAAGAACGAGCTCCACGTGGACTTCTTTTTCGTTACGGCAAGAGTTTTTTACAATTGTTTATTATCCGCCTTATGTGGGCAGACTAGTTAAGGGCAGCCGAGATGTCAACTGGAATCGTTAACAAGGTAATTTTGGCAGGATAATTTTGTCATCTGTGCAAGGAAACACGCGCAGCTTGGTTAGTAAGACCATCAGCCATCTGCGACACCAGTCGTGCAACCCTTGTAGATCGCATTCAAGATCATTGTTATCTGCAGCGCTGTTAATGGAAGAGTAAATCACACAATCGTCGGCGAATAAGACTATGTTTAATGAAATATCATTAGGTAAGATGTTGATGTAAGTAAAGAAAAGGAGAAGGTTAAGAACTGTGCCTTGCGGTCCACCAGAGAGTATGTTAGAGAGCGAAGATTTGTGGTTGGCTTCCACTAATTGCTGACGGTTGGTGTGGAAATCCTGTAACCATTTAAAAACGAGCTGGTTAAGATTTAGCTGGGAAATTTTTAGTAGTAGGCTTTTTTGGGGGACATTGTCAAAAACCTTCCCGAAGTCGATAAAGAGACCGTCTACAGGTATGTTAAGGTCTACTTTAGTACTTATGCAGTGAAGAAATAGAGCAAGTTGGGTATCGCATGAAAGACCTTTTTGAAATCTGTGCTTGTTAGGGTGAAAGAAATGACGCACTCCATAGCACCCTGAGCCACTTCCCAATCATGAGGGATGATTCCGGATGACAGTGACTGCTGAAAAATGTGGGACAAAATTCTGGTGACTTCCTTGGTGTTTTTGAGCACTTTAGCATCGATGGCGTCGACGCCATCTGATGATGTCAATTTTGAAGATTTGATTATTTTCTAGATTCCTTTAGGATGAAAATATGATATCTGGCATGATGGAATAAATATACGAGGAAACAGGCGGGAAGTTATCTTCTGGTTCTCAGGCTTATTCCAGCATGTATGGGTATCAGCCCATTAAGCTGTTGCGTCATACCCTTAAGGAGAAGCTTAAGTGTCTCGTACAATATTTTTGCCCGTCCTGTTTGTTAATTTGCTGCCATTGTTAGCTTCTTGTGATTGTGTTCTTTCTTTATGGTTTTCAGCTGCTACCTCCCGGACGTCGTCTTTCACCTGCCCACCTTGATGATGATGATGATGATGTCCTCGGACTGAATGGCACATACCCACGGCGGGGGATTGGCCAGGGTGCATAGCGGATACAAACGCACTCATGTACAGGGAATGGAGTATAATTAGATCTAAAATTTGGGACACAGAGCTAGAATTTGTACAATACAAAAATACGGAGAAAGAAAAGTAGTGAATTCACATTCTAGCAGAGGAATCTACCAGATGAAATTATATAATTGTGAATAGAATCGAACACTGGTTTCAGGGCATATCCCTTGGCGCTTGCCCCGAAGGATAAGAGAATCGGAATAGATAGAGGAAGCCCAAGTCGAGCGAGGGGAATCTCCAAGTAAATTCTACGGAAAGCAGCGAGCCGCCGGCAGGAGAGGAAAAAATGTTCTATAGACTCAATTTCGCCACAAGACTCACAAAGGTTGGATATTGAAAGCCCCGATCGGCATAAATAAAGATTTAGCCGCGGTATCCTGCAGCGCAAAAGGGTCATGGACACCTCACATTGCCTCGAACTGCACATCCGCACACTCCAAGGAAATGCCAGGTGTTGAAAATCCGCTGCAGCGAGGAGAGGCTCATGGCTCAAGGTGTGGAAACGCTGGAATCGCTGAAAGCGTGCTAGAGTCAAGTAAATAGTAGTTGGGACGAAAGGGACAATAGGAGCATCAAGGGCAGACGTTGCTAAAAAATCAGCTCTCTCGTTAGAAACATTGCCACAGTGCCCAGGGACCCAGTGAAAGCGAACTTCTGAAACATGTGGAGGAATAAAAATTGAAGGGAACGGCTCATAGGAGTATCACTCGAGGTTTCGAGCGCTGCCAAAACAGAAAGGTTGTCTGAGAGTATAATAACCCGAGTGATACTGCAGGGAATCCTCATTAAGGCCAACTCAATGGCCAGAAACTCAGCTACAAAAATAGGGGTATAGTCAGGGGCCCGAAATGAGTAGCTCCAATCAAGAGCCCTTGAGTAAATACCAATAGCGGCCTTTTCATTTTGCTGGGAGGCATCTGTATAGACGGCAATATGGTTAGGAAAATTGTCTAGGTACTCCTCTATGAGCCCATTTAACATATTGGCGGGCAGGTTCTTAGCATTCCTTGGGAGGGTGTTGTCAAAGAAGACCGCCGTGTCAGCCCGCCTGTGGTTGATCAGTACTAAAGATCTCACTGATACAGAAATATTTGACAGCAGGGAGTTAGTGAACACCACCTGAGGGAGCTTATACCGAGGCCATGGAGTACCAAAGAAGAGAGTTGGGTTCGTTGTAAATATAGGGTTAGCCAATCCAGGAACAGGCTCCAAAGACCTTAAAAATGTCCGCACAGTGATAAGCTCAAACCGGGAATTGAGATCAGGTATCCGCGCCTCCAAGTACAACACAGCATTAGCTACTGATTTAGGCAGACCTAAGCAAAGGCGGAGAGCGCGTCGCTCCATAACAAACAGGGGTTCACGCTTGTACTTTGGGCACCCAGAAAAGAGAACGGAGCCGAATTCAAGGATTGGCCGTACATAGGTCTTATAAAGAAGTAGTAGAGTGTCTCGTCGCATACCGAATTTTTTGTTGCTGATCCTCACCAACCGGCCGAGGGCACGCTCACCCTTAAGCGCAATGCTTCTAATGTGTGGCCGCCAGTCTAAATGCGGGTCATATATTATACCAAAGTATTTTGTTGAATCAACTTGCGGGATGAGGATAGAGTGATACGACAGAGAGATGTAAAGAGGGGTTGCTTGTGGGAAAACAAGGACGGCACACTTGTTCACATTTAAAGTTAACTTTATGCTGTCTAGCCAAACTTCCAGAGCATTTAAATACTCTTGCAGTAATTGGTACAGGATATGAATGTCATTGGCAGAAGCGAAAAAAGCAATATCATCCGCATACACATAAACTTTGACGGCAGGGGGAATAGGGATATCACGCATTAGTATGTTAAACAATAACAGTGAAAGAACGGAGCCTTGTGGGACACCTCTAGACTGGGCGTATGTTGTAGAAGTTAACGTACCCTTAGAACAAAAGAACGCTCTATTCTTTAAGAACTCTCCTATCCACGCAAATAGGTACAAAGGAGGTTGTACATTAGCCAGTTTATGAAGCAAAATGCTGTGTTCAACGCTGTCGTAAGCCTTTGCAATATCTAAAGTAACCAGAGCTGATACCTCATTTTGCCTCATAGCAACCTTAATACGGCTCTCCAAGTCTATGTGCGCGGTCCAAATCGAACACCCCCGGCGAAAGCCAATCTGAGCCTCGCTAAAACCTTGAAGACTCAGAATATGACTCCTGAGGCGGCTGAAGACTACCCGCTCTACAAGCTTAACCAAATTTGATGTGAGAGCAATCGGCCGAATATTGTCGAGATCAATACCCTTCCCCTGCTCTTTCAGCAGTAAAATAATTTTCGCTGTTTTCCAATTTTGTGGAATCCAGGCTTTTTCCAAAGACCAGTTCACAATCTGCAAGAGGTACGGGGCAAAATCTTGCATTAGGATTTTAAGCATGCCAACTGTTACTCCGTCAATCCCAGGGGCAGCAGATTGCAGGCAATTAACTACGGACGCTAAATCCGATACAGATACCTTAGTGAAGTCTCCACCCAAATGAAACGGAGTTGATGGAAAGGTAGTGCGAGCTCGAAAACGCACAGCAAGGCCTTGAGCTATGGACTCTAGTATATCTTTTTCGTCCCGAGATGGCAATACTGTGGACTGAGAGATGTGAGAAGAAGGCAGCACATGAGTACGTTGTTCCATGAATCTATAAAGAGACTTCCGGTTGACAGGATTAGACAGATAGGTGTTCAGGCTGGCAGTGTACTTATCCTTACCCTTAGATATTGTTCTTTTAAAAGAGGCTGCAAAGAATTTGTAATTTATCCAGTTCTTTGGGCACTGGTTGTGCGTTAGACTCTTCCATGCAGCTTTCCTTCGACGATAGGCTTTTTCGCAGTCGTCATTCCACCAACTGGAAGGAGTCTTATTTACAACGCCTGACCGGACTGTAAAGACTGCTCGCCGAGAGGCGTCTAACACTGAATTTAATATCAGAGGGCCCCCGTAAGATTTATCGGAGGGGGAAACACACGAGAGGGCCTCACCTAGGAGGTTCTTGAACAGTGTAGTATTTATAAATTTTTGTGGCGAACCAGTCGCCCTGACTGGACTGCACGCAATAGTGAAAGTGATTGGGGAGTGGTCACTGGACGTACCGCAGTCAACTGTACACCACGAAGATACCGCTGTACCATTAACTGCTAGCGTTAAATCAATAGCTGATCGAGAATTAGCCCTCATGTAAGTTATGGCGCGACTATTGTAACAGCACACGCCGTTTGCTGACACCCAAGATCAAAGTAATTTCCCGCTAAAGTCTGATCTGAAACCCCAAATTACATGATGAGAATTGAAGTCCCCAGCTAGAACTACTCGTCTGCTGATGCGCAGTAACGCATCGAGCTCATCCGTCCTACGGACTCCTGCGGGGAAGTAGATATTTGCCACCGTAACAGGGGCGCACTGCGGAATAATGATTTCAACGGCAAGTATCTCACAATCAGGTCTCATAATTTTGTGAGACACTTTAGCACGATGATACAGTTTCGTTGAAATCAATGTTAGTAAGCCCCCACCCCTGCCGTTTGGGCGATCATTTCTAAAAACGGAGAAATTTTTAATTGCAAATGGGCGATGAGGATTGAGCCACGACTCCTGTATTAAAATAATGTCTGGACTATGTTTTAGTATAAGCTGCTGTAAATCGGGGAAAGATGATGATATAGAGCGACAATTCCACTGTAGAACAGATATTCCCGCCATGATTATTGCTTTAAAAACGTAGCCGCAACAGCCTCTTTCAACACATCTGTTTTCTATGAAATTCCAGGCGAACTTTTCTTAGTCTTACCATGATGATGGTCAGATTTCGATGGAGAAGAGGAAGCACGACGCTTCTGAGATGGAGTAGTCATTTCAACATCTGACTGACAAGCGTTAGAGAGGGAGACTTGGTCAGAGTCATTTACACCCACGGGCGTGGAGGTAGAAGGGGTGGTGGGCTGAATAGCAGCAGTGGGAGAGGAGGAAGGACAGGTAGACGAGTTGAGGTTACTTAAAGCCGATGAAGCAGCCTGCGCGGAAATGACCTGGGACAAGGCGTCGCTGAACGTACTGATCATGCGGTCAAGTACGCCAGCAACAGCCTTCTCCACCGCAGCAACAACGGACTTAGTTAAGGCTGCCTCCACATCAGCAGTGGACGTGCGGGCAATACTTGCGTATGAGCACTGCCGTCTGTCAAGGCGGGCGTATGCATCAGCGCGCGAGCACCTGTCACGCTGAATAATGTCCAAGACGTTCTGCTCATCGGCACGCTTGGGGCAGGTGGGGTCGTCAGCTGTGTGATCAGAGTGGCAAAGACAGCAGCTAAGCGACTCAGAAGTGCAAATATCGTGTGCATGATCACCGCCACAAACGCGACAGCGCGTTGCGGACTTGCAAGATTTGGCACTGTGACCGAACCGCCAGCAATTCTTACACTGTAAAGGACGGGGCTGCAGTGGGTCTACACGGTACACAATAGGCCAAACTTTGATCTCGGACGGACAAGAGTACCCTGCGAATGTCGCAATAACCGACTCAGTTGGTGTTCGAGAGCCTCCAGCCTCTCTGCTGCAGCGGTAAACTGAAAGGATGCCAACACCGGCGTCATGAAAGTCTGCAAGAATTTCCCCTGGTGTAGCGGAAGGATCCACACCGCGTATAATTCCTTTTACGCAGGTTAGCTGCTCTTGAATGAATACCTTCACCGGTAGTGAGGCGAAAGAGGTGCACTGCAGCAAATCAGCAACGCAATCCAAGTGAGCCGATTTGCATAGAATTCCTCTCTTGCCAAATGGTCGCACCTCCGAAATCTCAAGATAGTGGCTGGTGGCTGCCTTCAGCTGCTCCTGGATCAATCGAGAGTTTTTTATTTTAATTACTCCATCTCCTACAGGGACCAGCGCCACAGGGATTAGCTTTACACCGTTTTGACTAAAAGATGGTAACGGCAGATTTTCAGCCGGTAAACTGGCGAACCTGGTTACCGGACCTGAGCCCGGGGAAGACATAGCCATGGCGGAAAACCTACAAATCCTTCGAACCTACATCCAAAGGGGGAAAGACCTGGCCAAATCCCCCACTCGCGGAATGGCCTCACCAAAATTTGAAGACGGCCAGAAGACGCAGAGGCAGTCCGTGGTAGAAGCAGCTCCAACGGGGAGGAGAGGGAACAGCAGGAACAGGCAGCGCAAGTTCTGTCTCTTCGTTCTTTGTATGCTTGTGTTTTATATTTTTTAGTGGGACGATGATTGGTCTTCCTGGACTTAGAGCTCTTCCCTTGCTTCGTTTTTAAGCCGTTTTTTGATACATTATTACTTTAGAATGTGTTTTTTTGCGGTTTAGCTCCTTCTTAATTATTTTGCATTGGCTATAGGCCCGGCAAAGCTCTACTGGTCTGGGCTTACTCATATTTTCATTTTTATTATCATTGTCATTGTTTTGTCAGAAACACTCAACTAGGCAAGTAATGCATCAAATGGAGATACAATGGACTCGTTCACATTTACGCGATATATCGCGTAGCAAGTAAAGAGATTTTGAAATACGCGACTTTTGTTCATTCATTTCCAGTCAGAAAGATTTAGAGAGTGTTTGACCTAAGTCTTTACAGAATTTAGAAAAATAGGCTTTTTGAGATAGAAGTGAGCTTTTTTTGGCATAGCATTGTCAGCGGTGTATTACGTCAGAATACAGATAAGACATGCTCATTAACAGGCTGGTTAACTAATAGTGAACATGTAACTGTTAAACTATTACTGTTAGGCCCCTTAATTAGTGCGAGGCGTGTAGCCCGCCGTAATTAATATCCATATAAGGTTTTAGAATTTCGAAAACACTGTTAGAGTAGGCGCTGTATCCCATAAAATTGTGGCTATTTCGACGAGTAACGTGCACTGGAGAGGTTGCTTTGCCTGGAAGCTTCTCAAAAGCGCATGCATTTTGTCGCGTTGTAGCAAAAATTTGGTAGGCCACAGCGCCGAGGGTAACCGCTTATTCGAAATTCTAAAAACTGATATGGATATTACTTACGGAGGCCTACACGCCTCTCAATGATTCAGCAGTCTATCAGTAATAGTTTAAAAGCTAACTATTCAATATTAGTTGCCCAGCCTGCTGGTTAACACATCTTGGCTGTATTTTGATGCACTACAGCGCTGACAATGCTATGCCGAACAAAACCCTATTCTAACTGAAAGATCCTATTTTTAAAAATTTAGTAAAGTCTTAGAACACCCTGTACAGAGAACAGAAAAGCGATTGTTCTGCACGAAAAACGAAGGAACGCCGATGGCGAGGAATTTCCTGTTTGCAGCGCTCCAATGTGAACAATAACGCTATTATAATTTTTTCAGTACATTTACTGATGGCCATTTAACTCTCAACGAAAGTTGGTGGCGTTTTCAAGCTTTAGTCATGGTTTCTTGAGGCCAGACCAGAGTGTACAAAAAGATTCTCACTGTCATAACTGCGCTAGTATGGAGCGCTTAACATGGCATTTGAGCTGTGTTTCAGGGCAAATCGTTAAATGTCCTATAACACACTTCGTGTTAGCTAGGCTATGGACAAGACATGTAATGTTATATAGAAAACAAAAAAATTGGTAGGGGCTTAACGTCGCACTGCATTGGCAGGTGGCTGTTTCTATCCCAGCCACGTGTCGGGATTTCTGCGACCCATGTTGCGCTTCCCTAGCAACCTCTCGCGCAGATGGCACGACGCTCGTCCGAACTTACCCGAGTTACTGCCCGAGCTTACCCGAGTAACTCGTGTAAGCTCCGGTAGTAACTCGGGTTGCTAGGCAACGGCCCAAGATAGTACGTGCGCCTGCGCGAGGGTGGTGCCCTCTGGGTGTGTAGGCGACAGTATGCATGGATGGATGGATGGATAGGAGGGCCCCCTTTGAAACAGGGTGGTGGCAATTGCCACCATGCTCAGCTTTTCTTTCTTTATTTTTGTTCAACTGTGTCGTTAATTCTCATTAAGATTCGCCATCTTCTTTCACTACGGTTTCCTACACTTCTAACCTTATGTCACATCTCTGCTTTTCAGCCACCAATCCTCCAATTGCTTTTTGCTAACTTCCACTGCAGATTTATTTTCATGACCACTGTAATCTTTAAACCCTAGGGCCTCATGAAGAATGACTGTGCCTGCATCGACAGCCGGATTGATACCATCACATTTGAGTATGAGGCGTTCAATTGTTTCCACAGATCTACCACACACTGCAAATGTGTCATCTTTGCTGAATTTTTTTTTCTATCTGCGCGTACTCAGACACCCTGACCTAGCTTCAAAGAGTAGGGCACTGCCTCTTGAGTTATCACAGAAAAATTCTTTCCTGATCTGCCTTTTCCAGTATCGATACAGTCCTACACTATGCTTCTTTCCATTGAATTAATCCAATTTTTAACTTCCGCGTTTTTAACCTGTCGTTTAATGCTCTTTCTCCGTCCTCATGACCGGCATACTTACTGGTTAAATTTCTAGTTCTTTTCCGCCCCTGTGAGTCAACGCTGTTTCTGTATAAGTATTTAAATACCTTAGCTTCTCACCCGTTATCGTCCAATTTCCTCAGGCGTTCTTCATATAGTATTTTACTCTGAGCTTCCCGTGCTTCGAACGATGCCCAGCCCATATCCCCTTGTACTGCCTCGTTTGTGGTTTTACCGTGGCCACCTAGTGCTAATCTTCCAACAGCTCTCTGATTTACGTCTAATCTCGACTGAACTTCTGCCCTTAAGCACAGAACCGCATTGCCGAAAGTAAGTCCCGGCACCATTATTCGTTTCCAAATACCTCTTAGTACTTCATATTTGTTGTACCTCCATAATGCCCTATGCTTCATTATCCCGGCGTCTCTTCGTCCTTTTGCCCTAAGAGACTGTTCATTCTTTTCCATGTATATCTGCCCTTCGTTTAGCCATATCCCGAGGTATTTGTATTCGGCCACTTTGGCTATTTCGTGCCCTTGTATTGTAAGCACCTGATCATTTGTGTCGTTGAAAATCATCACACCTGACTTAGTTCCGATAAAACTGAAACCTAGAGCGACTCCTTCGTCTCCACAACAATTAATCAAAGCTACAACAATTAACCAAAGTTCACTTCCTAGGCTGTAGTTCCCCTCTTCGTCTATTTTCATTATTGCGAGCTTGCTACAGATTCCCTGTGACTTTAGACCGTAGCTAATGGTTGTCTGCCTGTTACGGCATTCCCACGTGATTTGTCCCTCACAATTAGTTTCTCTATTGACAATAACTAGGTTGTGCCGCTCACATAAGTCTAGCATTAACTTCCCGTTACAATGTGTTTATCCATCCAGATTCTCGATGTGGCCATTGATGACACCAAGCAGAATATAATCGGCACCATCTCCAAACTGCTTTATATCGTCATTCAGGCACTTAACTAGATCCTTGTTTGCTTCCCTGTATTTGTCCCCGGTTCCTATATAAACTACCCCTAGCCATGTTCTTTTACCAGCAATTGTACCTGATAACGAGACATGTTCTTTGCAAGTTGATTTTATTCTTTGCCAATTTGTTCCTTGATGTATCAGTATACCTACTCCTCCTCCCTTCTTCTACGTTGTTGTTCTGTTGCACCCTTCCCAGACATAGCCATCGATTAATGGTGTATCTTCTAGATCCATCAGATGTGTCTCGCATAGAGCGTACATATCTACTTCTTCGTCCTTTAACTGCTATTCTATTTCTAGCCATTTCGCTCTCTTTCTACGCCCTTGCATGTTTACGTGACCGATCCTGGCGTTAAATTTCTTTTTTGTAGCGTTCTTTCTCGACCTCCCAGTAGCCACTTTGTTGGGCTCAGCCGCCATTGTTACATTTACTACTTCGCTTCTACGTACCCCTACGCCCTGAACCACCGTGGACCTCCAAAAAAAGCTACAGCTCGGCCTGCCAGGCGCCCGACTATCTCTGCTCCTACCCTACCACTGAAATGGATGCCATCTTCTCTAAAGCCTCTGCCCAAGCCTACTCTGTGCACTTCCCTTTTTATGGCTGCCCCCCCCCCCCCCCCCCCAAAGACTTTCTCGAGGCTTAACTGCCTTATCTCTCGATTAAGATTCCCAACGTCGTTGGCAACCTCTACATTCCTTCCTTGCACCTCCGGCACTGTGCACACCACGATCTGCGCTTGCTGTGCTATCGCCCTTATACCGTCAACTGCCTCAGCTAATCTTTTAACTACTTGTGCGGCGTCACCATTCAGGACATCATTTAGCCCCGCTGCTACCACTACCAAGTTACGCCTTGCAACATTATCAGAAAGTTCACTTTTTGTCTCTCTCTGTACCTCGTCTATTGTCTTCCCTGGGAATACCTCGACTACTACCCGCCTATCACCCTTTACAACGCTCCATTATAGCTCTTTTGCAGCTCCTCATGTTTGAGTCCCCAGTGATAAGAACCAGGGTACTCTCCCGCTCCCTCTTAATTCCGGATTTTGCTGCCTCTTATCAGTGACTGTGACCTCATTCCTTGGGTTTAGCTTGTTGTCCTTCTTTCCATCGCCTCCAGACTTCCTAGCTGCCACCTGTGCGTAGTTCTTGTCTGAACCTGCCTGACCTACTTGCGTATCGCTGTCTATGCCAGTGCAAGCCCCATCCACGTGAATGGCGCTAGAATGTCCGCCAATGTGGCTTCCAATGGCGATGTCAGCCATTTTTGACTCCAACTGACCAAGCTGTTCTTGAAAGTTTTCGCTTCTCTGCCCTCGCTACCTGTAACTCGCTTTCTGGAGCATCCATACGTAGCATCAGTTTGCTGTTCGCCTGTCCAGCCCTATCCAGGCGTGCACCTAATACGCAGAATTTGCACATAAAATTTGCGCCTTCGGCCTCCTCCACGGATTTGAACCGCGTTTCTTTTAAATTCACCGACGCCTCACACTCCTTACATTTAACCTTTAGTAGCTTAACCATCTTAGCAGCACCCGATTATTGCTACCACCAAATTCTGGGATATCTACAGGCTCAAAACAAAAACACTATTTTTTTATTCGAGGTGTTTGCCATTAGGCATAACGTAAAAGGGAAAGAAAGTTATAAGAAGGAGTGTTAACAAGCCTCGCTTAAAAAGTGGCAAAAGTTCACGATAAAGCGATTATCATGAGTCCACTTACGATAGTCGCCTGCAACGTCCATCGCACGCCTACCTTCTTTAGGAAGCGTCGTCTCACGTCAGCTGTAGCCGGGCAAGTCCACAGCAAGTCTTTTCGTCACACCGGTCTGGCGCAGCACCGCAATGAGGACACTTGTCAGTCATTTCGAAACGTTTGTCACGCCACCGATGACGCACAGAAGGAGTCAGAGCCGCTCCTGCCCGAATCCGGCGCACAGATACCTCCTCCTCCCGAGCAAGACTCCGAGGGAGAGGGTACGAACACGGAGGAATTAGAGCGCGTGTTCGCTGACGCAAAGCCTGTTTCTCGGAAACATGGGAGAGGAACGGATCTGAGGGAAGTGGGGAAGGTGGCCCAGGATGTCTGATGTGTCAAGGTGTGTCATTTCATCCACATGAATATCATGGGGATCCTGGGCATGGCCCCGAATCCGGTGTATTCGCACAGGACAGGGGTATTTTGTGCAAAGTTGGTGAATGGATTGTGTAACTTGGAATGTGCGCCGGACAGCCTTAAGCTGCTTAAGGGTAGCAAGTGAGTCGGTGTAAATGTGAACAGTATCGAAAGTGGGTACGAGTGGAAGGGAAGCAATGGCATTGTGTATCGCTTGAAGCTCCAAGGCAAGGGGGGAGCAAGTATCCGCGCTATGGAGGTAAGATGAGGATGGGAGGGACTGTAACCTGCGGTAATTCCCTGCAGTGCTCTGTGTGATGCATCGGTGTATATTATGCACCCCGAACGAAGATGCGCGGCTGATATCGGCGTCGAAGCAGAGGAGCGATTGTCTGTGAGTTAACAGTATGACCATGGAGGAAGGTTCTGTAAACGATGAAGCTGAAGCGGCATCTTGCGTGCTCTGTTTGCCTCACGCTGGTCGATGATTTCACTTACTGTGTTAATTTGAGCGTACTCTTGCAGAATGGGTATGGAAGTGATACGAGGAAGATAAGTTATGGCACGCATAGCCTCTCGATTGATTGATTCAAGGTAGTCCCACTGTCGATGGGTGAGGCGATGAAATTGGGCCTGGTACGCTATCCGCGGCTGGAGGATGGAGCACACAAGCTGACGGGCAGTATCAAAACGCGCTCCGCCAGAGCGCATGGCTATGCGTCGAATCGGACCGAGAGTAGCGTGAGCCGATTTACGGGTCGCGTTTAGCCACGGAGTCTTAGAGCCATTTGTATGAAGTAGAAAGACCTAGACCACGGACACTTTCTACTTGTGGAATTTGAGAATTATCTATCCTGTTTCACGCGCATTGGAAACAGAAGTGGTTTACGGGAAGCAGCCGCTTTTACCTTCCCGGTAGATAATTTTAAAAACAAAATACACTTGAAAACACGAGGACAAATAAAATATAATTCTGCCTACCACATATATCGATCGATCACCTAGAAAATTAATACCTAACTTTCTAAAAAAGCTAACGCACAAATAAGCACTGAAAAACTATAGCTGCCGGCCAGAAGAGACCCGGCTGATTATAGGTCACTGACCTAAATTATATTCTTTATCCTGCACTTCCCCTAAAAGCCTAAAAACATAACACACCCTACTTTCAAAATATTAAAAGAAAGTACTCATCCATTTCACGCAGTCGCGTCGCTCTCGCAGTCGATCGGGTCCCGGTCTCCATGCGTGGAGCACCTAAACATGCGTCCGCACAGCACGGCTGTACGGACGCATGTTTGGCTCGCAGCGCCCCCGAAGAGTTGCGGCGATAGGTAGCAACTGCCCCTCATGCACAGGCCGTAAGAGAGAGCCGTTGAGAACCGGCCGTGGTTCGGTCAACATGGCGGCGCCCGGGCCTCTCGCTTCAGCACCAATTCGTGGTTGCCGCTGTACTGGGCTTTGCCGCAAGTTCATGGCAAACGGTTGGTTGGTTGGTTTATGGGGTTTAACGTCCCAAAGCGACTCAGGCTATGAGAGACACCGTAGTGGAGGGCTCCGGAAATTTCGACCACCTGGGGTTCTTTAACGTGCACTGACATCGCACAGTACACGGGCCTCTAGAATTTCTCCTCCAAAGAAATTCGACCGCCGCGGCCGGGATCGAACCCGCGTCTTTCGGGTCAGTAGCCGAGCACCATAACCACCGAGGCACCGCGGCGGTTTATGGCAAACGAACGGCACAAGAAGCTTTCGATTTGTCTGAAGATGCCCGCACTACAAAATTTAAACGACGAAACGCTCCAAATTTTCAGATTGCTTCAGGATTTTCAGAGCAACCAGGCTTTGCCAATGCGCGTTCTTTTACTTCAGAAAGCGCGGAGGGTACCGGTTAACGATTTTGTTCCAGAAAGGGGTCACAAAGAATAATTCTTCTTTGTCGTCATCGGATAAAGAAATGGCTTTATTGCAAATGCAAAGATGTTCTTTTCAACACTTTACTGACTTCATAGAATAGCGCCGTTTATAGAAACACTGAAATCATGGCGGTGGCGGTCTGACAGTAGCCGCCTGTTTTTCGTCGCATGAGGAGTAGCAGGGCCACGGCACGCCAGCGTTCCGCCGATCTGGTGTTGGCCGCGCGAAGTTCTTCACGGAAGTTCTGTTTGGTTTCGTTTATTGGGGTTTAAAGCCCCGAAACAACTGAGGCTATGAGGCACGCCGTTGTGGCTCGGTCTTAACGGCGCGTGCAGTTTTCCTCTCATACCTAGCGATTCTAGACAAGCGGATTTTTCTAACTTTAAGTTGTTGATTCAAGCAATGTTTTAGCATAATGTAAGACTGAACCATAACAATCAATACAACCGCAGATCCCTTCTCGGGATGGTTGCTGCTTTATGCTATTTAAGTCAAAAACGCACCCCACTGGTTTTCTATGGAAGTTCCAATTGCTCGATTCGAGCGCAGGACAAACTTGATAAGCAAGATATTGATACGAAGGTTAAACCATCCCCTTCAACACGTTCATAGCAGGACCGTACATTATTGCACAGCTGCCTCTCAATTAAAAGTGGTGTCTAAGATTTGGTTGTTTTTAGTTTGGTGGTTTTGTTTGTAAATTCGTCATCATTCTTTCTTCACGTTTATATGGGTTAGATTTGCGAGCTGCTTGCAGGGAATCGGCCACACGCGCACAAAGTAAGCTAAGCTTTATTCACCTGTTTTTCAAAGGCCGCGGTGGCCCAGTGGTTGCGGCGCTCGGCTGCTGACCCAAAAGACGCGAGTTCGATTCCGGCCGCGGCGGCCGAATTTCGATGCAGGCGAAATTCTAGAGGCCTGTGTATTGTGCGATGTCAGTGCCCGTTAGAGGACTCCAGGTGGTCGAAATTTCCGGAGACCTTCACTACGGCATCACTCATAGCCTGAGTTGCTTTGGAACGTTAAACCCCAATAAACCAACAAATCAGCTTTTCATGCAACCTCCCCCCAGGCACCGCTCCTTTGGTTTCTGTTTTGAAGAAGGCACTGGAAACTGCAGTATAGCTTTGAACGCCGGTTACAATACGGCGATGAGCCCGTATTTAAAGTCGAATTCCTGCCTCAAGGAGGAATCAACACACGAACACAATGAGTCTGGAGGTGCGAATAGTGAGAGTTCGGTAGCGCTCCGCGTGGGCAAAACCTGATGGTGCAGAATGAGTGAGTAAAAGTTTATTGAAGAGGATGGTGACTGGAGCGTACGTGGGTGCAGTGCTTAGTCCAGGGCTCCGTAGGGTCCTGCCTACATTCTGGCTATGAGAAGGAGAGCTGCCCGGTCGTCGAGGCGTGCGCTGGTCTGCTTCACCTCCCACAGCTGCAGGGCCGCATTACGCAGCTTTAGATGATGGGGATTTTGGTGTCATGTCCATGTGATATGTGTTAGGATCAGGGTGTCGCCGCACCATGCACATTTGTCTTCGTAAAGTGTTCGGTGCAGGCAATGTAAACAGTGTTGATTGGGGTAGGTGTTTGTTTGAAGACACCTTAGGAGGCAGGAGTCTGCAGAGAAGAGGAATGGAGAGGGTAGAGGCTTCTCTTGAGGCGTTGGGTTTCAAGCCGCGTGGCGAAGTGGGAGGATAAGGGGTATAGGGCAGAGGGAGGGGGGGGGGGGATGGCCGCGCTCGGCGAGTACACTCTTGAGCGAAGGTGTCCTCCCTGACATTGTCAGATCGACTATGAGAGGGCACCGCCTCTACAGTGAGCGCATGGTCCCAGCCCCGTGTTCGCCTCCTTTCCGTTGTCGCTGCTTTCTCTGAGCGTATGTGTGCTATAACCATGGGCCTAATATGACCATCATTCGGAATGCACGCAATGCCAGCAGGCGTACAACGTCGCGGCCGCCAGCGTACACTGATTATGTCAATTTTTAAGAAAAACAGCAAATGATCAGCTCTAAGAAGCTCATCTCCTATTGCCTAAAGAAGATGCTCAGAATCCTGAAGAAATGAACGCATATTTAAGCGGACTTCGACAGTTGAGCTGGAGTCTCGGGCTGGCACAGAATTATTTCTGCCACTCTTGCCAGTTGTTCTGACCTTCGGCACTAAATTTGCTAGGAGTGCCAACCGTGACAAATAACATTTAAATGCTGAAATAAAAAGAATTTTTGCATTTACGTGGCTCGATGTGTGCCCTATGCAATGAAATAGAATAAATGTAATGCGAGCAAAATTCAAGACGTATCTTTGCAAAACTGAACAAAGTCAAGAAAAATTACGTGGATTGATTATACCTATTCATCGATGAGCTGTAATGTTAGAGCCTTCTCATCAGTTTTATTTATCCTACTTCATTGCACGCCCCCCTCTAGCAGGAGTCGGCACACAAAATCTTCATTAGAAATATTCACTGAAAAAAAAAAGTTACCAGTGCGCGCGTAACACAAAGTTCAGCAAGAAGCTGTTCGGCAAAAAACAAGGATAGAGTTTTTAAACCATGTCAAAGATATAAATGTCATTACGTAGACATATTAAATGCACCGAGATTATAGCTGGGCCAACCCCGAGACAGCTGAGGTCTCCGTCTGCTCGCGGTGCTGCTCCTTATACCTTTTTAAGGCGAAAGCCTTTAATGGCTCATTCTCCCATCCATCGGTCCGGCCTAACATGCAGCTCCTGGGGTGCCTCATCGACGGGCCCAGCTGTCAAAAGGGTGATGTCATCTTCGTCGACAGGTGGAGCTGTCGACGTGGCGGCGTCGAGCGCTGCTCCGTCGTCAGTTGGTGTGCGGCAGCTAGTGGTGGAGATGGCTCCCAAGCGGTGCAGTCGTAACAAACATAGACAGTCACTGGCAGTCGAAGCAGCGCGAGAAGGGCTTTCACCTAGCGTACTTGAGGCTGCCAAAAGTGCCCTATAGTTTTTTTCACTCGTTTTAGCCAATTACCTTTGTATATACTGCTAATCTTTGGTGGGACAAGCCCTCTTGATTAATACCCTGGTTCTGTGCCAGCGCCTGCCTTACGTTGTCCGTGTTTTGCCTGCTGCCAATATTGAATTGACCTAATCCTCGTGGAAGTGTCGCCGCCGCGGTGGCTCAGTGGTTATGGTGCTCGGCTGCTGACCCAAAAGACGCGGAATTCGTATTCCGATGCAGTATTCAAATATTCAAATATTTATTCCAACATTACACCATACAGATATAATGTCGAGGATGGCAGGCAAAAAGCCTCCTGGAGGCTTGACCGGTCCTGCATCCTGGTGTACACTTGGCAGAGCGGCGGTGGCAGTCAGCTCATCAAAACACAAGAAGTGAATAAAGAAAGCCCAAAACAAAACATAGAAACATTCACAAATATTTCACAGTAGCATTTCTCTAGCCGACCAATGAGAGCGTCAGTAAATATTTTTCTGTCTACTGAGTCCGCGTGCCGTCTTCGAGCTTTGCACATTCCTTCCGTCGAGGGTCTTTGGTAACACGGTGAACCGGAGCTGCGCATGTGCTAGATCTTGAGCAACAAGCCTCGCATTCTTTGCACTTATTTCTGGAATGGTCTAAAGGCCATGCATTAAACACGGACACCGAAATGTCGAAAGCTGTGCTTGTAAAGCATCGCAGTAAGCTTACTGACGGGTCACCGTTTTGTAAAAGGATTGGCCCGTCACTCGTCCATATAGTTCCAGCAGTAACTAGTATTGGTGTTCAACAACGTGCTCAACAAAGTGTTCAACAACGTGGTGTTCAACAACGTACTAGTGTTCAACAACGTTACTTACATGGTTCAGCCGTGCAAGATGTAAACTGTGCCGAGAACGAGGAACCGAAAGCCAGGTTGCTGCCGAGGGGAAGCGCTGGTGCCATCTCTTATCTGCAGAGGAAAGCGCCACGACGCGAAAGGCGCCAAGGCGAGCGTTTCTAGGTGTGGTGGTCTTTCCCTTTGATGGCGCCACCGCTGCCCTTGAAACCCAGCGTTGGCGGCTTTCGGTTCCCCGATCTCGGCGCAGACAATTACGGGTTTGCATCATGCGCGGCAGAACCAGGTAAGCACCGTTGCCAAACTTGCTGCGAGACAGAAAATTCAGGGGGGCACTTTGTTGCCCTAAAGTGCGGTGAGGCGAAAGCCTTCAGCGCGGTGTTGCTGCTTGTGTCACCAATGTGTGGTTAAGATGTTAATTAAGTACACAATTGTTTGTGAATCTTAAATGCTGGAGACATTGGAGGGCTTTTGGAGGCATCTGTCTGATTTGACGCCTTTCTGCAAACACTCTCCAGCGTCCTAGACAAGGAGAACTACATTAATGTGTTGGCAGGAAGTAGCATAGCCATTAGTACGCTCGGCTGCGGAACGGAAGGATGGTGGTTCGAATCCCATCGTGCACAAAGATTTCTTTTCGGTCTGACACCTCTGCTGACCACCTTCTGCTGACCACCTTCTGCTGACAGACAGCCTTCTGTTGACAGCCTTCTGTTGCAGCCTTCTGCTGACAACCTTCTGTCGACAACGATCAGGCATTAAAGGCTTTCGCCTTAAAAGTTACCGCAACACGCACCTCTGTGCGCAGTTTCAGCACAAACAAGGCAGCGGATGTGGCAGGGAAACTTTTACAAGTCTTCTCAATAAAGATGCACAACACTGGAAGACAGAGGCCCGAAGTGTATCTCAGCCGTGCGGTCAGTCAGGAATGCTTGAATGTAGGCATACGTGCGCACACCCACATTCAATGGGGATAGAGCAGTCATGATCGCCTGATGTTCAATGCGATCAAAAGCTTTGGAGAGATCCAAAGCTAAGACTGCCTTGGTGTGACCTGGAAGAAGCGGGTCAAAAAGGTCGTGTGTGAGTTGCAGCATGGCATCCTGTGCGGATAGATGAGGGCGGAATCCCACCATGCTATGCGGGTAGAGATTGTTGTCCGCCATGTGACTTGTGAGTCTCGCTAACACAACATGCTCGAGGAGCTTCCCGAGGCATGAGGTTAGCGAAATCGGGCGAAGGTTTTGAATGGTGAGTGGTTTGTTGGGTTTTGGTATAAATATTACCTTCGCGTGGCGCCAGGACTGCGGGAGGTTACCCTCCCTCCAGCACTGGTTGAAGTATTTCGTAATGTGGGTGATCGATTGGTCATCCAGATTACGGAGCATGGAGTTTGTGATTTGGTCTGCACCAGGTGCGGAGTTGGCGCGGAGAGTCAGGAGGGCCGCTCTGACTTCCGTCTCCGTGATGTCGGTGTCGAGTGTTGGATTTGCTTGTCCTGTGTAGTGCGGTAGAGGTGTGGGGCCGCCTGGAGATGTGTACATGGTTTGAAGTGTGTCTAGAAGGGTGTCGGGATCATCAATGTGTTCATGTGTGAGGCGTGTCACGTGGTGCTGTGCTGCTGATTTGGTGCGTGTGGGGTCAATGAGGTGTCGGAGGAGTTGCCATGCACGTTTGCTGGACAGGTTTCCGGCGATGCCGTCACATATCTGTCCCCAGTTGGATCGACAGAGCTCCTCAGAGTGCTGTTGAATTTGTGTCTGCAGCGCGGCCAGCCGCTTTTTAAGCGTTCTGTTGTGTTTGTTGCCTTTCCAGCGTTCCAGGATGCTGTGATAAGCCTCCCAGAGGTGGGCTAGGCGTGTGTCAGGGGTCGGTGTTTCGGTTGTAGTTTCAATGTGTCGCGTGTTGTGGTGAACGTCATGCTTGAGTGATTGCACCCATGCATCGATGTCTGTGATGGGACTGTCTGGGAGGGCGGTGCGTGCAGCGCGAAAGGCATCCCAGTTAATGAGTTCGTGTGTCATATTTGCGTGACGGGGTGGTTTGTATGGGACAGTGATTTGTATAATGTAATGATCACTGCCCAGTGTATGTTGTGTTCTGTTCCAGGTAACGCCGCGGATACAGCGGCTCAGCGTCAGGTCCGGACTGGTGTCCATGCTGACACTGTTGCCGATCCGCGTAGGCGCCTGAAACGTGTTGTGCACAGTGAGTTGGAGGTTCTGCAGGAGCAGCCAGAGCCTGCGACCTCGATGTGTCGTGGTTGTGTATCCCCAGTCAGTATGCTGACTGTTGAAGTCCCCACCGATGAGTAGGGGATGTTTCCCTGCTAGATGGTGTAGCTTTCGCAGAAGTGATTCTAGCGGGGCCATCGGCAGGGAAGGGGGGTGGTATATGTTTGCTATAAATATAGAAGGAAGTGAATGTGTGTGATGTATAATTTCCGTGATCACGCAGGGCGTCTCAGACGTAATGTGATGAGTTTTGTAGGTGAGGCTGCGGTGGATGAGTGTGGACGCCCTGGGTGTGTTAGTGGTATCCGAGTGTGTAGATGTGTAGCTGGGGAGGGTTGCTCGGTGTGCAGTCTCCTGGAGAAGAAGTATGTGGGGCGTGGGTGTGATGGTGGGAAGGAGAAGTTGCAGAGGTGCGCGCTTTGCCCGGAAGCCGCGGCAGTTCCAAGTTATAATGGGGAGATTAGTGTTCCCCCCCGCCATATTGGATGGTGGGGGGATTGAGGAGGGTATTAAGACGGGTGTCAATTGGTATGTGTGGCTCAGGGAAGGTGTTTTGTGCTTGTGGAGGTAGGATGGGGGGAGTGGAGGGGGTTTGAAGTTGGGTGAAGCGATGGGTAAGATTATGATCCAAGAGCTCCATCATCTTGGTAAGCATAGCGTCCATGCGCTGCTCAAGTTTTTCGGTGAGGGCGGCGGCAAGGTGATTGAATCTGGCCTCGAGGCGGGCGTCTAGCTCCTTTAGTTTATGGTCAAATTTTGCTTCGAGTGCTGCTAATTTAGCGTCTATTTCTGGGGGCACGGGAGGGGGTGTGGCGTCTGTGGTGCGCTGTTTCTTTGCAGGAGGGGTGGTCGAAGTGTCTGTGGATGATGAGCTCGAATTAATGACAGGGGGTGCGGGTTGAGGGGGCATGGAGGGGGCGGGGGTGGTTAGGAGAGAGGAAAGGCGGCTTACTTCGTCACGCAAGGCCTTGAGTTCCTGGTCTCTCGGGTCTGCCTGGGAGGACTGGGGTGGTGGGGGTTGACGGGTGGTTTTGCCGGAAACGCGGTCTGCCCAGGTGAGACGCGTGGCGTTCTTGCTGCCATTCTGCCGGCTTGTAGAAGGCGACCGGGAAGCCTTTGAGCTGCGTCTGCTGGCTGTGCCTGGTTGATCGCAGCGGGAAAGCCGCGATGTACCCGGAGGAGAGAGAGCGTTCTTCGGGGACGCTAGTTTGCGGCCCCGTCCCTTGCAGTTCCCGGTGCCGGTCATATGAGGGCCTCCGCAGAGAATGCAGCTGGGGGTGCATGAGGGCACATCTTCCTTTGGGTGGGACTGCCCACAGCGGGGGCACTTATGGGATCTTGGGTGGACACACACGTCTGCCCGGTGACCAGGGACGCGGCAGTTAGTGCAGGCGTCTATATGCCCTCGATAGGGTGTGCACCTGTGGAGGGCTCCTCCAAAAGGACGGCGCGTGGGACAGGTCCAGCTCGGAAAGTGATCAGGATGGAACGCGTGGAGCCCATTCGGCGGGCGTCCACGATGAGGGCGTCTGGGTTGCCGGTGATCAGGTCTTGCAGGAGCTCTGTCGGGGTCTCATTCCAATAAGCATTGAAGATGACTCCGCGTACCGCTCCATCCGGCGGGGCTATGTAAGCTGCGACGGCGAAGTCCTTGCCTTGGTTTTTGATGCTGGCTACGCTAACCAGGGCCAGCGCGTCAGCTTTTATGGGCGTGCTTACGGTGCACGTATTGTTTACGGGGTGTACCCTGATTTGGGTACGCGTTGGTTTGTGTAGCTGGGACGCCGCTTGAAGGATGGCTTCCCGTAGTTGTCGGGGTGGAAGCAGGTCCAGCTGCAGCCCGCCTCGTGATCTGAACACGGCCTTGTAGTCTGCAGCAGGAAGCGGCGGCTGCTGCCGCGAACGCTGCGCAGCTGTGCGCGTTGCTTGTAGGTGCGCTGACTTGTCAAGGCGCGCAGACTTGAGGGCACCGGTAGCAGAGGCTGCGCCCTCCTGGCTTCGGGATGGTGAAAGGACGTCCTTGGAGCGGGCAGGCACACTAAGAATGTGCGTCCAGTCCCTTGGGTCGTAGTCGTGGGGGTTAAGAACCTCTCCCTGCACCTGCACCTCCATGATGGTGTTGGTGGCGGAAGCGTCCGACGCAGTAGGCCTAGCTCCCAGCGGAGCGAGGCCTAGCTCAGGCGAAGAGGTCACAAAGAAAGGGCCGTGGGTGCCCGAAAAATGGCTTAGGCGGGCCAAAAATTGATGGCGTGCGGCACTCACATTCGTAGATCAGTGGATGGTGAAATTTGGACCGATGATGCTGGCGATTGGCGAATTCCGCTGTCTTTGTGCGGAGCCGATGTGGGGTGCGTCTGTACTACTCGGCCCCCTAGCGGCCAATCCTCAGAGCTAATCACCCGGCAGCGGGCGGACGCCGATGTTCGGCCTCTCACTGACTGCCTTGAAGGTAGCGATACGGTTCTACGTCGACATTTCTCTCGACGTTTCGGCCCTATCGTCCCCTCTCGAGTTGTTCATGCACAAGAGACCTTGCCGCAAACAGGTAAAGCCGAAACATCGACAGAAGTGTCGACGTAGAGCTGTATCGCTGTCCTTCAAGGTACCCAATGAGAGGGTGAACGTCCGCGTCCGCCCGCTGCCGAGTCATTAGGCGTGAGGCGGTGAGGGTACCAAGGAAGCCGCTGTGGTAATCGAGTGCTGCGTGGCAAAGATCGACTGGTGTGCCCGACAGCATGTCGGCGTATTCGTGTCTGCGGCCGATTTGTATTCAAAAGTGATGTCACATTCCTGAAGCCGCAAGCTCCAGCGTGCCAGGCGTCCAGAAGGGCCTCGCAAATTTGCCAGTCAGCATAGACAGTGATCATCGGTTACGACTAATACGCGGCCTTTTAGATAAGGGCAAAATTTCTAACAGTGGCCCTTATTTTCTTGTTTCAGTAATTATTCAGGAATTTTCTGATCCATTTGCATTCTCTGTTGTTTGTTCTCGAAAAGACTGGTGTACGTAGTCGTGGCTCTATAGTACGAAGCCGAAGTTATTGCAGAAAAGAGTCACTTCGCCATCGCACGACATATGGCGCTCGTTTTAATTGTAGGCACCGTTTACCCAATTAAACATACCTTTTCACGTCAGCCTACTTTTAATACTTTGTATTGTCTTCAAATGATCTAAATATCACGGAAATAAAAAGTGCTTTTGTTTTAAAGTGACTTTGCGTCCGGGCGCAGGTTCACATGCATGGGGTGGAAGTTTTGACAAATGCCATTCGTTCGCAGTTGCTGAATTTGTTGTAGATCAGAAGCTTTCGTATTGTTTTATATTATGTGAAAAATATAACCGCGGTCCTTCGTACGAGTTTTTTTTTTGTGAGAGAATAAATAAATGTTCTTGAGCTTGTTTTGTGTGCACTCGTATTTTTATGTAGACATTACAGTGAACAAAACATCTAACCTTTCGTCTTTACATAAAAGCAAAAAAAAAGAGATATATTGTTTGGACCCAGGCTCTCTCTCTCTCTCTTTATTCTCTTTTGCTTCCAGTGGCATATAACACCCCCCCGCCCCCCAAAAAAAAAATATTTATGGCTACACCATTGCTGTACACTACCTCATACCTACAACTATCCAAACACGACATAAATGCTTTGGATGCCTCGATCAGCAATGCATCCAATGTAGCATTTCATCTTACCCTCAACACACCGACAGACAGATTACTAGGCCTGGGCCTCCACAACACGATCGGGGAACTGGTGGAGGCCCAGCGACAGGCCCAATACATCAGGCTCACACAAACATCCACAGGCCGCTATATCCTGGACTTCCTCGGAATCAGAATAGAAATTTTTTTTTCACGACATGAAATGACGTAGAAAACTGTCTCAAAAATCTCGGTGGACAACCGAACCACCCCGTAATGAAAGGGATAAAGAAGGGAGTGAAAGAAGACGGAAGAAAGAGGTGCCGTAGCGGACGTCTCCTCCCTAATAATTTCGACCACCTGGGGATCTTTAACGTGCACTTACATCGCACAGCGCACTGGCGCCTTTGTGTTACGCCTGCATCTAAGGGCGGCCGCCGCGGTCAGGTTCGAGGCGAGTTCAACAAAGATGGTGTGGTTCAGCTACTGCTGAACCTGGTTACAGATCGAAAGCTATGGCATGTGGGGCAACTATAAGCGGCTTGGCGTCTCTAACGTTGAATGCGTTCCGGACACTGGATAGACAGCACATCTAGCCTGCCACCCTGGCAGGTGGCAGTTAGTAGAGAGTTTTAGGATAGCGTGAGCGTGATAGCGGACCTAAGGGAAATTACGTTAGCGTGCCGCAAGCAACTTATCCGCACAGACAGTTTTAGTGTAGCGTTTTGAAAACGCTAAACGCCGTCTGCTTGACATGGATGCCAACGGTCCTTCTAAAATGGTCGACATTGCCGCTAGCTTTCCAAAGTATAATATTTCCGAGTTTTTTAAACGAATTATTAATGCAGCGTTCATTTTCGTCTGTAAAATTACCCCGAAATTAAAAAATAAATAAAATAGAAACGTAAAATAGTGGCGCCATCTAGTAAAGGCAATGTTAACTACAAGCCGTTGGAGCAAGAATATTTGTTATCACATGACGTCTAATGTTAAAAAAACATTTGTAAATTTAATATAAACTGTCTTTACATAATTTAAGTCCATAAAACAACGCGAAAAGCCTCCAAATTTATTTTTGTCTTGTTCCAGACGTTTTTGCTAGGTTCCTGCTGCGTTTCGGGCCGTTGCAGACGGTAGTAGTGCAGCTGGAGGTGCTATTAGGCTTGCGCGCTCCAGAATCGAGAGCGTATCTTAAAAACAGGGCTGAATTGCAGCTTAAACTTTATCGTGGAAGCAAGGTAAGTCATAGCGAAAAGCAAAAACACCAGTAGTTGCCGGTAAACATGCCGACCGGAATCGCAAGAGCTGATGAATCGTCTGAAGTGGGCGGCTGTCGCTTGAAAGGACGCCGCCATGTTTCCACGCTAAGGGCGCAAATGCCGCAACGCTAAATTCTGAAAATTGCGTGCGTACGCTAACGCTATTTCCCCGTTAGCGTTCTGCGCATGCGCACTCTGGACCCGCTATTCCGCTATGCACGCAATTACGCAAAGCCCGCTATACTAAAACTCTCTAATGGTTGATCGCGAGAGTTTGCTCACCCAATGAACGCTGCGGCCCATTGCCGCAGTTCCGCGTGTCCGACACATCGTTGTCAGCGCTAACGCATGCAGCCCACATCTCTCTCTCGTCACCCCACGTACAGCCCCCGTCAAAAGTATACAGCCCAAGGGGTTTGCTTATGAGGCCCGCAGCATGCCTTGTTATGTATCCTCAGCGACTGTAATCCATCTAAAGAGGAATGAATAGCTTCGCGTCCTCTGTCCTCCCAACCTTTGGACTGCTAGATGTGGCAGAGAGCCCCGCTAAACAGCTTAGAAGCAAACTCCTAGGGCTGTATATTTTTGACGGGGACTGTACCTATTAGACCGATTCAAGCGTCCACTGACCCAGGGAGTGTTATGCGATAAAACGGTTTCAACGCCACCGCCAATGAACGCCGACGGCCTATGGCTTCAGTGTCGCGTTTCTGCCACAACGTTGTCAGAGCAGTGCAGAGGGGGCAAACCCTGCCTCCCCTTACGTGACACGAGGCAAACCTTAGGGGGTTGCCCTTAAAGGGAAAAGGACAGTCCTTGCAGGGCTATTCGCTTCAAGGCGTCGGTAATTATCCGGAGCTGGTCAGCAGCAGCGGAGCTGGCCAAAACTCTCCCAGTATGACTCCACCGTGGTTGGGGATGAAGGGTGTGGGAAGGTGGGGTATGTGAGAAGGCTATGAATAAAGTCTCCAGGTTTGCCGTTAACCAAGTTAAGCCTCAGCCATTTTTTGAGCAGCGTTCGCTCTCGCGGACGCAGTTGTTGCTGCGACGCGCGTCATTTCTTTCCTTTTTCTCTTTCCTCTGATCTTTCAACTCTCCTCTGTCTGCACGTGGCAGCGGTGGTGGCTCGGCTCGAGCCAGTAGGCAGGCCCGTGCAATTTCCTTTTCATCCTTCTCTCAGTCACAACAACAACAACAACAGAGCCTAATGGGGGAAAGTAACTGATCGGGGTTGCGGGCATGAAGAAGAATCTTTGCCTCTCCCGTAACCGAGAGCAGAGTAAGCATGAAATGTTTACGGGCATAACACATTGGTTGTATATGGTACTAGTCAAAATCTTGAAATGGGCCAAGTGTTCAACTCAACTCAACACACCACACCACACATACTGTGCACTGCTTCATGTAGGCGCAATCGTTTCCTGTGAGTGTCTGGGGAATCTCTTCCGCCCTGCCTCGTCAGCTGTATCCGGATTCTGTTCGCCTTTCATCTTTGTAAAAGGTGTGGGCCTGCCAGTACAATGCACATATAGCCGTTACAAGTCTGTCAACTAGGGAGGGCTGGGAGGCGGCCCTGTCCAGCTCGGACCCGGAGGCCCACCGCTGCCAGGCAGTCCACGGAACACCACCACCCGTTCGGTGCGATGCCCTGCCCTTTGAACGCAAGGCTTTTTAAGGAAAGGAAATGGCGCAGTAATTCTCTGTCATCTCGGTGGACACCCGAACCGCACCGCACAGGAAGGGAGGCAAGGTTTTTTGAGGAAAGGAATTGGCGCAGTAATTCTCTGTCATCTCGGTGGACACCCGAACCGCACCGTACAAGAAGGGAGGAACGCCACCACCCGTTCGGCGCGATGACCTGCACTTTGAACGCAAGGCTTTTTGAGGAAAGGAAATGGCGCAGTAAATCTCTGTCATGTCGGTGGACACCCGAACCGCACCGTACAAGAAGGGAGGAACGCCACCACCCGTTCGGCGCGATGCCCTGCCCTTTGAACGCAAGGCTTTTTAAGGAAAGGAATTGGCGCAGTAATTCTCTGTCATCTCGGTGGACACCCGAACCGCACCGCACAGGAAGGGAGGCAAGGTTTTTTGAGGAAAGGAATTGGCGCAGTAATTCTCTGTCATCTCGGTGGACACCCGAACCGCACCGTACAAGAAGGGAGGAACGCCACCACCCGTTCGGCGCGATGCCCTGCCCTTTGAACGCAAGGCTTTTTGAGGAAAGGAAATGGCGCAGTAAATCTCTGTCATGTCGGTGGACACCCGAACCTCACTGTAAAGAAGGGAGGAACGCCACCACCCGTTCGGTGCGAAGCTACCGGCGCCCCATCTCTCTCACCTCATGTGTGGGCAGACGATGATGCGGGATCGGTTATCTACATATCTTGAACACAAACATGTCTTTGCGAGCACCATGTTCGGATTCCGCCCACACAGATCCGCACAGAATGTCCTCCTGCAACTCAATCGGGAAGTCCTTGACCCCCTCGAATGCCCCCCTAATGACCGGGCAGTACTCGCCTTGAATCTTAAAGGGGCATTTGACAATGTAACACATGAGATCCTACTCACTAACCTAAGTCACACCGACTGTGGCCTCAACACATTCCGATACATAAGCCAATTTTTAATGGATCGTCAATCCTACATTCGAATTCAAGATAGAGAGCATGGTCCTTACCTACTCGGCACGCCGCGAACCCCTGAAGGCGCGGTACTTTTCCCGCTGCTCTTCAATCTGGCCATGATGCACCTGCCGGCCAGCTGAGTGGTGTCGCCGGCGTGCAGCACGCCCTGTACGCCGATGACATCACTCTGTGGGCCACGCAGGGCAGCACAGGGGACATTGAAACCAGCCTGCAAACAGCGGCGACGATAGTTGACCGCTACGCCCGCCGCTGCGGTCTTCAATGTTCCCCTCAAAAATCGGAATTCGTGCACCTCCGCCCCTCACAGACGTGCACTACTAAAATATCTCTTTCTCTTGAAAGTGGTCCCATACACGAAAGTGATGAGATACGGGTACTCGGACTCTACATCCACAAACACAGGCGGCCAGACACTACATTGGCCAAACTCCGTAAGGTGGGGGACCAGGTGGGCCGCATGGTCCGCCGGGTTTCCAACAAACTTGGAGGGTTACGAAGTAAGGATGCCTTGCGGCTGGCAAACGCCTTCGTAACTAGTCGAATTCTCTATTCGAGTCCTTATCTCCACCTACGGAAACAAGAGGAGGACGCCCTTGAGGTCATCCTTCGCAAAATTGTTAAACGTACCCTTGACCTCCCCATCACTACTTCAAAACAGCCGGCTTATGGCCCTTGGGGTGGTGAATACTTTCCGGGAGCTCCGGGAGGCGCACCTTAAAAACCAGTACACGCGCTTGTCGCTAACGGAGTCGGGTCGCCGCCTTCTTGCTCGACTCCATATCCAACACACCCCTCCAATGGAAGACAGGTTTCACATCCCGGAACTGTGGAGACGTGCCCTCCACGTGCGGCCTCTTCCAGCAAACATGTCACATGAAGACCATAATGGTCGGCGTCTGGCACGAGCGGAAGCGCTAGCCCGATATTATGGCAACAAAACAGGTGCATACTACGTGGACGCCTCCGGCCCTCACCACGGGGGATGGTACACGGCCGCGGTAGTTCACAACAGCAACAGAGTTAACGGCCTCACTTTCAGAGCCCGCAGTGCAACACAAGCAGAAGAGGTCGCGATTGCTCTCGCGGCCTCACATTCCAATTCGGTTTGGTTTGGTTTGGTTTGGTTTATGGGGTTTAACGTCCCAAAGCGACTAAGGCTATGAGAGACGCCGTAGTGGAGGGCTCCGGAAATTTCGACCACCTGGGGTTCTTTAACGTGCACTGACATCGTACAACACACGGGCCTCGAATTTCTCCTCCAAAGAAATTCAACCGCCGCGGCCGGGATCGAACCCGCGTCTTTCGGGACAGCAGCCGAGCACCATAGCCACTGAGCCACCGCGGCGGCACATTCCAATTAAAAAAAAATACATAATCACCGACTCGCGAGGGGCCTGTCGGAATGTCGAACAAGGCTGCACTCCCTTCCTAGCCTATCGAATATACCAAAATTGCATACGGGATACCGACCCCGCACACCGTTACCTCATATGGGCCCCTGCTCATTAGGGGTTGGCAGGTAACGAGGCAGCAGACGAAGCCGCCCGCACGCTTTCTCACCAGGCTGTTTTCTCCTCCCCACCTGATCAGGTACCCGATTTTAAACCGGTCTATACGTTCAAAAATATCGCAACCCACTATCAAGATAGCCATCGCCTTTACCCTAGCCCATGTAAAGGCCTCAAGAAAGCGGATGAGCGGCTCCTTCTCCGCCTCTTCACCAATACATTGCTGTGCCCGGCAGCCCTAAAACATTTCGACCCCTCCTTTAGCAGCAACTGCCCGCACTGTAGTGCGGTGTCTTCGGACACCTATCACATGGTGTGGGCCTGCCCCTCCAACCCGGCCATTCCCCCCCTCCCCAACCCAACCCGGGAGGACTGGGAGGCGACCCTGCTCGGCTGCCACGACTTACAGGCCCAACATGCCTTAGTCGGGCACGCCCGGGCGGCAACTACCGCCACTGGGGTCCCAAACTAGGGACCTCCACCTAGTGTTTGTAGGGATCGGTCCCTTACGGGCTGATCCAAACACCTCCTGTCCGTTCTAAATAAATGTTTTCACCACCACCGCTTGTATGCCGGTCCTGTAGGAGGGCTTAGAGAGTCTCGTTAAATCTCGTACGGTGCCCGGATGTTCTCGTTTCAGTGCCCGGATGTTGGCTCTGGGTCTCGGCGTGACGTCACCACACTGCTGACAACGGGAGCTAAAAGCATTTCATGCTTATTAGGGTAGGGAGCAGTACGGGTCTGGAGTCGGCGCCAGTGGGAGACCTGGGTTAGGGTTAGAGAGGGAGCCAGCGGTGCGCAAACTAGTCGGATATCTCGGTAGTTGGTAAGGATATCTCTGAAGGTAAGCAGACGCTCCCGGGATGGCGGAGGGAGTCCAACTCCAGCCCGGCAAGTGAGACCTCGGGCGAGGAAGTGCACCTCCTCGTTACCAGGGAGGCCTGCGTGTGCGGGGGTCCAGATAAGGGTTTCAGGGCGGGTGGGGTGCCAGAAGCGTAGAAGCCGAGCCGCGGTGCGGTATATCAGGCCTTTAGCGAAATTGGATCGGGCGGATTTTGATTCGGAGAGGATTTTGGTGGCAGAGGTAGAGATGAGGGCGAGCGCAATGGCTACTTCCTCTGTAATTTCTGATGAGTCTGTGGTGATGGAGCCTGATGCTAGTAATCGGGCCTGATTGTTAGCGACGGCGAGGACCATGCGGGAGCCCGACGAGTACGCTGCCACGTCCACGTAGGCTACCTCGGAATTGTCGCCGTACAGTTTGTGCAGGGCTTTGTTGCGAGCTGCCCTGCGTTCTCCGTCGTGCTTAGGGATGCGATAGATGATGAGATGGGAGCGTAGGTCTGGAGGTTGGGGGGCCTCCTCGGTAGGATGGGTGATCAGGGTCTGAGGGGACCTAGAGAACCTCAAGACCTGGGAGGACTGGGAGACCCTGCTGCGCTCGGAGGACCAGGCCGTGCAGACCATCGCCACCGGCCGGGCTGCCAGTGTTATGGACCTTAGGAACATAAACACTTGAGTGCAGTGGGGTCGTGCGGGGACCCTGGGGCGTGCCCCTAATGCCTGTGTAAATAAAGTTTTTAGAGCGCAGCTCTTTGGCGTCCGTTCCTGGGTTTCGCGTCGTCGTCGGCGTCGGCGTCGGCGTCGGCCTCGTAACCAGCTCCGCCCCCAATGTCATGCTTTTCAATTGGTCGAAATGCTCGTGACGTCACAGTGCGCGAATTTCAAATGGGGCCAATTGTACTTTGGCTAGTAACCATGCAACCAATCAAAGGGATCGTATAGTGATGCTGCAACTAAGTTGGACTGAGTTTAGTTAATTGCTTAATTAATCAATTAGCCTAATTAATATAGAGGAGAATGAAGAGGTCAGAAGAAAAGAAAACAAAGACGCGCGCCGCAGCGACAACAGCGTCCGCGGAAGGAGACGCTGCTGAAAAAAAAAACATAAGTACGAAGCCGCGCTCCCTCCACCACCACGCACTTCCCCACTCAGTAAGACGTTGCTCGTTTCATATACGTTGTGTCGAACATCCTAGACAGTTCCAACAATTGACAGGTTAATGACAGAACACGATGGATAGAAATGCAATAATGTAAATATGAAATAGCCTAATTAACCTTTCTAGTTAGACCGCATAAATCTATAAAACCGAGAACGAAATTGGTCGAGTTGGGGAATCGAACCAGGGTCTCCGGAGTGCGATACGAGCACGCTAGCCACTCCGTAATGCCAGCTGAATGGTTTGGAATGAACAAAGGCGCGTCTAGCTAATACGGCGTCTTCGTTCACTCCCATCTTCCCCCTTCCCCTTACGGCGAGGTGCAGGTGTCCACCCAGATATGCGAGACAGATACATTTCCTTTCCTCAAAAAATAAATTTACCGTCCAGCAAGGCGTACAGCCGAATTGGCGATGGCGTTCTGTGGACTCCCTGGCAGCGTTGCAAGACGCTGTCGCGTTCCACTCTTACAGGCGAAGCTTAACATGTTAACCACACATCAGTAACACACGCAGACAGCCAATGGACGCGTCATTCGCTGGCAGCACTTGATTCATCATTCACAACCACATTCTTAACGTACGCTCCCTTGCCGCACATGCCAAGGACGTACACCACGATCACATTCTGCGCCATTCCTCTGTACTTTGCTTTGCTGAAACCTGGATGGATCCCGAAGAGCCTCTCGAAATCATAGATTTCCTATACTGCTGTGGTGCTCGCAGAGACCACAACACAGCGGCGGGAGTCGCTATCTACTTGCGCACAGGTCTCTCTGCAATACCAGTCGAAATGTTTGGCACGGCACATGAACTTGGCGAACTGTGCGCCGCAAAGTTGCCCAACGGCTTGCTGGTAGTAGCTGCCTACTTCGCCCCTACCGCACTCACGAAAGACGTCGTGCACTTCCTGCAACTCGCATTAACCGTCCATCGATCCACACCGATGTTAGTAGTGGGGGACTTTAATGTTGACATAAAGACAAACAGCAATTTCCTAACACTTATGCGGGAGAACATCCCGTTCCTCTCGCTCGTAACGCGTCCCACGGCTGTGACAACCTCGCGAGGCACTTGTATAGATCTCGTCTTTGAGAATCAAGCATTGGTGTACCAAGTCGAACATATACCAGTTCATTTCTCCGACCACAAAGCTTCCTTCATGACTGTCAAGAACTGTTAGTGGAATCTTTGTTAAAGGAATACGTGTGAAAAATAAAAAAAAAAACTCTGTGATAGCGCATACATGTGTTGCTCGATTTCTTTGCCTCAATCTATCGAAAAGGTGAAACAGCTTTTTGCTGCGCTCAAATTTCGCATTAAGAAGTAACGTAATCGTCGGTAAATTTTTTCTCTCTCTCTCTCTCCACTGTTCCAAGAGGGTAGTGATACGCCTTTCCTTTGCTTTCCCAGCTCCCGGTCCATTGGTTTCGTAGCTTAAAGCGCGACTGAGGTGGTAGTGGTGGTGAAAACATTTATTACGAATGAGCAGGAGGTATGTTTGGATCAGCCCGTAAGGGACCGATCGTTACAAACACTAGTTGGAGGTCTCTAGTATGGGACCCCAGTGACGGTTGCCGCCGCCCGGGCGCGCCCGTCTAAGGCTTGTTGGGCCTGTAATTCGTGGCAGCCGAGCAGGGTCGCCTCCCAGTCCTCCCGGGTTGGGTTGGGGATGGGGGGAATAGCGGGGTTGGAGGGGCAGGCCCACACCATGTGATAAGTGTCAGAAGACACTGCACTACAGTGTGGACAGCTGCCGCTAAAGGAGGGGTCAAAATGTTTTAGCGCTGCCGGGCACAGCAATGTATTGGTGAGAAGGCGGAGAAGGAGCCGCTCATCCGCCTTCTTCAGGCCTTTATATGGGCTAGGGTAAAGGCGATGACAATTTTGATAATATGTTGTAATACCTTTGAATGTATAGACCGGATTAAAATCGGGTTCCTGATCGGTCGAGGAGGAGAAAACAGCCCGGTGAGAGAGCGCACGGGCGGCTGCGTCTGCTGCCTCGTTTCCTGCCAACCCCTGATGAGCAGGGGCCCATATGAGGTAACGGTGTGCGGGGTCCGACTGAGGTGACCACTGTCCCAGGGGGCCAGTTGCGCGCCTCTCCTTTGCTTTCGAAGCTCAAGGTCATCTGAATGTCAAATTTTCATGTTCCGCTTGCACTGATGCCCGAAGTCCCGCTTTCTGTACGAAAAGAAAATTTTGAGCCCTTCGTGGTGGGCAGTTCTTTTCAATACAGTTCGAGAAAGAATTGGAATAAATATAACACACGCAAAGAGGTTTATTGTGTACCGTCAGAGCGCTCCCCCCTCCCCCACTTGGAAGGGGTTGATACAAAAGCACTGATAAAAAATTACCGACGATTACGTTACTTCCTCATGCGAAATTTGAGCGCAGCACATAAGCTGTTTCACCTTTTCGATAGATTGAGGCAAAGAAATCGAGCAACACATGTATGCGCTATCACAGAATTTTTTTTTTAGCAGACGGAGGACTTCCATCGGTCGTCTCGCTCATGGCTCAGAAAGAACTGGCAGATAATTTCGCAGTGGCGAACGGCAGCGGCAATTTCGGCTCGGGCGGTGCACATATACAGATCCGCCGCCACCGATCTGGCTCTCTGATTGCCACCGCACAGGGGTTGCATTGGAGGAGGAGCGAAGAAAGGAATTAAGTTCGAGCCGGCGCTTTGACAACCGGAGACTCGCAGGAAGAGGGGGGAGGGGGGCGGCGTGTACACCCAGCGGCAAACGATGGGGGCAGAAGCGCGCGCAGCAAGCGGACAACACGATAAAGGGAGGAGGGAAGAGATAGCAGCGACTGACTGATGCCGCTGACGCCGATAGTGAGTCAACCCCAGCTGCGGATGAAAGGGGGGCGGAGCTGGTTACGAGGCCGACGCCGATGACAACGCCGACGACGACGCGAAACCCAGGAACGGACGCCAAAGAGCTGCGCTCTAAAACTGCAAGACACAGATAGGTACTGCAGATACACAAATCTGGCCTATACACTATACACAATACACTACATATGGCCTATACACAATATGCACGGTAGCACCCAAAGGCTAACAACAACGCAAAGCTGCTAAGAACAAAACAAAAAAATGGAATGCAGCACTCAAAGGCGCAGTTCATACGTCCTGACACAGACTTGTACAAACTAACACATCAAAAAAAGTGTAATTGCTTCACGATTTTGCGTGTCATCACCACACCAGTGGGAGAATTACAGGTCAATGAATGAGAAGAGAAGTTCGACTTAGAGAAAAGCAGTAAAGGAACACACGCTTGTGCCGCAGTGAAGACTAGGAAAATGCACGTTTGCTCGGAATTCACCCAGGATCAGCAGAGCACTTTAATGATGTCACGAAGGCAGCAGAATTACGCGCAGTCTTGTTAGTTAATCCGCGAAGAAAGCGCTATTGAAGCTCTTAGCGCACCATGTAGCAGATGGTCATCAAAAAAAAATTGGCTGTGGCTTAGCTAAGGTTAAGCCTGGATATCTCGAAGCGAAAAGCTGCAGCAAGGCGGAGGAGGAGCCGCGCGTGTAGTGAATACGGTGCTGCCTTAGAAGGTTGCTTTAGAGACATGTACTGTGGCGTGCATTCCTGTCAGGTGTGCACCTAGATATGAGAGTCAGGCATTTCCTTTCCTTAACAAAATTTTTCATTTCATTTCACTTGACTAAGGCCCTTACGGCGCGGTTCAAGGTATCCACCGAGATATGAGAGAGACAGGCGTCGTTTTCTTTACTTAAAACCAATTTTCTTTTCGTTTTCCTTCCCTTACGGCGTGGTTCGGGTATCCACCGTGACGTCACGCAGTTCGCGCATGCGCACCTGTGGCTTTTTCTGACGACGGGGCCCACGCCAGCCTCAGTGTTGACTAGCCTAGTGAAGCTTTTCGCTTCAAAAGCGTTGACCGGTGAACGGTCCTTTCGGACGCGTGGGCGACGTTCCTACTATTGCGGGATTTTGCGAGTTTGTTTTTTGTTGCGAAGATTGGCCGCTAGGGGGCCGTGTAGTACAGACGCAACCCTCATCGGCTCCGCACAAAGACAGCGGAATTCGCCAATCGCCAGCATCATCAGCCAAAATTTCACCACCCACGGATCTGCGAATGTGAGCGCTGCACGCCATCAATTTTTGGCCCGCCTACGCCATTTTTCAGGCACCCACGGCCCTTTCTTCTCTGTGACCTCTCCGCCTGAGCGAGGCCTCGCTCCGCTGGGAGCTAGGCCGACTCCGACGGACGCTTCCGCCACCAACGCCATTATGGAGGTGCAGGTGCAGGGAGAGGTTCTTAAGCCCAACGACTACGACCCAAGGGACTGGACGCACATTCTTAGTGTGCCTGCCCGCTCCAAGGGCGTCCTTTCAACAACCTGACGCCAGGAGGGCGCAGCCTCTGCTACCGGTACCCCCAAGTCTCCATGCGGCCCCATACCTCCACCGCACTACACAGGACAAGCAAATCCAACACTCGACACCGACATCACGGAGACGGAAGTCAGAGCGGCCCTCCTGACTCTCCGCGCCAACTCCGCACCTGGTGCAGACCAAATCACAAACTCCATGCTCCGTAATCTGGATGATCAATCGATCACCCACATTACGAAATACTTCAACCAGTGCTGGAGGGAGGGTAACCTCCCGCAGTCCTGGCGCCACGCGAAGGTAATATTCATACCTAAACCCAACAAACCACTTACACTTCAAAACCTTCGCCCTATTTCGCTAACCTCATGCCTTGGGAAGCTCTTAGAGCATGTTGTGTTAGCGAGGCTCACAAGTCACATGGCGGACAACAATCTTTACCCGCATAGCATGGTAGGATTTCGCCCCCATCTATCCGCACAGGACGCTATGCTGCAACTGTCACACGACATTTTCGACCCGCTTCTTCCGGGTCACACCAAGGCAGTCTTAGCTTTGGATCTCTCCAAAGCTTTTGATCGCATTGAACATCAGGCGATCATGACTGCTCTATCCCCCTTGAATGTGGGTGTGCGCACGTATGCCTACATTCAAGCATTCCTCACTGACCACACAGCTGCGATACACTTCGGCCCTCTGTCTTCCCCCTCCTACACGCTTCAGAGTATCGGAACCCCTCAAGGGTCCGTCCTTTCCCCCTTTCTCTTTAACATTACCCTCATCCCCCTCGCCCGAAAATTGGCCACTATTCCCCACCTGAAGCACACTCTTTATGCCGACGATATCACCCTGTGGACCACTCACGGCAGTGACGGAGACATAGAGAACACCTTACAGGAAGCAGCCACCCTCACCCAAAATTACGCACGGACCATCGGACTGTCTTGCTCCCCAGAGAAGTCCGAACTCTTCCTCATCCGGCCTAAGAACCACCGCTGCCCCCGCTCCCCCATTGCCATTGAACTGAATGATGACCTGGTACCTGAGGTTGGAACCCTCCGTGTATTGGGCCTGCACATCCAGAACGATGGCAAAAACACCACCACCCTCAAGAAACTCAAGCAGGTTGTAGGCGCGATATCGCACCTCATCCGCAGGGTTTCTGGACGTCATAGAGGCATGAAGGAGCGCGACCTATGTCCACAATACGATCTGGGAACTGGTGGAGGCCCACCGACAGGCCCAATATATCAGGCTCACACAAACCTCCACAGGTGGGTATATCCTGGACCCCCTCGGAATCACAATACCGGCCAACGACCCAACCCTCCTCGCCATCCCACGATCCCTTCACCGAGAGCTCCTCATCAGGCCGCTCCCGAGGAATATGCACACGTCCCACAATGAGCAGCGCCGCAGAGCCCGTGCGAAGGCACTCCATCGAGCGTACGGCCCCCAGCCGGACGCCGTGTGGGTGGACGCTGCCTGCGCGGGTGATGAAGCGACAGCAGCTGTGGTGGACTCCTCTTTATCCGCCCTCCTCACACTACCTCTCCCTCCAGACACGTCCCCAGAGGCTGCAGAGGAAGCCGCCATTGCCCTTGCTATAACCCGCACGGAAGCCCGGTACATTTTAAGCGATTCTAAAACTGCGATTCTAAATTTTGCTCGAGGCCGAGTCCATGTCCCTGCTTTTCGCATACTGGACTCGCCCGATGCCCCCCCCCCGCCCCGCCAAGTGGAGCTGATATGGGTGCCCGCGCACTCCGGGAATCCCGGAAACGAGGCCGCCAACCTTTTAGCCCGAGGTTCTTTAAACCGGGCTCAGGTGGCCTCGGATCGGGGATTCACGAAGGATCGCATGCACTCATTCAGTGAGCTGACCCAGGCATACAGAGCCTCTCGCCAGCTCTACCCCCCGCCCCACCCCTCCCTAGATAACAGACACGCAACACTCTAGCGCAGATTACAAACGCATACTCTCCCCTCGCCCCTTACCCTAACCCACTATCATCCCTCCTTCCCCACTCCTGCTTGCGCCCTATGCCCAGAACCCTTCGCTTCTTCCCTCCACATCCTTTCCCTCTGCCTGGCGGACCCTCCCCCGCGGGACCTAGAGAACCTGAAGACCTGGGAGGACTGGGAGACCCTGCTGCGCTCGGAAGACCCGGCCGTACTGACCATCGCCACCGGCCGTGCTGCCAGTGTTATGGACCTTCGGAACATAAACACTTGAGTGCAGTCGGGTCGTGCGGGGACCCTGGGGCGTGCCCCGAATTCCTCTGTAAATAAAGTTTTCTCTCTCTCTCTCTCTCTTTTTGTTGCGAAGGAAACACTACGCTAGCCGCGGAGCCATTTCGCGGAGCTCTGGAAAGGCCAAGCTGCGCATGCGCGAGGAGCTGGTGACGTATTTACGTCTCACGCTCACGGAGAAGCATCGCCTGGATTGCCTTATCCGCAGCGGCGTCAAAACAGCCCTTGGTCTTCCTCTCTCTACTCCCAACGACAAGCTCCTCGCCCTTGGTGTCTCCAACACGGTTGACGAGCTCATTGAGGCGGCCCTCCTGGCCCAGCGCCAACGCCTCTCCCTAACTTCCGCAGGCCGCTCTATCCTCGAACGACTTCGCATCACTCCCTTCCGTCCGCCATCCTCGGTGGTCAATCTCCCACCTGCCATCAGGGCCAGCACCAACACTCTCCCTCTCCCCCGCAACATGCATCCAACTCATCATCAAGATTTTGATTTGATTTGATTTGATTTGATTTATTTGTTTCCTTTCTGATACAGAAAGAGGAGCAAGAGCAAAAGGCGGAACGCCTGACGGTGGCTCTTGCCCCGCATACAGTTTGGCACAAACAGTCATTTAACATAGTTTTACACAAAAAAATTACCGACGATTACGTTACTTCCTAATGCGAAATTTGAGCGCAGCAAATAAGCTGTTTCACCTTTTCGATAGATTGAGGCAAAGAAATCGAGCAACACATGTATGCGCTATCACAGAATTTTTTTTTTAGCAGACGGAGGACTTCCATCGGTCGTCTCGCTCATGGCTCAGAAAGAACTGGCAGATAATTTCGCAGTGGCGAACGGCAGCGGCAATTTCGGCTCGGGCGGTGCACATATACAGATCCGCCGCCACCGATCTGGCTCTCTAATTGCCACCGCACAGGGCGAACGGCAGCGGCAATTTCGGCTCGGGCGGTACACATATACAGATCCGCCGCCACCGATCTGGCTCTCTGATTGCCACCGCACAGGGGTTGCATTGGAGGAGGAGCGAAGAAAGGAATTAAGTTCGAGCCGGCGCTTTGACAACCGGAGACTCGCAGGAAGAGGGGGGAGGGGGGCGGCGTGTACACCGAGCGGCAAACGATGGGGGCAGAAGCGCGCGCAGCAGGCGGACAACACGATAAAGGGAGGAGGGAAGAGATAGCAGCGACTGACTGATGCCGCTGACGCCAATAGTGAGTCAACCCCACCTGCGGATGAAAGGGGGGCGGAGCTGGTTACGAGGCCGACGCCGACGACAATGCCGACGACGACGACGACGCGAAACCCAGGAACGGACGCCAAAGAGCTGCGCTCTAAAAGTTCCACACCAAGGTCTTCGGGGGGAAGCTCGCAGAGAAGCTCGGGCCGCGTCACTCCAGCAGCGATATGCTGGCCGACTTGACGTGCTTTACACATACGCGGCAGACCATCCTACTCGGACTGCTGCAACAGCGGTTGCAACAGATGAGAACATGACTCTTCATGCCTCCTGCTCCGTACGCACTTCACATATCACTACAGCGGAGGAAGTAGCTATTGCTCTCGCGCTCTCCACTTCTAAAGCTAGAGTAGTCATAAGTGACTCACAGCGCGCCATTCTTAATTTTACTCATGCCCGTATTTCAGTCGAAGCGTTTCGCGTACTCGTATCAAATCCTCCTAAACACCTGACCCTATTGATATGGGCTCCACCCCACGTGGGTCTGAAGGGTAATGAGGGAGCACATGAGCTAGCTCGAGGGCTCACTTTCCGAGCAGCTAATCACCCCGCCCCCAACATGCCCGCCTTGGTCAGGAAGGACACCATAATCACTTCACGCGATCTGCTCCAGCACTATCGTCTTTCTCGCCAACTCTATCCAGGTCCGCACCAAGAACTTACAAAGACAGAGGCCGTCAGATGGCGCCAACTCCAGACGGACACTTTCCCCGAATCCCAAAAGATTCCATAATATATTTCCTGAATGGTATATGCCGATGTGTAAACACTGCAATATCCCCGCAGACCTCCTTCATAAGGTCTGGGCTTGTCCACGACAACACATGCCAACACCCACACAACATACCTGGGAGGCTCGTCTACGCAGCTCTACCCTAGACGACCAACGAACGCTCATCGGTCTCGCTCTAGAGGCTGCCAGATTCCAAGGAGTCTTGGCCGACCCCTAGATCTGGGCCTTCGGCCTCTTGACTGTTTTAATAAATGTTTACCAACTAACCAACCTCCCACGGCTGTGACAACCTCGCGAAATACTTGCACAGACCTCGTCTTTGAGAAACAGGCATGGGTGCAGCAATTCGATCATATATCCTTCTATTTCTCTGACCACGAAGCTTCCTTAAAGACAATCAAGAACTGTTAGTGGAGTGTTTCTCGACGAAGGAATATGTGTGAAAATTAACAAGTTGTCTGTAATTGTACATACATGCCTTGCTCTAATTCTTTGCCTCAATCTATCGAGAAGCTGAAAGAGCTGACTGATTGAAGCCACGTTTATTCCACATTAGAAAGCTCCGAAAGGGCTCCGGTGATGAGCTACGCTCAAATTTTGCATTAGGAAGTAACGTAATAGACTCCAATTTCTTTTAAGCGAAAAGCTTCACTAGGCTAGTCAACACCCTGTCTGGCGTATGCTCCGTGATCAGAATTAGCCACTGCTGCACGTGCGCAGAACCTAGTGACGTCACAGAAGAGGCGCAGGTGGTCGGAGCGGCCGCCGCCGCAACCGCCGCCGCGACTCCACCGCCTGACTTTTCGGCGCAGGCGCGCGCTACTGCGCATGTGCGCCGCCTCCTCACCGCCGCTACTACTGCGCGCTCGCCTCCTCGCCACCGTTTGACCTTTCGTGGCATTTGCGTGTTTACCACAGTTACTACTGTTTACCACAGTTACTACGCATGCATTTGGGACGTTAAACCCCATAAAACAAACAACAAACAAGAATGCCGAAGGAGGGCTACATAACGCGCTTGCCTACCGCTATCGTGGTGCTTCCGGTGCATTGTGCGCGAACTGCGACAGCCATGACGTCAAACAAAGCATAACTGCAGCTTTTCGCTTGTATATCCAGGCTTAACCAGAGCTAAGCCACTGCCAATTTTTTATGCGAAACATACTACTTTAGCTACCACTTCAGCCCTTCACCGTGGTTATGCGCCTCCAAATCACGTGATACATGACGTCACACCACGTGACACGATGACGTCACGACAGTAGAGAAACGAGGGCCCACCTCGCGCCGTCGTTGTGGTTGTGCGCCTCCAAATCACGTTATACATGACGTCACACCACGTGACACGATGACGTCGCGGCAGTGGAGAAACGGGGGCCCACCTCGCGCTGTCGCTGTGGTTGTGCGCCTCCAAATCACGTGATACATGACGTCACACCACGTGACACGATGACGTCACGACAGTGGAGAAACGGGGGCCCACCTCGCGCCGTCGCTGTGGTTGTGCGCCTCCAAATCACGTGATACATGATGTCGCACCACGTGACTTGATGACGTCACGACAGTGGAGAAACGGGGGCCCACCTCGCGCCGTCGCTGTGGTTGTGCGCCTCCAAATTACGCGGCACGATGATGCTTCGCATTCTCCAGGCTTAACCAAGTTAAGCCTCAGCCATTTTTTTTGTGACCGTCTGCTACATGGTGTGCGTTTCACGAGCTTCAACAGCGCCTTCGACGTGAATTAATTAACATAATTACGCGTAATTCTGCTGCCTTCGAGAAAGCATTCAAGTGCTCTGCTGCATCCAAGACGAATCCGGAGAAAACAAGCATTTTCTTTGTCTTCACTGCGGCACAAGCTTGTGTTCGTGTACTCTTCCCATTTGCCTGGTTTCGCGCTTTTCTATTCCTTTGTAACGCTAGGATTGAGTTCACGACCCGGGTTGTTATCATATTTATCGCAATTTTCTCGAAGTGTTTTTTTTTCTCACCAGAAGCGCCGTTTCGCGGTGGCTCAAAGAAACACCCACCAAGAAGGGCTGAAAATTTTCTTTTTGTTGTACCCGGGCTCGAACCCGGCCGCCCTTCGCTGGAGGCGAAACGCAAGCACTCCGGGAATCCCGGAAACGAGGCCGCCAACCTTTTAGCCCGAGGTCCTTTAAACCGGGCTCAGGTGGCCTCGGATCGGGGATTCACGAAGGTGGTGGTGGTGGTGAAAAACATTTATAATGCAATAAATATTTACAGAGAGGTGATTGGGGTAGGCCCTATTGGCCCTTTCCCCTAACAATACTAGGTGGAGCCCCTATTCCGGGGCCCCATTGGTAAGCAACGCCGCCCGCGTCCGGTGAACCAAGGCCTTTTGGGTCTTTAGGTCCTGACAGCCGAGCAGGGCCGCCTCCCAGTCCTCTCTGGTGGGGTTGGGGTTGGGGGGGATAGATGGGTTTGATTGACACGCCCAAACCATGTGGAAGGTGGCAGCTACCTCCCCACAGAACTGGCACGTGCCATCAAAGGATGCGTTGAAATGTTTCAGTACCGCCGGGCACAGTACAGTGTTAGTAAGAATTTTGATGAGGAGGCGCTCGTCAGCGCGATCCAGTCCCTTACAAGGGGCCGGGTAGCGCCGGTGCTCCTCCTTGTAGTAATCGGTGATGTGTTTGAATGTAAGGGCCAGATTGTCTGATTGGGAGTAGGCGCCCAAGGACAGGGAGATAGCCCGCGGAGAGAGTGCGCGGGCGGCCTGATCGGCCTGTTCGTTTCCCTGGAGGCCCTGGTGACCGGGGGCCCAAATCAGGTTGCGTGGAGTTGGATCTTCGCATCGGCAGCTATATTCCAATATGCGCCAGGCAAGCGGTGGAGCCCAGCCCAACTCATAGTTCCGACAGGCCCCTCGCGAGTCGGTGATGATGTGTTTCGTCTTGGGAGTAGTAAGAGCCAGAGCAATGGCAATCTCCTCCGCGTGTGTTGCGCTGTAGGCTTTGAAAGTGAGCCCGTTAACTGTGTTTGTGTTGTGTACGACTGCGGCCGTGTACCACACCCCGTGGTGTGGGTGGTGGTGGTGAAAACTTTTAAAACTGAAATAGAATTTGGGAGCCACAGAGTGGCCACGCTACATGGTCGGCGTCCCTAGTCCGGGACACCGCATGACAATGCCCCGTCTCTAGCCCATTTCACCAGAGCCCTTTGGGACTCAAGCGAGGAGCAGTTGAGAAGGGCAGTCTCCCATGCCTCTCTGGAAGGGGTAGGGGAAGGGGGGAGGTGGGGATTTTGAGTACATGCCCACACCATGTGGAAGATATCACAGGGTCTTCTCTGGACATGTTGCGGGGAAGGGGTCGGACCCGGAGGGCGCGTCTCCAGGGTTCTGGCACTCTCTCCCTTTCCTCAATATGGTAGTCATTTTTGATGTGTAGCCGGTCCAAGAGGCGGCGACCGGACGTGGTCTGTGCAAGACGCGTGTAGTGGTTAACTAAGTGGGCTTCTCGAAGCTCCCGGAATGTGTTTACCACGCCCAAGGCCAGAAGTCGCTGGTTGGACGTGGTGACCGGGAGGTCGAGAGCCCGCTTGATGACTTTCCGGTGGATGACCTCCAGTTGGTCATCATCATGTTTGCGCAGGTGCAAGTAGGGGGTTGAGTAGAGGATTCTACTCGTTACGAAAGCATGGGCAAGCCGCAGTGCATCCTTGCTTCGTAATCCGCCCCGCTTGTTGGACACCCGGCGGACCATGCGGCCCACCTGGTCTCCCACCGTGCGAAGTTTGGCTAGGGTGGTGTCGACTCTGCGTTGGTGGTGTATGAAGAGACCAAGGACGCGGATCTCCTTGGACTCCCGGATCGGTCCCGAGGGGAGACTGATGCAAAGCGGTGTTGTTTCCCGAGGGGAGGGACGTATGTGCACAAATTCTGATTTAGATGGGGCGCACTGGAGTCCGCAGTAGGCCGCGTAGTCGTCGACTAGGGTCGCCGCTGCTTGCAGGCAGGATTCCATGTGGCCCAGGTCACCTTGCGTGGCCCAGATTGTAATGTCATCCGCATAAAGAGAGTGATGTATCCCGGGCAAAGAGGATAATTTGGAGGGAAGATGAAGCATTGCCAAATTGAAAAGGAGGGGAGACAGGACCGCGCCTTGAGGTGTTCCCCTCGAGCCGATGGTGTATGGCCCGTGTTCCGCATCTTGTATGCGTATGTAGGCTTGACGGTCTGTAAGAAATTGTTTTATGTAGTTGAATCTTTTGTGGCCACAGTTGGTGTTACTGAGGTGGTCCAGGATTACTTCGTGTTTGACGTTGTCGAATGCGCCTTTAAGATCCAAGGCCAGGACCACCTTGTCGTTGTGGGGACATTCGACAGGATCTAAGATGTCGTGGTGAAGCTGCAGAAGTATATCCTGTGAAGACTTGTGAGGGCGAAAACCGAACATTGTGTCCGCGAAAGTGTGCTGTGTTTCGAGAAAATCGGAGAGTCTGTCGCGCACCATCGTCTCCATCAGCTTGCCGACACAAGACGTGAGGGAGATGGGGCGAAGGTTCTCCACATCAATAGGTTTGCCGGCCTTCGGAATAAAGGTCACGAGAGCCGATTTCCAATCGAGAGGGAGAGGAGTCTCTCCGTCCCAAATGCTATTGATGTATTTGAGGAGCGCGGCGTAGGCTGCGTCGGGAAGGTGTGCCAAGAGCTTGACCGTAACCTTGTCGCGCCCGGGCGCAGTGCCCCGCTTCATTTTGCTTAAGGCTGCCTGGAGGTCGTGGAGTTGGAAAGGCTTGTCCAGCTCCGTGTTCTCTTCACCTGCATACGAGTACGCCGCCTGCACTCATTCAGTGAGCTGACCCAGGCATACAGAGCCTTACGCCAGGTCTACCCCCCGCCCCACCCCTCCCTAGATAACAAACACGCAACACTCTGGCGCAGAATACAGACACACACTCTCCCTTCACCCCTTAACCTAGCCCACTATCATCCCTCCTTCCCCACTCCGGCATGCACTCTATGCCCAGAACCCTTCGCCTCTTCCCTCCACATCCTTTCCCTCTGCCCGGCGGACCCCCCCCCCCCCCCCCCCGCGGGACCTAGAGAACCTCAAGACCTGGGAGGACTGGGAGACCCTGCTGCGCTCGGAGGACCCGGCCGTGCAGAACATCGCCACCGGCCGTGCTGCCAGTGTTATGGACCTCAGGAACATAACCATTTGAGTGCAGTGGGGTCGTGCGGGGACCCTGGGGCGTGCCCCGAATTCCTGTGTAAATAAAGTTCTCTCTCTCTTAAAGATCCCCAGGTGGTGGAAATTATTCCGCAGACCTCCGCTTCATCACCTCTTTCTTTCTTCTTTCACTCCCTCCTTTATTCCATCCATTGTCGCGGTTACCCGCCGCGGTGTCTCAGTGGTTAAGGCGCTCGTCTATCGAGCCGGAGTACCCGGTTCCAAACCTGACCGCGGCCGCCGCATTTCGATGGTGGTGGTGGTGGTGTAAAACATTTATTTATACTATGTACAAGAGGTATTGCTTGAACCGCGCCTGAAGGGCCCGGCCCTCACAATCACTAGGAGGGATCCCTAGTCCGGGACCCCTGTGGCCTCCGCGGCGGCCCGGGCTCTTGTCACCAGGGCTCGTTGGTCCTGGAGAGTTGAGCAGCCGAGCAGGGCAGCCGCCCAGTCCTCTCGGGTGGGGTGGGGGTGGGGTGGGGGTGGGGTGGGAAAGCAGGATTGGCAGGGCATGCCCACACCATGTGATACGTGCCCGCAAACACTACCCCACAATGTGGACACTCGCCCGTAAAGGCCCGTAAAGGCCGTAAAGGCACGTTAAAGATCCCCAGGTGGTCGAAATTATTCCGGAGACCTCCACTACGGCACCTCTTTCTTTCTTCTCTCACTACCACCTTTATCCCTTTCATTACGGCGCGGTTCCGGTGTCCGCCGAGATGTGTGAGACCGATATCGCGCCATTTCCTTTCCTCAAAAACCAGTTTATGGCGCGATTCGGGTGTCCATCGACATATTTGAGAGTTACTACGTCATTTACTTTCGTACAAAAATAACTTTTCAATTTTTTTGTTGTACTGGCTAACCCAAAATTGGTTCGAAATGACGCAGTAACAGTCTTACTCATCTTGGTGGACACCCGAAACGCGCATGATACGATTTTTTTACGTAGCCCCCGATTATAGGTCGCCGGTTCGAATCCCTGTCATGAGCTAGGCTGTAACTTAACAAGTAAGTTTATGCTGCACGAAACGCTGAATCGTACACTATCCGGAACATTCTGCGGCAATTTTTAAGCAGGCCCCCATTATTTTTGACACGCGATGCCAACCACTACTATTACACCGAGGGCTTTTCGACTAAACGAGCTAAACGAGTAGTGATATGTGAAGTGCGTACGGAGCAGGAGGCATGAAGAGCCATGTTCTCTGTTGCAACCGCTGTTGCAGCAGTCCGAGTAGGATGGTCTGCCGCGTCTGTGTGAAGCACGTCAAGTCGGCCAGCATATCGCTGCTGGAGTGACGCGGCCCGAGCTTCTCTGCGAGCTTCCCCCCGAAGACCTTGGTGTGGAACTTTTAGAGCGCAGCTCTTTGGCGTCCGTTCCTGGGTTTCGCGTCGTCGTCGTCGTCGGCGTTGTCGTCGGCGTCGGCCTCGTAACCAGCTCCGCCCCCCTTTCATCCGCAGGTGGGGTTGACTCACTATTGGCGTCAGCGGCATCAGTCAGTCGCTGCTATCTCTTCCCTCCTCCCTTTATCGTGTTGTCCGCCTGCTGCGCGCGCTTCTGCCCCCATCGTTTGCCGCTGGGTGTACACGCCGCCCCCCTCCCCCCTCTTCCTGCGAGTCTCCGGTTGTCAAAGCGCCGGCTCGAACTTAATTCCTTTCTTCGCTCCTCCTCCAATGCAACCCCTGTGCGGTGGCAATCAGAGAGCCAGATCGGTGGCGGGGGATCTGTATATGTGTACCGCCTGAGCCGAAATTGCCGCTGCCGTTCGCCCTGTGCGGTGGCAATTAGAGAGCCAGATCGGTGGCGGCGGATCTGTATATGTGCACCGCCCGAGCCGAAATTGCCGCTGCCGTTCGCCACTGCGAAATTATCTGCCAGTTCTTTCTGAGCCATGAGCGAGACGACCGATGGAAGTCCTCCGTCTGCTAAAAAAAAATTCTGTGATAGCGCATACATGTGTTGCTCGATTTCTTTGCCTCAATCTATCGAAAAGGTGAAACAGCTTATTTGCTGCGCTCAAATTTCGCATTAGGAAGTAACGTAATCGTCGGTAATTTTTTTGTGTAAAACTATGTTAAATGACTGTTTGTGCCAAACTGTATGCGGGGCAAGAGCCACCGTCAGGCGTTCCGCCTTTTGCTCTTGCTCCTCTTTCTGTATCAGAAAGGAAACAAATAAATCAAATCAAATCAAATCAAATCAAAATCTTGATGATGAGTTGGATGCATGTTGCGGGGGAGAGGGAGAGTGTTGGTGCTGGCCCTGATGGCAGGTGGGAGATTGACCACCGAGGATGGCGGACGGAAGGGAGTGATGCGAAGTCGTTCGAGGATAGAGCGGCCTGCGGAAGTTAGGGAGAGGCGTTGGCGCTGGGCCAGGAGGGCCGCCTCAATGAGCTCGTCAACCGTGTTGGAGACACCAAGGGCGAGGAGCTTGTCGTTGGGAGTAGAGAGAGGAAGACCAAGGGCTGTTTTGACGCCGCTGCGGATAAGGCAATCCAGGCGATGCTTCTCCGTGAGCGTGAGACGTAAATACGTCACCAGCTCCTCGCGCATGCGCAGCTTGGCCTTTCCAGAGCTCCGCGAAATGGCTCCGCGGCTAGCGTAGTGTTTCCTTCGCAACAAAAAGAGAGAGAGAGAGAGAGAAAACTTTATTTACAGAGGAATTCGGGGCACGCCCCAGGGTCCCCGCACGACCCGACTGCACTCAAGTGTTTATGTTCCGAAGGTCCATAACACTGGCAGCACGGCCGGTGGCGATGGTCAGTACGGCCGGGTCCTCCGAGCGCAGCAGGGTCTCCCAGTCCTCCCAGGTCTTCAGGTTCTCTAGGTCCCGCGGGGGAGGGTCCGCCAGGCAGAGGGAAAGGATGTGGAGGGAAGAAGCGAAGGGTTCTGGGCATAGGGCGCAAGCAGGAGTGGGGAAGGAGGGATGATAGTGGGTTAGGGTAAGGGGCGAGGGGAGATCCATATGTATCAGCAGCGCGAACACCACACAGGAAGAAGAAGGAGAAGAAGGTAAAGAGCGCTCTTTACCTTCTTCTCCTTCTTCTTCCTGTGTGGTGTTCGCGCTGCTGATACATATGGATCGCAACCAACTAGCCCGACAGATGGTGCGAGGGGAGAGTATGCGTTTGTAATCTGCACTAGAGTGTTGCGTGTCTGTTATCTAGGGAGGGGTGGGGCGGGGGGTAGAGCTGGCGAGAGGCTCTGTATGCCTGGGTCAGCTCACTGAATGAGTGCATGCGATCCTTCGTGAATCCCCGATCCGAGGCCACCTGAGCCCGGTTTAAAGAACCTCGGGCTAAAAGGTTGGCGGCCTCGTTTCCGGGATTCCCGGAGTGCGCGGGCACCCATATCAGCTCCACTTGGCGGGGCGGGGGGGGGGGGGGGGGGCATCGGGCGAGTCCAGTATGCGAAAAGCAGGGACATGGACTCGGCCTCGAGCAAAATTTAGAATCGCAGTTTTAGAATCGCTTAAAATGTACCGGGCTTCCGTGCGGGTTATAGCAAGGGCAATGGCGGCTTCCTCTGCAGCCTCTGGGGACGTGTCTGGAGGGAGAGGTAGTGTGAGGAGGGCGGATAAAGAGGAGTCCACCACAGCTGCTGTCGCTTCATCACCCGCGCAGGCAGCGTCCACCCACACGGCGTCCGGCTGGGGGCCGTACGCTCGATGGAGTGCCTTCGCACGGGCTCTGCGGCGCTGCTCATTGTGGGACGTGTGCATATTCCTCGGGAGCGGCCTGATGAGGAGCTCTCGGTGAAGGGATCGTGGGATGGCGAGGAGGGTTGGGTCGTTGGCCGGTATTGTGATTCCGAGGGGGTCCAGGATATACCGACCTGTGGAGGTTTGTGTGAGCCTGATATATTGGGCCTGTCGGTGGGCCTCCACCAGTTCCCAGATCGTATTGTGGACATAGGTCGCGCTCCTTCATGCCTCTATGACGTCCAGAAACCCTGCGGATGAGGTGCGATATCGCGCCTACAACCTGCTTGAGTTTCTTGAGGGTGGTGGTGTTTTTGCCATCGTTCTGGATGTGCAGGCCCAATACACGGAGGGTTCCAACCTCAGGTACCAGGTCATCATTCAGTTCAATGGCAATGGGGGAGCGGGGGCAGCGGTGGTTCTTAGGCCGGATGAGGAAGAGTTCGGACTTCTCTGGGGAGCAAGACAGTCCGATGGTCCGTGCGTAATTTTGGGTGAGGGTGGCTGCTTCCTGTAAGGTGTTCTCTATGTCTCCGTCACTGCCGTGAGTGGTCCACAGGGTGATATCGTCGGCATAAAGAGTGTGCTTCAGGTGGGGAATAGTGGCCAATTTTCGGGCGAGGGGGATGAGGGTAATGTTAAAGAGAAAGGGGGAAAGGACGGACCCTTGAGGGGTTCCGATACTCTGAAGCGTGTAGGAGGGGGAAGACAGAGGGCCGAAGTGTATCGCAGCTGTGTGGTCAGTGAGGAATGCTTGAATGTAGGCATACGTGCGCACACCCACATTCAAGGGGGATAGAGCAGTCATGATCGCCTGATGTTCAATGCGATCAAAAGCTTTGGAGAGATCCAAAGCTAAGACTGCCTTGGTGTGACCCGGAAGAAGCGGGTCGAAAATGTCGTGTGACAGTTGCAGCATAGCGTCCTGTGCGGATAGATGGGGGCGAAATCCTACCATGCTATGCGGGTAAAGATTGTTGTCCGCCATGTGACTTGTGAGCCTCGCTAACACAACATGCTCTAAGAGCTTCCCAAGGCATGATGTTAGCGAAATAGGGCGAAGGTTTTGAAGTGTAAGTGGTTTGTTGGGTTTAGGTATGAATATTACCTTCGCGTGGCGCCAGGACTGCGGGAGGTTACCCTCCCTCCAAGCACTGGTTGAAGTATTTCGTAATGTGGGTGATCGATTGATCATCCAGATTACGGAGCATGGAGTTTGTGATTTGGTCTGCACCAGGTGCGGAGTTGGCGCGGAGAGTCAGGAGGGCCGCTCTGACTTCCGTCTCCGTGATGTCGGTGTCGAGTGTTGGATTTGCTTGTCCTGTGTAGTGCGGTGGACGTATGGGGCCGCATGGAGACTTGGGGGTACCGGTAGCAGAGGCTGCGCCCTCCTGGCGTCAGGTTGTTGAAAGGACGTCCTTGGAGCGGGCAGGCACACTAAGAATGTGCGTCCAGTCCCTTGGGTCGTAGTCGTTGGCTTAAGAACCTCTCCCTGCACCTGCACCTCCATAATGGCGTTGGTGGCGGAAGCGTCCGTCGGAGTAGGCCTAGCTCCCAGCGGAGCGAGGCCTCGCTCAGGCGGAGAGGTCACAGAGAAGAAAGGGCCGTGGGTGCCCGAAAAATGGCGTAGGCAGGCCAAAAATTGATGGCGTGCAGCGCTCACATTCGCAGATCCGTGGGTGGTGAAATTTTGGCTGATGATGCTGGCGATTGGCGAATTCCGCTGTCTTTGTGCGGAGCCGATGTGGGGTGCGTCTGTACTACACGGCCCCCTAGCGGCCAATCTTCGCAACAAAAACAAACTCGCAAAATCCCGCAATAGTAGGAACGTCGCCCTACGCGTCCGAAAGGACCGTCCACTGGTCAACGCTTTTGAAGCGAAAAGCTTCACTAGGCTAGTCAACACTGAGGCTGGCGTGGGCCCCGTCGTCAGAAAAAGCCACAGGTGCGCATGCGCGAACTGCGTGACGTCACGGTGGATACCCGAACCACGCCGTAAGAGAAGGAAAACGAAAAGAAAATTGGTTTTAAGTAAAGAAAACGACGCCTGTCTCTCTCATATCTCGGTGGATACCTTGAACCGCGCCGTAAGGGCCTTAAGTCAAGTGAAATGAAATGAAAAATTTTGTTAAGGAAAGGAAATGCCTGTCTCTCATATCTTGGTGTACACCCGAAAGGAATGCACACCACAGTACATGTCTCTAAAGCAACCTTCTAAGACAGCACCGTATTCACTACACGCGCGGCTCCTCCTCCGCCTTGCCGCAGCTTTTCGCTTCGAGATATCCAGGCTTAACCTTAGCTAATTCACAGCCAATTTTTTTTTGATGACCATCTGCTACATGGTGCGCTAAGAGCTTCAATAGCGCTTTCTTTGCGGATTAACTAACAAGACTGCGCGTAATTCTGCTGCCTTCGTGACAGCATTAAAGTGCTCTGCTGATCCTGGGTGTATTCCGAGGAAACGTGCATTTTCGTAGTCTTCACTGCGGCACAAGCGTGTGTTCCTTTACTGCTTTTCTCTAAGTCGAACTTCTCTTCTCATTCATTGACCTGTAATTCTCCCACTGGTGTGGTGTTGTATAAGGATGACACGCAACATCGTGAAGCAATTGCACTTTTCTTGATGTGTTAGTTTGTAGAAGTTTGTGTCAGGACGTATGAACTGCGCCTTTGAGTGCTGCATTCCATTTTTTTGTTTTGTTTTTAGCAGCTTTGCGTTGTTGTTAGCCTTTGGGTGCTACCGTGCATATTGTGTATAGGCCATATGTAGTGTATTGTGTATAGTGTATAGGCCAGATTTGTGTATCTGCAGTACCTATCTGTGTCTTGCAGTTTTAGAGCGCAGCTCTTTGGCATCCGTTCCTGGGTTTCGCGTCGTCGTCGTCGTCGGCGTTGTCGTCGGCGTCGGCCTCGTAACCAGCTCCGCCCCCCTTTCATCCGCAGCTGGGGTTGACTCACTATCGGCGTCAGCGGCATCAGTCAGAAGCTGCTATCTCTTCCCTCCTCCCTTTATCGTGTTGTCCGCTTGCTGCGCGCGCTTCTGCCCCCATCGTTTGCCGCTGGGTGTACACGCCGCCCCCCTCCCCCCTCTTCCTGCGAGTCTCCGGTTGTCAAAGCGCCGGCTCGAACTTAATTCATTTCTTCGCTCCTCCTCCAATGCAACCCCTGTGCGGTGGCAATCAGAGAGCCAGATCAATGGCGGCGGATCTGTATATGTGCACCACCCGAGCAGAAATTGCCGCTGCCGTTCGCCCTGTGCGGTGGCAATCAGAGAGCCAGATCGGTGGCGGCGGATCTTTATATGTGCACCGCCCGAGCCGAAATTGCCGCTGCCGTTCGCCACTGCGAAAGTATCTGCCAGTTCTTTCTGAGCCATGAGCGAGACGACCGATGGAAGTCCTCCGTCTGCTAAAAAAAAAATTCTGTGATAGCGCATACATGTGTTGCTCGATTTATTTGCCTCAATCTATCGAAAAGGTGAAACAGCTTATTTGCTGCGCTCAAATTTCGCATTAGGAAGTAACGTAATCGTCGGTAATTTTTTATCAGTGCTTTTGTATCAACCCCTTCCAAGTGGGGGGGGGGGGGGGAACGCTCTGACGGTACACAATAAACCTCTTTGCGTGTGTTATATTTATCGCAATTCTTTCTCGAACTGTTTTGAAAAGAACTGCCCACCACGAAGGGCTCAAAATTTTCTTTTCGTACAGAAAGCGGGACATCGGGCATCAGTGCAAGCGGAACATGAAAATTTGACATTCAGATGACCTTGAGCTTCGAAAGCAAAGGAGATTCGCGCAACTGGCCCCCTGGGACAGTGGTCACCTCAGTCGGACCCCGCACACCGTTACCTCATATGGGCCCCTGCTCATCAGGGGTTGGCAGGAAACGAGGCAGCAGACGCAGCCGCCCGCGCGCTCTCTCACCGGGCTGTTTTCTCCTCCTCGACCGATCAGGAACCCGATTTTAATCCGGTCTATACATACAAAGATATTACAACATATTATCAAAATTGTCATCGCCTTTACCCTAGCCCATGTAAAGGCCTGAAGAAGGCGGATGAGCGGCTCCTTCTCCGCCTTCTCACCAATACATTGCTGTGCCCGGCAGCGCTAAAACATTTTGACCCCTCCTTTAGCGGCAGCTGCCCACACTGTAGTGCAGTGTCTTCTGACACCTATCACATGGTGTGGGCCTGCCCCTCCAACCCCGCTATTCCCCCCATCCCCAACCCAACCCGGGAGGACTGGAAGGCGACCCTGCTCGGCTGCCACGACTTACAGGCCCAACAAGCCTTAGTCGGGCGCGCCCGGGCGGCGGCAACCGCCACTGGGGTCCCATACTAGGGACCTCCACCTAGTGTTTGTAAGGATCGGTCCCTTACGGGCTGATCCAAACATACCTCCTGCTCATTCGTAATAAATGTTTTCACCACCACCACCACCTCAGTCGCGCTTTAAGCTACGAAACCAATGGACCGGGAGCTGGGAAATCAAAGGAAAGGCGTATCACTACCCTCTTGGAACAGTGGAGAGAGAGAGAGAGAAAAAAATTTACACAGGCATTCGGGGCACGCCCCAGGGTCCCCGCACGACCCCACTGCACTCAAGTGTTTATGTTCCTAAGGTCCATAACACTGGCAGCCCGGCCGGTGGCGATGGTCTGCACGGCCTGGAACTCCGAGCCCAGCAGGGTCTCCCAGTCCTCCCAGGTCTTGTGGTTCTCTAGGTCCCTTCAGACCCTGATCACCCATCCTACCGAGGAGGCCCCCCAACCTCCAGACCTACGCTCCCATCTCATCATCTATCGCATCCCTAAGCACGACGGAGAACGCAGGGCAGCTCGCAACAAAGCCCTGCACAAACTGTACGGCGACAATTCAGAGGTAGCCTACGTGGACGTGGCAGCGTACTCGTCGGGCTCCCGCATGGTCCTCGCCGTCGCTAACAATCAGGCCCGATTACTAGCATCAGGCTCCATCACCACAGACTCATCAGAAATTAGAGAGGAAGTAGCCATTGCGCTCGCCCTCATCTCTACCTCTGCCACCAAAATCCTCTCCGAATCAAAATCCGCCCGATCCAATTTCGCTAAAGGCCTGATATACCGCACCGCGGCTTGGCTTCTACGCTTCTGGCACCCCACCCACCCTGAAACCCTTATGTGGACCCCCGCACACGCAGGCCTCCCTGGTAACGAGGAGGTGCACTTCCTCGCCCGAGGTCTCACTTGCCGGGCTGGAGTTGGACTCCCTCCGCCATCCCGGGAGCGTCTGCTTACCTTCAGAGATATCCTTACCAACTACCGAGATATCCGACTAGTTTACGCACCGCTGGCTCCCTCTCTAACCCTAACCCAGGCCTCCCACTGGCGCCGACTCCAGACCCGTACTGCTCCCTACCCTAATAAGCATGAAATGCTTTTAGCTTCCGTTGTCAGCAGTGTGGTGACGTCACGCCGAGACCCAGAGCCAACATCCGGGCACTGAATTCCACTCATCCGGGCACTGAAACGAGAACATCCGGGCACCGTACGAGATTTAACGAGACTCTCTAAGCCCTCCTACAGGACCGGCATACAAGCGGTGGTGGTGAAAACATTTATTTAGAACGGACAGGAGGTGTTTGGATCAGCCCGTAAGGGACCGATCCCTACAAACACTAGGTGGAGGTCCCTAGTTTGGGACCCCAGTGGCGGTAGTTGCCGTCCGGGCGTGCCCGACTAAGGCATGTTGGGCCTGTAAGTCGTGGCAGCCGAGCAGGGTCGCCTCCCAGTCCTCCCGGGTTGGGTTGGGGATGGGGGGAATGGCCGGGTTGGAGGGGCAGGCCCGCACCATGTGATAGGTGTCCGAAGACACCGCACTACAGTGCGGGCAGTTGCCGCTAAAGGAGGGGTCGAAATGTTTTAGGGCTGCCGGGCACAGCATTGTATTGGTGAAGAGGCGGAGAAGGAGCCGCTCATCCGCTTTCTTGAGGCCTTTACATAGGGGTAAAGGCGATGGCTATCTTGATAGTGGGTTGCGATACTTTTGAACGTATCGACCGGATTAAAATCGGGTACCTGATCAGGTGGGGAGGAGAAAACAGCCTGGTGAGAGAGCGTGCGGGCGGCTGCGTCTGCTGCCTCGTTACCTGCCAACCCCTGATGAGCATTGGCCCATATGAGGTAACGGTGTGCGGGGTCCGTATCCCGTATTGAATTTTGGTATATTCGATAGGCTAGGAAGGGAGTGCAGCCTTGTTCGACGTTCCGACAGGCCCCTCGCGAGTCGGTGATTATGTATTTTTTTTTTGAATTGGAATGTGCCGCCGCGGTGGCTCAGTGGCTATGGTGCTCGGCTGCTGTCCCGAAAGACGCGGGTTCGATCCCGGCCGCGGCGGTTGAATTTCTTTGGAGGAGAAATTCGAGGCCCGTGTGTTGTGCGATGTCAGTGCACGTTAAAGAACCCCAGGTGGTCGAAATTTCCGGAGCCCTCCACTACGGCGTCTCTCATAGCCTTAGTCGCTCTGGGACGTTAAACCCCATAAACCAAACCAAACCAAACCGAATTGGAATGTGAGGCCGCGAGAGCAATCGCGACCTCTTCTGCTTGTGTTGCACTGCGGGCTCTGAAAGTGAGGCCGTTAACTCTGTTGCTGTTGTGAACTACCGCGGCCGTGTACCATCCCCCGTGGTGAGGGCCGGAGGCGTCCACGTAGTATGCACCTGTTTTGTTGCCATAATATCGGGCTAGCGCTTCCGCTCGTGCCAGACGCCGACCATTATGGTCTTCATGTAACATGTTTGCTGGAAGAGGCCGCACGTGGAGGGCACGTCTCCACAGTTCCGGGATGTGAAACCTGTCTTCCATTGGAGGGGTGTGTTGGATATGGAGTCGAGCAAGAAGGCGGCGACCCGACTCCGTTAGCGACAAGCGCGTGTACTGGTTTGTAAGGTGCGCCTCCCGGAGCTCCCGGAAAGTATTCACCACCCCAAGGGCCATAAGCCGGCTGTTTTGAAGTAGTGATGGGGAGGTCAAGGGCACGTTTAACAATTTTGCGAAGGATGACCTCAAGGGCGTCCTCCTCTTGTTTCCGTAGGTGGAGATAAAGACTCGAATAGAGAATTCGACTAGTTACGAAGGCGTTTGCCAGCCGCAAGGCATCCTTACTTCGTAACCCTCCAAGTTTGTTGGAAACCCGGCGGACCATGCGGCCCACCTGGTCCCCCACCTTACGGAGTTTGGCCAATGTAGTGTCTGGCCGCCTGTGTTTGTGGATGTAGAGTCCGAGTACCCGTATCTCATCACTTTCGTGTATGGGACCACTTTCAAGAGAAAGAGATATTTTAGTAGTGCACGTCTGTGAGGGGCGGAGGTGCACAAATTCCGATTTTTGAGGGGAACATTGAAGACCGCAGCGGCGGGCGTAGCGGTCTACTATCGTCGCCGCTGTTTGCAGGCTGGTTTCAATGTCCCCTGTGCTGCCCTGCGTGGCCCACAGAGTGATGTCATTGGCGTACAGGGCGTGCTGCACGCCGGCGACACCACTCAGCTCGCCGGCAGGTGCATCATGGCCAGATTGAAGAGCAGCGGGAAAAGTACCGCGCCTTGAGGGGTTCGCGGCGTGCCGAGTAGGTAAGGACCATGCTCTCTATCTTGAATTCGAATGTAGGATTGACGATCCATTAAAAATTGGCTTATGTATCGGAATGTGTTGCGGCCACAGTCGGTGTGACTTAGGTTAGTGAGTAGGATCTCATGTGTTACATTGTCAAATGCCCCTTTAAGATTCAAGGCGAGTACTGCCCGGTCATTAGGGGGGCATTCGAGGGGGTCAAGGACTTCCCGATTGAGTTGCAGGAGGACATTCTGTGCGGATCTGTGTGGGCGGAACCCGAACATGGTGCTCGCAAAGACATGTTTGTGTTCAAGATATGTAGATAACCGATCCCACATCATCGTCTCCATTAGTTTGCCCACACATGAGGTGAGAGAGATGGGGCGCCGGTAGCTTCGCACCGAACGGGTGGTGGCGTTCCTCCCTTCTTTACAGTGAGGTTCGGGTGCCCACCGACATGACAGAGAATTACTGCGCCAATTCCTTTCCTCAAAAAACCTTGCCTCCCTTCCTGTGCGGTGCGGTTCGGGTGTCCACCGAGATGACAGAGAATTACTGCGCCATTTCCTTTCCTTAAAAAGCCTTGCGTTCAAAGGGCAGGGCATCGCACCGAACGGGTGGTGGTGTTCCGTGGACTGCCTGGCAGCGCTGGGCCTCTGGGTCCGAGCTGGACAGGGCCGCCTCCCAGCCCTCCCTAGTTGACAGACTTGTAACGGCTATATGTGCATTGTACTGGCAGGCCCACACCTTTTACAAAGATGAAAGGCAAACAGAATCCGGATACAGCTGACGAGGCAGGGCGGAAGAGATTCCCCAGACACTCACAGGAAACGATTGCGCCTACATGAAGCAGTGCACAGTATGTGTGGTGTGGTGTGTTGAGTTGAGTTGAACACTTGGCCCATTTCAAGATTTTGACTAGTACCATATACAACCAATGTATTATGCCCGTAAACATTTCATGCTTACTCTGCTCTCGGTTACGGGAGAGGCAAAGATTCTTCTTCATGCCCGCAACCCCGATCAGTTACTTTCCCCCATTAGGCTCTGTTCTTGTTGTTGTGACTGAGAGAAGGATGAAAAGGAAATTGCACGGGCCTGCCTACTGGCTCGAGCCGAGCCACCACCGCTGCCACGTGCAGACAGAGGAGAGTTGAAAGATCAGAGGAAAGAGAAAAAGGAAAGAAAAGACGCGCGTCGCAGCAACAACTGCGTCCGCCAGAGCGAACGTTGCTCAAAAAATGGCTGAGGCTTAACTTGGTTAACGGCAAAACTGGAGACTTTATTCATATCCTTCTCACATACCCCACCTTCCCACACCCTTCATCCCCAACCACGGTGGAGTCATACTGGGAGAGTTCTGGCCAGCTCCGCTGCTGCTGACCAGCTCCGGATAATTACCGACGCCTTGAAGCGAAAATCCCTGCAAGGACTGTCCTTTTCCCTTTAAGGGCAACCCCCTAAGGGTTGCCTCGTGTCACGTAAGGGGAGGCAGGGTTTGCCCCCTCTGCACTGCTCTGACAACGTTGTGGCAGAAACGCGACACTGAAGCCATAGGCCGTCGGCGTTCATTGGCGGTGGCGTTGAAACCGTTTTACTCCGCGATGATTTTAAGGAAAGGAAGTCGCATAACGCTCCCTGGGTCAGTGGACGCTTGAATCGGTCTAATAGGTACAGTCCCCGTCAAAAATATACAGCCCTAGGAGTTTGCTTCTAAGCTGTTTAGCGGGGCTCTCTGCCACATCTAGCAGTCCAAAGGTTGTGAGGACAGAGGACGCGAAGCTATTCATTCCTCTTTAGATGGATTACAGTCGCTGAGGATGCATAACGAGGCATGCTGCGGACCTCATAAGCAAACCCCTTGGGCTGTATACTTTTGACGGGGGCTGTACGTGGGGTGACGAGAGAGAGATGTGGGCTGCATGCGTTAGCGCTGACAACGATGTGTCGGACACGCGGCACTGCTGCAATGGGCCGCAGCGTTCATTGGGTGAGCAAACTCTCGCGATCAACCATTAACTGCCACCTGCCAGGGTGGCAGGCTAGATGCGCTGTCTATCCAGTGTCCGGAACGCATTCAACGTTAGAGACGCCAAGCCGCTTATAGTTGATACACATGCCATAGCTTTCGATCTGTAGCCAGGTTCAGCAGTAGCTGAACCGCACCATTTTTGTTGAACTCGCCTCAAACCTGACAGCGGAGGCCGCCCTTAGATGGAGGCGAAACACAAAGGCGCCCGTGTGCTGTTCGATGTCAGCGCACGTTAAAGATCCCCAGGTGGTCGAAATTATTCCGGAGCCCTCCACTACGGCACCTCTTTTCTCTCTTTCTTCTTTCCTCCCACCTTTATTCCTTTCATTACGGCGCGGTTCGGGTGTCCACCGAGATATGTGAGACAGATACTAGGTCATTTCCTTTCGTGGAAAACAAAATTTAAATTCTGATTCCGAGGGACTCCAGGATATAGCGGCCTGTGAAGATTTGTATGAGCCTGATGTGTTGGGCCTGTCGGTGGGCCTCCACCAGTTCTCCGATCGTGTTGTGGAGGCCCAGGCCTAGTAATGTCTGTGGGTGTGCTGAAGTGTTATCTTGAATGCCTTGCGGATCAAGGCATCGAAAGCATTTATGTCGTGTTTGATAGTTGCAGGTATGGGGTAGTGTACAGCAATGGCGTAGCCATAAATATTTTTCGGGGGTGTTATATGCCACCGTAAAAAAAAGAGAGCAAAAAGAGAGAGAGCCTGGATCCAAACGGTATCTTAGTAATTTTTTTGCTTTAATATAAAGACGAAGGGTTGGTTTTTTTTTCTCACTGTAATATCTACATAAAAATACGAGTGCACACACAAAAAAACTCATGAACATTTAGTCTCTCACAAAAAAAAAAACTAGTACGAAGGACCGCGGTTATATTTATCACATAATATAAAACAACACAAAAACTTCCGATCTACAACAAATTCAGCAAATGCGAACGAATGGCATTTGTAAAAACTTCTACACCACGCATGTGAACCTGCGCCCGGCCGCAAAGTCGCTTTAAAATAAAAACACTTTTTATTTTCGTGATAGTTTATGACCATTTGAGGACAATAAAAAGTATGAAAAAGTAGGCTGATGTGAAAAGGTATGTTTAATTTGGTGAACTGTGCCTACAATTAAAAGGAACGCTATAGGTCGTGCGATGGCAAATAAGTGACTCTTTTCTGCAATAACTGTTCTTCCTACTATGAAGCCACGACTACCTACATCAATATTTTTGAGAATAAGCAACAGAGAACGACTGCACCAAAATCAATCGCGGACGGCGGTGCAGAGAACCACGGCTGAATCGAATGCAGCTTTTAATACTTGCCTAGCGACGACACAATACAGATTGAAAGGAGCTGTGCTGTGAACAAGCGGCGATCTGGACGATGCATAAATTACTAGGCGCGGACTCCACGCACTCTCCACGCACTCACTACTTTTTCTGTTTTGGTCATACATAGGCTATAAAAACTACTTCTCGGTTAGGGTGGTCTTTTTGAGATTTAAATTAGGTATCGCATCAATACAGGCCAATTTATATTCGTCCTCAGCGTCTTTCTAAGCTTTCCAACTGAAGGAACACAGCTTGCCAAACGAAAATGAAGAAAAAAAGTATTAAAAGCTTTCTTACAGTCTCCAAAATGTGCTATGTCAAGAATAACGCAATATTTGTAGTCCGTGTTGCAGAAGTAGCCGCCTCAAAAGGGGCTGACGTCTGAAAAAAAAAAATGATAGGGGCTTAACTTTGTTAAACCGAGCAGTTCTGCGAAAGGAGGCGTTCATTCTTCAATTGGAGGGGGCATTTAAACTCCGCCTTAGGGTGTGCACAATATCTTTAGTGGGTTAATGCCCATGTATGCTGAATTGGTAATTCCTACTTAAGATTCATAGATGGCGGCGAGTCCTCATGCACCACTACCAGCGCAGTGGCGCAGCGGTCAACCGATGTGCCACTGCACTGGCAGGTGGCTGTTTCTATCCCAGCCACCCGCCGGGATTTGTGCGACCCATGTTGCTCTTCCCGAGCAACCTCTCGCGCAGATGGCACGACGCTCGTCCGAACTTACCCGAGCTTACCCGAGTAACTCGTGTAAGCTCGAGTTGCTAGGCAACGGCGCAAGATCGTTTAGTAGCCACATCGCCACAAGCATACGCGACGAGCCGAGCTGGGCTCCAGTAGTGTCGCTTTCGCAACAAAAAAGAAAAAAAAATGCTTTTTACTTGTTACGCTGAAACAGAAATGCGCAAATTAATTACTCTCCTAAAATTTCGTTTCAATGTTCCCATTCAGCATTAATATTAGCTTGGCTATTCTGGAAGTAGGAGAGTGCGGGGTATGGCGAAGTAGCGGAAGACGGGAAACAAAGGAAGAAGAAAAACGGGCCACCATACTGCTGCCACAACACTACAAGTGTCATGCAGAATGTTCTATTCAGGAAGCAGCCAGATGTCGGCCCCGCTACTCATCGTGTTTCCGGCAAAGCAGCAGCAGCAGCTCCACTGTGTGTGCAGGTAATATGAGATGTTAACATCGCGTTACGGTGAGAGTAGATTGAGGAGCGGACAAACGCCGTGGCAGCTCATTAATTAGGTTTGAGGGTTCAGCTTAAGTTAAGGACAACTCAGCGAGCTATGGAAAGAAAAAAGATAGGTGTAACGTTAAGACATCGGAAGCGAGCGGAGTGGTGGAGAGAAGAAACGCGGGTTAATGACATCCTAGTCGAAATCAAGAGGAAGAAATGGGCTTCGGCAGGGCGTGCAATGCGAAGGCAAGATAACTGCTGGTCCTTAGGGGTAACGGAGTCGATTCCAAGAGAAGGCAAACTTAGCAGGGGACGGCAGAAAGTTAGGTGGGCGGATGAGATTGAGAAGTTTGCGGGGATACGGTGGCCGCAACTGGCGAAGGACAGGGATAATTGGAGAGACATGGGATAGGCCTTTGACCTCCAGTGGGCGTATTCAGGTTGATGATGATGGTCAGAATGACTCGAAGTCAAGTAGTTGAAAAGTTTTCATTCTTGAAAACTGCGCTCACTAGTGTGTTGGCCGATCGTCCAGTGCTATGAGGAAAGAAGATGTTATCGTCGTTGTGCCTGAGGTAATGCCTGCTTTAGGTATGTTGGGTTCTGCTGGGTATTTACAAGACACAGGACCAAGATGCGTAAATGTTCAGTACCGCTTTTATTCACGTTTGTGCGTTAGTAATGTCAGAGCAAGTAACAACTCGTTTAGGGCTAATGCCAGTCTTTCTGCTCTGTAGCACTATTGATTCACATCTGTTTCTTGTGTTCTTTTTAAATGGAAACAAAGATGTGCTACTACTTGAAACATCATTGACATCTTCACTTTGTCATCCCTGACAAAATTTAGTATTGCTGTTGTCACCATGTGGCGGTATCAACTCTCGATTGCTTCTGTTCTGTTATTATACCCATGGTGATGTAGTTTTTTTCTCATGTTCAAACGTTTTATTTCGCCTATGCAGTGTTGCAAAAACAACTACATATTCCATGTCAGTGCCTTTACAGTGTACGTTCATAATATTTTTTTTTACCTAATGTCTATGTGTACTAAAAGTAGCAGTAATTTCCATATTTTTATTCTTTGCATTATGTTACCGACAATAGCCATATTTCACATATTATTTTATTTCTTACGTGATAGCTTTGTTGTATTTACTTCGTACCATTGTTGTTTTTTGTCTTAACATGTTGACCCTCTGAATGTGCCCACCGCGGTGGCTCATTGGTTATGGTGCTCGGCTGCTGGCCCGAAAGACGCGGGTTCGATCCCTGCCACGGTGGCCGAATTTCGATGGAGGCGAAATTCTAGAGGCCCGTGTACTGTGCGATGTCAGTGTACGGTAAAGAATAACACAATCTGGCGGGCTAGTTGGTGGGAACATCAAAGGAACATCTGTGCTAAAAAAGCATAAAAACCAGTTGACGAGCGAAATTGTCGAGGCTGCCTACATCAGGAAGTCTAGGGAAGGTTGCGTCAGCACTCCTTCAATCTCTCTGTCCGAGAAAGAAGTTGCCTTTCTCTCTGGTTTTATTTGATTTTACCCGGTTATAGTGGCATCCTTTACATGGTGTCTGACGTTTTAACCGTGTTAGTTGTTGGCGTTCATCCTCAGTTATCCTTTTTAGCAGTTGTTTTAGCCATTGGCAGCAGCGGCAGCAAGCCGTGAACACCATTTGAAAAACTGCTCTTTTGCAGTGCCGTCTACTTCGAGGCCCCGCCGAACGTGCATTCGAAGCGCTGCATCGACTTCTGGCTCTACATTTCACGGATCCGCCCCAGTGACGAGGGATTTCCTGGCAAGAAGTCATCTGCACATGCGCACCCAGCCAGCTCGACCCAACAAAAAGCGGAGCATCTTCGGCCGCCCGTCACTTGGCAGCAGCGGCAGCAAGCCGTGAACACCATTTGAAAAACTGCTCTTTTGCAGTGCCGTCTACTTCGAGGCCCCGCCGAACGTGCATTCGAAGCGCTGCGTCGACTTCTGGCTCTACATTTCACGGATCCGCCCCAGTGACGAGGGATTTCCTGGCAAGAAGTCATCTGCACATGCGCACCCAGCCAGCTCGACCCAACAAAAAGCGGAGCATCTTCGGCCGCCCGTCACTTGGCAGCAGCGGCAGCAAGCCGTGAACACCATTTGAAAAACTGCTCTTTTGCAGGTTAGTAAGCGTATGTTTCCATAATATCTATTTTAATAGTATTTCTGCTGCTGCTGCTGCTGCTGCCATTTGCTGCCATTTGTTGACATTTGCTATGCTTTTTGCATTACTGAGATTCCTTTTGCGAGTACTTCTGTACACTTCAAGCAATGTCTGATTCCTGTAGCACGTGTGATGTGATCATCTCTGAGGATGAGCCATTTGTGGAATGTTCCAAATGCGAGAGCAACTATCACTTTGGAAAATGTGCTGGTCTTACTGAAAAGACCTTCAAATCGAAGTATGAGGCCACAAAGAAAGCGTGGCAGTGCCCATCATGCAGAAGTGCAGGAAGTAGCAATACATGTAGTAAAGAGAGTAGTGGCTCTGAAACAGATATCAAACTTGCGCTCTTCTCAATTAACCAAAAGTTAGAGCGGCTGATGCCCCTGGCAGAAAAAATTGAAAGCATGGAGGAGTCTCTTAGCTTCATATCTTCGAAGTTTGATGAATTTGAGCAAAAGGTCGGCCATCAAGAGGCTGATATCATGGACCTAAAGAAGAGGATATCGGAGCTTGAGAAAAAGGATGACTCAAATCAGGCAGCACAAGCTCAGTTTGAAAAGGAGATACACGATCTTGAATTCCGAAGCAGGCAGCTGAACTTGGAACTGCATGGCATACAAGAAGTGCAGGATGAGGATCTAACAGTCATATTGAATAACGTGGCTGATAAACTTCGAGTGCCTCGCTTGATGGAATCGGAGATAGCAACTGTTCATCGACTTCCCGCTAAACTGGATAAGACGCCAGGCATCATTGTGCGTTTTGCGAAGCAAGCTACAAGAGAAAACTGGTTGAAGAATAAGAACTTAAAAGATAGCGACCCGCCCATTTTCATGCAAGAAAATTTAACACGCCGAAATAGAGAACTGCTTCAGGCAACTAAAGTCTGTGCCAAAGAAAAAGGCTATAAGTTCACTTGGTATGTCAATGGAAAGGTTTTCGTTAGGCGAAGTGAGGGAATGAGTGCCATTCATGTGAAGGGAAAGAGCGATTTGGATCGGCTATAGCACTCAGCATGGTATCTTTCGAGTTTCTTCTTGAAACATAATCGAAATGCAGCAGATGTATTATCTGCCGAGTGACTTGAACCGCACTGCTTCGTGTGTTGCGCTGACAACGCTTAACGCTATTCACCTGAACGCACGCTCTGTAAAAAACAAGATATTGTGTTTAGAGGAGTTCTTTGGCGAATTTTCATTTCCTTTTTCTTTGATCATGCTCAGTGAGACTTGGAGCACAGATGATTCCGACGTTTTCAGGATGACCAATTACAAAACTTATTACTTGAACCGCTCCGGCCTCCGGGGGGGTGGAGTGGCTTTACTGGTGTCAGATGACATTGAATGCGACAAGTTGGACTCGTACAGTCTTATTACTGAAGATTTTGAAGTGCTATCAGCCTGTACTGGCAGGTTCGTGTTTTCGGTTTGCTATCGTCCACCGAAGGGAAATATGGTTAGGTTTTTGGAATTTTACGACTGTTTTCTTTCATTTATAACAGATAACAAATACACTCTAATAGCTGGAGGTGATTTTAATATCGATATGTTGAAGGATAACTCCTCTACTAGAAACTTTAACGCAGTCTTGGCCTCGAACGGATTTATTAATCTTATTAACGACCCAACAAGGGTAACACAAGAAAGTGAGTCACTTCTTGATCTGCTGATTACGAACACTTCCCAACCGATAGTTGAGTCGGGCGTAATATCATGTGCGATCAGTGACCACCTTCCAGTGTTTGCATGCATAAATAAGACTAGACTGGTAAAGTACCGACAGGAGAAAGCGAAGTACCAAAGTATAACCAATGCTACCCTCAATTCATTTCACAGTTCACTAGAACAAGTTGAGTGGGATAGTATTGACGTTACCAGTGACGCAAATGAGGCTTACGATGAGTTCCTCCGAGTATTTAAACAGCTCTACCATTCCTCTTTCCCGCTAAAAGTGCGTGCAATAAAGCGTAAAACTCGCAAACCTTGGATATCTTCTGAGTTGCGCCAAGAAATTAAAATGAAAGACAAACTGTACAAAATCTTTTTAAACACACGTTCAACAGATGACCTAAGCATTTTTAAGAAATACAGAAATAGATTAACAAAAAAGCTACGTCTCGCTCGTGCGGAATACTTCGCGACATTTCTTGAAATTAAAAATGGTTGCCACGATCTGTTGTGGTCAAGGTTGAATTTCTTACTGAGGCGTGAGCAACCACAGGCTGCCCCGCGGGCTTTAAAGCTTGATAACAAAGATGTATCCGGCAGAGAGTTGGCAGATGCCTTCAACAACTTTTTTACCACTCTTGCCCATAACACCCCGTCAAGTGATTTCAACACCTATTTTAGCTCTTACAATAGGGACACAATATTTCTGAACCCAGTTACGACAGAGGAGGTTATATCAGTCGTACAAAGCCTAAATAACAGCCATAGCTGTGACATTGACGGCATTCAAGTGAGGCCTGTCAAGCATGTTATAAGAGTTATTGCCCCTGTTCTTGCAGATATATTTAACTTATGCTTTACTACGGGCACATTTCCTAAAAAAATGCAAATAGCCAAAGTAACGGTTTTGTATAAGAAAGGAGACCGCAATGATTTAGGAAATTACAGACCAGTATCGATACTCCCAATATTCTCGAAAGCTTTTGAAAAAGTTCTCTATACACGGTTGTCTGATTTTATTGATAAACATGACCTTTTGTCACCTAATCAATTTGGGTTTTGTAAAAATAAATCTGCCGAGTTAGCACTACTCGAACAAAAGGAATATATACTAACACAGTTTGAAAATAAGGCCTTTGTTATTGGTGTCTTCGTGGACTTCTCGAAGGCATTCGATTTAGTAAACCACAGTGTACTCCTGAAAAACTTGGAGCGTTGTGGTATTCGTGGACTGGCTCAAATGATCCTGAAATCATATCTTTCGCATAGAAAACAGGCTGTAAGCATAGACAATGTGACATCTGAACTAAAACTTGTTACTTCTGGCGTTCCCCAGGGTAGTATATTGGGACCATTACTTTTTAATATGTACCTAAATGATATCTCCAACATTAACTCCGCCGCAAAATTTATTATCTACGCTGACGACACTAGCATCTTTTTTACTGGAAATGATCTTGATCTCCTTGTTCGGGAATGCAATGACACCTTGAGTGAATTACAAAAGTGGTCCGAATCCAGATACATGCGTATAAATGAGAAGAAAACAAAAGCTGTCATATTTCGTCCTAAAAACAAAGTACTTCCTTCCCCCATCGAGATTAAACTAAACTCACGACGTATAGACATAGTTGAACAATTTAAATGCCTTGGAGTAGTTTTTTCTTCCAGCATGTCTTGGGAACACCACACGGACCATATTGTCACGAAACTGGCTCAAATAACCGGAGTCATAAGTCGGCTCAGATACGTCATTCCAAGAACAGTAAAGTTACTCCTCTACAATTCACTTTTCTACTCCTATTTAAACTACTGCCATCTAGTGTGGGGCACAGCTACGGTTAGCTGTCTTCAGCGTATCTACATTTTTCAGAAAAAGTTCCTTCGTCATGTTTACAATGTCCCCTGGGACTCGCCAAGCAAAGATCTCTTTCTACAAAGTGGTGTGCTAAAAATACACAACTTGTATAAATATCGCTTGAGTGTCCGGTTTAAACTCGAAACACGTAGAAACGTAAACCACATACGTAAACTAGCTGAACTGCATACCCGAGATGCAAGCTACACAACAAGGCATGCGGAGACGTGGATAGTCCCGACCCCACGGTTAAACTCGGGTAGAGAACGCCTGCAGTTCACTCTTCCGTCCCTGCTAAACGCGTATATACATAATAATTTTGACCTTTTCAGTTCGTCAAACAGGTCTTTGCGTGATTTGTATGCTAGCATGTAGGATTTTTGTTTTGTGTTTTTTTTTCTCTCTCTCCTTTGCTTTCATTACCTGTGTCTACCCAATGTGAATATTGTGTCAATATTGTATAATGTTCTTTCGTTTTCTCTTGTATTGTATACTTGTTATCACCTTCTGTATTAAAAGTCTTGCTGTCAAGCTGCTGCCAAGCGAAAGGGGGCTGCGGCTTAGTCAAGCTGTTTCTCAGCTTTTTCTGCGCCTCCGCTGTCTGTATGTTTACAAGGCAGAAATAAAGAATTTGAATTTCATCTAACAACCTCCGCTTCCTCGGCTTTGTTATCCCATCCTGTTGTAGCAATGTCATTCCTGTGTTTTTAGCTTTTTTATGCTTGTGTTTTCTTCAGACCTTCATGCACCCTCAGCCTTGTTGTTCCATGATTTTTACATGTCTTTCACTGGTTTTTAGCCTTTTCTTTGTTAACAATCATACTCGTAGTATCCTTGATAACCCGGGAAAAAGTGATAATTTACTCGTTCGCGCTCTGAATGTGTTGTGCTTAGATAAATCCCCCAGGTGGGCGTGTTCTGTGGCGTGTGTATATAAGAGCGGGGCCTTGGGCATTTTTGAAATAAAGTTGATAGTTCAGCGCTCTGTCCTGCCCCTACTGTCTTTTCCTAACCGTGTTCGCGCTGCTGAAATCGTATGTACGTTAAAGAACCCCAGGTGGTTGAAATTTCGGGAGTCCTTCACTAGACTGAGTTGCTTTGGGACGTTAAACCTCAATAAACCAAACCAAACCTTTTGAATGGTCTTATAATACTAGACCGTTTTCGTGTTGACTTAACTGCGCCCTCCGGCCTCAATTCCATATGAGACTAGCAGTATGAATAAATAAGCTTTCGAAATCGCAGGATGTTGGCGACATATTCACTGCGGTTCTTATGCCTGCGCTTCCACACAGATACCGCCGATACCCCAACCATGCGGCGGACAAGTCCGCGGAGGATCACCGCTTCTGGTCATGTCCCCGAGCCGTGCCGCGGGCGCCGTCCTCCTCCGCCGGGGTCGCTGTAAACCGCAAGGATCTGAAAGTCTCGAAGACGTGCGGACGAACCAGAACCTCTGCTTTCTCGCTGTCCTTGCCTTGATGTTCGCAGCGGTCGGGTGGGCCTTGGCCTCATTCTTTAGTGGAGGCCACGGGCGCAGTGGTAATACCGAAAGCAAAGAGCCAATCTTAATCCTAAGCAAGCAAAAGCTAGCTCTGCATCATCGCAAGAATTTCTTTTCTGGTCCCCAGCTCAGCAAGGACCGCAGTCCGACCAACCAGACTGCTGAAAGGAGTGTGAGCGCCGAGTATAAGCGGCCGAATTTGAAAAGAATGATGTCCTCTCGAAGGCGGAACTTCAAAGATCGAACTCTTCGGAGAACTCGGACCTGTCAAAGATGCGGCAGTGAAGATGGTTTAAGAGAGTTGGCGATGACGGAAAGGCGCACAGTCATCTCTGACCAACAAAGCATTGACCGGAGCAAGTCGCTGCATTCTGCCAAAGGACCCCGAGCTCCGAGGCCTCAAACGGTAGTCACTGAGCCCCGCGAGGCTGGCAGTACCGAAGAACTAGACAATGACAATGTGTCTGCCTTTGATGAAAAGGGATCGCCCGCAGGATATGAGAACAGCTCAAGGATAACAGACACCTACGGAACTAGCATCGAAGTTGAGAACATGATGCATGAAAGTTCTGCAGATTATACGGTGAACGGCGAAGCTGCGGGTGCATCCGGTGAGACAGTTGCCAGCGTCGGTGAAAATCATCTGGACGGGGTGACAGTAGGGTAATCTGTGCGTGGTTCCCACTGCAAGGCACCTTCTGCTGAGGAACAAGAAGCAATGAGTGGGTTTTTAAGGCTTTAAAGGGCGTCGACTATGGCGCAGCGTCTATTAAAAGCGCAGTCTGAGCCGTTTATAGTGAGGTAAATCACTCAGTGGAATGAAATGCTGTAGATAATGGCTAAAGGATTTTAATCATCACCGCAACTCTATTGACAGTTGATGCTGAGGAACATGTTTCAGTATTACTGCTATCACTGCGGACATTTCATCACAAGGACTCAACAATTGTAGTCTATTACGGAAGACGTGAGACACCGGGTCTTACTAACTGGCCTACATAAAGATGCCTCAGCGGGTTATGCTTCGAGCACTTCGCACGCGCAAAATGGATTTTTTTGAAGGGTGCTTTTGCTGCATGTCTGATCTAGCCGCTTCAGCGCCAATAAATATCTGTCCTATAGCCTTCCGAGGATAAAGCGGTGACTTATAACGCGTCCAGCCACGATACCTTAGCGTTCTTGACTTGTATGCGATGATCTCTAGCATCAGTCATACCAAGAATAGGAAAGGTAAACCATAGGGCGGAGCTTGAACGTTGAAACTTGGAGCGTACTAAATAGGATTATTGCACTCGTAAGCACGTTCGAAACAACTCTAAGTCAGTGTACTGAATCGCAGTAGCGTTCCCTTCTCCTCTCGTCTGCTGTTTCGGGTACAGCTTTAGGGGTATAATTTGCGAGTACTCTGGTTGAGATCGTAAAGCAACTTTCAATGAATACCGCTCGAAACATCCCGTGGTGGTTGCAAGTTAGATAAAGCGGCTATGTTGTTCTCAATATCACGGTTTACTCCACTCGGTCTGTCTCATCAGCTGCACAAATGAAGTTAATTCACGCTTGAAAAATTTTCGACATGTGCTTTACGAGACCTGACTAGCAGTGATTTTCGGGTTCACCAAGGATATGGATAAGAAAACACTGGCTGTCGCGTCACGGCGAGTTTTATAAAAAGAACGAACGAAACGAAATGAAAAGAGAAGTAAAAATAACAAAGAAAGAAAAACGGAGCTTATCCTCGATAAACCACCAACTGCAGTCTTCACTCTAAACGAATGACTGTTACGCACCAGGAACGACGATATCATCAATTCGGTCGCCTATCAGTGTGTCAGAAGAAAACTTTAAAGGCTGTAGTGGCAGAGAGCCTTTATTTTTTCCGCCACTGCTCCGCCACTGCGATCGTCATATTTGAGTCTTCGAAATGGACGTCATATCAACCGATGATCAAAAAATTCTCGAACCCTGTCTACACCAAAAGCTATTAATAGCAAGTACACAAAGTGTAGCACAAAGGTATCTAAAAGGCTAATTTTACACAACTCTGCCATCATAGCCAGGAAAACCAGTGACGAATACCAAACGATAACAAACATCACAGCGAATGCTGGCACATCATTAACGTTCATCGCGTTAAACACTTTTGGTGTATTTTGCTAAAACACAATGCATTAAAAGGGAGTAATCAAAGGTTGAGAACTCTCTTTGCATCGCCTATGACCGTACAGCCTTTGGCAAATGTGTGGCGTTTTCCAAGGTCTTCGATCACTCATCTTAGTTGGTTATTAGCTATGGAATAACTATCACCTCTGCTTTGGTGGTGCGCCAAAAAGCACTCCGGAAATAATTGCATCGGAGCTATGGTACTCATACCCATGATGAAGCCAATCGTACTACGCCAATACAAAACTCAGAACATGGAACATAATAGGCGTGGATATACCAGTCCTGCGAACCATCCAACGTAACCACGCTGTACAAAATGTATGCCGGTTGGCTTCTGTGGCCTCGCAAAGGCTGCAAGCTGAAATTCAGGCATCATTCAATGAGAAAAGTACAGTGCTCTCAGCTCGTCCGACTTTGTCTTTTCCTTCACATATGAAGAGCACGCTACTGAAAATTCGCCCGCATGACGCGGATACAGATAAAACGCTCCAGCTCCGGTGAATCCGTGATATGCTTAGCATAGGCACAGCTTTAAACGTTACTGGTAAGTTAGTAAACAAGAGCACAAAGCGGCGAAACGAAACGAACCAGGTACAAACATAGAAAAACATCTTCGAACTGACAACTGTAAAGGTAGCTAAACACAACGTAAGAACAAAGTCCATAAAGAGATCACAGTGGCCGAGTGTTCACAAATAGTTCCGGTCACGACGGCTTCTCTTGGTTTGGAGCAGCTCGAAAGAAGTCCGAAATTTCGCTTGGTTTGGAGCAGTTCAAAAGAAGTCCGAAATTTCACACGTGTCCTGGGGAAACATCGGTGATCCGGTTTGGCAGTTGAACGCGCGTCCGAAGTGTCGCATGCTGCGAACCGCCGCGTTGCAGCCTGCGTCCCGCCGATTGCCGCCGGTTTCCTTCCTGCACCTGCTCGAACAAGAATAGGCGAGGAGCAAAGTGTACTGAGCAAGCGTGGCAAGTTAAGCACGGGCGAAAGTTGTCAGTCAGGAGGACGGGAAGAAGAGGAAGAAGTATGTAAGGAAGAAAATGGGAATAGGTTGGTTGATTGGGGTTTAACGTCCCAAAGCGACTCAGGCTATGAGGGACGCGGTAGTGAAGGGCTCCGGAAATTTCGACAACCGGAGCCCTTCACTACGGCGTCCCTCATAGTCCGAGTCGCTTTGGGACGTTAAACCCCGCTCAACCAATCAACCAACCTGTTTCCAATTTCTTCCTTGGAAATAACCGCTTCATGATACAGGGGCTTCTAGGAAAGATTTTTACAGCCAAAGATGTTGAAGCTTTAATTTTGCCATGCAGCCTTGCATTGCACCGTGGAACCTACGCTCTAAACAGATACGCCTAAGTGGGAGTAAAAAGGGAGTAATCTGTCCTCTAGCGCAGTCCGTTTTATAAAAGAAATTGCGCTAGAGGACAGTTTAATCCCTTTTTAATCCTTTCTGTTGTTTGAAGTGTACAGCGTCAGCCGTAAGATCTTGATTGTTACTAAAGAATTGGTTTAATTTATTTAATCTATAGAAAGCGCAGTCGGGGGCGGCAGAATGTTAGGTGGGCGGACGAGATTAAGAACTTAGCGGGGATACGGTGGCCTTAGCTGGAAAAGTACCGGGTCAATGGAGAGACTTGGGAGAGGCCTTTGCCCTACTGGACTTAGTGAGGCTGATGACAATGATGTCAAATGTATAGAATTTACTTGACAAGAAACAGCACAAGAAACAACATGCTAATACTCTGTAATGTTGGAAAGCAGAATACTGCTCTTCTTCGAAAAGGACACCACAATGCGTCCTCTATACTGTCTTAACAAAAATCGTATAGAAATTCATCCCAATGCGACTACCTGCCCTAATTCAGTCCTAGAGTGCACTATAATGGTCTTACACGCCGCGATAACTAGTTAGACAGTTTTCCCTGAAACAATTGACAATGTTTAGATTTACGGGCATCTTTACAAGAATAAGATCTTACCAGCTGCTCTTTGGTGTATATGCACTCTGACCAGATAGTGCGGGAGATAGTGGCGGCTGCTGAGATAGCCATGCTGCAAGATTCCTGTATTAGTGCTCCATGGGTGGCCCTGACAGAAGCTGAATTGCAATTTTTTTACGAGTTAAGGCCCGTATGGCTCATATATATATTTTTTTTTTTGGTTTCACCACATAAGTGTGTTCCTGTCAATAAACATCATCTGGAAGTTAGCGTTTGTGTGTCCGCTCTCATCTGTGTGCTTGTCTATTTTATGCTGCGCTCTATGTCTTTATTCATGAATTACCAAATAGCCCGCACCCGTCCCCTAGTCATCTTTATAAACTTTCTCAGAAGATCCTTGCACACGAAGTAAGATCATTTCTGGAATCGTCTACCAAACTGCACCAAGGAAGACTTGGAGTACTTGATAGAAACAACTAACAAAGTTCGACTGCGGTAGTGAAAGTGTATTCAAAACGTTCTGTCGTCGATGATACCTCCAACATGCATCAGATATGCAGTAGCCTCCACTGTCAGTCGTTGCACCCTCCTCACCTGCTGCGGCAGTAGGTGAGGAAGAAAAGCTGGTCTCCGGTGTACAGGTGCTCCCCCTTCTGGTCGTCCCTGATGGCCAGCAGAGCGGGGTCGGGTGTCCGCTTGTCCTTCTCGGAGGGTGGAACTTCTTTGGCAGCACTGTTGAGCGCCCGCCAGGCGAGGCCCAGGGCGGCGATGTCCAGCAGGTTAGGGAGGAACTCGGGACCGCACCTGAGGCTCTTCGCCCGGGACCGGACGTCGCCGAGCTCCGGCCACGGAACATCGCCAAGGGAAGCATTTATGCCCTCGTACTACGATCACAGTGGGAAAAGTCCACGTGAAACCAGAACGTGGCCTATCTGTCATGCTTTATCTGAGATCTCTTACTGTAAGTTACACAACTCTGCACGGCATTCTCAAACCAAAAATTTTGACAGCCAAGTCTTGGGTCAGGATTCCGAGTTAGGTGACGTTAGGGTAGGAAAGAGTAGCAGAGAATAAATGTGACATCTGGAAACACCTGCTACCAGGTGCGCTTCCTAATCATATCGTTGGCCATTGAAATAGCTTTCCAGTGCCGTGAAAATAGCTATCTTATTCCTTTACTTGTATATTGCACTGCGGGATTGAAATCCTAAGGTGATCATTTAAACCGTGTAGGCTAAGGTATCCTTTCTCAGCTAAAGCGGAACATATTTTCTCAGTCAAAATCCTGAGCTCCCCTATTTGTTTTCTTACCGGCAACAGTTTTACGGTCTTCCTTTTCGCTGCATTTTCTCGGTCCATTTTAAAATCTAGGCTAATTGTAGACCTCGCCATATTACAGTCCCTTTACATCACTCTGCCTAATATCTTCATAACTTGGACCGCTGATGGTTCGCACTAGTGGGTAATTCAAATGAGGTTTCATAGCGCCAAGAGCAGGGACAAGACAGCACAAGCACTTGTGTTGTCTTGTTCCTGCATGCTTTTTGCGCTATGGAACCTCATCTCGATATCCTGCACAATACTGCGAAAGGGCAAAAATAAGAACTCTTGTTTATTGCTAGTCCCCACACTAGGGCTCATCCAGGCCCAGCTCCTGTTCGCACGTCTCCGGAAGCTGACAGGCAGGACTCATAGCTTTTTTTTTTCTTTCTTCAGATACTGCTAAAAGTGCAGTGTTATGCCTGAACCGAATACCATCGTTTCCTACACACTGTCCCTGTATGTTTTATAACTGAAGTCGCCCATCAATAGAGAGTGTTGCGCATTTTCGCATTCATTGCCGATTTAACGAAACGACATCGAGCCCGCATCGGGCTGTAAAGTCGGTCGATAAGCCATGACCGCCTTCAATTCGTTTCTCTTATTAAGCCTAATTGCGATTGCAGCAGTCACCTTATCTCTCTTATTTCTTTATTCCTTTGTCTTACCAGCTTTATCTCTATTTATAATGAACTGTACACCTAGTTTACTCCTTTACACCATTAAAAAACTCTACACCTAGTTTGCACCTCTAAAGCAAATAATAATGGCGTGATACTTACCCATTCTTCGCTACTCTTTCTTGCCCTTTATTTTAGCCTCGTTAAGCTCAATGACGTCGCCGTTAAGCCCGACAGGTTCTCGAACACCACTTCAATGCGAGCAACACTCAATAAGTTTCTTGCTCCAATCAATGCCAAATTTACTTTGTATTGCTGGTCTATGCGGATCTACAGTGATTTTTAAACCACCTGACCCCGCAGTGGTTATTTGCTCTGCAGCCGCTTCAGAGACCCAAGACTGGCAGAAATTGATATGTATACACATGAGGCGAGCAACAGCTTACAAACCAGTGGTGGTCGACTGCTCTTCTCGCAACAAAAGCGTTTCATTGGTACCCAGTCAGCCTTTATTTGCATAGCGCGACAGGTCTTTCGCATTATTAGTCGGGATCTCACCCGAGACCTAGCAGTTCGAATCTAGACCGTTTACAGCGCACAGTTCTTCCGTTTGAGACCAGATGGCGCCACAGGTGCGCTCGGAACACGGCGTTATAAACGGCGTCATTACTTGCCTCGTAAGTCGCCGGCGTGTATGCCTCGACGCAGCAGTGGAAATGTGGAAAGAAAAATACATGCTCTGTTGTGGATGGCAAGAATTGCGACAAAATGTTAAAGGGGCGGGATGCGATCGTTTGTGAGCTTCACGGAACCGAACTGCACAAGGACGTACTGCTCCTGTTCGCGCCCGTTGGGCATTCACCCTTTCCGAACGGGCGAACGCAACACACATGTTCGCCAGCGCAAGACAGCGAATATAGAAAGAAAGGTCTCGATCTTGGAAAATCTGCGAGGGTAAGTGCGCAACATAGCCGCATGAACAAGCTGTCCTGCCACCGAAACGTCACAAAAAAAAAGACGACTTGCGTTCCTACATACCGCTATCATTTATTATACACTGCACAGCCGTGCAAGCGGACAACGCTTACCGTCAGTTCGTGTGTTACACACCGTCTTGGTGCTACTGTTGAACTTCGCTCCAAGTAGCGCGGTTTTCGTGGACCACAATCGGAATAAAGCATCTGTGTTACGGCTGCTGTGCTCTGCGGTTGTCACTCACTCGCGATCCATGCGAGACAGTGACTAGAAGTGACTCCGGCTGATTACTTACAAGCAACGAGACCTCGAGCATTTTCATGTCCGCATATCGAGCATGGAGCGTACCACAATTTTGTACTATGTGAGGCTGACATAATTGTGAACTTCTTGTAGTGAACGCTCTGCCATGCGCGCGTTATAACAATTATATCGCGGAATCCTTGTAAACGATTGTATACAAGCTTGTGAAGGCTGCTTGATGCATGGTACTGCTTACATGATTGGTAACATTTGTTTGTTTGTTTATTTTTGTCGCCTTCCTTTGTTTAGGAAACCAACAGAAAATATTTCAGGCTTCCTAAGCACATTTAACAGGTTGTGAACAAATGAGTACGATGTGCATGTGGGCGTTTTAGACCGGTGTCTGCATGGATGTACACAATACGACAACGGCCGGCGCTGCCGCAGGAGCAATAAACCTTGCCGTTTTAGTTAATAACAATACAAAAATATTACGCAAAGCCTTCAGCGGTATTCAGGCGATCCACCCGTTGCCTCGAACAGGCGGAGAGCTCAGCGACTCTTCGCGACATGAAGCCCGATCACGCTTTCACGCCTCAAGTGATCAAATTAGGGTTCTCACATGTCCTTCGAAGCTTCGGACCAAACACAGTGTCGTCTTCCCGCTACTTTACAACCGTATCAGCCGAAACACTGCCTGTCGGGACCGAACCATCAGACGCAGCAGCCGTCGCGACGAGGCGCGCGCCGAGCGGTCAGGGGGCGAGTAATGGCGGCATGATCACGTGATCAAAGATGGCAGCCCCCATGATACGCCGCTGTAAAGCGTCTATATGCTTACAGATGATTCGCGCTTGCATCGTAACTCGAACCAAGTAACCCTTGCACGCGAAGCGGGTGTTCTGCTCCTATACGGTGCTACTGCGGAATACTGAAATGAGGCAATTAAAAATTTAATTTTCTTCTTCCTTTGATCCAAAAACCAAAAAGGGGAAAATGATATGTGCGGGGGCAATTAACGCCGAGAAGAAATAACAGGTAGCCCTTTTACCTCAAGACGCTGTCGCTGTAAAGATTTCAACAACTTGAACATTTACTGCCGCCGTAGAGCAATTGTCCATTTCGTCATGAAACTCTTCGACATGATTTCGCTTGCGAGTGAAGGACAAAAGGCAAAAGGTTTCATCAAGCAGCCCATTCATAAAGAGACCAAGCCGCGCTAATCCTGATGATGATGGTGGTGGGTTTTAATGGCGCAAGAGCATCTCAGGCCAAAGAGCGCCAAACACAAGGTGAACGGTCAACTCAGGTTAAGAAAGTGTGATGGGTGTGAAGTTTCATGAAGGAATAAAAAAAAGGCGCGTATAAGGCATAAAAAATTATTCACGGCGTATAATGACCTGCTCATCAATAAAAGAGAGACATGTATATGCTTTAAAGGGCAAAAATCTTTCAGAAACAATTCTTTTCTGGGGAAAGCACCAGATGTGTTACAAAAAAAAAACTAAAAAAACTCAGCCGCCCTGTCAAGAGAGAGATATGGGCTGAGGCCCGCGTCGATAGGAGATTTCTCGTAAAAAGCCAACTTCCGATAAAAATTTCAAGTACTTTTTTCAAAGGAAACATCGGATTGTCATCAAGAAAGAGGGATGTATGTGCGGGTATTTGATTTATGTAATATCGGGGACAAAAGCGCGCGCCTCCGCCTCTACGCGGCTGGAGGCGGAGCAACGGAAAATTGATTCGCAACGCCATATACACGCGGCATCTGTGTTCGAGACAGCCAATGAGGGGCCTTTATTATCAACAGGCATGTCGCTTGGCTCGTTTCAATGTTTTGTGCTTTAGCTCGCCAAAATGCCGCAGTTTTCCGTTGCTCCGGCTTCCGTCGCGTGGAGTATATAACTTTTGTGCCCGATAGTACAACTCAGGGAGATGACGTCTCCCTTCTGGTTCAAGTCTCCGGCATACTAGTAAGAACTCAACGCTGGTACCCGCATCTCAAGCAATGTGGTGCAGTAGCGTTGTTTAAAAGACATGAGCGTGTTGTGTATCCTGTTTAGTGCCTCGCAATCACCGGTGGCTCGAACGTCCGCAGCAGGTGTCGGAAGAAGGCAGCTCCCAGTCCTCCGAAGTTTGCCTTCCGCAGCTCGGCGCTACCGGGATAGAAGAGTGGGCTACGCAGAGCAGCGTGGGAAACTCGAAGCCGATTGGTCAACGGCTCGTATTTGAGGAGCTCGAGCTCGTCGTTCTGCCACTGCAGCTGCATGCATTCGCGCTCCTCGTCACTCAGCTCCCAGAAACTGGCGCTGACGTGCATCCAGTGGTCCATGAGGAGAGACTGCCCGGTGACAGTCACGGACTGAGATCCCGCTGTCGTGGATGCCTCACCGGTGAACAGGGAGGACGAGAAGAATTTCGCGTACGACCTCCACAGCGCCTCGTTCGATGCTTCCACGTCCTGTGGCCACACGACAACCTTGGGCGCAGAGAACAACATGTTAGTACCACCTGCAAAGGGTTTAAGCTTTATGGACTTCGAGATATTTCAAAGAAAGAAGTGTTTAAGCGTTTAGGGTGAAGATCTCGTTCAACTTAAGTTGGAACTCGTTAAGTTGGAAGCTCGTAGTCCTCAAATATTCCGTACTTTTGCCATATTTGAGCTTTCTAAAGCACCGGCTATAAGTAACTATCTACAGAAGTCGAAAACCGCTACAAATGTACCGAGGCTAGCACTTCATTGAAACAATGCAGAAGCAGCCCTCTTCGTGGCGAAGTCGGAATTCCGAAACAATGCACTCAAGCGAACAAGTGTATAAAAAGTATGTTTTAGGCATTACATTTTTTGATGACCCCACACTTACCCACAAATATTGCTATTAACATCGCATACCGATGAAATGTGAATGCATTTATCTGTCCAATGATCTAAAACTTTCTTTTCTGTTCTAATTCGGGGAACATAGCGATCGGACAAACATTGTCAAAAATGGTCAGTGGCCGCGAAAGCGTGGGACCCCCGTTAAACATAATCATCATCATCATCATCATCATCATCATCAGCCTGACTACGCCCGCTGCAGGACAAAGGCCCCTCCCATGTCTCTGGCGATGAAACCGCACATTCGTAACCCACAGTGCGTACCTCGAGGTCTTCCACTCTTCCAGCTGCGGTGGCCTTGCCCTTGTCATTGAGCAAAGACGTGTTAGCGATGATGCCCGTCAGGAAACCTCGCAGATTGGCGAAGAACTCCGCCACCTCGCGTCTCGAGTCACGCGTAAACATGGTGACGGCACTCTCGGAGGCCAGCAGAAGGCCGAACCTCCTGGCCACTAGGGAGTGGCACTCCTCCTTCACCTGCTTCATGGCGGCCTGCGAAGATATGACAGCGCCTGGAGGATGTAGAGCGCACTGAAGGTGACCTTCGAATAGCCCTAAGCAGCACAAGTAATGGGCCCCCTATTGGAATGGATGGTTTCATTTCCTGCTCCTTTGTAGGAGCGGAATTGGCCAATGCGTTTCCAATATTGGCCCAATTAGCTGTGCAGCTTGGCAACGTTGAGCACAGATAGTCCCAGCCACTCGTACACCAGTGTGAGCGGTTGACCAAGGTCAACAAAGGACTCACCTCCTGACTCCCAGCGATGAAGTGGAAACCTTGCGGCCAACCAAGCACCGTGAGGATTTGCACCACCCACAAAGACAAGTGCTCCATTAGTTCACCCGTGCTATATTTGGAGAACAGCTCGTCCACAGCCCGCAGAATGCGCACATCTTCCACGGACACCAGCGTCTCCTCGTCAGCGGCGCTTCCACCAGGCGAACCTTTCAAAGCACTGATCCAATTATCGAGACTGGATTTGCCCACGTTGGCGGCGATCTCGGCTAGGCTAGCGACCGCAGTCCGCGCAATTGTTCCCGGAGTTCGCACGGCATGGAGAGTCGAAAGGATGCCCCTTTCGATGTCCAGCCGCCTTGAGATGGTATTCAAATCTGGCAGGGCTGCTTTGAAGATCTTGTGGAACTCCTTGAAATAGAATATTCGGATGTCGGTCGGCGTTTTCAGCGAGTCCACTAAGTCGAGCCATAAAGACGCTTGTCCGCTGACCTGTGCACATAAAATAGTTCAAAATTTATTACCTTCACTTGCTAGCTCGCACAAAATTTCCGTAGCATATGCCGAAGTGCTGACTAGACGCACATAGATGAAAGGACCTTCTGTATCAGCGCATTTTGAGATCAGCTGCCGAAACGACAACGACGTGTACCGTGTCTCAGCTCTATAAAAGAGCCCGTGCTTTTCAATTAATTACGGGTTAAACAGAGGAAGCACTGAGTGTTAAAGTAATATATAAGATATCTGAAAGTGTACCTTCGGCCTAGTTACTGATGGCAATAGGTTAAGCTTCCGATAAAATATTTTGAAGTCAACGCAGCCGACAAGAAAGCGTCACACACGCGAAGTGAAGAGCAGCACTAGATAACACAGCTACCGCATTTGCACTCGTCTTATAGCTGCTGTGTGTTGTCTCATTGAAGCCTCAGTGAGAATCTTTCCTAGGCTTAGTCGGATCTGTGGCTGAAAGTTACATTAGACGAGGACACTTTTCTCGTTGCTCAGCTCAATAGCCTGACGTAAATGAATAAATGTACAATCCTGGCAAATATAGTGACTGCAACGTACGGTACAGGGACCTGGTGCTAACATCGTCGCTCGAGCCAGATTTGAATCTCTGGACCGCCGGTGTCGAGATGGCTTCATATAGGCAGAGCAATCGTACTAGTCCGAACTCATTTCACGGTACCTGTTTATGGCCCAACCTGCAGGGGCATCTGGAACATGCAGATGATGGGGAGTTGTGACACCATGGTTTCCCATGCATCCGCACGAATATCCCCGCGCGCGGATGTTGAAAGGAAAGCACCACCACGTACTCAAGTACGCGTACGCTTAGCTGCGATTCACTTAGCCGTGTCGGGAGGAAAGGGGATCCTGGTAGCTGAACCGATGCCCAGCGTTGGACCTTTCAGGTACCTCGGAGGAGGCAACACACCACTTTGTCCCGAGCTACCCATATACTCCACCTAGAGGCTGACCAGACTGTGGGAAACCGGCAGTCGGCTTTTCCTATCCTCCCCTCTATATTTCACTTGCCTATCTTGTTCCTACAACTCTCCCGAATACTGCTCCCCTCTAGATGTTTCCTTTTTTTCCCTGGCGGCCAAGGTTGACCTTGTGTGGCTACCTACCGTGTTACGCCATATTAGATTATAGCTGGGATGTACAACAGGCCTAGACAGAACTTGCCTGCAACATCCTGTCCTGTCCCCTTGCTGACCTCCACGCAAGGCGGCTGGCATCGTTGTCCGCATTTTATCGCTCCTACGTTTTCTACAAATGATCTCTTTCTCAGAAACGGCCGGAACTAAGCAGCAGACTTTTTCCTCAAAAAGAAGACCACATTCTCCAAGTTTCACGTCTTCCATAATGATGTAGGGCAACAAGGTAGAATCGTACCTCCGTTCTTTAGTGCCACGTGATTAACAGACTCCTCAGGCCCAGATATACAAGGCATCCAAAATGGCCAGTATAAATTTATCCCTCGAACTGCGTGATAATATCCAGAATTACAAATTCGCAAGAATTGTTTCTGTTGGGTACATCCCTGTCTCCATCACAGCCCACAGATCTCTGAGCACTGTACATGCATATTTCGTAAAGTGATCTCATACACCTCACCGAAAGAGAAATATTGGAAGGTGAACCTCTATGTCATTAGTGTCTGAAGTGAAGGAGCCGTCAGTGTGAAAGAACTGCCGTCCTGCTAAAGATTCATGCTCTGTCTCGCGTCTTTTCACTGCCAGCTTCGTCTTCTTCAAAACAGTATATGTATATAAAGCTTATTAATTACCCCAAACGCATGCTGTGATTCAGCCCCCACATGTCCGGCGATAACAAGTTTTAACATCTGAATTTATGAGGTTGAATGTAAATGATATAATGCATCCACTCGCCTCAATGAACAAGGCTATCGTGGCGCTTGAGTTGGACGCGGATTGTCGCTTCCTGGCCTTCTGCAAGTAGGCGCGGAACCAAGTGTCGACGCCTCCGCTCAAGCTGAGGGTCAAAACAGCTTCCAGAGGGTGCAGGTCCCTCTTCTTGTCTGTGGGGTCGAAAGGCCAGGGCACGGACAGAGCGCTGAAGAAATCGCGGAAGCTTTCCATAGATGGGGGCTTCTCGTATACGCCCGCGCATTCTGTGAACAACTCGCTCAGAATGCTGCAAGAAAAGAAAAGGATTACCGTTTGTCTGAATACCCGTGACTGCTTAACTCGCACAGAATATGCGCAAGCCATCACTTCACAGCACTGACGGCGTGCATTTGCATGAACAGTCGGGAGCATTATTAGAGGGAACAAAGGCTGAACACACATTGATTATTCCATAAGTATTTGTGGCAGGCAAAGTTTTTTTTCCTTTTCCAACAAATCTTTGTCTTGGCATATAAAATTGAAAACAAATTTTCCAATTTACTATAGAAATAACTAGAAAATTCGCAATTTTGTGCTCACGATTTTCTGCCCGTTAACATTGCTCACGATTGTACATTTGCAACTTTAAGGTGAACGAGCAAATAATATTTGTTCACGGGCTACTTAATGCTAGCTGACTATAAATGAGCTACGCGAAATGAACAGCGAGATATGTCACAAAGCGGAATGACAAGTTTCTTGAAATTTCCATTCTCAAACAGGGCGGTAAAGATTGTGAGAGTGAGAAATGGTTCATTGTGTTTAACGTCCCAAAGCGACTCAGGCTATGAGGAACGCCTTAGTGAAGGGCACCAGAAATTTCGACCACCTGGGGTTCTTTAAAGTGCATTGACATCGTACAGTACACGGGCTTCTAGTATTTCATCGAGCTCTTCTATACTGGGCGTTCCCCCCTGGTGACCATGAAGGGTCCCGCGACCTAATAGGTTTAGCAGTGTATGCTGACAATCTCGCGCCATACAGAACAGCCAGGAAAGAGTACCCAACACCACATAAGTCCCTCAATAAGTTACAACAGAACACCCTTAGGAGACTACAAACCAACACATACCCAATGCCAGCTAAGTTACACCAGTGATACCCTACACTATACTCTCCGCAGTGCCCACACTGTGGAGAGGCAGCTAACCTTTACCACATGCTGTGGGCATGCCAATTTAGTTCCTTAGTTGACCCCATTCCAAACCCCTCCGAGGAGCAGTGGGAGGCTATTCTGCTCAGCGATGATCCCGACCGTCAGCACTGGCTGGTGGGGAGGGCCAGCGCAGCAGCAATAACCAGTGGACTACCGGACTAGGCGGCCCACCCACATGTTCTACAAATATTCAGCAAATAAAATGTTTTTAATCAATCAATCACTGAATGTCTGTCATTAAAGTGAGACATAAGACAAACTCTCTAGATTTCTAGCCTTCGGAGAGAATGGTCCGTTCTTTTTATCCGCTTTATTTTCTCTTAAGTACTGACGTTAACTCACGTAAGTTAAGTTCTAAGCAAGCACTGTCTGCCTCGTGTTTGCTACTTGTGTCTATCTGCTTTAACTCACCGTGCTCAGTTCGCAATTTCCGCACTTGTGACATTGTACCAAAAGCGCGTCCGTATGCAAAGCTTACCTGGATGCTTTAAACGTAGTCTTGCCCTGGAGGAAGAGATTCACCATCTGCAACCGATATTCTTGGATGCTTTGGTCGAAGGCACTGAGGGGCCCGCGTCCCCCCTCGACGCCCTGATTGAGCCACTTGGAGCACACGAACTTGTCCATGTCCACGCACGGGTCGGCGCTGTAGTTGAGCGCTGCGTCGAAGGCCGCCGACAGCTCGGCGCAGGTGGTCGAAGTGCAGAGATGCCGCCGTACCGTCGATCGAGAGCGGCGAAGGAATAATCCGAGGAGGACGGCCGTTGCTGCGAGAACGCCAATACACGAAACAAGGGTCCACGCCCGGGAGCAAGTGTGTTTCGCCAACGGGGGCTGCCAGGTGCTCGGTCGGGGTGACATCGGCGGCCGGGTTTTCATCGTGGCTGCCTGCAACGACCGCCGAAACTTCAGAACTAGCCTCATGCGAATTGTTGCTTAAACCCATCAGCCCAAAGCTGCCTTCGCTCTGGTAAAGCAGAGAACTGGCTTCAGAAGGAGGTCGCTAAGCGGAAAAAAAACGCAGATGTTCCATTCAGTTCAATGCTTTATTTCCAACAAACAAAGATAAAACAGGGGCTAGTTGGTTTTGCAACATGGAATACTGCGCGCACTGCGGAAAAACACAAACGACGAGACAAACAAACACGTACAGTCTTTACCAAAAGTAACCGGGCAACGGTGGTTTGTTTTTTAGCCGCGTGGCGAACCACTTATGACAGCCCTTATACTCCGAGTCGGTGCACCCTCGTCCTCACGTTTTGACACCTTTGGGTCTTTAGAGGTGCCGTAAAGGCTGCGTTATACGGCTGAGAAGCAAGAACCTTCTGCTCGGTTACTCTTGGCAAAGGGTGTATCCTTTGCCAAAAGTAACCGAGCAGCAGGTTTTCGCTTCTCAACCGTACAAAGCCTGAACTCTCTTTATTTTCAACGAAAAGTTGCGGTTGTCAGGCTAAAAAGTTGCCGTTTAGAAGCTTTGGTAAGACACGTCTTTAATCCTGCATTGTACAGTTAATCACCTGCGCGAATCTTTCTGCTCGCAAAATTGCAACGAAAGGCTCCAAATGTTGACATACCGCGAACCTTGAATAGCATCATTGACTTCAAGCTGAAGGCTTTAGAAAAGAAATGCGGGCTTCCATCTGCTTATTCGACGGTAACGCTGTGTATGGGTAACTTGACGAGGGCGTGATTCTAGTTTCTGAAATAAAATTTTTTCCACTCTTGTTTTTCCAGCTCAAGTAACCTGCGTCTTCATTTTGTGCGAGTAAATGCAATTGCTTTTTAGATATGCCTTGCTTGGCAGTTGTTTTCACTTTTGACTCTTATTTGGTCGATGTTATTGTAATCGTTTCTTATTAATGCGAGAGCATTATATGGCTATGTCGCATCAGCAAAAAGTCTCCGCAAAACTTGTCCGAAAATTTTGTTCGCAGGATTACGTCGTTCTCTGAAGATAGCTGTGTGAAAGTTTGGCTGTGATAGACAGTGTGTGATAAAGTGTTGCCGTGGGAAAAATTTTCTTGATGGAGTGTAATTAGTTAATTAAACGCGAAAAAAACGGGAAAAATACTCAGACCTTAAAATAACCCTGGACGTCGATATAGTACACGGACGTGAGAACAGCCACGGACGTCAATATATTGTGTGGACGCTTTGCTATCGCGTTGCTCCAGTGCGGGTCACCGCAGTGATTTCGTTATTTTTTTAATCAATCTGTACATCAGTTATTGCTTATCGTAGAATCACACCACCGCTGTATCACCCTGCGTAGGCAAGGAACCAGTCAAGAGCCCAATCGCTCCAGGCTGATTTGTGCGCTGTAATGAGTTAAAACTATCTATCAGCCTTTATACTGCTATTTATTTTTCGCGCTACATGTGACTTAAACATCAACTGCACGTCAACGCCATCGTTCGGTTGATGAAGCCTACACCGAAACAGCATGAAAGAAGAAATCAGATTATCAAATCTTTATCGGTGGTGTGTGAAAACCACGTGGTGATTCAAGTATTCTAATCTCTGATGCATCATTTTAAAAATAATAATAATAATAATAATAATAATAATAATACTTTATTGCGCCAAATATTTAAAAAAATGTACAGAAATCCGGCCTGCCAAAGCCTCATAGGGCTTGAGCGGCAGAGCCCGACAGGCAGCGGAACCGCGCAGACATACACACAGGCAAAAAAAAAAACACATTCAAAATAACGGACATCAAATTAGTATGACGGTGAGAACAAAATAGACACAAGACTCATGTTACATGAAGGAAAAAAAATCCTCATCAGATTAAATCGCAAGGAAGAAAAACCAAAGTGGTATGACAATACCTCAGATCAGTGCAATAAATACAGCAGTAACCAATGAAATCACAAGATTTACTTGACAGGTGGTAAAGCACATGCATGATGTCGTAAACCCTCTAATTAATGTATCGCAGCATCTTTTTTATTTTGTATTTAGTTTTTGCCCGGCGAACACTTGGAGGTAACCTGTTAAAGTGAAAGGGAACGTAATAATCTCTTACACGCCTTCCATATCTTGTAGACCGTCGGGGAATACAAAAAGGTTCCTTCGGTCGAAGAGACCGTGTGGGAACATACGGAATCTTATAGTCACTAAGCCCAAAATGTTTCAGGACGATCGTTTCCATCAAAAGGCGATCAAAATCAGGTAGAGAAAATACCTTAAAGAGATCAGAATCAGAGGGAAGGCCTAAATCATAGCCGATATTTTTTAATAAAAATCGTAGGAGAGAATTAATCCTGCACTTCCAGCGAACTGCACAGTGACCATAAATCGTTATGCCATAGCGCAGTATGCTATAACCAAGGGCGTTTACGATAACTTTGCGTATTGAAAGCGGCATGTAGTACCTGATGTTGTAAAGCACACAGGAGACGGTTCGGAGCTTTTTACAAACGTGGGACAAGTGATCATTCCATGAAAGAGCACTGTCAAAGTATAATCCTAGGTATTTAACTGTATTTGTATAGCTCAAGGGTACACATTGACATTGGGAACAATCAGATCCGTGCAAGAAAAGGTGATGGTTTAAATCTACCTTCTTCATCGGGCTGTGAAAGTATATAAGCTGAGTCTTAGAGCTGTTAACTTTAATTAGGTTGTTTGAGAACCAGTCCATAGAAATTATTGCTGCAGCTTGAAGAGAAGAAATTGAGTCAGAGTAGTTCGGTGACTGGGTTACAAGTACAGTATCGTCAGCGTACTGGTACAGGCCTACAGGAACAAAGTTTGAAAGGTCATTCACGTAGACGTTAAATAACAGGGGACTAATTATAGAACCTTGCGGGACGCCAGCTTTAATTAACAAAGAAGCGCTCTTCGCCCGGCCAATGGAGTTATATTGCGTTCTCTGCAGTAAAAAATTTTCCAAAAGCGAAAGAAACGCTCCACGGAAGCCTAACTTGGGCAGTTTACACAATAACACACTGTGACACACGCTGTCAAAAGCCTTGCTGACATCCAGAAACAGTGCACACACCACTTGGTTATGTTCAAAAGAGCGATTTAACATGTCAGAAAAATCCTCCAAAAGCATTTCCGTCCCTTTACCTTGTACAAAACCATATTGACACGGTGACAGGATTTTGTGCTTATCTAAAAAACTTGTCATTGTAAACAGCAGATGTTTTTCTAATATTTGAGTCAAACAGGGCAAGACTGAAATAGGACGATAATTCTCATACCTATTACGTGCACCACCTTTGTGAATTGGGGTAACTATAGCCGCTTTCATGTTCACCGGGATCATGCCGCTTGAGATAATGCTGTTGAACAGCGACAGCAAAAGAAACACGCAATAAAATTAGGTGTCTGTAGTCCTTAAAGCTCCTCACTCCAACACATCTCGCCTTTTCATGGTTGGCATAAGTTTAACTTAAGACGTATAACATAGGGGCACTAGAATCGCAAGCAACCACAAAAGCTCCGCACAGAGAATAATGTTACTTGCCAGCTCCTGTAGCGCAGCATACTGGTACGCTGGGGTCTTTGTCGTTGTTTTCGTCGCGGTGGCTGTTGCAGGCTTTTCCTGTCCTTCATGCCAGGTTTCCGATTCCGACGACGCCGCCGGAACCGCTTCGCTTGCTCTGCCGCTTTCCTTCACGCCCTGCTTCACCCCTACTCCACGTCTTGATTCGAGTCCTCCTTCAGCGTCCGCTTTTCCACCTGCCCCAGCGGATGGAGCATCATCTTCATTTGCACGAGCACTGCCTTCTACGTTGCAGTCCACTGTGGCTGCAGCTGCACTGCCTTTGTTGCGAGCGCTATCTTTAGACTCTTGAATATCGTACATGGCGGAGGACAATAGAGGACGTTGGCAGGCCACAAGCCGGTCTTCGTCTGTGTTCCCGGGTGCTTGCTCCAGTTGCTCTGCTCCCGTAAGAAGAAAATCCGCTCCTTCCTTATGCTGCCGTTCTTCCTGTTTGCTTTCCCCTGCACTTCCTCTTAGCGTATGGTTTGTCGGCGAGGCCAGAGCAGGTAGTTCTCGGCTGGGCGTCTGCAATGCATGTCTAGGAGACGCATCCACTCTTGATGAAGCTTTGGCTTTGGTTCGTTTCATATTGGCGAGTTCCGTTTGCTTCACTCGGTTAGCCTCGACACCCTCCCCCCTTCTTGACTTGCGCGTGCGCAGACCGGATTCACGGGTCTTTAGAGATGATTTAGGATCCGGCGTTCTAGCACCAGGCGCGGGAGAGCTGACGGAGGCGCCATGTTGACGCCTGGATGGTGCTGTCGCTCTGCTCGCTGGCTTCCGTTCTTTTGAGGAGCGGCGTGATTGGTCACGGGGCCGTGTGGTTCCGGTGTCGGTTCTCTTCTTCTCTTTTGCTGTCTTCGTTGTGTACTTTGGGGATGTATCATTCTTCTTGGGTGATGGTTCATCCTTCGGAGTTGATGATGGCTGCGTGACCACCGCTGCTGGAGTTGGGCTCCCCGGGTCATGGTTTTCGTTCTCTCCTTTCTTAATGGGAGTTCTACCATCTCGCCCACTTCGACGCGAGGGTGTGGGATCCGCCGATTGCTCGAGCGCGGCGTCCATGCTCGCTGCGCGGGAACTGCTTGGCGTCATTGTGAGATAGCCTGGAAAATCTTCGGCGTGCAGCAGTAGCTCCTTCGCCTGGAATCAAACATAATTCTTATAGTAGCCGGCTACGTTTGTTTGGTTAGCGTGATTACCATTTTAGCACGGCTTGTATGTAGGTTTTTGTCTTTGTCGTTGTTGTTGTAAGCCTTTATATAAGTGAATCACCTAATTTTTCGCTGAAAATTATCTATGCTACCTGCGCGGTGTCCTGCGTTTATGCACATGCTGTCTTTCAAACCCCTCCCGTGTTGTGCGTCTCACCCGAAACGAAAAATCTATCGACAAAAAGGCGTCAGAGTGAGCCATTGAAGTGAAGGCTGTTGCTCGACATAGTACTGTGGAGTCCAGAAACTATGCACTTCCGTCTGGTTCGTTGCTTGCGCTAAAACTCATAAACGGCTCATACAACCGATGGAGGAAAGGTAGCCTTTACGCACAACTTGATACACAGTGATGCACTCTGCGACCAATAAGAAAATTCAGTTCTAATTAATTTCTAGGTCAACTGGAGACGGCATACGACGTAGATCATGGAGCGAATTGACTTACAGGAAATACCCGTCGCTGATTGACCACGTGGGTGAGCTCTTGTTGAAGACCACTCGTGGTGTCTAACAGCGTCATAGCATTGGGTACGGTGGCCGCATTAGATTCGCTACTATGAAGTCCGTGGGACGTTGTCCACAGCGATGTTACTTACCTAGTTGCAGTCTTGGAAGAGTGATGTGAAAGGATTATCGAGGAAATCTCTACCGCTCTAATGGCGTTAGTCGATCTTCAACTTCTCTTCTTTCAGTGGCGCTTACTGGCGGCGATTGCAAAAATCTCGGGGAACTTAGCTTAAGGGTGAAAATCAAAGTCTTTGCATGACGACAATATCCTTCTTCAATCGGCTCGAAAGAAGACATACATTTTAAGATGTGAAGCAGTGATTGGAACGCCTTTTGAAGAAGTAAACCCTTGTGCGTTGTTTGATTCTTTTGTCGGGAATCACTGCACTCGTTGCAGCCACAGTGAAGTAATAACCACCTGCAAGAGTGGACATAGTCCTTTTTACAGCCAAATGCAGCACAAATTGCGGCCTGGCAGTGAGTCGAGATGCGCTGGTTCACGCCGGAGATGGAAGCGCTACATCTTGACCGCAGCTGGCGCTTCTAATTGCAGGTGTGTGGGAAACGTTCCTTCTCGCAACTTCATTCCAGACAATGTTTTGTGAACTTCAGGGTTCGAACTATCCCACAATTCACCGGTTGCGGGTGTATTTTAATTTTGCTAGTCCGGTATAGGAAGAAACAATCGGGACAATGCGTGAGCACCGCAATAAAAATCTTTATTCAAGCACAGTTACACGGCGTACGGTAATTCAAGGTTTCCTCTCCTTGAACGGAGATCACTTGGAGCGGTTTCTTGGGGTAAATACTCTGAATGGCATCACTTAGTCAAGAGTGGAGCATTCACAGCGGTGTAGCACTGCAAATGAAGTATTGAGAATATGGGATAGTGGGGCAAAATATAACGCAAATTTACTAACTATAACCTGTTTTTGTTATTCATAGGTATCAGCAAAAAAAATACCAGAATAATTTGGTTCCATTCAGGCATCCCCCTACGTTGATATGAAAAGCACAGTTAAGCAACTGAAGCGGAACACAGTAGCAATTAATGAAATAAAAAGTTGGAAATGCATTTTGGCCCCACGTCTGGTGCAAAATGCGGCAGTCCAGTGGGGAAATAAGGTACCCTTCCTAGTATTAGACAGTTCAGCGAATGTGCATGAAGTACTCTTTGTGGGCCTCAGCGCAATAATTATCAGCCCATTACCATGATAAACACTGCATCCAGAAAAAGCCATGCATTCACGTTCCATAACTTGCTACAGACTAGGCAGTTCCACAGCTAGGCTTTGCATAGAACTGCGTTACGGGATTCTGTTTTGTTTGTTTACCGCTTTTCGACATCCTTTTCTGGCTTATTGTCCCAGCTGTTTCTCTTTTGCCGCCTTTGCTTGCGAACTGACGCGCGGTTTGGTTCAATTTACGGAAGCGGAGCGAAAGGTTTTGAGTGTGTTTGGTGGTAATAACGAGCAGAGCTTCCTGCATTTTTAACGCGTTCCAGGAGTTATTACCCGCTCTTGCTCGGATAATCGTTCTTAGGTTGTAAAGAAACTTTGTGCATTTTCTTGCTCTTATATTTCCGCACTTTCTTTGTTACGCTATTCTACGGTACGTCTCTCAAGGGAGACCTGAATGTTAAGCGGTGTCATGCGCCACCAGCAGATGGCTTCTGCGTGCTGAGCAGTGTGTTGTCGTACCACCAGGTGGTGCGCGGGAGAGCGCTTGTTTTTCATTTTGTTTTTTTTTGCGACGTTCGGCAGTCAGTCATAATGAACGGTGTGACGTCATTGAGGCTGCGTCTCATCCCTCCTCGCACGGCACGTCGCTTTCGGAACTTTTTACGCCGCGACACTGTGTGTATGCCTCATGTACAGTCAAGCCAGCGTTGGCGCCTAGAACACATTCTTAATTCTCGGATCCCGGAGTCTACGCTACTCCGCCAAAGCCTCCAAAACGGTGGCAACCCGTTGTGTTTGGGGAGGATGTCGCGAATTGGTATTTTTTTATTATTATTATTATTATTCTTACAGGAGAGAAGATTTCTGATGCCAGGTTTCTCAGGGATAAATATGTCTTTTGCTGCCAGACGGAGGTGAGCGAAACCAGAAATAACAATATAGTCAATCATTAGTAGGTCAATAACTGCATGCAGTTGTCGTCATTGTCTTTTGAATTTTTTGCTTTCGCTGGGCAAAAACATTATGGAAATCAGTATCCTGAACAGGCATGCTGCCAACTACACTACGGCGTCGGGAAGACTCTAACCTAGGGCGTAAATTTTAAACTGACTGGCCTGAGAGATGTTCGAACCTAAATTAAATCTAGCCTTAAATTAAACCTAGCATTAAACATTAAATTAAACCTTAAATTAGGCCTACACTTCATTTCTTTTGAGAGCAGGCAAAGAATCACCGTTTTTAAACTTAAATATAACCCGAAATTATATATCTCTCAAATCCGACTAGACTAAACAGAAGCTGCGCTTAGCATTGATGATGATGATGATCTCCTCTGGCACTCAATTCGTTCCACTTCGTCTTCTGCGCCATCATCTGAGGCCAGCCTCGAGCCCTCACGTTCTATGCGTGCCAGCGAGTAAAGCCAGGATAGAACACCTCATCCTTTGTTCTCGGCGCTGCTGCTGCTTCTATTCCAGCCATGTTGGCGACCATTTACAATCCGTCTCATCGCGGCAACATCTTCATGGTATTCGTCTTCGGTGCGCTGCTGTACCTCTACCACCACGACATTCAACGGCTCCCGTTCCAGTTGCGGAGAAGACTGACCGATGTGCTGGCCTTCAAGGACAGCAACTGCACTGGAATGCGCGTCATCAAAGCCTGCGGTAAAGGAGAACTCGTCAAGGTATTGTTCGTCGTGGACACAACCCTGAAAAACAAGTCCAACCGGCGATTTGCACGTAACGCGTACGCCAAGCGTAGCTTCGCCAGGCCGATCCACTGGCTTACCGTGTTCCGCATGTTGGGCAACGTCACCGACCAGAAGGGCGAGCTGGCGCCCAAGGCTCGATCCGAATGCCGGGCTTTCGGAGACATCGTCGTCCACAGGAATGAAAGCACAGGAGAACTGTTGGATTTGGAAGTGGGCAAAAACTCTTCCAGTTACCTCCAGTTCGTGCCCTGGATCCTGGATAACTGTCCCCACGTCGACCTTGTGGTCTTCATGCAAGACAATGTCATACCGAACCCATTCTACCTGCCCAACTACAGGGTGATGCACATGGACCACAGACCGCAGGTGATCCACTGTCATAGCACGGGTGGCTTACCGACTTCTCTGTGCCATACGAGTTCTGTGGTGATGGTGAAGAAGCCGGGGCTCTACCTATTCGCCAGCAAAGCGTCGGTGATGGCGGACATGTTCCTTCTATCCGGTCTGGAGGCGGCGGACGTGGGAAGCTACCTGTCCGTCAATGACGACATGACTATGCTCTACACCTCCGGCGCAGTGGTGTTCTACGCGTTCCCAGAGGATCTGAATGTGACTATGAAGTCGCTCTGGGAAGAGGTGATGAGTGCTCCTCAGAACAGCCCCGACTACCTGAGGCTTTGAGGAAAGTGCTCGGAGTTGTTTTTCCGCTAATAATGCTCATTGGATTGACCGGAAAGGAAGCTTATTAGTTTTTGTAATCTGGATTGTCTGTAGCTTTGATCATAGGCTTTTGCATGACATTGTACATTTCATAAGACAGCCTTTCTTTATCCACCCGTCCTCATCTGTCGGGCGGTATTTTCAGACCTTCTTTTCGTTGGTTAGCCTCGAATAGCTGGCGAAAAATAGATACTGTTCATGTGGAAGTATGGCTGTATATTTTCTTGAGTCATCAGGCTCCCTAGCATAGTAGTATTCTCGTTTAACTTCACACATTTTACACATGCATTGCCCAGCAGTCTACGGGCTCATTGAAAAAACTCCAGGCGATTCGGAACAAAACATATCGCGGTGGTTACAATGCCGTGAACATACAAGCAAACGCACATGACACTTAAACTAGCTTTCTACTGTAATGGCTTGCCCACTGCGAGTTTAACGAGAAGATAAATACGTTTTACCAGCTTAAGCGCGGCTGACCGTTGAAACCGCCTACTAGGTACTGTGGTCGCCAGCGCTAAGGAGTGCAAGCCGATCACGGCGGTACGAAAACAATACTTACATAGAAATGCATTTATTGCTTCTACAACAACAATGCGGGCTAGCAGGAAAACATGCTAAGGAATCGAGGTCGTCCGACTCACCAGCAAGGCTACCAGCCAGTGTTCAACCTCTCCGGGCAGGGGAGATATTTCGAGGCAGGACAGGATGAGCCTGCGAGGTAAGTTCCTACGGGGCTTCGCACCTCTAGCGGAGAGCGGTGCCCGCGCTGAAACGTCCGTGCGGTTCCCGTGGCCGGAGAGGCTTGTCTTCGCAGCGCACAGCAGCATCCACACCATATATACATGGCGATGAGCGCAGGCACCCCAACCCCTTGATAGTTGAGCAGCTATCAAGGGGGTGGGGTGCCTTGATAGTTGGACACCCACAACCAAGGAGACAGAAAAGGGGCGAATCCTCACACGGCAAAGAACAGAACAACGCGCCAGTGGCGATAGGAACAAGCGCGTTCGGCAGTCATCAATGAAAATGAACATCGCCGCTCTGAGCAGCGCCTAATTTACAGCCGAGCAAGCAACCATTAAAAAGCTTTAAGTCATTAATAACCCCTCTCTTAATATTGAGTGGCCCAATACTTCACAACAAAAAAATAAATAAACAGAATACAGACAAAGCTACACAGTGCGAAAGCACGGATTTGTGTTACGTAGAACGCGACGATGAGCGGGCACTGCCACAGACAACGCGCACAAACATTGAACGATTTTGTTCGTGGTCAGTAACCATAGGATTAGTGCTTCATCATCACCATCAGCCTGACTACACCCACTGTGTCCCCCGCAAACTTCTTAATCTCGTCCGCCCACCTAACTTTGTGCCGCCCTCCTGCCCTGCCGAAGCCCACTTCTTCCTCTTGATTTCGACTAGGACGTCATTAACCCACGTTTGTTCCCTCACAAACTCCGCCCGCTTATTGTTATTGCTTATGCACTAAAAATATGCTTCATACGCAGCACCCCATTTCTGGTCATGCTCGGCGTAACTGGAATGCGGTCACTCCGTAAGGAATAAATTTGCATTCCAGTTCCCCTGTTCGACGAAGGATCTTGTATGGGCAGAAATAGCAGTAGAAATTTTTTAGAGCGAAAAGCTCTACTCCTCCCATGCTGAGCCTGAAGGTCATCTGGCTCTTAGATTTGACCTCTAACGGGAGGCGCGCCGCATGTGCAAAATCGCGCGTGGCAGGAGCTTCGATCTTCATCTTCACCTTCATCACCACAACTGCGCGCTTAGCAGTTACGTCCGGTAGATTCCGTAAAGACGTTCGTCTGCTACCGTGATTTCCAGAGTATCGACAGCCACACAGTTACCAAAAATTCGGTCTAATAGTTTCTCGCGCCCTTAGAGAGTGTCCAAATTAAGTGAACAGTGTCAAAGACTTCATGCCCCCCCCCCCCCAAAAAAAAAAAAAAAATTCTGATTTTCCGCACAAGCAAAGAATGCCCATACATTCAATACAACGAGCTATGCGTGTACCCCCACTCGTGCCATGTTGATGATGATGATGTTGACAGAATTGGCAGCGCCCCCTGAGGATGACTTTGCTCGCGAATAGTTGTGCACGTGATTGGGGCAAGACAGCCAAGCGAAAACTTCGCAGCGCAGGTGATATCAAGGAAGGGAATTATTTTAGGCAAGTTTGCAACTCAGTTTCATCAGTTCGTTTCATCAGTTCGTTTCATCAGTTTCATCAGTTTCATCAGTTTCATCAGCTTTCATCCGCAGAATGTGGCAGCAGGAGCTGTATTTATCATTTATTACCATTTTTTTTTCAACAGTTGCCACAGTTCTTTCATGTATATTGTTCTTGTTTGTTCTGCCTGAACTTGGGCACATTTGATTAAAATGTTCCTTGAAGACTTTTGAGCATTCATTAGAACTACTATAAGATCTACTGTAAGAATATAAGGTTATAATTCATTATAAGATTATTTGTAGACGATTGCGTCATTTACAGGGAGATACATGGACCTTCGGACGTCGCCACCTTACAGTCAGACCTTAAGGAACTTGCTAATTGGTGCGAAGGCTGGCAGATGGAAATACTAAACGTTGCTGAGACAAAGTCTACGGTTTACCACTGTACATCTAATGCAATAGTCAAGGATTACTCTATAAACAGTCTAAATATTGAAACGGTCAGCATTCATAAATACTTAGGTGTCCACATATCAAGCAACCTCACTTGGCAACATCACATTGACGCAGTCGCTAGCAAAGCATTTCACTGACTCTGTTTCATTAAACACAATTTACATCACTCTAGCGCATCTGCAAGATTTCTGGCATACAAAACATGTGTTCGTCCCAAAACAGAATATGCTTCACTAATCTGGAATCCCCATTAGGCGTATTTAGTCAATAAATTAGAATCTCTTTAAAATAAAGCTGCCCATTCGTTACGTCACAGAAAATTATGCACGCACATCTAGTGTTACGGAAATAAAAAGATTGCTAACTTTGTTTTTTGGAAGAAAGAAAACGGTTTTCTCTTTTGTCAAGTTTCCATCGGTATTATCACATACCGTTGTTGTTCTCCGCAACTGATATCACACCTGCTCATCACATTTTTCCACACCTAGACCACAACTTCAAAGTCCAGCCCATATTTGCTCACACTAACTTCACCATTCCCCGCTCTTCATAGCTATTCGTCACTGGAACAAACTTCCAGAAAGCATTGCGTCACTACAAGCCACGATCAATTTTGTTTGTGAACTGAAGGTTTTTTTAGAGCGCAGCTCTTTGGCGTCCGTTCCTGGGTTTCGCGTCGTCGTCGGCGTCGGCGTCGGCGTCGGCGTCGGCCTCGTAACCAGCTCCGCCCCCAATGTCATGCTTTTCAATTGGTCGAAATGCTCGTGACGTCACAGTGCGCGAATTTCAAATGGGGCCAATTGTACTTTGGCTAGTAACCATGCAACAATCAAAGGGATCGTATAGTGATGCTGCAACTAAGTTGGTCTGAGTTTAGTTAATTGCTTAATTAATCAATTAGCCCTGAATTAATATAGAGGAGAATGAAGAGGTCACAAGAAAAGAAAAGAAAGACGCGCGCCGCAGCGACAACAGCGTCCGCGGAAGGAGACGCTGCTGAAAAAAAAACATTAAGTACGAAGCCGCGTTCCCACCACCACCACCACGCACTTCCCCACTCAGTAAGACGTTGCTCGTTTCATATACGTTGTGTCGAACATCCTAGACAGTTCCAACAATTGACAGGTTAATGACAGAACACGATGGATAGAAATGCAATAATGTAAATATGAAATAGCCTAATTAACCTTTCTAGTTAGACCGCATAAATCTATAAAACCGAGAACGAAATTGGTCGAGTTTGGGAATCGAACCAGGGTCTCCGGAGTGCGATACGAGCACGCTAGCCACTCCGTAATGCCAGCTGAATGGTTTGGAATGAACAAAGGCGCGTCTAGCTAATACGGCGTCTTCGTTCACTCCCATCTTCCCCCTTCCCCTTACGGCGAGGTGCAGGTGCCCACCCAGATATGCGAGAGAGATACATTTCCTTTCCTCAAAAAATAAATTTACCGTCCAGCAAGGCGTACAGCCGAATTGGCGATGGCGTTCTGTGGACTCCCTGGCAGCGTTGCAAGACGCTGTCGCGTTCCACTCTTACAGGCGAAGCTTAACATGTTAACCACACATCAGTAACACACGCAGACAGCCAATGGACGCGTCATTCGCTGGCAGCACTTGATTCATCATTCACAACCACATTCTTAACGTACGCTCCCTTGCCGCACATGCCAAGGACGTACACCACGATCACATTCTGCGCCATTCCTCTGTACTTTGCTTTGCTGAAACCCGGATAGATCCCGAAGAGCCTCTCGAAATCATAGATTTCCTATACTGCTGTGGTGCTCGCAGAGACCACAACAGAGCGGCGGGAGTCGCTATCTACTTGCGCACAGGTCTCTCTGCAATACCAGTCGAAATGTTTGGCACGTCACATGAACTTGGCGAACTGTGCGCCGCAAAGTTGCCCAACGGCTTGCTGGTAGTAGCTGCCTACTTCGCCCCTACCGCACTCACGAAAGACGTCGTGCACTTCCTGCAACTCGCATTAACCGTCCATCGATCCACACCGATGTTAGTAGTGGGGGACTTTAATGTTGACATAAAGACAAACAGCAATTTCCTAACACTTATGCGGGAGAACATCCCGTTCCTCTCGCTCGTAACGCGTCCCACGGCTGTGACAACCTCGCGAGGCACTTGTATAGATCTCGTCTTTGAGAATCAAGCATTGGTGTACCAAGTCGAACATATATCAGTCTATTTCGCCGACCACAAAGCTTCATTCATGACTGTCAAGAACTGTTAGTGGAATCTTTGTTAAAGGAATACGTGTGAAAAATAAAAAAAAAACTCTGTGATAGCGCATACATGTGTTGCTCGATTTCTTTGCCTCAATCTATCGAAAAGGTGAAACAGCTTTTTGCTGCGCTCAAATTTCGCATTAGGAAGTAACGTAATCGTCGGTAAATTTTTTTATATGTGAAGCATCTGCCGCATTGTTTGTTTTCATTATTTGTGTTGATTATTGCTTTTATTCATGCCTTCTAGTCTTCCCCCCCCCCTATGTAATGCCTCCCTCAAGCCTTTAGGGTATGTGAATAAATAAAAACTTCTCAATGCAACAGTGTAGTCACTGGTGTTTTTACATGACCGATTCAAGTTGATTTTATTTTGCACCGCAGTATTACATCATTACATCCAAGCAGGATGGTAACAAATAATAAAATATGTAGACCTAAGCTTACAGGCTTAGTGCATTAATCAGAGAAAGCTGTTCTAGATTTTGGTTTAACCATTTAGTCCTGCATTATTCGGCCATGGAATCTACATCGGCAGCCTTAAGAGGGAGCCTAGCCGTGATCTTGCAAATCAGTGAAATCTGGCTAAGCCTACTAGACTACTCAAGGCCTCTCCGCTTGCTCCGTGACGTCACGCTAGTTGTCTGTCCTCTGCTGGCAGCTGTGAGGGCTTGCCGGTAAGGATGGGAATGCTCAGAAAAGAACAGAGAACTTCGGGAAAAAACTGTTTTTCTCGTTTTCTCCCAAGGCTTGAAAATCGGCAAAAAAAAACCAGGCACTGTCTGGTGCCAATCAGCAGAAATCTCTTGAAGATTCATGTGCTGAACAATAAAACCTTGCTAAACGGTTGTGTCAAAACAATTGCAGAAAAGGTCGCAACTAGCGTGCCATTCTTCATTTGTTGTGCTTAGTTTTAGTAGCAATCAGCTATGACACCTACTGATTCATGGTGACACACAGCGCAAAAAGATGAACTCTGTTTTGTGCTCTATGTCACCATGCATCTGTACCGACTAGCCCAGTTGAACGTCATGCTGAATTATTGAGACACATTAGTACGGTGTGTTCTTGTATTGCCCCTTTTGCATTGCATTCGTTGTGAGCGAGAACCTAACACCGTGAGCACTGCTGGGCTGTACTATTTTGCACTGTCTCATTTTGAATATGGCAAGGTGGGTATACATGGCAATATTTCGGAAGTGAATTTTTACCGCAGCTACAGGTAACATTCTGATCAATGTAGTCGCTGTGTACCGGCTATTTATGCGTAAATGAAATTTACGTCTTCACAAGAGAGAAAGAAGATAGGGTTACATCTGGCATTGGCAACAATATAGCGTTTTTTAATTTTTAGTGTATGCTTCATGCTGCTGATTGCCGAGCATGGTGATATTAGGTGCAAAAAGTGCTATTGGCAGCATCAATTTCAAACTGCCGTATTATGTGCCTTTGAAGATATTGCGTCGAGTGGGAAGCAATTATCACCACATCTCTCAGGTCAATCAGTTCCAAAAAACATATGCCGAAATGCAACATACAAAGAATGATATTCAGGGGTTCGAAATTTCCGAAAACCTCCACTACGGCGTCCCTCGTAGCCCGAGTCGCTTTGGGACATGGAGGAAAAAAAACTAAGGAGGAAGCATGACGTCACGCGGCCAGCGTTCGCAAGCCGAGTGTTTTGAAGTCGTTTTCTCCCTCAGTTTTTCGCTCTCCGAGCCGGTCCTTTATGTTTTGATTCCGGTATGTTTTAGTGCGCGCGTATGCGCGACCCGCGGCGCGGGCGTCTACAGCAAGGAAGTTGATCTACAGATAGTCTGCCGCGCTAATCGGCGCATGCGCGCGTGCAGCGGGGCTAGACTACCGAACGCTATCACGTGGAGTGATCACGGGGGGGGGGGGGGACACTGTCTTTTTTTTGCTATATCTTTACTTGTTAAGACGAGGCTTCAAGGTTGTCGCCGGACGCTCCCTCCTCAGTTTTTTTTCCTCCATGCTTTGGGACGTGAAACCCCCATAAACCAATCAGCAGCGCCACAGAGTTCAGGAATCTCCGCCCGCTCGTTCCTCTGGTGGGTGCGAGATGGCGCTACCGGTACCAGCCTCTACGAAACGTTTGGTTCACCGTCGCTGCAGACGATGTGGATTACCGATTAATTCTGACCGAATCACGTTAGTCAGATCCCAATGTGTACAACCACGAGATGCAGGCCTGAGAATCTTGAAGCATGAACACGAGGAAGCCGAACGGAATGAACTGTACAACAGTCTCAACCGCGGAGGCTCAGTGGTTATGGCGCTCGGCTACTGTCCCGAAAGACGCGAGTTCGATCCCGGCCGCGGGGGTCGAATTTCGGTGGAGGCGCAATTCTTGAGGCTCGTGTAATATGCGATGTCAGCGCACGTCAAAGAATCCCAGGTGGTCGAAATTTCATGAGTCCTTCACTACGGCGTCCCTCATATCCATGCTTTGGGACGTTAAACGCCCATAAAAAACGAAGTAAAAGCACGCCAAGTACGTACATTCACTTTTGTGCGGTCCGTGCCGGTGATGGCCTGCGACAGGTAAGGCTGACGTCAGTTAATCGTGCATTGCTGTTTTGGTTTTAACGCTCGGTGCCACAGGTATCGTTTGGACCGGAAATCACCGCGGAGTATTTTTTTACTACTACTTTAAGGTCTTGCGGCTGACGCTGTAAGTGAACGGTAGAATGCAGGGCTATATGGTTGAACCAGAGCTATAACACCTTTCGTTGCAAAAGAGAAGCATCGGCATCACTAGGCACAGTCAAGTTCTGATCAAACCCTATCCTGCTTGGCCCACGCGAGCTCCTCGAAGCGCAGTAGCGGTTTTTGGCCCCATGGAGTTGAGGGCTGCTACCTTAATTATGCACAAGACGCATTCAAATGGAAACTAAAATTTACATGCTTGGAAAGAGTTTGGAATTATTAACTTGCCCCTTGTAATGCAGCAAATCAAACAGGATATTCAATTTGCAATTCGAAAATTTCGCATATTTGCACACCTGCAATGTTGTTTTATGAAGCTGTACGGTTTTAAAGTAACTTGTTTTGCAGCTTGTTCTCCAGAATTCAACTGTCGACTGCAGGTGTGCAAATATGCGAAATTTTCGAATTGCAAATTGAATATCCTGTTTGATTTGCTGAATTACAAAAGGGCAGTTAATTCCAAACTTTCGTTTTCAAATATTTTCCAGTTTATTCGTACGAAGTGGCACCAGTTTTTCGAGGAGAGAGAGAAAACTTAATCTATTATGACAATTCATTATTAAGGACAGGAAATGGCGCAATATCTGTCTCACATCTCGGTGGACACCTGAACCGCGCCGTAAGGGAAGGGATGAAGGAGGAGTGAGCCAAGGAAGGGAGAAAGCAGTGAAGCATAACAAAGAAATTCGGGGCACGCCCCTGGGTCCCCGCACGAACGTACTGCACTCGGTTCATAACTGGCAGCCCGGCAAGTGGCGATGGTCTGCACGGCCGGGTCCCCCGGGCGCAGCAAGGTCTCCCGGTCCTCTCAGGTTCTCTATAGGGTGGCTAGAAATTCTCTAGAACCCGTGGGGGAAGGTCTGCGGGGCAAAGGGAGAGGATGTGGAAGGAAGAAGCGAAAGGTTCTGGGCATAGGGTGCAGACAGGAGTGGGGAAGAGGGTTGACAGTGAGCTAGGGTAAGGGGTGAGGGGAGAGTGTGTGTCTGTCAGTACTCTGCGTCAGAGTGTTGACTTAAGACGTCAGATTCCACAATGGCCGTCCTCCCCCGCGTTATTCCAACTTTCGAGAGCACCCTAGATCGGAAATGAGAAACCAAAGCTTTGCCGACAAAAAGCAAAATCGTGAGACGGAGTATCCCGCGATTCGTACCCGACCGCGGCGGCCGCGTTTCGATGGAGGCGAAACGCAAAATGCGCCCGTGTGCTGTGCGATGTCGGTGCACGTTAATAATCCCCTGGGAATTGTTTCGGACCCCTCCAGTACGACACTTCTTCCTTTCACGCGACAGCGTATACAGCTCTTTCAGTCGAAAAGCCCTCGGCGTAATAGTAGTGGTTGGCACCGCGTGTCAGGAATAATGGGGTGCTTCGTAAAAATTGTCGCAGAATGTTCCGGATAGTGTACGATTCAGCATTTCGTGCAGCATAAACTTACTTGTTCAGTTACAGCCTAGCTCGTGACAGGGATTCGGACCGGCGACCACTAATCGGGGGCTGCGTAAAAAAAATCGTATCATGCGCGGTTCGGGTGTCCACCAAGATGAGTAAGACTTTTACTGCGTCATTTCGAACCAATTTTGGGTTAATAAAATTGAAAAGTTATTTTTGCACGAAAGTAAATAACATAGTAACTCTCAAATATCTCGATGGACACCCGAATCGCGCCATAAACTGGTTTTTGGGGAAAGGAAATGGCGCGATATCTGTCTCACACATCTCGGCGGACACCGGAACCGCGCCGTAATGAAAGTGATAAAGGTGGTAGTCAAAGAAGAAAGAAAGAGACGCCGTAGTGGAGGTCTCCGGAATAATTTCGACCACCTGGGGATCTTTATCGTGCCTTTACGGCCTTTACGGGCGAGTGTCCACATTGTGGGGAAGTGTTTGCGGGCACGTATCACATGGTGTCAGCATGCCCTGCCAATCCTGCTTTCCCACCTCACCCCACCCGAGAGGACTGGGCGGCTGCCCTGCTCGGCTGCTCAACTCTCCAGGACCAACGAGCCCTGGTGACAAGAGCCCGGGCCGCCGCGGAGGCCACAGGGGTCCCGGACTAGGGATCCCTCCTAGTGATTGTGAGGGCCGGGCCCTTCAGGCACGGTTCAAGCAACACCTCTTGTACATAGTATAAATAAATCTTTTACACCACCACCACCACCATAGAAATGCGGCCGCCGCGGTCGGGTTTGCACCCGGGTACTCCGGCTCGATAGACGAGCGCCTTAACCACTGAGACACCACGGCGGGTAACCGCGACAATGGATGGAATAAAGGAGGGAGTGAAAGAAGAAAGAAAGAGGTGATGAAACGGAGGTCTGCGGAATAATTTCCACCACCTGGGGATCTTTAAGAGAGTGAGAAAACTTTATTTACACAGGAATTCGGGGCACGCCCCAGGGTCCCCGCACGGCCCCACTGCACTCAAGTGTTTATGTTCCTGAGGTCCATAACACTGGCAGCCCGGCCGGTGGCGATGGTCTGCACGGCCGGGTCCTCCGAGCGCAGCAGGGTCTCCCAGTCCTCCCAGGTCTTGAGGTTCTCTAGGTCCCGCGGGGGGGGGGGGGGGGGGGGGGGGGGTCCGCCGGGCAGAGGGAAAGGATGTGGAGGGAAGAGGCGAAGGGTTCTGGGCATAGAGTGCATGCCGGAGTGGGGAAGGAGGGATGATAGTGGGCTAGGTTAAGGGGTGAAGGGAGAGTGTGTGTCTGTATTCTGCGCCAGAGTGTTGCGTGTTTGTTATCTAGGGAGGGGTGGGGCGGGGGGTAGAACTGGCGTAAGGCTCTGTATGCCTGGGTCAGCTCACTGAATGAGTACAGGCGGCGTACTCGTATGCAGGCGAAGAGAACACGGAGCTGGACAAGCCTTTCCAACTCCACGACCTCCGGGCAGCCTTAAGCAAAATGAAGCGGGGCACTGCGCCCGGGCGCGACAAGGTTACGGTCAAGCTCTTGGCCAACCTTCCCGACGCAGCCTACGCCGCGCTCCTCAAATACATCAATAGCATTTGGGACGGAGAGACTCCTCTCCCTCTCGATTGGAAATCGGCTCTCGTGACCTTTATTCCGAAGGCCGGCAAGCCTATTGATGTGGAGAACCTTCGCCCCATCTCCCTCACGTCTTGTGTCGGCAAGCTGATGGAGACGATGGTGCGCGACAGACTCTCCGATTTTCTCGAAACACAGCACACTTTCGCGGACACAATGTTCGGTTTTCGCCCTCACAAGTCTGCACAGGATATACTTCTGCAGCTTCACCACGACATCTTAGATCCTGTCGAATGTCCCCACAACGACAAGGTGGTCCTGGCCTTGGATCTTAAAGGCGCATTCGACAACGTCAAACACGAAGTAATCCTGGACCACCTCAGTAACACCAACTGTGGCCACAAAACATTCAACTACATAAAACAATTTCTTACAGACCATCAAGCCTACATACGCATACAAGATGCGGAACACGGGCCATACACCATCGGCTCGAGGGGAACACCTCAAGGCGCGGTCCTGTCTCCCCTCCTCTTCAATTTGGCAATGCTTCATCTTCCCTCCAAATTGTCCTCTTTGCCCGGGATACATCACGCTCTTTATGCGGATGACATTACAATCTGGGCCACGCAAGGTAACCTGGGCCACATGGAATCCTGCCTGCAAGCAGCGGCGACCCTAGTCGACGACTACGCGGCCTACTGCGGACTCCAGTGCGCCCCATCTAAATCAGAATTTGTGCACATACGTCCCTCCCCTCGGGACACAACTCCGCTTTGCATCAGTCTCCCCTCGGGACCGATCCGGGAGTCCAAGGAGATCCGCGTCCTTGGTCTCTTCATACACCACCAACGCAGAGTCGACACCACCCTAGCCAAACTTCGCACGGTGGGAGACCAGGTGGGCCGCATGGTCCGCCGGGTGTCCAACAAGCGGGGCGGATTACGAAGCAAGGATGCACTGCGGCTTGCCCATGCTTTCGTAAGGAGTAGAATCCTCTACTCAACCCCCTACTTGCACCTGCGCAAACATGATGATGACCAACTGGAGGTCATCCACCGGAAAGTCATCAAGCGGGCTCTCGACCTCCCGGTCACCACGTCCAACCAGCGACTTCTGGCCTTGGGCGTGGTAAACACATTCCGGGAGCTTCGAGAAGCCCACTTAGTTAACCAATACACGCGTCTTGCACAGACCACGTCCGGTCGCCGCCTCTTGGACCGGCTACACATCAAACATGACTACCATATTGAGGAAAGGGAGAGAGTGCCAGAACCCTGGAGACGCGCCCTCCGGGTCCGACCCCTTCCCCGCAACATGTCCAGAGAAGACCCTGTGATATCTTCCACATGGTGTGGGCATGTACTCAAAATCCTCACCTCCCCCCTTCCCCTACCCCTTCCAGAGAGGCATGGGAGACTGCCCTTCTCAACTGCTCCTCGCTTGAGTCCCAAAGGGCTCTGGTGAAACGGGCTAGAGACGGGGCATTGTCATGCGGTGTCCCGGACTAGGGACGCCGACCATGTAGCGTGGCCACTCTGTGGCTCCCAAACTCTATTCCAGTAATTAAAAGTTTTCACCACCACCACCCACACCACAGGGTGTGGTACACGGCCGCAGTCGTACACAACACAAACACAGTCAACGTGCTCATCTTTCAAAGCCTACAGCGCAACACACGCGGAGGAGATTGCCATTGCTCTTGCTCTCACTACTCCCAAGTCGAAACGCATCATCACCGACTCGCGAGGGGCCTGTCGGAACTATGAGTTGGGCTGGGCTCCCCCGCTTGCCTGGCGCATATTGGAATATAGCTGCCGATGCGAAGATCCAACTCCACGCAACCTGATTTGGGCCCCCGGTCACCAGGGCCTCCAGGGAAACGAACAGGCCGATCAGGCCGCCCGCGCACTCTCTCCCCGGGCTATCTCCCTGTCCTTGGGCGCCTACTCCCAATCAGACAATCTGGCCCTTACATTCAAACACATCACCGATTACTACAAGGAGGAGCACCGGCGCTACCCGGCCCCTTGTAAGGGACTGGATCGCGCTGACGAGCGCCTCCTCATCAAAATTCTTACTAACACTGTACTGTGCCCGGCGGTACTGAAACATTTCAACGCATCCTTTGATGGCACGTGCCAGTTCTGTGGGGAGGTAGCTGCCACCTTCCACATGGTTTGGGCGTGTCAATCAAACCCATCTATCCCCCCCAACCCCAACCCCACCAGAGAGGACTGGGAGGCGGCCCTGCTCGGCTGTCAGGACCTAAAGACCCAAAAGGCCTTGGTTCACCGGACGCGGGCGGTGTTGCTTGCCAATGGGGCCCCGGAATAGGGGCTCCACCTAGTATTGTTAGGGGAAAGGGCCAATAGGGCCTACCCCAATCACCTCTCTGTAAATATTTATTGCATTATAAATGTTTTTCACCACCACCACCACCACCTTCGTGAATCCCCGATCCGAGGCCACCTGAGCCTGGTTTAAAGAACCTCGGGCTAAAAGGTTGGCGGCCTCGTTTCCGGGATGCCCGGAGTGCGCGGGCACTTTTATTTTGCGTTTCGCCTCCAGCGAAGCGCGGCCGGGTTCGAGCCCGGGTACAACAAAAAGAAAATTTTCAGCCCTTCGCGGTGGGTGTTTCTTTGAGCCACCGCGAAACGGCGCTTCTGGCGAGAAAAAAAAAACACTTCGAGAAAATTGCGATAAATATGATAACAACCCGGGTCGTGAACTCAATCCTAGCGTTACAAAGGAATAGAAAAGCGCGAAACCAGGCAAATGGGAAGTAGTACACGAACACAAGCTTGTGCCGCAGTGAAGACAAAGAAAATGCTTGTTTTCTCCGGATTCGTCTTGGATGCAGCAGAGCACTTGAATGCTGTCTAAGGCAGCAGAATTACGCGTAATTATGTTAATTAATTCACGACGAAGGCGCTGTTGAAGCTCGTGAAACGCACACCATGTAGCAGACGGTCACAAAAAAAATGGCTGAGGCTTAACTTGGTTAAGCCTGGAGAATGCGAAGCATCATCGTGTCGCGTAATTTGGAGGCGCACAACCACAGCGACGGCGCGAGGTGGGCCCCCGTTTCTCCACTGTCGTGACGTCATCAAGTCACGTGGTGCGACATCATGTATCACGTGATTTGGAGGCGCACAACCACAGCGACGGCGCGAGGTGGGCCCCCGTTTCTCCACTGTCGTGACATCATCGTGTCACGTGGTGTGACGTCATGTATCACGTGATTTGGAGGCGCACAACCACAGCGACGGCGCGAGGTGGGCCCCCGTTTCTCCACTGCCGCGACGTCATCGTGTCACGTGGTGTGACGTCATGTATAACGTGATTTGGAGGCGCACAACCACAACGACGGCGCGAGGTGGGCCCTCGTTTCTCTACTGTCGTGACGTCATCGTGTCACGTGGTGTGACGTCATGTATCACGTGATTTGGAGGCGCATAACGGTGAAGGGCTGAAGTGGTGGCTAAAGTAGTATGTTTCGCATAAAAAATTGGCAGTGGCTTAGCTCTGGTTAAGCCTGGATATACAAGCGAAAAGCTGCAGTTATGCTTTGTTTGACGTCATGGCTGTCGCAGTTCGCGCACAATTCACCGGAAGCACCACGATAGCGGTAGGCAAGCGCGTTATGTAGCCCTCCTTCGGCATTCTTGTTTGTTGTTTGTTTTATGGGGTTTAACGTCCCAAATGCATGCGTAGTAACTGTGGTAAACAGTAGTAACTGTGGTAAACACGCAAATGCCACGAAAGGTCAAACGGTGGCGAGGAGGCGAGCGCGCAGTAGTAGCGGCGGTGAGGAGGCGGCGCACATGCGCAGTAGCGCGCGCCTGCGCCGAAAAGTCAGGCGGTGGAGTCGCGGCGGCGGTTGCGGCGGCGGCCGCTCCGACCACCTGCGCCTCTTCTGTGACGTCACTAGGTTCTGCGCACGTGCAGCTGTGGCTAATTCTGATCACGGAGCATACGCCAGACAGGGTGTTGACTAGCCTAGTGAAGCTTTTCGCTTAAAAGAAATTGGAGTCTATTACGTTACTTCCTAATGCAAAATTTGAGCGTAGCTCATCACCGGAGCCCCTTCGGAGCATTCTAATGTGGAATAAACGTGGCTTCAATCAGTCAGCTCTTTCAGCTTCTCGATAGATTGAGGCAAAGAATTAGAGCAAGGCATGTATGTACAATTACAGACAACTTGTTAATTTTCACACATATTCCTTCGTCGAAAAACACTCCACTAACAGTTCTTGATTGTCTTTAAGGAAGCTTCGTGGTCAGAGAAATAGAAGGATATATGATCGAATTGCTGCACCCATGCCTGTTTCTCAAAGACGAGGTCTGTGCAAGTATTTCGCGAGGTTGTCACAGCCGTGGGAGGTTGGTTGGTTGGTAAACATTTATTAAAACAGTCAAGGGGCCGAAGGCCCAGATCTAGGGGTCGGCCAAGACTCCTTGGAATCTGGCAGCCTCTAGAGCGAGACCGATGAGCGTTCGTTGGTCGTCTAGGGTAGAGCTGCGTAGACGAGCCTCCCAGGTATGTTGTGTGGGTGTTGGCATGTGTTGTCGTGGACAAGCGCAGACCATATGAAGGAGGTCTGCGTGGATATTGCAGTGTTTACACATCGGCATATACCGTTCAGGAAATATATTATGGAATCTTTTGGGATTGGGGAAAGTGTCCGTCTGGAGTTGGCGCCATGTGACGGCCTCTGTCTTTGTAAGTTCTTGGTGCGGACCTGGATAGAGTTGGCGAGAAAGACGATAGTGCTGGAGCAGATCGCGTGAAGTGATTATGGTGTCTTTCCTGACCAAGGCGGGCATGTTGGGGGCGGGGTGATTGGCGGGGTGATTAGCTGCTCGGAAAGTGAGCCCTCGAGCTAGCTCATGTGCTCCCTCATTACCCTTCAGACCCACGTGGGCTGGAGCCCATATCAATAGGGTCACGTGTTTAGGAGGATTTGATACGAGTACGCGAAACGCTTCGACTGAAATACGGCCATGAGTAAAATTAAGAATGGCGCGCTGTGAGTCACTTATGACTACTCTAGCTTTAGAAGTGGAGAGCGCGAGAGCAATAGCTACTTCCTCCGCTGTAGTGATATGTGAAGTGCGTACGGAGCAGGAGGCATGAAGAGTCATGTTCTCATCTGTTGCAACCGCTGTTGCAGCAGTCCGAGTAGGATGGTCTGCCGCGTCTGTGTAAAGCACGTCAAGTCGGCCAGCATATCGCTGCTGGAGTGACGCGGCCCGAGCTTCTCTGCGAGCTTCCCCCCGAAGACCTTGCTGTGGGACTTTTAGAGCGCAGCTCTTTGGCGTCCGTTCCTGGGTTTCGCGTCGTCGTCGTCGTCGGCGTTGTCGTCGGCGTCGGCCTCGTAACCAGCTCCGCCCCCCTTTCATCCGCAGGTGGAGTTGACTCACTATCGGCGTCAGCGGCATCAGTCAGTCGCTGCTATCTCTTCCCTCCTCCCTTTATCGTGTTGTCCGCTTGCTGCGCGCGCTTCTGCCCCCATCGTTTGCCGCTGGGTGTACACGCCGCCCCCCTCCCCCCTCTTCCTGCGAGTCTCCGGTTGTCAAAGCGCCGGCTCGAACTTAATTCCTTTCTTCGCTCCTCCTCCAATGCAACCCCTGTGCGGTGGCAATCAGAGAGCCAGATCGGTGGCGGCGGATCTGTATATGTGCACCGCCCGAGCCGAAATTGCCGCTGCCGTTCGCCCTGTGCGGTGGCAATTAGAGAGCCAGATCGGTGGCGGCGGATCTGTATATGTGCACCGCCCGAGCCGAAATTGCCGCTGCCGTTCGCCACTGCGAAATTATCTGCCAGTTCTTTCTGAGCCATGAGCGAGACGACCGATGGAAGTCCTCCGTCTGCTAAAAAAAAAATTCTGTGATAGCGCATACATGTGTTGCTCGGTTTCTTTGCCTCAATCTATCGAAAAGGTGAAATAGCTTATTTGCTGCGCTCAAATTTCGCATTAGGAAGTAACGTAATCGTCGGTAATTTTTGTGTGTAAAACTATGTTAAATGACTGTTTGTGCCAAACTGTATGCGGGGCAAGAGCCACCGTCAGGCGTTCCGCCTTTTGCTCTTGCTCCTCTTTCTGTATCAGAAAGGAAACAAATAAATCAAATCAAATCAAATCAAAATCTTGATGATGAGTTGGATGCATGTTGCGGGGGAGAGGGAGAGTGTTGATGCTGGCCCTGATGGCAGGTGGGAGATTGACCACCGAGGATGGCGGACGGAAGGGAGTGATGCGAAGTCGTTCGAGGATAGAGCGGCCTGCGGAAGTTAGGGAGAGGCGTTGGCGCTGGGCCAGGAGTGCCGCCTCAATGAGCTCGTCAACCGTGTTGGAGACACCAAGGGCGAGGAGCTTGTCGTTGGGAGTAGAGAGAGGAAGACCAAGGGCTGTTTTGACGCCGCTGCGGATAAGGCAATCCAGGCGATGCTTCTCCGTGAGCGTGAGACGTAAATACGTCACCTGCTCCTCGCGGATGCGCAGCTTGGCCTTTCCAGAGCTCCGCGAAATGGCTCCGCGACTAGCGTAGTGTTTCCTTCGCAACAAAAAGAGAGAGAGAGAGAGAGAGAAAACTTTATTTACAGAGGAATTCGGGGCACGCCCCAGGGTCCCCGCACGACCCCACTGCACTCAAGTGTTTAGGTTCCGAAGGTCCATAACACTGGCACACGGCCGGTGGCGATGGTCTGTACGGCCGGGTCCTCCGAGCGCAGCAGGGTCTCCCAGTCCTCCCAGGTCTTGAGGTTCTCTAGGTCCCGCGGGGGAGGGTCCGCCAGGCAGAGGGAAAGGATGTGGAGGGAAGAAGCGAAGGGTTCTGGGCATAGGGCGCAAGCAGGAGTGGGGAAGGAGGGATGATAGTGGGTTAGGGTAAGGGGCGAGGGGAGAGTATGCGTTTGCAATCTGCGCCAGAGTGTTGCGTGTCTGTTATCTTTTGAGGGGTGGGGCGGGGGGTAGAGCTGGCGAGAGGCTCTGTATGCCTGGGTCAGCTCACTGAATGAGTGCATGCGATCCTTCGTGAATCCCCGATCCGAGGCCACCTGAGCCCGGTTTAAAGAACCTCGGGCTAAAAGGTTGGCGGCCTCGTTTCCGGGATTCCCGGAGTGCGCGGGCACCCATATCAGCTCCACTTGGCGGGGCGGGGGGGCATCGGGCGAGTCCAGTATGCGAAAAGCAGGAACATGGACTCGGCCTCGAGCAAAATTTAGAATCGCAGTTTTAGAATCGCTTAAAATGTACCGGGCTTCCGTGCGGGTTATAGCAAGGGGAATGGCGGCTTCCTCTGCAGCCTCTGGGGACGTGTCTGGAGGGAGAGGTAGTGTGAGGAGGGCGGATAAAGAGGAATCCACCACAGCTGCTGTCGCTTCATCACCCGCGCAGGCAGCGTCCACCCACACGGCGTCCGGCTGGGGGCCGTACGCTCGATGGAGTGCCTTCGCACGGGCTCTGCGGCGCTGCTCATTGTGGGACGGGTGCATATTCCTCGGGAGCGGCCTGATGAGGAGCTCTCGGTGAAGGGATCGTGGGATGGCGAGGAGGGTTGGGTCGTTGGCCGGTATTATGATTCCGAGGGTGTCCAGGATATACCGACCTGTGGAGGTTTGTGTGAGCCTGATATATTGGGCCTGTCGGTGGGCCTCCACCAGTTCCCAGATCGTATTGTGGACATAGGTCGCGCTCCTTCATGCCTCTATGACGTCCAGAAACCCTGCGGATGAGGTGCGATATCGCGCCTACAACCTGCTTGAGTTTCTTGAGGGTGGTGGTGTTTTTGCCATCGTTCTGGATGTGCAGGCCCAATACACGGAGGGTTCCAACCTCAGGTACCGGGTCACCATTCAGTTCAATGGCAATGGGGGAGCGGGGGCAGCGGTGGTTCTTAGGCCGGATGAGGAAGAGTTCGGACTTCTCTGGGGAGCAAGACAGTCCGATGGTCCGTGCGTAATTTTGGGTGAGGGTGGCTGCTTCCTGTAAGGTGTTCTCTATGTCTCCGTCACTGCCGTGAGTGGTCCACAGGGTGATATCGTCGGCATAAAGAGTGTGCTTCAGGTGGGGAATAGTGGCCAATTTTCGGGCAAGGGGGATGAGGGTAATGTTAAAGAGAAAGGGGGAAAGGACGGACCCTTGAGGGGTGCCGATACTCTGAAGAGTGTAGGAGGGGGAAGACAGAGGGCCGAAGTGTATCTCAGCTGTGCGGTCAGTGAGGAATACTTGAATGTAGGCATACGTGCGCACACCCACATTCAAGGGGGATAGAGCAGTCATGATCGCCTGATGTTCAATGCGATCAAAAGCTTTGGAGAGATCCAAAGCTAAGACTGCCTTGGTGTGACCCGGAAGAAGCGGGTCGAAAATGTCGTGTGACAGTTGCAGCATAGCGTCCTGTGCGGATAGATGGGGGCGAAATCCTACCATGCTATGCGGGTAAAGATTGTTGTCCGCCATGTGACTTGTGAGCCTCGCTAACACAACATGCTCTAAGAGCTTCCCAAGGCATGAGGTTAGCGAAATAGGGCGAAGGTTTTGAAGTGTAAGTGGTTTGTTGGGTTTAGGTATGAATATTACCTTCGCGTGGCGCCAGGACTGCGGGAGGTTACCCTCCCTCCAGCACTGGTTGAAGTATTTCGTAATGTGGGTGATCGATTGATCATCCAGATTACGGAGCATGGAGTTTGTGATTTGGTCTGCACCAGGTGCGGAGTTGGCGCGGAGAGTCAGGAGGGCCGCTCTGACTTCCGTCTCCGTGATGTCGGTGTCGAGTGTTGGATTTGCTTGTCCTGTGTAGTGCGGTGGAGGTATGGGGCCGCATGGACACTTGGGGGTACCGGTAGCAGAGGCTGCGCCCTCCTGGCGTCGGGTTGTTGAAAGGACGTCCTTGGAGCGGGCAGGCACACTAGAATGTGCGTCCAGTCCCTTGGGTCGTAGTCGTTGGGGTTAAGAACCTCTCCCTGCACCTGCACCTCCATGATGGCGTTGGTGGCGGAAGCGTCCGTCGGAGTAGGCCTAGCTCCCAGCGGAGCGAGGCCTCGCTCAGGCGGAGAGGTCACAGAGAAGAAAGGGCCGTGGGTGCCCGAAAAATGGCGTAGGCAGGCCAAAAATTGATGGCGTGCAGCGCTCACATTCGCAGATCCGTGGGTGGTGAAATTTTGGCATGATGCTGGCGATTGGCGAATGCCGCTGTCTTTGTGCGGAGCCGATGTGGGGTGCGTCTGTACTACACGGCCCCCTAGCGGCCAATCTTCGCAACAAAAACAAACTCGCAAAATTCCGCAATAGTAGGAACGTCGCCCTACGCGTCCGAAAGGACCGTCCACCGGTCAACGCTTTTGAAGCGAAAAGCTTCACTAGGCTAGTCAACACTGAGGCTGGCGTGGGCCCCGTCGTCAGAAAAAGCCACAGGTGCGCATGCGCGAACTGCGTGACGTCACGGTGGATACCCGAACCACGCCGTAAGGGAAGGAAAACGAAAAGAAAATTGGTTTTAAGTAAAGAAAACGACGCCTGTCTCTCTCATATCTCGGTGGATACCTTGAACCGCGCCGTAAGGGCCTTAAGTCAAGTGAAATGAAATGAAAAATTTTGTTAAGGAAAGGAAATGCCTGTCTCTCATATCTTGGTGTACACCCGAAAGGAATGCACACCACAGTACATGTCTCTAAAGCAACCTTCTAAGACAGCACCGTATTCACTACACGCGCGGCTCCTCCTCCGCCTTACCGCAGCTTTTAGTTTCGAGATATCCAGGCTTAACCTTAGCTAAGCCACAGCCAATTTTTTTTTGATGACCATCTGCTACATGGTGCGCTAAGAGCTTCAATAGCGCTTTCTTCGCGGATTAACTAACAAGACTGCGCGTAATTCTGCTGCCTTCGTGACAGCATTAAAGTGCTCTGCTGATCCTGGGTGTATTCCGAGGAAACGTGCATTTTCGTAGTCTTCACTGCGGCACAAGCGTGTGTTACTTTACTGCTTTTCTCTAAGTCGAACTTCTCTTCTCATTCATTGACCTGTAATTCTCCCATTGGTGTGGTGTTGTATAAGGATGACACGCAAAATCGTGAAGCAATTACACTTTTTTTGATGTGTTAGTTTGTTGAAGTTTGTGTCAGGACGTGTGAACTGCGCCTTTGAGTGCTGCATTCCATTTTTTTGTTTTGTTTTTAGCAGCTTTGCGTTGTTGTTAGCCTTTGGGTGCTACCGTGCATATTGTGTATAGGCCATATGTAGTGTATTGTGTATAGTGTATAGGCCAGATTTGTGTATCTGCAGTACCTATCTGTTTTAGAGCGCAGCTCTTTGGCGTCCGTTCCTGGGTTTCGCGTCGTCGTCGTCATCGGCGTTGTCGTCGGCGTCGGCCTCGTAACCAGCTCCGCCCCCCTTTCATCCGCAGCTGGGGTTGACTCACTATCGGCGTCAGCGGCATCAGTCAGTCGCTGCTATCTCTTACCTCCTCCCTTTATCGTGTTGTCCGCTTGCTGCGCGCGCTTCTGCCCCCATCGTTTGCCGCTGGGTGTACACGCCGCCCCCCTCCCCCCTCTTCCTGCGAGTCTCCGGTTGTCAAAGCGCCGGCTCGAACTTAATTCCTTTCTTCGCTCCTCCTCCAATGCAACCCCTGTGCGGTGGCAATCAGAGAGCCAGATCGGTGGCGGCGGATCTGTATATGTGCACCGCCCGAGCCGAAATTGCCGCTGCCGTTCGCCCTGTGCGGTGGCAATCAGAGAGCCAGATCGGTGGCGGCGGATCTGTATATGTGCACCGCCCGAGCCGAAATTGCCGCTGCCGTTCGCCACTGCGAAATTATCTGCCAGTTCTTTCTGAGCCATGAGCGAGACGACCGATGGAAGTCCTCCGTCTGCTAAAAAAAAAAAATTCTGTGATAGCGCATACATGTGTTGCTCGATTTCTTTGCCTCAATCTATCGAAAAGGTGAAACAGCTTATTTGCTGCGCTCAAATTTCGCATTAGGAAGTAACGTAATCGTCGGTAATTTTTTATCAGTGCTTTTGTATCAACCCCTTCCAAGTGGGGGGGGGGGGGGGAGAGCGCTCTGACGGTACACAATAAACCTCTTTGCGTGTGTTATATTTATCGCAATTCTTTCTCGAACTGTTTTGAAAAGAACTGCCCACCACGAAGGGCTCAAAATTTTCTTTTCGTACAGAAAGCGGGACTTCGGGCATCAGTGCAAGCGGAACATGAAAATTTGACATTCAGATGACCTTGAGCTTCGAAAGCAAAGGAGAGGCGCGCAACTGGCCCCCTGGGACAGTGGTCACCTCAGTCGGACCACGCACACCGTTACCTCATATGGGCCCCTGCTCATCAGGGGTTGGCAGGAAACGAGGCAGCAGACGCAGCCGCCCGCGCGCTCTCTCACCGGGCTGTTTTCTCCTCCTCGACCGATCAGGAACCCGATTTTAATCCGGTCTATACATTCAAAGGTATTACAACATATTATCAAAATTGTCATCGCCTTTACCCTAGCCCATGTAAAGGCCTGAAGAAGGCGGATGAGCGGCTCCTTCTCCGCCTTCTCACCAATACATTGCTGTGCCCGGCAGCGCTAAAACATTTTGACCCCTCCTTTAGCGGCAGCTGCCCACACTGTAGTGCAGTGTCTTCTGACACCTATCACATGGTGTGGGCCTGCCCCTCCAACCCCGCTATTCCCCCCATCCCCAACCCAACCCGGGAGGACTGGGAGGCGACCCTGCTCGGCTGCCACGACTTACAGGCCCAACAAGCCTTAGTCGGGCGCGCCCGGGCGGCGGCAACCGCCACTGGGGTCCCATACTAGGGACCTCCACCTAGTGTTTGTAAGGATCGGTCCCTTACGGGCTGATCCAAACATACCTCCTGCTCATTCGTAATAAATGTGTTCACCACCACCACCACCTCAGTCGCGTTTTAAGCTACGAAACCAATGGACCGGGAGCTGGGAAAGCAAAGGAAAGGCGTATCACTACCCTCTTGGAACAGTGGAGAGAGAGAGACAGAAAAAACTTTATTTACACAGGCATTCGGGGCACGCCCCAGGGTCCCCGCACGACCCCACTGCACTCAAGTGTTTATGTTCCTAAGGTCCATAACACTGGCAGCCCGGCCGGTGGCGATGGTCTGCACGGCCTGGTCCTCCGAGCGCAGCAGGGTCTCCCACTCCTCCCAGGTCTTGAGGTTCTCTAGGTCCCCTCAGACCCTGATCACCCATCCTACCGAGGAGGCCCCCCAACCTCCAGACCTACGCTCCCATCTCATCATCTATCGCATCCCTAAGCACGACGGAGAACGCAGGGCAGCTCGCAACAAAGCCCTGCACAAACTGTACGGCGACAATTCCGAGGTAGCCTACGTGGACGTGGCAGCGTACTCGTCGGGCTCCCGCATGGTCCTCGCCGTCGCTAACAATCAGGCCCGATTACTAGCATCAGGCTCCATCACCACAGACTCATCAGAAATTACAGAGGAAGTAGCCATTGCGCTCGCCCTCATCTCTACCTCTGCCACCAAAATCCTCTCCGAATCAAAATCCGCCCGATCCAATTTCGCTAAAGGCCTGATATACCGCACCGCGGCTCGGCTTCTACGCTTCTGGCACCCCACCCGCCCTGAAACCCTTATCTGGACCCCCGCACACGCAGGCCTCCCTGGTAACGAGGAGGTGCACTTCCTCGCCCGAGGTCTCACTTGCCGGGCTGGAGTTGGACTCCCTCCGCCATCCCGGGAGCGTCTGCTTACCTTCAGAGATATCCTTACCAACTACCGAGATATCCGACTAGTTTACGCACCGCTGGCTCCCTCTCTAACCCTAACCCAGGCCTCCCACTGGCGCCGACTCCAGACCCGGACTGCTCCCTACCCTAATAAGCATGAAATGCTTTTAGCTCCCGTTGTCAGCAGTGTGGTGACGTCACGCCGAGACCCAGAGCCAACATCCGGGCACTGAATTCCACTCATCCGGGCACTGAAACGAGAACATCCGGGCACCGTACGAGATTTAACGAGACTCTCTAAGCCCTCCTACAGGACCGGCTACAAGCGGTGGTGGTGAAAACATTTATTTAGAACGGACAGGAGGTGTTTGGATCAGCCCGTAAGGGACCGATCCCTACAAACACTAGGTGGAGGTCCCTAGTTTGGGACCCCAGTGGCGGTAGTTGCCGCCCGGGCGTGCCCGACTAAGGCATGTTGGGCCTGTAAGTCGTGGCAGCCGAGCAGGGTCGCCTCCCAGTCCTCCCGGGTTGGGTTGGGGATGGGGGGAATGGCCGGGTTGGAGGGGCAGGCCCACACCATGTGATAGGTGTCCGAAGACACCGCACTACAGTGCGGGCAGTTGCCGCTAAAGGAGGGGTCGAAATGTTTTAGGGCTGCCGGGCACAGCAATGTATTGGTGAAGAGGCGGAGAAGGAGCCGCTCATCCGCTTTCTTGAGGCCTTTACATAGGGGTAAAGGCGATGGCTATCTTGATAGTGGGTTGCGATATTTTTGAACGTATAGACCGGATTAAAATCGGGTACCTGATCAGGTGGGGAGGAGAAAACAGCCTGGTGAGAGAGCGTGCGGGCGGCTGCGTCTGCTGCCTCGTTACCTGCCAACCCCTGATGAGCAGGGGCCCATATGAGGTAACGGTGTGCGGGGTCGGTATCCCGTATGCAATTTTGGTATATTCGATAGGCTAGGAAGGGAGTGCAGCCTTGTTCGACGTTCCGACAGGCCCCTCGCGAGTCGGTGATTATGTATTTTTTTTTTGAATTGGAATGTGCCGCCGCGGTGGCTCAGTGGCTATGGTGCTCGGCTGCTGTCCCGAAAGACGCGGGTTCGATCCCGGCCGCGGCGGTTGAATTTCTTTGGAGGAGAAATTCGAGGACCGTGTGTTGTGCGATGTCAGTGCACGTTAAAGAACCCCAGGTGGTCGAAATTTCCGGAGCCCTCCACTACGGCGTCTCTCATAGCCTTAGTCGCTTTGGGACGTTAAACCCCATAAACCAAACCAAACCAAACCAAACCAAACCGAATTGGAATGTGAGGCCGCGAGAGCAATCGCGACCTCTTCTGCTTGTGTCGCACTGCGGGCTCTGAAAGTGAGGCCGTTAACTCTGTTGCTGTTGTGAACTACCGCGGCCGTGTACCGTCCCCCGTGGTGAGGGCCGGAGGCGTCCACGTAGTATGCACCTGTTTTGTTGCCATAATATCGGGCTAGCGCTTCCGCTCGTGCCAGACGCCGACCATTATGGTCTTCATGTGACATGTTTGCTGGAAGAGGCCGCACGTGGAGGGCACGTCTCCACAGTTCCGGGATGTGAAACCTGTCTTCCATTGGAGGGGTGTGTTGGATATGGAGTCGAGCAAGAAGGCGGCGACCCGACTCCGTTAGCGACAAGCGCGTGTACTGGTTTGTAAGGTGCGCCTCCCGGAGCTCCCGGAAAGTATTCACCACCCCAAGGGCCATAAGCCGGCTGTTTGAAGTAGTGATGGGGAGGTCAAGGGCACGTTTAACAATTTTGCGAAGGATGACCTCAAGGGCGTCCTCCTCTTGTTTCCGTAGGTGGAGATAAGGACTCGAATAGAGAATTCGACTAGTTACGAAGGCGTTTGCCAGCCGCAAGGCATCCTTACTTCGTAACCCTCCAAGTTTGTTGGAAACCCGGCGGACCATGCGGCCCACCTGGTCCCCCACCTTACGGAGTTTGGCCAATGTAGTGTCTGGCCTCCTGTGTTTGTGGATGTAGAGTCCGAGTACCCGTATCTCATCACTTTCGTGTATGGGACCACTTTCAAGAGAAAGAGATATTTTAGTAGTGCACGTCTGTGAGGGGCGGAGGTGCACAAATTCCGATTTTTGAGGGGAACATTGAAGACCGCAGCGGCGGGCGTAGCGGTCTACTATCGTCGCCGCTGTTTGCAGGCTGGTTTCAATGTCCCCTGTGCTGCCCTGCGTGGCCCACAGAGTGATGTCATCGGCGTACAGGGCGTGCTGCACGCCGGCGACACCACTCAGCTGGCCGGCAGGTGCATCATGGCCAGATTGAAGAGCAGCGGGAAAAGTACCGCGCCTTGAGGGGTTCGCGGCGTGCCGAGTTGGTAAGGACCATGCTCTCTATCTTGAATTCGAATGTAGGATTGACGATCCATTAAAAATTGGCTTATGTATCGGAATGTGTTGCGGCCACAGTCGGTGTGACTTAGGTTAGTGAGTAGGATCTCATGTGTTACATTGTCAAATGCCCCTTTAAGATTCAAGGCGAGTACTGCCCGGTCATTAGGGGGGCATTCGAGGGGGTCAAGGACTTCCCGATTGAGTTGCAGGAGGACATTCTGTGCGGATCTGTGTGGGCGGAATCCGAACATGCTGCTCGCAAAGACATGTTTGTGTTCAAGATATGTAGATAACCGATCCCGCACCATCGTCTCCATTAGTTTGCCCACACATGAGGTGAGAGAGATGGGGCGCCGGTAGCTTCGCACCGAACGGGTGGTGGCGTTCCTCCCTTCTTTACAGTGAGGTTCGGGTGTCCACCGACATGACAGAGAATTACTGCGCCAATTCCTTTCCTCAAAAAACCTTGCCTCCCTTCCTGTGCGGTGCGGTTCGGGTGTCCACCGAGATGACAGAGAATTACTGCGCCATTTCCTTTCCTTAAAAAGCCTTGCGTTCAAAGGGCAGGGCATCGCACCGAACGGGTGGTGGTGTTCCGTGGACTGCCTGGCAGCGCTGGGCCTCTGGGTCCGAGCTGGACAGGGCCGCCTCCCAGCCCTCCCTAGTTGACAGACTTGTAACGGCTATATGTGCATTGTACTGGCAGGCCCACACCTTTTACAAAGATGAAAGGCAAACAGAATCCGGATACAGCTGACGAGGCAGGGCGGAAGAGATTCCCCAGACACTCACAGGAAACGATTGCGCCTACATGAAGCAGTGCACAGTATGTGTGGTGTGGTGTGTTGAGTTGAGTTGAACACTTGGCCCATTTCAAGATTTTGACTAGTACCATATACAACCAATGTATTATGCCCGTAAACATTTCATGCTTACTCTGCTCTCGGTTACGGGAGAGGCAAAGATTCTTCTTCATGCCCGCAACCCCGATCAGTTACTTTCCCCCATTAGGCTCTGTTCTTGTTGTTGTGACTGAGAGAAGGATGAAAAGGAAATTGCACGGGCCTGCCTACTGGCTCGAGCCGAGCCACCACCGCTGCCACGTGCAGACAGAGGAGAGTTGAAATATCAGAGGAAAGAGAAAAAGGAAAGAAAAGACGCGCGTCGCAGCAACAACTGCGTCCGCCAGAGCGAACGTTGCTCAAAAAATGGCTGAGGCTTAACTTGGTTAACGGCAAACCTGGAGACTTTATTCATATCCTTCTCACATACCCCACCTTCCCACACCCTTCATCCCCAACCACGGTGGAGTCATACTGGGAGAGTTCTGGCCAGCTCCGCTGCTGCTGACCAGCTCCGGATAATTACCGACGCTTTGAAGCGAATAGCCCTGCAAGGACTGTCCTTTTCCCTTTAAGGGCAACCCCCTAAGGGTTGCCTCGTGTCACGTAAGGGGAGGCAGGGTTTGCCCCCTCTGCACTGCTCTGACAACGTTGTGGCAGAAACGCGACACTGAAGCCATAGGCCGTCGGCGTTCATTGGCGGTGGCGTTGAAACCGTTTTACTCCGCGATGATTTTAAGGAAAGGAAGTCGCATAACGCTCCCTGGGTCAGTGGACGCTTGAATCGGTCTAATAGGTACAGTCCCCGTCAAAAATATACAGCCCTAGGAGTTTGCTTCTAAGCTGTTTAGCGGGGCTCTCTGCCACTTCTAGCAGTCCAAAGGTTGGGAGGACAGAGGACGCGAAGCTATTCATTCCTCTTTAGATGGATTACAGTCGCTGAGGATACATAACGAGGCATGCTGCAGGCCCCGTGAGCAAACCCCTTGGGCTGTATACTTTTGACGGGGGCTGTACGTGGGGTGACGAGAGAGAGATGTGGGCTGCATGCGTTAGCGCTGACAACGATGTGTCGGACACGCGGAACTGCGGCAATGGGCCGCAGCGTTCATTGGGTGAGCAAACTCTCGCGATCAACCATTAACTGCCACCTGCCAGGGTGGCAGGCTAGATGCGCTGTCTATCCAGTGTCCGGAACGCATTCAACGTTAGAGACGCCAAGCCGCTTATAGTTGATACACATGCCATAGCTTTCGATCTGTAGCCAGGTTCAGCAGTAGCTGAACCGCACCATTTTTGTTGAACTCGCCTCAAACCTGACAGCGGAGGCCGCCCTTAGATGGAGGCGAAACACAAAGGCGCCCGTGTGCTGTTCGATGTCAGCGCACGTTGAAGATCCCCACGTGGTCGAAATTATTCCGGAGACCTCCACTACGGCACCTCTTTTCTCTCTTTCTTCTTTCCTCCCACCTTTATTCCTTTCATTACGGCGCGGTTCGGGTGTCCACCGAGATATGTGAGACAGATACTAGGTCATTTCCTTTAGTGGAAAACAAAATTTAAATTCTGATTCCGAGGGACTCCAGGATATAGCGGCCTGTGAAGATTTGTATGAGCCTGATGTGTTGGGCCTGTCGGTGGGCCTCCACCAGTTCTCCGATCGTGTTGTGGAGGCCCAGGCCTAGTAATGTCTGTGGGTGTGCTGAAGTGTTATCTTGAATGCCTTGCGGATCAAGGCATCGAAAGCATTTATGTCGTGTTTGATAGTTGCAGGTATGGGGTAGTGTACAGCAATGGCGTAGCCAGAAATATTTTTCGGGGGTGTTATATGCCACCGTAAAAAAAAGAGAGCAAAAAGAGAGAGAACCTGGATCCAAACGGTATCTTAGTAATTTTTTTGCTTTAGTATAAAGACGAAGGGTTGGTTTTTTTTTCTCACTGTAATATCTACATAAAAATACGAGTGCACACACAAAAAAACTCATGAACATTTAGTCTCTCACAAAAAAAAAAACTAGTACGAAGGACCGCGGTTATATTTATCACATAATATAAAACAACACAAAAACTTCCGATCTACAACAAATTCAGCAAATGCGAACGAATGGCATTTGTAAAAACTTCTACCCCACGCATGTGAACCTGCGCCCGGCCGCAAAGTCGCTTTAAAATAAAAACACTTTTTATTTTCGTGATAGTTTATGACCATTTGAGGACAATAAAAAGTATGAAAAAGTAGGCTGATGTGAAAAGGTATGTTTAATTTGGTGAACTGTGCCTACAATTAAAAGGAACGCTATAGGTCGTGCGATGGCAAATAAGTGACTCTTTTCTGCAATAACTGTTCTTCCTACTATGAAGACACGACTACCTACATCAATATTTTTGAGAATAAGCAACAGAGAACGACTGCACCAAAATCAATCGCGGAGGGCGGTGCAGAGAACCACGGCTGAATCGAATGCAGCTTTTAATACTTGCCTAGCGACGACACAATACAGATTGAAAGGAGCTGTGCTGTGAACAAGTGGCGATCTGGACGATGCATCAATTACTAGGCGCGGTCTCCACGCACTCATTTTACTCGCGATACTGGCCGGTGACGGCGGCACTACTTTTTCTGTTTTGGTCATACATAGGCTATAAAAACTACTTCTCGGTTAGGGTGGTCTTTTTGTGATTTAAATTCGGTATCTTATCAATACAGGCCAATTTATATTCGTCCTCAGCGTCTTTCTAAGCTTTTCAACTGAAGGAACACAGCTTGCCAAACGACAATGAAAAGAAAAGTATTAAAAGCTTTCTTACTGTCTCCCAAATGTGCCATGTCAAGAATAACGTAATATTTGTAGTCCATGTTGCAGAAGTAACTGCCTCAAAAGGGGCTGCCTTCTGAAAAAAAAACGATAGGGGCTTAACTTTGTTAAACCGAGTAGTTCTGCGAAGCAGGCGTTCATTCCTCAATGGGAGGAGGCACTTAGGGGTGTGGCATGATATCTTTATTGGGTTAATGCCCATGTATGCTGAATTGGTAATTCCTCCTCAAGATTCACAGATGGCGGCGAGTCCTCATATACCACTACCAGCGCAGTGGCGCAGCGGTGAAGCGATGCACCACTGCATTGGCAGGTTGCTGTTTCTATCCCAGCCACCCATCGGGATTTTGCGACCCATGTTGTTCTTCCCGAGCAACCTCTCGCGCAGATGGCACGACGCTCGTCCGAACTTACCCGAGCTTACCCGAGTAACTCGTGTAAGCTCGGGTTGCTAGGCAACGGCACAAGATCGTTTGGTAGCCGCATCGCCACAAGCATACGCGACGAGCCGAGCTGGGCTCCAGAAGTGTCGCTTTCGCAACAAAAAAGAAAAAAAAATGATTTTTACTTGTTACGCTGAAACAGAAATGCACAAATTAATTACTCTCCTAAAATTTCGTTTAAATGTTCCCATTCAGGACTAATATTAGCTTGTCTATTCTGGAAGTAGGAGAGGGCGGGGTATGGCGAAGTAGCGGAAGACGGGAAACAAAGGAAGAAGAAAAACGGGCCGCCATACTGCTGCCCCAACACTACAAGTGTCATGCAGAATGTTCTATTCAGGAAGCAGCCAGATGTCGACCCCGCTACTCATCGTGTTTCCGGCAAAGCAGCAGCAGCTCCACTGTGTGTGCAGGTAATATAAGATGTTAACATCGCGTTACGGTGAGAGTTGATTGAGGAGCTGACAAACGCCGTGGCAGATCATTAATTAGGTTTGAGGGTTCAGCTTAAGTTAAGGACAACGCAGCGAGCTATGGAAAGAAGAATGGTAGGTGTAACGTTAAGAGATCGGAAGCAAGTAGAGTGAGTGAGGGAACAAACGCGGGTTAATGACATCCTAATCGAAATCAAGAGAAAGAATTGGGCTTCGGCAGGGCGTGCTATGCGAAGGCAAGATAACCGCTGGTCCTTAAGGGTAGCGGAGTGGATTCCAAGAGAAGGCAAGCGTAGCAGGGGGCGGCAGAAAGTTAGGTGGGCGGATGAAATTAAGAAGTTTGCGGGGATACGGTGGCCGCAACTGGCGAAGGACAGGGATAGTTGGAGAGACATGGGTTAGGCCTTTGACCTCCAGTGGGCGTAGTCAGGTTGGTGATGATGATGAGAATGACTCGGGGTCAAGTAGTTGAAAAGTTTTCATTCTTGAAAACTGTGCTCACGAGTGTGTTGGCCGATCGTCCAGTGCTATGAGGAAAGAAGATGTTATCGTCGTTGTGCCTGAGGTAATGCCTGCTTTAGGTATGTTGGGTTCTGCTGGGTATTTACAAGACACAGGACCAAGATGCGTAAATGTTCAGTACCGCTTTTATTCACGTTTGTGCGTTAGTAATGTCAGAGCAAGTAACAACTCGTTTAGGGCTAATGCCAGTCTTTCTGCTCTGTAGCACTATTGATTCACCTCTGTTTCTTGTGTTGTTTTTAAATGGAAACAAAGATGTGATACTACTTGAAACATCATTGACATCTTCACTTTGTCATCCCTGACAAAATTTAGTATTGCTGTTGTCACCATGTGGCGGTATCAACTCTCGATTGCTTCTGTTCTGTTATTATACCCATGGTTATGTAGTTTTTTTCTCATGTTCAAACGTTTTATTTCGCCTATGCAGTGTTGCAACTACATATTCCATGTCAGTGCCTTTACAGTGTACGTTCATAATATTTTTTTTACCTAATGTCTATGTGTACTAAAAGTAGCAGTAATTTCCATATTTTTATTCTTTGCATTATGTTACCGACAATAGCCATATTTCACATATTATTTTATTTCTTACGTGATAGCTTTGTTGTATTTACTTCGTACCATTGTTGTTTTTTGTCTTAACATGTTGACCCTCTGAATGTGCCCACTGCGGTGGCTCAGTGATTATGGTGCTCGGCTGTTGACCTGAAAGACGCGGGTTCGATCCCTGCCACGGTGGCCGAATTGCAATGGAGGCGAAATTCTAGAGGCCCGTGTACTGTGCGATGTCAGTGTACGTTAAAGAATAACACAATCTTGCGGGCTAGTTGGTGGGAACATCAAAGGAACATCTGTGCTAAAAAAGCATAAAAACCAGTTGACGAGCGAAATTGTCGAGGCTGCCTACATCAGGAAGTCTAGGGAAGGTTGCGTCAGCACTCCTTCAATCTCTCTGTCCGAGAAAGAAGTTGCCTTTCTCTCTGGTTTTATTTGATTTTACCCTGTTATAGTGGCATCCTTTACATGGTTTCTGACGTTTTAACCGTGTTAGTTGTTGGCGTTCATCCTCAATTATCCTTTTTAGCAGTTGTTTTAGCCATTTCATCTAACAACCTCCGCTTCCTCGGCTTTGTTATCCCATCCTGTTGTAGCAATGTCATTCCTGTGTTTTTAGCTTTTTTATGCTTGTGTTTTCTTCAGACTTTCATGCACCCTCAGCCTTGTTGTTCCATGCTTTTTACATGTCTTTCACTGGTTTTTAGCCTTTTCTTTGTTAACAATCATACTCGTAGTATCCTTGATAACCCGGGAAAAAGTGATAATTTACTCGTTCGCGCTCTGAATGTGTTGTGCTTAGATAAATTCCCCAGGTGGGCGTGTTCTGTGGCGTGTGTATATAAGAGCGGGGCCTTGGGCATTCTTGAAATAAAGTTGATAGTTCAGCGCTCTGTCCTGCCCCTACTGTCTTTTCCTAACCGTGTTCGCGCTGCTGAAATCGTATGTACGTTAAAGAACCCCAGGTGGTTGAAATTTCGGGAGTCCTTCACTAGACTGAGTTGCTTTGGGACGTTAAACCTCAATAAACCAAACCAAACCTTTTGAATGGTCTTATTAATACTAGACCGCTTTCGTGTTGACTTAACTGCGCCCTCCGGCCTCAATTCCATATGAGACTAGCAGTATGAATAAATAAGCTTTCGAAATCGCAGGATGTTGGCGACATATTCACTGCGGTTCTTATGCCTGCGCTTCCACACAGATACCGCCGATACCCCAACCATGCGGCGGACAAGTCCGCGGAGGATCACCGCTTCTGGTCATGTCCCCGAGCCGTGCCGCGGGCGCCGTCCTCCTCCGCCGGGGTCGCTGTAAACCGCAAGGATCTGAAAGTCTCGAAGACGTGCGGACGAACCAGAACCTCTGCTTTCTCGCTGTCCTTGCCTTGATGTTCGCAGCGGTCGGGTGGGCCTTGGCCTCATTCTTTAGTGGAGGCCACGGGCGCAGTGGTAATACCGAAAGCAAAGAGCCAATCTTAATCCTAAGCAAGCAAAAGCTAGCTCTGCATCATCGCAAGAATTTCTTTTCTGGTCCCCAGCTCAGCAAGGACCGCAGTCCGACCAACCAGACTGCTGAAAGGAGTGTGAGCGCCGAGTATAAGCGGCCGAATTTGAAAAGAATGATGTCCTCTCGAAGGCGGAACTTCAAAGATCGAACTCTTCGGAGAACTCGGACCTGTCAAAGATGCGGCAGTGAAGATGGTTTAAGAGAGTTGGCGATGACGGAAAGGCGCACAGTCATCTCTGACCAACAAAGCATTGACCGGAGCAAGTCGCTGCATTCTGCCAAAGGACCCCGAGCTCCGAGGCCTCAAACGGTAGTCACTGAGCCCCGCGAGGCTGGCAGTACCGAAGAACTAGACAATGACAATGTGTCTGCCTTTGATGAAAAGGGATCGCCCGCAGGATATGAGAACAGCTCAAGGATAACAGACACCTACGGAACTAGCATCGAAGTTGAGAACATGATGCATGAAAGTTCTGCAGATTATACGGTGAACGGCGAAGCTGCGGGTGCATCCGGTGAGACAGTTGCCAGCGTCGGTGAAAATCATCTGGACGGGGTGACAGTAGGGTAATCTGTGCGTGGTTCCCACTGCAAGGCACCTTCTGCTGAGGAACAAGAAGCAATGAGTGGGTTTTTAAGGCTTTAAAGGGCGTCGACTATGGCGCAGCGTCTATTAAAAGCGCAGTCTGGGCCATTCCTAGTGAGGTTAATAACTCAGCGGAATGAAATGCTGTAGATAATGGCTAAAGGATTTTAATCATCACCGCAACTCTATTGACAGTTGATGCTGAGGAACATGTTTCAGTATTACTGCTATCGCTGCGGACATTTCATCACAAGGACTCAACAATTGTAGTCTATTACGGAAGACGTGAGACACCGGGTCTTACTAACTGGCCTACATAAAGATGCCTCAGCGGGTTATGCTTCGAGCACTTCGCACGCGCAAAATGGATTTTTTTGAAGGGTGCTTTTGCTGCATGTCTGATGTAGCCGCTTCAGCGCCAATACATATCTGTCCTATAGCCTTCCGAGGATAAAGCGGTGACTTTTAACGCGTCCAGCCACGATACCTTAGTGTTCTTGACTTGTATGCGATGATCTCTAGCATCAGTCATACCAAGAATAGGAAAGGTAAACCATAGGGCGGAGCTTGAACGTTGAAACTTGGAGCGTACTAAATAGGATTATTGCACTCGTAAGCACGTTCGAAACAACTCTAAGTCAGTGTACTGAATCGCAGTAGCGTTGCCTTCTCTCGTCTGCTGTTTCGGGTACAGCTTTAGGGGTATAATTTGCGAGTACTCTGGTTGAGATCGTAAAGCAACTTTCAATGAATACCGCTCGAAACATCCCGTGGTGGTTGCAAGTTAGATAAAGCGGCTATGTTGTTCTCAATATCACGGTTTAATCCACTCGGTCTGTCTCATCAGCTGCACAAATGAAGTTAATTCACGCTTGAAAAATTTTCGACATGTGCTTTACGAGACCTGACTAGCAGTGATTTTCGGGTTCATCAAGGATATGGATAAGAAAACACTGGCTGTCGCGTCACGGCGAGTTTTATAAAAAGAACGAACGAAACGAAATGAAAAGAGAAGTAAAAATAACAAAGAAAGAAAAACGGAGCTTATCCTCGATAAACCACCAACTGCAGTCTTCACTCTAAACGAATGACTGTTACGCACCAGGAACGACGATATCATCAATTCGGTCGCCTATCAGTGTGTCAGAAGAAAACTTTAAAGGCTGTAGTGGCAGAGAGCCTTTATTTTTTCCGCCACTGCTCCGCCACTGCGATCGTCACATTTGAGTCTTCGAAATGGACGTCATATCAACCGATGATCAAAAAATTCTCTAACCCTGTCTACACCAAAAGCTATTAATAGCAAGTACACAAAGTGTAGCACAAAGGTATCTAAAAGGCTAATTTTACACAACTCTGCCATCATAGCCAGGAAAACCAGTGACGAATACCAAACGATAACAAACATCACAGCGAATGCTGGCACATCATTAACGTTCATCGCGTTAAACACTTTTGGTGTATTTTGCTAAAACACAATGCATTAAAAGGGAGTAATCAAAGGTTGAGAACTCTCTTTGCATCGCCTATGACCGTACAGCCTTTGGCAAATCTGTGGCGTTTTCCAAGGTCTTCGATCACTCATCTTAGTTGGTTATTAGCTATGGAATAACTATCACCTCTGCTTTGGTGGTGCGCCAAAAAGCACTCCGGAAATAATTGCATCGGAGCTATGGTACTCATACCCATGATGAAGCCAATCGTACTACGCCAATACAAAACTCAGAACATGGAACATAATAGGCGTGGATATACCAGTCCTGCGAACCATCCAACGTAACCACGCTGTACAAAATGTATGCCGGTTGGCTTCTGTGGCCTCGCAAAGGCTGCAAGCTGAAATTCAGGCATCATTCAATGAGAAAAGTACAGTGCTCTCAGCTCGTCCGACTTTGTCTTTTCCTTCACATATGAAGAGCACGCTACTGAAAATTCGCCCGCATGACGCGGATACAGATAAAACACTCCAGCTCCGGTGAATCCGTGATATGCTTAGCATAGGCACAGCTTTAAACGTTACTGGTAAGTTAGTAAACAAGAGCACAAAGCGGCGAAACGAAACGAACCAGGTACAAACATAGAAAAACATCTTCGAACTGACAACTGTAAAGGTAGCTAAACACAACGTAAAAACAAAGTCCATAAAGAGATCACAGTGGCCGAGTGTTCACAAATAGTTCCGGTCACGACGGCTTCTCTTGGTTTGGAGCAGCTCGAAAGAAGTCCGAAATTTCGCTTGGTTTGGAGCAGCTCAAAAGAAGTCCGAAATTTCGCACGTGTCCCGGGGAAACATCGGTGATCCGGTTTGGCAGTTGAACGCGCGTCCGAAGTGTCGCATGCTGCGAACCGCCGCGTTGCAGCCTGCGTCCCGCCGATTGCCGCCGGTTTCCTTCCTGCACCTGCTCGAACAAGAATAGGCGAGGGGCAAAGTGTACTGAGCAAGCGTGGCAAGTTAAGCACGGGCGAAAGTTGTCAGTCAGGAGGACGGGAAGAAGAGGAAGAAGTATGTAAGGAAGAAAATGGGAATAGGTTGGTTGATTGGGGTTTAACGTCCCAAAGCGACTCAGGCTATGAGGGACGCCGTAGTGAAGGGCTCCGGAAATCTCGACAACCGGAGCCCTTCACTACGGCGTCCCTCATAGTCCGAGTCGCTTTGGGACGTTAAACCCCGCTCAACCAATCAACCAACCTGTTTCCAATTTCTTCCTTGCAAATAACCGCTTCATGATACAGGGGCTTCTAGGAAAGATTTTTACAGCCAAAGATGTTAAAGCTTTAATTTTGCCATGCAGCCTTGCATTCCACCGTGGAACCTACACTCTAAACAGATACGCCTAAGTGGGGGTAAAAAGGGAGTAATCTGTCCTCTAGCGCAGTCCGTTTTATAAAAGAAATTGCGCTAGAGGACAGTTTAATCCCTTTTTAATCCTTTCTGTTGTTTGAAGTGTACAGCGTCAGCCGTAAGATCTTGATTGTTACTACAGAATTAGTTTAATTTATTTAATCTATAGAAAGCGCAGTCGGGGGCGGCAGAATGTTAGGTGGGTGGACGAGATTAAGAACTTAGCGGGGATACGGTGGCCTTAGCTGGAAAAGTACCGGGTCAATGGAGAGACATGGGAGAGGCCTTTGCCCTGCTGGACTTAGTGAGGCTGATGACAATGATGTCAAATGTATAGAATTTACTTCACAAGAAACAGCACAAGAAACAACAGGCTAATACTCTGCAATGTTGGAAAGCAGAATACTGCTATTCTTCGAAAAGGACACCACAATACGTCCTCTATACTGTCTTAACAAAAATCGTATAGAAATTCATCCCAATGCGACTACCTGCCCTAATTCAGTCCTAGAGTGCACTATAATGGTCTTACACGCCGCGATAACTAGTTAGACAGTTTTCCCTGAAACAATTGACAATGTTTAGATTTACGGGCATATTTACAAGAATAAGATCTTACCAGCTGCTCTTTGGTGTATATGCACTCTGACCAGATAGTGCGGGAGATAGTAGCGGCTGCTGAGATAGCCATGCTGCAAGATTCCTGTATTAGTGCTCCATGGGTGGCCCTGACAGAAGCTGAATTGCAATTTTTTACGAGTTAAGGCCCGTATGGCTCATATATATATATATATTTTTTTGGTTTCACCACATAAGTGTGTTCCTGTCAATAAACATCATCTGGAAGTTAGCGTTTGTGTGTACGCTCTCATCTGTGTGCTTGTCTGTTTTATGCTGCGCTCTATATCTTTATTCATGAATTACCAAATAGCCCGCACCCGTCCTCTAGTCATCTTTATAAACTTTCTCAGAACATCCTTGCACACGAAGTAAGATCATTTCTGGAATCGTCTACCAAACTGCACCAAGGAAAACTTGGAGTACTTGATAGAAAAAACTAACAAAGTTCGACTGCGGTAGTGAAAGTGGGTTCAAAACGTTCTGTCGTCGATGATACCTCCAACCTGCATCAGATATGCAGTAGCCTCCACTGTCAGTCCCTGCATCCTCCTCACCTGCTGCGGCAGTAGGTGAGGAAGAAAAGCTGGTCTCCAGGTGTACAGGTGCTCCCCCTTCTGGTCGTCCCTGATGGCCAGCAGAGCGGGGTCGGGTGTCCGCTTGTCCTTCTCGGAGGGTGGAACTTCTTTGGCAGCACTGTTGAGCGCCCGCCAGGCGAGGCCCAGGGCGGCGATGTCCAGCAGGTTCGGGAGGAACTCGGGGCCGCACCTGAGGCTCTTCGCCCGGGACCGGACGTCGCCGAGCTCCGGCCACGGAACATCGCCAAGGGAAGCATTTATGCCCTCGTACTACGATCACAGTGGGAAAAGTCCACGTGAAACCAGAACGTGGCCTATCTGTCATGCTTTATCTGAGATCTCTTACTGTAAGTTACACAACTCTGCACGGCATTCTCAAACCAAAAATTTTGACAGCCAAGTCTTGGGTCAGGATTCCGAGTTAGGTGACGTTAGGGTAGGAAAGAGTAGCAGAGAATAAATGTGACATCTGGAAACACCTGCTACCAGGTGCGCTTCCTAATCATATCGTTGGCCATTGAAATAGCTTTCCAGTGCCGTGAAAATAGCTATCTCATTCCTTTACTTGTATATTGCACTTCGGGATTGAAATCCTAAGGTGATCATTTAAACCGTGTAGGCTAAGGTATCCTTTCTCAGCTAAAGCGGAACATAATTTCTCAGTCAAAATCCTGAGCTCCCCTATTTGTTTTCTTACCGGCAACAGTTTTACGGTCTTCTTCTTCACTACATTTGGTCGTTCCATTTTCCAATCTAGGGTAATTTTAGACCTTACCATATTACAGTCCCTATACATCACCCTGCCTAACACCTCCATATCTTAGACGGCTGATGGTTCGGACTAGTGGGCAATTCACATGATGTTTCATTGCGCCAGAAGCAGGGACAAGACAACACAAGCACTTGTGTTGTCTTGTCCCTGCATGATTTTTTGCGCTATGGAACCTCAGCTCCATATCCTGCACAATATTGCGAAAGGGCAAAAATAAGAACTCTTTTTTATTGCTAGTCCCCACACTAGGGCTCATCCAGGCCCAGCTCCTGTTCGCACGTCTCCGGAAACTGACAGGCAGGACTCGTAGCTTTTTTTTTCTTTCTTCAGATACTGCTAAAAGTGCAGTGTTATGCCTGAACCGGATACCATCGTTTCCTACACACTGCCTCTGTATGTTTTATAACTGAAGTCGCCCATCAATAGAGAGTATTGCGCATTTTCGCATTCATTGCCGATTTAACGAAACGACATCGAGTCCGCATCGGGCTGTAAAGCCGGTCGATAAGCCATGACCGCCTTCAATTCGTTTCTCTTATTAAGCCTAATTGCGATTGCAGCAGCCACCTTATCTCTCTTATTTCTTTATTCCTTTGTCTTACCAGCTTTATCTCTATTTATAATGAACTGTACACCTAGTTTACTCCTTTACACCATTAAAAAACTCTACACCTTACACCTAGTTTGCACCTCTAAAGCAAATAATAATGGCGTGATACTTACCCATTCTTCGTTACTCTTTCTTGCCCTTTATTTTAGCCTCGTTAAGCTCAATGACGTCGCCGTTAAGCCCGACAGGTTCTCGAACACCACTTCAATGCGAGCAACACTCAATAAGTTTCTTGCTCCAATCAATGCCAAATTCACTTTGTATTGCTGGTCTATGCGGATCTACAGTGATTTTTAAACCACCTGACCCCCGCAGTGGTTATTTGCTCTGCAGCCGCTTCAGAGACCCAAGACTGGCAGAAATTGATATGTATACACATGAGGCGAACAACAGCTTACAAACCAGTGGTGGTCGACTGCTCTTCTCGCAACAAAAGCGTTTCATTGGTACCCAGTCAGCCTTTATTTGCATAGCGCGACAGGTCTTTCGCTTTATTAGTCGGGATCTCACCCGAGACCTAGGAGTTCGAATCTATCGGTATCAGTTCCTATTTGCTTACAGATGATTCGCGCTTGCATCGTAACTCGAACCAAGTAACCCTTGCACGCGAAGCGGGTGTCCTGCTCCTTTACGGTGCTACTGCGGAATAGTGAAATGAGGCAATTAAAAATTTAATTTTCTTTTTCCTTTGATCCAAAAAGGGGAAAATGATATGTGCGGGGGCAATTAACGCCAAGAAGAAATAACAGGTAGCCCTTTTACCTCAAGACGCTGTCGCTGTAAAGATTTCAACAATTTGAACATTTACTGCCGCCGTGGAGCAATTGCCCATTTCGTCATGAAACTCATCGACATGATTTCGCTTGCGAGTGAAGGACAAAAGGCAAAAGGTTTCATCAAGCAGCCCATTCATAAAGAGACCAAGCCGCGCTAATCCTGATGATGATGATGGTGGTGGGTTTTAATGGCGCAAGAGCATCTCAGGCCAAAGAGCGCCAAACACAAGGTGAACGGTCAACTCAGGTTAAGAAAGTGTGATGGGTGTGAAGTTTCATGAAGGAATAAAAAAAAGGCGCGTATAAGGCCTAAAAAATTATTCACGCGTATAATGACCTGCTCATCAATTAAAGAGAGACATGTATATGCTTTAAAGGGCAAAAATCTTTCAGAAACAATTTTTTTCTGGGGAAAGCACCGGATGTGTTACAAAAAAAAACTAAAAAAAACTCAGCCGCCCTGTCAAGAGAGAGATATGGGCTGAGGCCCACGTCGATAGGAGATTTCTCGTAAAAAGCCTACTTCTGATAAAAATTTCAAGTACTTTTTTCAAAGGAAACATCGGATTGTCACCAAGAAAGAGGGATGTATGTGCGGTTATTTGATTTATGTAATATCGGGCACAAAAGCGCGCGCCCCCGCCTCCACGCGGCTGGAGGCGGAGCAACGGAAAACTGATTCGCAACGCCATCTACACGCGGCATCTGTGTTCGAGACAGCCAATGAGTGGCCTTTATTATCAACAGGCATGTCGCTTGGCTCGTTTCAATGTTTTGTGCTTTAGCTCGCCAAAATGCCGCAGTTTTTCGTTGCTCCGGCTTCCGTCGCGTGGAGTATATCACTTTTGTCCCCGATAGTACAACTCAGGGAAATGACGTCTCCCTTCTGGTTCAAGTCTCCGGCATACTAGTAAGACATAAATAACTCAACGCTGGTACCCGAATCTCAAGCAATGTGGTGCAGTAGCGTTGTTTAAAAGACATGAGCGTGTTGTGTATCCTGTTTAGTGCCTCGCACTCACCGGTGGCTCGAACGTCCGCAGCAGGTGTCGGAAGAAGGCAGCTCCCAGTCCTCCGAAGTTTGCCTTCCGCAGCTCGGCGCTACCGGGATAGAAGAGTGGGCTACGCAGAGCAGCGTGGGAAACTCGAAGCCGATTGGTCAACGGCTCGTATTTAAGGAGCTCGAGCTCGTCATTCTGCCACTGCAGCTGCATGCGTTCGCGCTCCTCGTCACTCAGCTCCCAGAAACTGGCGCTGACGTGCATCCAGTGGTCCATGAGGAGAGACTGCCCGGTGACAGTCACGGACTGAGATTCCGCTGTCGTGGATGCCTCACCGGTGAACAGGGAGGACGAGAAGAATTTCGCGTACGACCTCCACAGCGTCTCGTTCGATGCTTCCACGTCCTGTGGCCACACGACAACCTTGGGCGCAGAGAACAACATGTTAGTACCATCTGGAAAAGGTTTAAGCTTTATGGACTTCGAGATATTTCTAAGAAAGAAGTGTTTAAGCGTTTAGGGTCAACTTCTCGTTCAACTTAAGTTGGAACTCGTTAAGTTGGGAGCTCGTAGTCCTCAAATATTCCGCACTTTTGCCATATTTGAGCTTTCTAAAGCACCGGCTATAAGTAACTGTCTACAGAAGTCGAAAACCGCTACATATGTACCGAGACTAACACTTCATTGAAACAATGCAGAAGCAGCCCTCTTCGTGGCGAAGTAGGAATTCCGAAACAATGCCTCAAGCGAACAAGTGTAGAAAAAGTATGTTTTAGGCATTACATTTTTTGATGACCCCACACTTACCCACAAATATTGCTATTAACATCGCATACCGATGAAATGTGAATGCATTTATCTGTCCAATGACCTAAAACTTTCTTTTCTGTTCTAATTCGGGGAACATAGCGATCGGACAAACTTTGTCAAAAATGGTCAGTGGCCGCGAAAGCGTGGGACCCCCGTTAAACATCATCATCATCAGCCTGACTACGCCCGCTGCAGGACAAAGGTCTCTCCCATGTCTCTGGCGATGAAACCGCACATTCGTAAGCCACAGTGCGTACCTCGAGGTCTTCCACTCTTCCAGCTGCGGTGGCCTTGCCCTTGTCATTGAGCAAAGACGTGTTAGCGATGATGCCCGTCAGGGAACCTCTCAGATTGGCGAAGAACGCCGCCACCTCGCGTCTCAAGTCACGCGTAAACATGGTGACGGCACTCTCGGAGGCCAGCAGAAGGCCGAACCTCCTGGCCACTAGGGAGTGGCACTCCTCCTTCACCTGCTTCATGGCGGCCTGCGGAGATGTGACAGCGCTTGGAGGATGTAGAGCGCACTGAAGGTGACTTTCGAAGAGCCCCAGGCAGCCCAGTTAATAGGCCCCAGTATTGGAAACTGATGGTATCACTCTGGTCCCTGGTAGGACCGGCCTTTAATACATTTCTAATATTGGGCGGATTACCTGTGCTTCTAGGGAACGTTGAGCACAGATAGTCCCAGCCACTTGTAGTCCAGTGTAAGCGGTTTACCAAGGTCAACAAATTACTCACCTCCTGACTCCCAGCGATGAAGTGGAAACCTTGCGGCCAACCAAGCACCGTGAGGATTTGCACCACCCACAAAGACAAGTGCTCCATTAGTTCACCCGTGCTATATTTGGTGAACAGCTCGTCCACAGCCCGCAGAATGCGCACGTCTTCCACGGACACCAGCGTCTCCTCGTCAGCGGCGCTTCCGCCGGGCGAACCTTTCAACGCACTGATCCAGTTATCGAGACTCGATTTCCCGACGTTGGCGGCGATCTCGGCTAGGCTAGCGACAGCAGGTCGCGCAGTCGTTCCCGGAGTTCGCACGGCATGGAGAGTCGAAAGGATGCCCCTTTCGATGTCCAGCCGCCTTGAGATAGTATTCAAATCTGGCTGGGCTGCTTTGAAGATCTTGTGGAACTCCTTGAAATAGAATATTCGGATGTCGGTCGGCGTTTTCAGCGAGTCCACTAAGTCGAGCCATAAAGACGCTTGTCCGCTGACCTGTACACAAAAAAAGTTCAAAATTTATTACCATCATCTGCTTGCTCGCAGCACATCTCCGTAGGATATGCTGAAGTGCTGACTAAACGTATATAGATGAAATGACTTTCTGTATCAGCGCATTTTGAGATCAGCTGCCGAAACGACAGTGACGTGTACCGTGTCTCAGCTCGATAAAAGAGCCAGTGCTTTTCAATTAATTACGGGTTAAACAGAGGAAGCACTGAGTGTTAAAGTAATATATAAGATATCTGAAAGTGTACCTTCGGCCTAGTTACTGATGGCAATAGGTTAAGCTTCCGATAAAATATTTTGAAGTCAACGCAGCCGGCAAGAAAGCGTCACACACGCGAAGCGAAGAGCAGCACTAGACGACACAGCAACCGCATTTGCCCTCGTCTTATAGCTGCTGTGTGTTGTCTCATTGAAGCCTCAGTCAGAATCTTTCCTAGGCTTAGTCGGATCTGTGGCTGAAAGTTACATTAGACGAGAACACTTTTCTCGTTGCTGAGCTCAATAGCCTGACGTAAATGAATAAACGTACAATCCTGGTAAATATAGTGACTGTAACGTACGGTACAGAGACCTGGTACTAACATCGTCGATCGAGCCAGATTTGAATCTGTGGACCGCCGGTTGCGAGATGGCTTCATATAGGCAGAGCAATCGTACTAGTCCGAACTAATTTCACGGTACCTGTTCATGGCCCAACCTGCAGGGGCATCTGGAACATGCAGATGATGGGGAGTTGTGACACTAGGGTTTCCCATGCATCCGCAGGGACATCCCCGCCCGCGGATGTTGAAAGCAAAGCACCACCACGTACCCAAGCACGCGTACGCTTAGCTGCGATTGACTTAGCCGTGTCGGGAGGAAAGGGGATCCTGGTAGCTGAACCGTTGCCCAGCGTTGGACCTTTCAGGTACCTCGGAGGAGGCAACACACCACTTTGTCCCGAGCTACCCATATACTCCACCTAGAGGCTGACCAGACTGTGGGAAACCGGCAGTCGGCTTTTCCTATCCCCCCCCCCCCCCCCTCTATATTTCACTTTCCTGTCTTGTTCCTACAACTCTCCTGAATACTGCTCCACTCTTGATGTTTCCTTTTTTCCCTGGCGGCCAAGGTTGATCTTGTGTAGCTAACTACCGTGTTACACCATATTAGATTACAGCTAGGGTGTACAACAGGCCTAGACAGGACTTGCCTGCAACATTCTGTCCTGTCCCCTTGTGTACCTCCACGCAGGGCGGCTATCATCGTTGTCCGCATTTTATCGCTCCTACGTTTTCTACAAATGATCTCTTTCTCAGAAACGGCCGGAACTAAGCAGCAGACTTTTTCCTCAAAAAGAAGACCACATTCTCCAAGTTTCACGTCTTCCATAATGATGTAGGGCAACAAGGTAGAATCGTACCTCCGTTCTTTAGTGACACGTGCTTAACAGATTCCTCAGGCCCAGATATACAAGGCATCCAAAATGGCCAGTATAAATTTATTGCTCGAACTGCGTGATAATATCCAGAATTACAAATTCGCAAGAATTGTTTCTGTTGGGTACATCCCTGTCTCCATCACAGCCCACGGATCTCTGAGCACTGTACATGCATATTTCGTAAAGTGATTTCATACACCTCACCGAAAGAGAAATATTGGAAGGTGAACCTCTGTGTCATTAGTGTCTGAAGTGAAGGAGCCGTCAGTGTGAAAGAACTGCCGTCCTTCTAAAGATTCATGCTCCGTTTCGCGTCTTTTCACTGCCAGCTTCGTCTTCTTCATCACAGTATATGTATATAAAGCTTATTAATCACCCCAAACGCATGCTGTGATTCAGCCCCCACATGTCCGGCGATAACAAGTTTTAACATCTGAATTTATGAGGTTGAATGTAAATGATCTAATGCATCCACTCGCCTCAATGAACAAGGCTATCGTGGCGCTTGAGTTGGACGCGGATTGTCGCTTCCTGGCCTTCTGCAAGTAGGCGCGGAACCAAGTGTCGACGCCTCCGCTCAAGCTGAGGGTCAAAACAGCTTCCAGAGGGTGCAGGTCCCTCTTCTTGTCTGTGGGGTCGAAAGGCCAGGGCACGGACAGAGCGCTGAAGAAATCGCGGAAGCTTTCCATAGATGGGGGCTTCTCGTATACGCCCGCGCATTCTGTGAACAACTCGCTGAGAATGCTGCAAGAAAAGAAAAGGATTACCGTTTGTCTGAATACCCGTGACTGCTTAACTCGCACAGAATATGCGCAAGCCATCACTTCACAGCACTGACGGCGTGCATTTGCATGAACAGTCGGGAGCATTACTAGAGGGAAGAAAGGCTGAACACACATTGATTATTCCATAAGTATTTGTGGCAGGCAAAGTTTTTTTTCCTTTTCCAACAAATCTTTGTCTTGGCATATAAAATTGAAAACAAATTTTCCAATTTACTATAGAAATAACTAGAAAATTCGCAATTTTGTGCTCACGATTTTCTGCCCGTTAACATTGCTCACGATTGTACATTTGCAACTTTAAGGTGAACGAGCAAATAATATTTGTTCACGGGCTACTTAATGCTAGCTGACTATAAATGAGCTACGCGAAATGAACAGCGAGATATGTCACAAAGCGGAATGACAAGTTTCTTGAAATTTCCATTCTCAAACAGGGCGGTAAAGATTGTGAGAGTGAGAAATGGTTCATTGTGTTTAACGTCCCAAAGCGACTCAGGCTATGAGGAACGCCTTAGTGAAGGGCACCAGAAATTTCGACCACCTGGGGTTCTTTAAAGTGCATTGACATCGTACAGTACACGGGCCTCTAGTATTTCATCGAGCTCTTCTATACTGGGCGTTCCCCCCTGGTGACCATGAAGGGTCCCGCGACCTAATAGGTTTAGCAGTGTATGCTGACAATCTCGCGCCATACAGAACAGCCAGGAAAGAGTACCCAACACCACATAAGTCCCTCAATAAGTTACAACAGAACACCCTTAGGAGACTACAAACCAACACATACCCAATGCCAGCTAAGTTACACCAGTGATACCCTACACTATACTCTCCGCAGTGCCCACACTGTGGAGAGGCAGCTAACCTTTACCACATGCTGTGGGCATGCCAATTTAGTTCCTTAGTTGACCCCATTCCAAACCCCTCCGAGGAGCAGTGGGAGGCTATTCTGCTCAGCGATGATCCCGACCGTCAGTACTGGCTGGTGGGGAGGGCCAGCGCAGCAGCAATAACCAGTGGACTACCGGACTAGGCGGCCCACCCACATGTTCTACAAATATTCAGCAAATAAAATGTTTTTAATCAATCAATCACTGAATGTCTGTCATTAAAGTGAGACATAAGACAAACTCTCTAGATTTCTAGCCTTCGGAGAGAATGGTCCGTTCTTTTTATCCGCTTTATTTTCTCTTAAGTACTGACGTTAACTCACGTAAGTTAAGTTCTAAGCAAGCACTGTCTGCCTCGTGTTTGCTACTTGTGTCTATCTGCTTTAACTCTGCGTGCTCAGTTCGCAATTTCCGCACTTGTGACATTGTACCAAAAGCGCGTCCGTATGCAAAGCTTACCTGGATGCTTTAAACGTAGTTTTGCCCTGGAGGAAGAGATTCACCATCTGCAACCGATATTCTTGGATGCTTTGGTCGAAGGCACTGAGGGGCCCGCGTCCACCCTCAACACCTTGATTGAGCCACTTAGAGCACACGAACTTGTCCATGTCCACGCAGGGGTCGGCGCTGTAGTTGAGCGCTGCGTCGAAGGCCGCCGACAGCTCGGCGCAGGTGGTCGAGGTGCAGAGATGCCGCCGTACCGTCGATCGAGAGCGGCGAAGAAACAATCCGAGGAGGACGGCCGTTGCTGCGAGAACGCCAACACACGCCGCAACGGTCCATGCCCGGGAGCACGTGTGTTTCGCCAACGGGGGCTGCCAGGTGCTCGCTCGGGGTGACATCGACGGCCGGGTTTTCATCGTGGCTGCCTGCAACGACCCCCAAAACTTCAGAACTAGCCTCATGCGAATTCTTGCTTAAACCCATCAGCCCAAAGCTGCCTTCGATCTGGTAAAGCAGAGTACTAGTTTCGGAAGGAGGTCGCTAAGCAGAAAAATTCGCAGACATTTCATGGAATTCAATATTTGATTTCCAACAAAGATAAAACAGGGGCTAGTTGGTTTCGCATCATAGAATACTACGCGCTTCTGCGGAACAACACAAACGAAGAGACAAAGAAAAAATTACGTACGGTCCTTGCCAAACGTAACCGGGCAACGGCGGTTTGCTTCTTAGCCGCGTAGCGACGCACTTATGGCAGCCCTTAAGCTCTGAATCGATGTAAAGTGAACCCTTGTCCTTACTTTTTGCCACATTTCGGTCTTCAGGGGTCCCGTAAAGGCTGCGTTATACGGTTGAGAAGCAAAAACCTTCTGCTCGGTTAATTTTGGCAATGGGTGTATCCTTTGCCAAAAGTAACGGAGCAGCAGGTTTTTGCTTCTCAACCGTACAAAGCCTGAACTCTCTTTATTTCCAACGAAAAGTTGCGGTTGTCAGGCTAAGAAGCTGCCGTTGAGAAGCTTTGGTAAAGCACGTTTTTAATCCTGCACTGTACATTTAATCACCTGCGCCAATCTTTCTGCTCGCAAAATTACAACGAAAGGCTCCAAATGTTGACATACCGCGAACCTTTAATAGCATCATTGACTTCAAGCTGAAGGCTTTAGAAAAGAAATGCGGGCTTCCATCTGCTTATTCGAAGGTAACGCTGTGCAAGGGTAACTTCACGCGGGCGTGACCGTCGTTTCCAAAGTAAAATTTTTTCCACTCTTGTTTTTTCAGCACAAGTAACCTGCGTCTTCATCTTGTACGAGTAAAAGCAATTGCTTTTTAGATATGCCTTGCTTGGCAGTTGTTTTCACTTTTGACACTTATTTGGCCGATGTTATTGTAATCGTTTCTTATTAATGCGAGAGCGTTATATGGCTATGTCGCATCAGCGAAAAGTGTCCGCAAAACTTGTCCGAAAATTTTGTCCGCAGGATTACGTCGTTCTCTGAAAATAGCTGTGTGAAAGTGTGGCTGTGATAGTGTGTGATAAAGTGTTGCAATGGGAAAAATTTGCTTGATGAAGTGTAATTAGCAGTGTTGTAGGCGTTACCGAAAAACGTAACTAAATACTTTACTCGTTACACTATAAAAAAAAAAGAACGCGTTACCGCCCTACGTTACCTACAAACAAAGGTAATGCGTTAGCGTTACCGTTACCGAAAAAATGTATCGCACGTTACTTTACCGTTACTCCATGGCCATAAATTTTAATCAGTGCGCCTTCGCTGTAAGAACTGAAGATAATAATTTTATCAAGCTCATAATTCATATAATTCAAACTTCACAAAGAAAACAAAGCTGAACTGAACAAATTTACAGTAATTCTAGTGTGCTTCTGCTTACGAAATTACGCGGAAATTGTGTAGCAATAAAGAAATGCTTAAATGTCATAGTTCCGGAAAAATATATTTGCGCACATAAACAATTTTTTTTTTTACTTCAGCCTGCATAATTATCGCAAAAATGCGAGTGTTTACGTCAAGGTGTTCAAGTTCAGCTTTGCTTGCTTAGGAACTCAACAACCAGAAACGTAGCCGCAGTTGCAGATAGAAAAAGCCGGTTGACTGCAATCCCCTTTTCCGTGCTGTACCATTGTACTCTTTCGACGGCTCTCCTGGGGCCATCTTGAAGTAAACTGGCGACATTCCTGAGTTTACTAAGAATAGGGAACTGCTTCCACAAAGAATACGAGAGTGTCGCCTGGAGACGAGACGTTTTGGTTGGAAAACAAGCTTACGCAGAAACTGACTTACAGATTTCTGCAAATGGTCCATTGGTGGCTCGGCATGCGTCCACTCTTTAGAGAGTTGTGTGTGTGTGAGTGGTTTGGGGGTGAAGATAAGTGTGTCAGTGCGTGTTCGTGCTTTTTTTTTTTAGTTGAGTGCGTCGTCAAGAGCAGCTGTTTTTTGGCATGCATGCGAGCCGCAACAAGGGTCGTGGTGAACACCGGTAGATTTTGTTTATTTGCAACATCATTTTCGGCGTTTATTTTTTTGAAAAAGAGGCCGAGGGGGACAATTGAAATAAAAAGTAACTAGTAACGTGACACCTCACGTTACCGAAAAATGTTAACGTAAGTACGTTCCCCGTTACAGTTCCGAAATAGTAACGAGTACGTTACTAAGTTACCGCAAAAAGTAACGCGTTACCGGTAACACCGTTACTTGTAACGCGTTACCGACAACACTGGTAATTAGTTAATTAAAAGCGAAAAAAAACGGGAAAAATACTCAGACCTTAAAATAACCCTGGACGTCGATATAGTACACGGACGTGAGAACAGCCACGGACGTCAATATATTGTGTGGACTCTTTGCTATCGCGCTGCTCCAGTGCGGTTCACCGCAGTGATTTCGAAGTTTTTTTTAATCAATCTGTACATCACTTATTGCTTATCGTAGAATCACACCACCGCTTTATCACCCCGCGTAGGCAAGGGCCCAGTCAAGAGCCCAATCCCTCCTTGAGTCTACGTCGTTTGTTGTAAGTCTAGCTATTGAAGCAGGCTGATTTGTGTGCTGTAATGAGTTAAAACTATCTATCAGCCTTTATACTGCTATTTCTTTTTCGCGCATCACGTGACTTAAACATCAACTACACGTCAACGCCATCGTTCGGTTGATGAAACCTACACCGAAACAGCATGAAAGATGAAATCAGATTATCAAATCTTTATCGGTGGTGTGTGAAAACCACGTGGTAATTCAAGTATTCTAATCTCTGAAGCATCATTTGAAAAAGAAACACGCAATAAAATTAGGTGTCTGTAGTCCTTAAAGCTCCTCACTCCATCACATCTCGCCTGTGCATGGTTCGCATTATTTTAACGGAAGACGAATAACATGGTGGCAGTAGAATCGGAAGCAACCACAAGTGCTCCGCACAGAGAATAATGTTACTTGCCAGCTCCTGTAGCGCAGCATACTGGTACGCAGGGGTCTTCGTCGTTGTTTTCGTGGCGGTGTCTGTTGCAGGCTTTTCCTGTCCTCCATGCCGGGTTTCCGATTTCGACGAGGCCGCCGGCACCTCGTCGCTTGCTCTGCCGCCTTCCTTTACACCCTCTTTCACCCCTACTCCATTTCTTGATTCGAGTTCTTCTTCAGCGTCCGCTTTTCCGCCTGCCCCAGCCTCTGGACCATCATCTTCATTTGCACGAGCACTGCCTTCTACGTTGCAGTCCATTGTGGCTGCAGCTGCAGTGCCTTTGTTGCGAGCGCCATCTTTAGTCCTTTGAATATCGTACGCGGCGGAAGACAGTAGGGGACGTTGGCAGGCCACAAGCTGGTCCTCGTCTGTTTTTCTGGGTGCTTGATCCAGTTGCTCTGCTCCCGCAAGAAAATCCGCTCCGTTCTTATGCTGCCGTTCTTCCTGTCTGCTTCTTTCCCCTGGACTTCTTTTCACGGTACTCTTGGTTGGCGAGGCCAGAGCAGGCAGTTCTCGGCTGGGCGTCTGCAATGCGCGTTCAGGAGACGCATCCACGCTTGATGACGCTTTGGCTTTGGCTCGTTTCATGTTGGCGAGTTCCGTTTGCTTTACTCGGCTAGCTTCGACACCCTGTCCGTCTCTTGACTTGCGCGTGCGCAGTCCGTGCTCACGGGTCTTTAGAGATGATTTAGGATCCGGCGTTCTTGCACCAGACGCGGGAGAGCTGACGGAGGCGCCATGTTGACGCCTGGACGGTGTTGTCGCCCTGCTCGCTGGCTTCCGTTCCTCTGAGGCGCAGCGTGATTGGTCGCGAGGCCGTGTGGTTCCGGTGTCGGTTCTCTTCTTCTCTTTTGCTGTCTTCGTTGTGTTCTTTGGGGATGTATCGTTCTTCTTGGGTGATGGTTCGTCCTTCAGGGTTGATGATGGCTGCGTGACCGAAGATGCTAGAGTTGGGCTCTTCGGCTCATGGGTTTCGTTTTCTCCTTTCTTAGTGGGAGTTGCGCCATCTTCACCCCTTCGACGCGAGGGCGTGGGAGCCGCCGATTGCTCGGGCGCGGTATCCATGGTCGCTGCGCGGGAACGTTCTGAAGTCACTTTTAGATGGCCTGGAAAATCTTCGGCGTGCGGCAGTATCTCCTTCGCCTGGAATGAAAATTAATTCTTGTAGTAGCCGGCTACGTTTGCTTGGTTATCGTTAGTACCATTTTAGCGTGGCTTGTCTGTAGGTTTTTGTATCTGTCGTTGACGTTGTAAGCCGTTCTATAACTGAATCATCAAAATTTTCGCTGATCATTATCGATGCCACCAGCGTGGTGTCCTGCGTTTATGCACATGCTGTCTTTCAAACCCTTCCCGTGTGGTGCATCTCATGCGAAGTGCAAAATTGGCAGTGGTTTAGCTCTTATTAAACCTGGACGATTGCGAAAGCAACGAGGAGAGATAGGGGATGGAGAGCGCGTGGCAGCGGCGGCGGCCCCGGCACGCTAGCTATGCACCGCTACTGCGCATGCGCAACTGGCGAGCGCGGCGGCGGCACCTCTGAGTCTCCCGCGCAAGGACAGCGGCGGCGCGCCAGCTGTGCGCCGTGTGACGTCACTGCTCCTCGCGCATGCGCAGTATGGCCTTCCGTCAGCTCCACGAAATGGCTCGGCGAATCGCGTAGTGTTGCTTTCGCAACAGAAACCTACCGACAAAAAGGCGTCAATGTGAGCCACTGAAGTGAAGGTGGGGGCCCCATATGTTACTGTGGGAGCCCAGGTACTATGCACTTCTGTCTAGTTCGTTACTTGCACTAATAACACGTAAGCTGCTCATACAATTTATGGAGAAGAGCTAGCCTTTGCGCGCAACATGATATACAGTGATACGCTCTGCGACCAATAAGAAAATTCATTTCTAAACTCATTGCTTTCGGCAAGGATACGGATTCCAGGCCGATTGTTCTGGGTGATTACCGTGAATTTGTGACGAATCGAAGAGCTGCTTGGAATATCTAGGCTGGTGGAATTCTTACAGGCTCCAGATGTGTTCCTGCCTTTTTCCATCCTTGTTTCGTTTGCAACATGGTATCTGACTTTCATCCTTGGCTACAAATAATGATGAACACGAAACCGTCTGGTCCTTTCTTTACGCATTTCGTCGGCCCACTGAGCCATAACTGTTGCGAAGGTTTCACCATTACAAAATTTTTTAGACAGTGTATAGACTATCTAGACTTCTGTCTATAATCTATAAAGTCTATACTAAAGACTCTCTATAGACAAATCCTCAAGAATAGTCTATAGTCAATACAAATGCTACAGACAGTCTGTAGACAACCTATAGATTTATGGCCATACAATTTTAGTAGACTTTTGCCTATAGGAAGTCTATAGACTATGAATAGACAAAAAGAAATATCTACAGGAAGGCAATAGAGTCTATAAGAAGTCTATAGACCATTTTTATAAGGGAGCTATGCTACTGTTGCTCATAAATTTTTCGGAGCACACAGTTCACTTTTCAAAGCTTAAACACTACTTCCAAGCCGAACAGAGCGATCCGCTCAAGCCGGCGACATGGGCGAAGCGCTGGCTTTGCGTTAACCAGGACTAGTCACATCCATTCAAAATCGGTATGCGTCAACGGGGCGAAGTGTCGCGTGGGGTGATTGCAGCTCAAGCAGAACAGGTAATCTGCTCAATATTGCGAAGGAATGGTTTCGTCCTGGTCCTTTGTAGAACAGGCCTTTGCCAATACGTTCCCAACATTGGGTCAATTAACTGTGCTGCTTGGGGAGAGCACGACGAAGAGAGACGGCGTTCAGGTGCGACGCAAGCAGAGGCGACTCAGGTATATTCCGTAGACATGCTCTGCATACAAGTACTATTATATAAATCATAGGGCGGAATTACACAACCACGTCGAGAGAGAGACATGAGCGCAAGCCTCGCGCTATTACCATATCACGTTCTTCGCAATATTTACAGTACAACAGAAACCAGAGTGCACGAGAGGCGTTGCTCCAAGTTCAGACAAGAGTCCTGTGCGTGTCCGACATCTTTGGACAAAAATTCTCATTATTGTAAAATTGTAAGGAACTCCTCCGGCAATATTGAAGGTAATGGTCTATTCTTCTGATGTGTAGCAAAACCTTTTATCTATTAAAGGTATTCCATCGCCCGTATGGAGCAGTTATGACGGCCATATAAAACCAATGGGGAACGCTTTCGACGATCGCAAAAAAGTTACTAGGAAAAAAAAATGCAAGTCTGTTGACAGGAGATCTGCAGATCTATTTACTGTAGAGTTAAAATCTTATAATATATGAAAAATTGCGTTGATAAACTCTTTGCCGTTCAGAAATTCTTTTGTCCAGAATTGCTGGGTGTGTGTTCTGTTTCCATCCTAGTTTGCTTAGTCGTAAATTCACGATAATGAATAATTCACAATTCACGATAATTCACGACACCTTAGGCTCAAGATTACTCTCACCGTTGAGTGGGGTACGGCTCCCAGAAAGGCGCCTTACTTACTGCTAAAGCTGCTAAAGCACCGCTCCTCGGTCGGAGCTTTGCCCTCTCGAGTGGCTGTACATTGGCTATACATTGGCTACAACATTGGCCACACTGGCAGTTCTGGACTAAGGACGTCCACCAACGGACGCTGCCCACCAATTCGAAGGCGTTCATTTCACGCCTTCCAACTTTGAAAGTTTCTCAAGCAGAGGTCAGTTGAAGATGGCATACGACGTATATCGCACTGTGAATTGACTTACAGGAAATACGCGTCGCTGATTAGCCACGTAGGTTAGCTCTTGTTGAGAACCACTTCGCGGCGTCCAACAACGTCACGGCATTGGGCTCCGCGGCCGCATTAGATTCGCTACTATGAAGCCCGAGGGACGTTTTCCACAGCGACGTTACTCACCCAGTTGCAGTCTTGGAAGAGTGATTAGACTGCCGTTTGATTTACACTCCGCCTGGAGCTTCGACGTGAAAGGATGATCGAGGGAAATCTCTACGGCTCTAATGGCGTTAGTTGATCTTCATCTTCTTCGCTTCTTTCAGTGGCGCCTACTGCCGGCGAATGCTACTGCGAAAAACTGCTCAGCTTGAGGCTCCAAATGGAAGTCTGTGTATGACCGTAATATTCTTTTTCAATCGGTTCGAAAGAAGACGTACTATCAGCGTCAATTGAAACGCGAACAAGACAATTGAAACGCGAACAGCACAACTCGCAGATATTATACTAGGGAGGCAAAATACATGAGCAGTTGATTTTCCCATAGAAGCCGAAAAGACCGCTCTTCTGAAATGTTAATAGTTACAGTGCAGTAATCACCACCTACAAGAGTGGACATAGTCCCTTTACAGCTAAATGCAGCACAAATTGCGGCTTGGCAGTGAGTCGAGATGCGCTGGTTCACGCCGGAGATGGAAGCGCTATTTCATGTCCCCAGTGGGCGCTTCTAATGGCAGGTGTATTGGATTGGAAACTTTCCCTCTTGCATCTTCAATTAGCGTTTGTTTTGTGAATTTCAGGGTTCGAACTGGTCCGTGATTCACCGGTTGCGGATGTATTTTAGTTTTTCTAGTCCGTTAAAGGATGAAACATTCGGGACAATGGGTGAACACCGCAATAAAATCTTTATTCAAACGCAATTACACGGCGCACGGTAATTCAAGGTTTGCTCTTCTTGAACGGAGATTGCTTACAGTGGAGCATTGGGGTGAAAACCCCACTTAGTCAAAAGTAGAGTATTCACAGCGACATAGCACTGCAAATGAATTATTGAGAAGAGGGGAGAATGGGGCAAAATGTAACGCAAATTTACTAACTGCCGCCTGTTTTTGTTATTCGTAAGCATAAATAAAAAATATAACAGAATTATTTGGTTGCATCCAGGTATCCCCCTAGGTTGATATGAACAGCGGAATCGGAACACAGTAGCATTTAATGAAATAAAAAGTTGGAAATGCATTTTTGCCCCAAGTCTGGTGGAAAATGCGACAGTCCACTGGGGAAATAAGGTGCCCTTCCTAGTATCAGACAGTCTAACAGCGAATTCGCATGAATTTCTCTTCGTGGGCATCAGCGCAATAATTATCAGCCCATTGTCATGATAAACACTGCATTCAGATAAAACCATGCATTCACGTTCCATAGCTTGCTACAGACTATGTAGTTCCACAGCTAGGCTTCGCATATAGCTGGGTTACGGGATTCTTTTTCGTTTGTCTACCGCTTCTCGACAACCTTTTCTGGCTTAGTGTCCCAGCTGTTTCTCTTCTGCCGCCTTTGCTTGCGAACTGACGCGCGGTTTGGTTCAATTTGCTGAAGCGGAGCGAAAGGTTTTGAGTGTGTTTGGTGGTAATAGCGAGCAGAGCTTCCTGCATTTTTAACGCGTTCCACGAGTTATTACCCGCTCTTGCTCGGATACTCGTTCTTCGGTTGTAAAAAACCTTTGTGCATTTTCTTGCTCTTATATTTCCGCACTTTCTTTGTTACGCTATTCTACGGTACGTCTCTCAAGGGAGACCGAAATGTTAAGGGGTGTCATGCGCCACCACCAGATGGCTTCTGCGTGCTGAGCAGTGTGTTGTCGTACCACCAGGTGGTGCGCGGGAGAGCGCTTGTTTTTCATTTTGTTTTTTGCGACGTTCGGCAGTCAGTCATAATGAACAGTGTGACGTCATTGAGGCTGCGTCTCATCCCTCCTCGCACGGCACGTCGCTTTCGGAACTTTTTACGCCGCGACACTGTGTGTATGCCTCATGTACAGTCAAGCCAGCGTTGGCGCCTAGAACACATTCTTATTTCTCGGATCCCGGAGTCTACGCTACTCCGCCACAGCCTCCAAAACGGTGGCAACCCGTTGTGTTTGGGGAGGATGTCGCGAATTTGTATTTTTTTTATTATTATTATTATTCTTACAGGAGAGAAGATTTCTGATGCCAGGTTTCTCGGGGATAAATATGTCTTTTGCTGCCAGACGGACGTGAGCGAAACCAGAAATAACAATATAGTCAATCATTAGTAGGTCAATAACTGCATGCAGTTGTCGTCATTGTCTTTTGAACTTTTTGCTTTCGCTGGGCAAAAACATTATGGAAATCAGTATCCTGAACAGGCATGCTGCCAACTACACTACGGCGTCGGGAAGACTCTAACCTAGGGCGTAAATTTTAAACTGACTGGCCTGAGAGATGTTTGAGCCTAAATTAAATCTGGCCTTAAATTAAACCTAGCATTAAACATTAAATTAAACCTTAAATTAGGCCTACACTTCATTTCTTCTGAGAGCAGGCAAAGAATCACCATTTTTAAACTTAAATATAACCCGAAATTATATATCTCTCAAATCCGACTAGACTAAACAGAAGCTGCGCTTAGCATTGATGATGATGATGATCTCCTCTGGCACTCAATTCGTTCCACTTCGTCTTCTGCGCCATCATCTGAGGCCAGCCTCGAGCCCGCACGTTCGATGCCTGCCAGCAAGTAAAGCCAGGATAGAACACCTCATCCTTTGTTCTCGGCGCTGCTGCTGCTTCTATTCCAGCCATGTTGGCGACCATTTACAATCCGTCTCATCGCGGCAACATCTTCATGGTATTCGTCTTCGGCGCTCTGCTATACCTCTATCACCACGACATTCAACGGCTCCCGTTCCAGTTGCGGAGAAGACTGACCGATGTGCTGGCCTTCAAGGACAGCAACTGCTCTGGAATGCGCGTCATCAAAACCTGCGGTAAAGGAGAACTCGTCAAGGTATTGTTCGTCGTGGACACAACCCTGAAAAGCAAGTCCAACCGCCGATTTGCACGCAACGCGTACGCCAAGCGTAGCTTCGCCAGGCCGATCCACTGGCTTACAGTGTTCCGCATGTTGGGCAACGTCACCGACCAGAAGGGCGAGCTGGCGCCCAAGGCTCGATCCGAATGCCGGGCTTTCGGAGACATCGTCGTCCACAGGAATGACAGCACAGGCGAACCGTTGGATTTGGAAGTGGGCAAAAATTCTTCCAGTTACCTCCAGTTCGTGCCCTGGATCCTGGATAACTGTCCTCACGTCGACCTTGTGGTCTTCATGCAGGACAATGTGATACCGAATCCGTTCTACCTGCCCAACTACAGGGTGATGCACATGGACCACAGGCCGGAGGTAATCCACTGTCATAGCACGGGTGGCTTACCGACTTCTCTGTGCCATACGAGTTCTGTGGTGATGGTGAAGAAGCCGGGGCTCTACCTATTCGCCAGCAAAGCGTCGGTGATGGGGGACATGTTCCTCCTATCCGGTCTGGAGGCGGCGGACGTGGGAAGCTACCTGTCCGTCAATGACGACATGACTATGCTCTACACGGCCGGCGCAGTGGTGTTCTACGCATTCCCGGAGGATCTGAATGTGACCATGAAGTCGCTCTGGGAAGAGGTGATGAGTGCTCCTCAGAACAGCCCCGACTACCTGAGGCTTTGAAGGAAGTGCTCGGAGTTGTTCTTCCGCTCATAATGCTCATGGGAATGACTGGAAAGGACGCATATTAGTTTTTGCAATCTGGATTGTCTGTAGCTTTGATCATAGCCTTTTGCATGACATTGTACATTTGATAAGAAGCCGGATTTCTTCATCCACCCGTCCTCATCAATCCGGCAGTATTTTCATACCTTATTTTCTTTGGTTAGGCTCGAATAGTTGGCGAAAAATAAATGCCGTTCATGTGGCAGAATGGATGTATATTTTGTCGAGTCCTCAGGCTCTCTAACATAGTAGTATTCTAGTTTAACTTCATTCATTTTACACATGCGTTACCCAACTGTCTATGGACTCTTTGCAGAAACTGCAGGTGATTCGGAACACAACATATCGCGGTGGTGACAATGCCGTGAATATGCAAGCAAATGCACATGCCACTTAAACTAACTTGCTACTATAATGGCTTGCCCACTGCAAGGTTAACGAGTAGATAGATACGTTTTACCAGCTTAAGCGCGGCTGACCGTTGAAACCGCCTACTAGGTACTGTGGTCGCCAGCGCTAAGGAGTGCAAGCCGATCACGGCGGTATGAAAACAATGCTTACATAGAAATGTGTTTATTTCTGCTACAACAACAATGCGGGCTAGCAGGAAAACATGCTAAGGAATCGAGGTCGTCCGACTCGCCAGCAAGGCTACCAGCCAGTGTTCAACCTCTCCGGGCAGGGCAGATATTTCGAGGCAGGACAGCATGAGCTTGCGAGGTAAGTTCCTACGGGGCTTCGCACCTCTAGCGGACAGCGGTGCCCGCGCTGAAACGTCCGTGCGCTTCCCGTGGCCGGAGAGGCTTGTCTTCGCAGCGCACAGCAGCATCCACACCATGTATACATGGCGCTGAGCACAGGCGCCCCACCCCCTTGATAGTTGAGGAGCTATCAAAGGGGTGGGGTGCCTTGACAGTTGTACACCCACAACCAAGGAGACAGAAAAGGGGCGAGTCCTCAAACGGCAAAGAACAGAACAACGCGCCAGTGGCGATAGCAACAAGTGCGTTCGGCAGTCATCAATCAAAATGAACACCACCGCTCTCAGCAGCGCCTAATTTACAGCCGAGCAAGCAAGCATTAGAAAGCTTTAAGTCATTAATAACCCCTCTCTTAAAATTGAGTGGCCCAATACTTCACAACCAAAAAATAAATAAACAGAATACACTCAAACTACCGGGAATGTTTACTACATTCGAATCAGTGCGACAGCACGGATTTGTGTTACGTAGAACGCGACGATGAGCGGGCACTGCCACAGACAACGCGCACAGACATTCAACGATTTTGTTCGGGGTCGGTACCCATAGGATTAGTGCTTCATCATCACCATAAGCCTGACTACATCCACTTTGTCCCCGGAAACTTCTTAATCTCGTCCGCCCACCTAACTTTGTGCCGCCTCCTGCCCTGCCGAAACCTACTTCTTCCTCTTGATTTCGACTAGGACGTCATTAACCCACGTTTGTTCCCTCACAAACTCCGCCCGCTTATTATTATTGCTTATGCACTAAACATTTGCTGCATACGCAGCACCCCATTTCTGGCCATGCTGGGCGTAACTGGAATGCGGTCACTCCGTAAGGAATAAATTTACATTCCAGTTCACCTGTGCGACGAAGAATCTTGTATGGGCAGAAATAGCAGTAGAAATGTTTTAGAGCGAAAAGCTCTACTCCTCCCACGCTGAGCCTGAAGGTCATCTGGCTCTTAGATTTGACCTCTAACGGGAGGCGCACCGCATGTGCGAAAATCGCGCGTGGCAGGTGCTTCGATCTTCATCTTCACCTTCATCACCACAGCTGCGCGCTTAGCAGTTACGTCCGGTAGATTCCGTAAAGACGTTCGTCTGCTACCGTGATTTCCAGAGTATCGACAGCCACTCAGTTACCACAAATTCGGTCTAATAGTTTCTCGCGCCCTTAGAGAGTGTCCAAATTAAGTGAACAGTGTCAAAGACTTCATGCCCCCCTCCCCCCCCCCCCCCCAAAAAAAAAATTCTGATTTTCCGCACAAGCAAAGAATGCCCATACATTGAATACAACGAGCTATGCGTGTACCCCCACTCGTTCCATGTTGATGATGATGATGTTGACAGAATTGGCAGCGCCCCCTGAGGATGACTTTGCTCGTGAATAGTTGTGCACGTGATTGGGGCAAGACAGTCAAGCGAACACTTCGCAGCGCAGGCGATATCAAGGAAGGGAATTATTTTAGGCAAGTTTGCAACTCATAGTTTCATCAGTTCGTCAGTGCAGCCAACAACACAGAAGGATGATGAGATAGGACAAGCGCCAACTTGCAACTTAGCTTTTGAGCTTTTAACGAGCAGGTGATGAATGCATATGTAGGCTGTCTGGGAGAAAGGTCGAGTTCGTGGTGTAAACGGCATGTGTTTGTGTTTCATTTGTTTTCATACGTTGTTATTTTGTTGTGCAGATTCAGACATATTCTCTGAATATGCAGTAAAGATTAGTTGAATGTTAGCACTGGGCTGTCTCGTCCTAATGTTGTGGAAACCCAGAAATTTAGCCAAAATTTTGAAATTTAGCGTCAGTACCATTTTCGAATGATCGCCGAGTCAAGCAAAACGGGCCCAGATAAGAAAGTAAATCGGGAGCTGCAACTGATGTTCTGGGTAGTTCTTTGGATAATCTTCGCTCTGCTAACAAAATTTGATGATGAGGCCGCATATCCAGAATCATTGGTACCTATATCACGGAAGAATTAAATCAACCGCAAAAGCTGCTTAATCATGAGATTTCCTCTTCCCGTGTGGCTACGGGGACTGGAACCTTTGACAACCAATAGTTCAGTACTACCGTTGTACCACTGCCGCCGTGTCAGAGTTCATGCAAGTCTTATGGAGGCATTCCCAACCCCTACACTGCCGTTTCTGCAAGTGGTTAAAATCGCTGGTATGCAGAGAAAAAGAAAAATAAGACTGCAGGTTTTCTAGAATCTATGCTAATTGCCGAGGATGCAAACCGCAAGAAGTTTTAGCATTTGACATTGGTGTCCATAGTTAGGAGGCTATGGTTAGTTGGCGTGGTAGTCGGAGTTAATTTTCAAGAGCATCCGATCAAAAAGTTGGCTGTTAAGCTCTGGTTAAACCTGGAGTGACGCAAGCGCTTTCCCTCTCTCCACTCCCTCCACTCGACACGGCACATGCGCACAGCTGTTGCAGCTCGGTTTCGCCGGCGCCCCGCGCCGCCGGCAGCAGCAGCTGCTCCGCCCCACGTGACCGGCTGAAGGCCACTGCACCGCCACGGAGCTCAAGGGGTGCCACGCTGAAGGCTCGAGGAGCTGGCGTAGTGTAGCTCTCGCTACAAAACGCGAAAAATCTAAAGACAACTGGTTTTTCTGAAGTCTGTTTTTTTTTCACAACATCATGGAATTCATAGCCCCTAAATTTGGATGCAATAAAAGCCCTAAATGAAGAATTCTAAGTACGGATGCATTGCTTGGCACACCATCTATCCACATCGCAAAAAATGTTTGCAGTACACACAAAACTTAAGCACATAAGCACACTGATATAAACATCGCTGGTACGCAGAAAAAAGGCAGTTAATAAAAATTCAAACTGCGGTTTTCTAGATTCTAGGCAAATGGCGCAGGATATAAAGAGCAAGAAGTTTCTGCAATTGACTTTGGTGTTCATAGGAGGTTATGGTTAGTTGGCGCAGTAGTCATTAATTTTCAAGACCATTGTGCCAAAAAACGCGAAAAATCAATAAAACTGGTTTTTCTGAAGTCTCTAAGTTTTTTTCACAACAGTACGGAATTCATAGCCCCTCAATTTCGATGCAATAAAAGCCCTATATGAAGAATTCTGAGTGCGGATGCACTCCTCGGCACACAATCTATCCACATCACAAAAAATCTCTGCAGCACAAAGAAAACTTAAAATACATAAACACACTCGTAAATATGAGCGTTGATAACTTGCACAATACCAGTATTGCGTGAAATACTGGCAAAGCGACGAATCTGCGGTCAGGTACGTCCACTTGGCTGACGCATCACGCAACATCATGTCTTCGTCTCAAATACGACTCAATAGTAGCCGGGGAAAAAGGAAATGAGAATAAAAAAGCATGAAATCAGATCGTTGTTCGTTGCATACGAAGGCGGAAACAAAGGTTCCAGTGTCCGCTACATGTTTTCTTCAAACACTTTAGGCGCCCGCCACAGGTGAGAGTGCGTGCAAAAATTGTTCCTGGAAGTATGTACAGCACACACTACACAGCCTCATCAAAAGGCAGAAAACGTGCTACCCTAAAACAATTTGCACAGCGATGGAGCTCAGTGCCTCGTAAGTCTATTGTGGGCCTTATACAAACGAAGTGTGATTGGGTTTCCATATTTTATAAATCTCAGTTGCTACCACTATATACCACTAAGTATATACCACTAAGTAGGCAGGTATTACCAAGATCGTTTGCTTTTCCGCAGAGGTCTCAGCCAGAATTGTAAGATAAGGCTAATCGGTATTACATCAAGGCTATATCAATTGCAATCAATAGCGCCGTTAATCGAAATCAAAAAGATATTTCAAGAGCGACTGCTGAATTCATCAAAACACAGTTGGCAGCAGAAATTGTTATACAGGAGGAACAGCGAATGTGCGGGGGGGGGGGGGAGGTATGGTGATGAAGAATACCACGGGAACACTTCGATGCACCACGATGAGGGGTTTCCTGTGCCGGTGGTCAGTCGAAGAATTTGCATTTTTTCTCAGGATTCATCTTTGCGCCAACCGAACAGTTGAACGAGCTCGCGAAGGCCGCGGTGTTGCGCGCAATTTTGTTGCAATCCGCCACGAAGGCGCTCTTGAAGCCGTGTGCAGAGCAGGCCATGTGGCAACTGGTCATAAAGAACGCCTTTAGAGGCGAAAGGTCTTTTCCGACAGGAAGGTTGCCGCTACCACTCTCATCAGCGTCTTCCAGTGCAGCGTATGTGATTTCAAGCGCCGGCACCTCCGGAAACACACTGTCTTCAGTAAGGTTGTTTTGGCAGCTCTCCCTTTCGTGGAAGGCTTTCCTCGATTCTGCTGATAAAACGCTCTCGACGCTTGTGCCGTTTGGAAGCCAGCGTATACCCACCTCATCTAAAGCCTTAACCAACTTCAACGCCAGCAAGTACCCCAAACCACCGAAAAACATGGCGTTCGTTCCTTTACTGTAGAACAGGGGCCTGTTGAGGAGGTAGGATGGGACATTCAGGCTCCCCAGTGTATAGTCATATTCGGGGTACGATGGCGGAAAGTTCTGTGGCAACACAAGAGCGTCAAAGTACGTCTGAGAATCGTTGATATGACGCACTTTGGCGTTTGCAGTGCGTATAATCTTTCGCGCTTGCATCCAGAGTTCGCTGAACGACGCCTCGGTGCTGGGGTAGTCCTTGTAAATTTTCTCAAGCTCCTGGCTTCCCATCGACGTTTGAGGCCACGCTCGCATCTGGACTGACGCTATCTTGTCGACGAAGACGCGCTTGCCACTTTCATCTAGCCACGTTGTGTTCTCCACCTTTTTGATGGCTGCAGAGACCAGACTCTGGAACCCAGCGCGAATGGCGTCCCGGTCCCGTTCGGCCATGCGGCTAGAGATGTCGATCGATAGCACGAGCACCTTGTACGTCTCTTCCACGTGGAAGCAGCAGAATAGGGACCGGTACGTGTCGACCTTGTACTTGGCGCCGTAATGTCTCAGCAGCATCTGCGGCTCGGCTATCGGCGCGTACATCTGGACGAATGTCCAAGCGAACTGTCGGAGAAGTCGCGGTTCGGAGTACTGGCCTAAAAATTCGCCGATGGTCTTTAAGAGGTCCTGGTTTTCGAGGATAACGTCGTCACTGACACCTAATTGAGGATCCAGTTGTATGTTTTCTTGAAGAAGTTTGATCCAGGTAGCTGACGGAGTACTGTGCAAGTGATCGCCGATGTTTTCGACGTGGAAGACAGCGGGGACTTGCCTTTGGGTGAAGATTAGTTGACTCAGCTTTATTAACACGTTGCCTTCCATGGTGCGGGTGTCGTTGATGATATCTTCTAGGGTAGGTTGGTTCATCGTGTTTACCGTGGTATTATCGGCAAGGTCACCGTAGTAGCCCATCCAGTATGCTGAGTAGCTGCTGCTGTCGTTCACAGACTCAAACTGGTTCAGAAGAAAGGGTATCTCTGACGCAGGCTTGAACACAAGGCGCCACTTTCCAAAAACAGGCTCGGCTAGCACGCGGACTTCGAACCATAAGTGGACCTGCCACTTGTATGAAAGTTCGAGCAGTACTCCGAGTGCAGTGGCGTTCGATGGAGACGGCTCCGGCCAGCTGAGACCCATTTGCCGCATGAGTGCCCGGAACTGCTGCAGGTAGGCGCCGCTGTGGTCCTCAGCGCCCATGCAGGACTTGTGCATTCTGAGGGCCTTGTGTGCCACCGGGAACTTGTCCGTGCCTTTGAGGAGCATGGTGCTGAAGTCTGCGACCCGCTGGAAGGCGACGTCGTCGACGGGAGTCTTCGAGTGTTCCCTGCGGTCCCCAGAAGGCATCCAGGCGGAGCAGACGTAAGCTGAAAAATCCTCGCAAGGGTCGATGCTCTTGTTGAGGTTGGACATCAGAAGATTGGCATGGAAGAGGCAGTCCACCGTGTCGCAGTAATCGGAGTGCTTTGCAGGCGCCTTCGGACTCCGGAATGTGAGCGCGATAACTGCCGTGGCGACTGCTATGAGCAATATCGTTCCGACGCATGCGCTAACTGCGAGGACAGCTCTTGTCGTAGGAGTGAGCTGCAAAGAAAAGAAAAAAAGCCCACGCTCCAACTTTAGCGCATTGTATGCGGGAGCAGTATTTTTTGAAACGTTCCGTTTATCCTTCATTTCATTCGACAGGGACGCCAGTTATGACGATGGTTACGGTGTGTAAGGAAGCAAAAAACTAATAACAGACAAAGCATGCTCCGCGCCGTCACCTAAAGTTCCCTCATTTGAGCAGAAAAACTAGTTCTGAACAGTTTCTTAGGGCAGCAGTCTGGGAAATACTCGCAATTTTCCCTGCGTTATTTTATGGTATTTTTTATTAATGCTTACTGTCTTCAGGAACGATGAAGGCCAGAAAGCAGAAATTTGTGAAGTGTTTATCGTTTTAATGAATATTTTGTGAGCTGGGAAGTTGAAGACACACTTCTACCTGCTACTGCTAATGACACCTGACTCGTTAGTAATGCAAACTCCGTCTACGTTATTCCCACAACTCTTTCAGCGGTTTTTGCAGCTTTCAGCGGTTTTTGCAGTGCTTTCTCACACTTTTAAATTGTGTCTTGAATGTGGCATATTCCCTCGACGCATGCAAGTAGTCAAAGTCTCTGCATTGATCAAAAAGGGCGACAAAAATGCATATCAAACTGCAGGCAAGTCTATGTGTTGCCCGTATTTTCTAAGGGTCTGGAAAAGTTAATTCACACAAGAATGACGCGCTCCTGTGAAACACAATATACTGTCCGAAGCTCGATTTGGTTACATTAAGACATCCGAGACTGCACTACTTCATATAAAACAGGATATTATTCATGCTTTTGAAAAAAAGGAGTTAGAATTAGGCATAATTATTGACTTCTCTCAAGCTGTTGATTATATTGACCATGCACAGCTTTTTTTTTAAACTTTAAAGATACGGCATCCTGGGCGCAATACTCTCCTAGCGTCCTACCTCCTATACCGCTAGCAATATGTTAGCATAAATACCCTCCGAAAAGTCACTAACATACCAATTACAGTGGGCGTTCTCCATGTCAGGATCCTTGTCCCCTTTTTTTTAATCTTTATGTTAATGACTTTGTTTGCCATGTGTGGAAGTGCTAAGCGCATTATAAATGAAGACGACGCAACTGTGATGCTTTCATCTAAGAGTGTTCTTGACATAATTAACCATGCGAATGTGTTTTGAACGATTTAAAAACTGGACACTTAAGAATTTTCCCAAATATTTGTGGCTAAAAAAAAGTTTTTCTACCGAAAAATAAAGTTCTTGCGTTATCTGATCCGCATTTCGGCTCAGAACGAATTGATGTTGTAGAAAGCATTCGTGTGTTAGGTGCCCGCTTTACTAGTCAGTTGAGCTGGGATGATCATGTAACCATAGTAATAACTAAGCTTTCTTGTATCACAGGCATTATAAATCGGCATAGACGGCCATTTCCGTGTAATGTAGAACTTTTCTGCCGTATCAAACTTTATGTTCCTATCACACTTGGGTTACTGCCATTTTGCATGGGGGGCTATCACTGCAATTAATAAACAGAAGACTTATCTGCTTCAGAAAAAAGTTTTACGTGCAATAAGTAACCAGAATTTCTTCACCCACACAGTAAAGCTTTTCGATCAGTATGGTGTACTATAAATATCTGACCTTTACTACCTACTGCTTGATGCATACAGAACTGACCTAGTTAAAATATACCAACTACCTCCGCAACATAGGAGACTTTCATGCCAACACTCGCCAATTTCACAGCAGACACCCTGAAAACTGGTTTGTTGAAACATGTAGTAGTTACATATGGTACACAAAGTATTAAAATACATTGCCACGTGCTTTGAACACACTCATTGCTGATGTGAACATTGCTGAAATTTCACGCAAATCGCTTTTAAAACTGATGTCAATCCTGCAGCTATATCGAAACTGCTACATCACTGATGTTTTTCTTGTGTAGGTATGTATGTACAGTCGTGTCTTCATTTTTTTCTTTTCCTTCTTTTTTCATTATCGTCTGCTGAACCAGAGTGTAGGGGTGACTGACTTGTTTCGATCTATATATGCTTTGCATCAGCCCTCATTTTTGTGCATTGCTGTCTGCTGCCACGAACTGCAAGGGCCGATAGAGTATGTCTCACATCTCGGTGGACACCTGAACCGCGCCCTAAGGGAAGGGATAAAGGAGGAAACCAGAGAAGGTATGTCTCGTGGCTGCCAATCCAGCACCGCGCCTCCACTTGAACGTCAAATTGCGGCGCCGATGACCATGTCTTGACTAGCCCATTAAAGCTTTCGCTTTAAAACCCTAAAGAACACATCGATACACTCACCTCTTTCTCTGGGCTTTGGGGCACGGGTATATAATGTCCACTTAGACGCCCAGTGCTCAACCTCGTGTTCGTCCTCACTGCCAGGTTTCTCCCCGTTGAATACCAACGCGCCTCCTTGAAGGACCCCGCGAGAGAACGAGCGGCCGCATTACTGCGGTTGTCCTCCGAACGGTGCCCAGGCCCCGCCAGGCCCATGGCTCCCGATGTCGTGGAGTATCCTGCTGGAGACAGCGTCTGCTGACGTGACAGTTCGGCCTGTCTGCTGGGAGCCAGTGACCGATCTGGTACGGCAGTGACGGTGTCCCGTTCGTCCGCACTCAGCAACGGGTGAATGCCGCCTGGAGACGGGGGACTCGCCGTCGGCGTCGCAGTGGTGACAAGGACTGAGGAAGGCTCCGTCTGCTTCGGCGAGGATGCTGCAGTAGGAATTATGGTGACTGTCACTCTGTTTAAAAAGCCGATCAGAATGAAGGGCTATCTAGGAACCTAAAAACGGCACTCGCGCAGCGGTCTTGCACCACTAAGAATTTGATGTATTTCTTTTCCTGTTAGGAAGTTCTCCGAATATATTTCGGCCACCTGTGAAAAAATTCAATCGGCCTCGTGGTATTCTGTCAGCGATTTCCTTTATTAATATTCACAAGAAGCTAAGGGAGACACAACCTTGCACACGAGAATACATTATCACAAAATAATATACAGTATGTGGCTGGCGAGTTTATATTTGAAACAGGCTTTTGTTGCGAAAGCAACCCTCCGACAGCCAAAGCGGGACCTCAGGTGGCCGCCGAAGCTACGCTTACCTTGCTTCAATTGGTCGAAATGGTCGTGACGTCACAGTGCTCAAATTTCGAAGGCGGCCAATTGTACTTTGGCTAGTAACCATGCAACCATTTAAAGGGATGGTATATTGATGCTCCATTTAAGTGGGACTGAGTTTAGTTAATTGCTTAATTAACCGATTCGCCTAATTATCCTTTCTAATCAGACGAGATAAATAAATAAAACCGAGTAGGAAATTGGTCGAGTTGGGGAGTGAAACCAGGCCCTCCGGAGTGCGAGACGAGCACGCTAGCCACTCCGCCATGCCAGCCCGCTGGTTTGACATGAACAAAGGCGCGTCTAGTGAATACGGTGTCTTCGTTCACTCCCATCTTCCTACCTTCCCGTTACGGCGAGGTTTAGGTGTCCACCGAGATATGCGAGACAGATACATTTCCTTGCCTCAAAAACCAATTTGCCGACGAGCAATGCGTGGAGCCGAACGGCGAGCAGTGCGTGGAGCCGAACGGGCGATTGCGTTCTGTGGACTCCCTGGCTGCGTGCCGGAATGGTCACGTGACCAAATATGGCGGCGCCCATGCTCCCGCAATGTAAAGCGTCTATAAATGTGCGCTTGCCTTGGCGTGAATGCTTTGCTATGAAGTCCTCTAAGGAGGAGCGGCAGCGACAGGAAGAAGCGAGAAAGCGACAACATGCACAGAAGACGCCAGAACAGCGTGAATAGCGCCTTGCAAAGCGTCGTGCTAAGGATGCAGCTCGGCGACAACGTTCTACCTCGCAGAGTGGTTCCACGCCATCGGTCACCCCGGTGAATCTCAACACCTGACTGCTCAGGAACGCCGCAATGCTACCAGGCGAAGGCAACGCGCTGAAGAATCGCCAGAAGAACGCGCGCACCATGCTAAAGCAATTTACCCGGTTTAACCAGAGCTAAACCACTGCCAATTTTTTTTAAACCCTAACCCCAGATTAAGAGATATGCGGGTTGTGAGGCACCACGCGTGAGCGTTGAGGGTAGCCTTCGGTCGCAAGGATGCAGATGAACAGTGGTAAGAAATTAAAACATGACCGGGGCGCTGACGCGTGCTTTGCATCATGGCGCAGTGGCGCTAGTGTGTAAAAGCAGCAGGTCGAAGCAGTAGTGGCCATTCTATTGGGACATCGGGTTTGCGGGTGTCTGTTACCGGCGCCGTCGCACGGTGGACGCGGTTAGCCTTTAGGGACGACGTATTGGCTAGTGAAGTCTGAAAATGTCACACTGTCACGACACGCAATGGCTAACGACAAGCAGATGCGACACACAGATCAAGCTATGGAAACTGTGCAAACCAGAAGAGGTCATGTAGCACCGATATGCTGAGCATACAGAAGATTCAAAATCTAAGACGTTGGAGCCAGTACTAGTGGCTCTTGCACATTAAGCGATATTTATTATTGCGAAAGCAATACTACTTTCACTTTCAAACCTTTGTGGTGCGACGGCGGTGCACATGAAATGACCTTTCGCCTGACCTCTGTGTGACGTCACGCCGAAGAGCTGGGCGACCATCTCGCGCCGTCCGTGTGCGACGGCGGTGCACATGAACGGCAGCCTGACTGGATTGGATTAGATTAGATTGGATTGAATTGCATTGGATTGCATATCCGATGCATCGTCACAAGTCTAACCACAAGAACCACCACCAGCTACACTACCAGCTGTACCATGGCGTAGGTACGGATATTGCTTTCGCAATTACCGGGCTTAACCAAGCTAAGCCACAGCGAATTTTTTAATTCAGTTGCGATTCTGTGCTGACACAAGAAATGCAAATGAGCGGGCCATGTTGCCGATATCTAATTCAGTTAGAAAAAAAAACAGTTTGTTGTGCCACTTCGTTGCGAACATTATGTAAACGTAATGAAACGTGATTTTCTCAGGCACCATAACACGCAACAGGCGCGTCATACTTTCGTATTTTAAAAAGTTCTGCCGGCTGTTACACGTACGATCAAGACATGTAGCTTGACGGGGCGTCCTGGTAGTCAGTAGACTAGATCAGTTAAAACCAAATCCATGCTTTTAGGCTAATCCATGCCACGACCCCGAAAATCTTATTTATTAAAGCGTGTGGGATTTCGAAGCGAAAAGCTTCACAAGGCAAGTCAACACCGGGTCCGGCGTATGCTCCGTGATCAGAATTAGCCACAGCTGCGCAAGCGCAGAACCGAGTGTCGTCACAGAAGAGGCGCAAGTGGTCGGAGCGCGGCGGCCGCCGCAACCGCCGCCGCGACTCCACCGCCTGACCTCACGGCGCAGCCGCGCGCTACTGCGCATGTGCGCCGCCTCACCGCCGCCACTACTGCGCGCTTCGCCTCCTCGCCACCGTTTGACCTTTCGTTGCAGCCGCACGTTTACCACAGTTACTACCCATCCGCAAGGAGGGCTACATAAAGCGCTTGCCTACCGTTATCGTGGTGCTCCCAGTGCACTGTGCGCGAACTGCGACAGCCATGACGTCAAACCAAGCACCACTGCAGCTTTTCGCTTGTATATCGAAACTTAACCAGAGCTAAGCCACTGGCATTTTTTTTCACTCACGGCCAACGCCGCGGACGACGACACCGGGTTTTCTGCGACACGGGGCCGTTTTCTCGAGGTAAAAAAATCGGACCACAGGCTGCCGCTTCTCCGCAGCAATGTACGAGAACATCTGTCTCTGACAAGTGGCAAATCACACACAAATCGCAGCGGAGCAAGACTTGACTAATGCAGCTTGTTGCTAACAGACCCATTGCACTGTAGTTTCTACCAGTTGCTTTCACCCACTCGCGCCCCTGCGCTATGATGTAAAGCACGCATGAGTGATCCGGCAATGTTTTAGTTTCTACCTATACATTTCATCTGCATCCTTGCGACCGAAGGCTAACATGCCAAGCTCGCATGACAGGTCTCCCAACCCGAATATCTCTTACTCTGTAGTCAAGGTAAAATGAAACAACAACAATTGACAGGACGGTTAGCACGTGTTAACGCGAGATTCAGCGACAGCTGTTGAGGCGATATGTTGAGGATAGGGGAGTGACCTCACATCGGTAGAGTTCTAGGGTGATATTTTCAATTTCCCACACGCAGTTCTTTACGCGACAGCATGTACAGCTAATGCAGATACGGAGCTTCTTGCGAACAGACCCGTTGCACTGTACCTCTCCCTCCAGACACGTGCCCAGAGGCTGCAGAGGAAGCCGCCATTGCACTTGCTATCACTCGCACGGAAGCCCGGTATATTTCAAGTGACTCTAAAACTGCGATACAAAATTTTGCTCGAGGCCGAGTTCATGTCCCTGCTTTTGACATACTGGACTCGACTCGCCCGATGCACCGCCGCCCCGCCATGTGGAGTTGATATGGGTGCCTGCGCACTCCGGGAATTCCGGAAACGAGGCCGCCAACCTTTTAGCCCGAGGTTCTTTAAACCGGGCTCAGGTGGCCTCTGATCAGGGATTCACGAAGGAGCGCATGCATTCATTCAGTGAGCTGACCCAGGCATACAGAGCCTCACGCCAGCTCTACCCCCCTGCTTCACCCCTCCCTAGATAACAAACACGCATCACTCTGGCGCAGACTACAGACACACACTCTCCCTTCACCCCTTAACCTAGCCCACTATCATCCCTCCTTCCCCACTCCGGCATGCGCCCTATGCCCAGAACCCTTCGCCTCGTCCCTCCACATCATTTCCCTCTGCCCGGCGGACCCTCCCCCGCGGGACCTAGAGAACCTCATGACCTGGGAGGACTGGGAGGCCCTGCTGCGCTCGGAGGACCCGGCCGTGCAGACCATCGCCACCGGCCGTGCTCCCAGTGTTATGGACCTTCGGAACATAAACACTTGAGTGCAGTGGGGTCGTGCGGGGACCATGGGGCGTGCCCCGAATTCCTGTGTAAATAGTTTTCTCTCTCTATCTCTGTACAGCTCGTTCGGTCGAAAAGCCGTCGTAGTTGCAGTCAACCGCGCGCGTCGGAAACAATCGTATGATGCCAATCGTTGAAAGCAGAATGTTCCGGATGGATGGATGGATGGATGGAAACAACTTTATTACACACAAAAAAAATCTTCCAGGGTGGTGACCTACTGGTCCAGGAGTCCACGGGCTTGTGCTTCACGTAAAGCCCGATCCTCCAGCCATTTCTGGCCGGCGGCCTGAGCAGTCCGTAAAGCAGCCTCCAAGGAAGAGAGAGTGGGATTGGGGATGGGGGGTACTGCCTTTGGGGAAGGACACTCCCAAAGGTAGTGGAAAAGTGTGGATCTGGGCACGCCACAGGTGTTAAAATCAGGAGGAAAGGTGGGGTGAAAGCATGAGAGGCGGTGGGGGGAAATAAAGCAGCCTATCTGTAACTGTCGCTATGTGACGCTGGATGAGGGCGACAAGGTACAGTGGGGTGGTGGCAGTGTCACGCGGCTGAGTTTGTAGAATGTTGCGATTTGATGATATGTAGTGAGGACCGATGGGGCCTCTTTCGCAGGTTTGGGTGCCTGATCATCCGGGGTCCGGGAGGAGAGTTCTCGGGCCAGCGCATGAACGCGCTCATTACCGGGGATCGAGGCATGCCCAGGGACCCACGGCAGAGTAACCGTTCGGTCGAGGGAGGTGACTGTGGCAAGAATGCGATGTGTTGCCGGCGTCGCCACGCCCTTTAGGTAGTGGCGGTACGCGGCCTGGGAATCTGGAAATTTCGGTTACGTTTTTGTCAATGGTGGAGTGGGCCAGAGCAAGTGCGATGGCGGCTCCTTCCGCCTCTGCAGGCGAATTAGTTCGGAGAGTGGCGGCGGCCCCCACTGTGCCGTTTCATAGGTTGCGACTGCCGTGAAATATCCTGCTCGAGAATTTCGTGCCGCGTCGACATAAAGGATATCGGAGCGGTTGCTGTATGTTTTGGTGTAATAGCTCACTCGTGTCTGCCGCCTACCCTGATGGTGACTAGCACTCGTATTGTGTGGAGGGGCTTCTGATATATGTGATCCTGCGTGCGCAGAGAAATCATGTAAGGTATAGGACTTGTTGTGGTGGGAATGGGTGGATTGAGACTAGGTGTCGCAGTAGGCATTGTCCTGTTTCCGTGCGACTCAGGCGGACTATTTGGTTGGTGCGTTGAGGCTCTATTAATTCGATCACTGTATTGTGGGTACCAGTGGCCAGGAGACGTGTCGTGCTAACCGTCCGTGGAAGACGTAGTGCGGAGTTGAGCCGTGCGTACTAGGATGTCTGCCTGTTGTCATTGCCGCTGAGTGAGTATGTGGTATGGAAGCTGGTATGCAATGCGGCTAATGATTAGTGCATTTGTCATATTGAGGGTCTCGCGTTCAGACAGCCCATGATTGCGTGCTGCCACCCGCCTGATAAGTGCAGCGGCCTGTTTGGTCTATCTTTACAAGAGCTGAAGGGTGGCGGGTGCATAGAGTGTGTTGTTAATGAGAAGACCGAGAATCTTCACCTGAGGCACAATGGGCACTGAATTCCCGTACATGTGCAGTTCAATCGGGGGGTCACTGGGGAAGGGCTTCAGCTGCAGGAGTTTCGATTTATTTGGAGAGCAACGGACGCCTGTGTTCGTGCGCATAACTGGCTCCTTGAGTCAGTGGACGCCTGAATTGCACTTACAGGTAGTACGTGGGGTGACGAGAGAGATGTGGGCTGAAACAGTGACAACGTTGTGTTATAAACGCTGCGCAGAAGCCATAGGCCGTCCAGGTTCATTTTGTTCATTGGCGTTGGCGTTGAAAACATTTTACACTCCAATCATTTCAAGGAAAGGAAGTGCGCATAACTGGCTCCCTGGGTCAGTCGACGCGTGATTATAATCACGTGGGATGATGAGAGAGAGAGAGAGAGAGATGTGGGCTGCATGCGTTAGCGCTGACAACGGTGAGCGAACTCTCGCGATCAACCAGTAACTGAATCTGGCTCAGCTATGGGAGGCCCGACAGGGACTTCTGAAGCGCTGGCGTCACCAGCGACACAATCGTAAATTGAGACTCCGCATAGCCGCTCTCACTCGCGAGGAAGAAGAATACGCGAACACGCTAGCCCGCGCAAACTGGGCAACCTTTTGTAACGACCTCAAGGGTACATTAAGCACTAAACGCATGTGGTCCCTCCTACGCGCTCTCTTGAATCCAACAACCACTAAATCTCAGACACAAGTAAACACAGAACGTCTAATACAACTAGAGCTCCAAAAGGGCACCGACGTAATTGGCCAACTAAGGGACACTTATATACCCACATCTCTTCAGTCGGCAGATCCACCCAATCTACCTCCACCTAACCCAGAACTTGAAGCCGACATCACCTTAAACGAAGTCCGCCGAGCACTCTTTAGTAATCGCCGCTCTACGGCGCCGGGGCCGGATGGCATAACGTACAAGGCACTACTAATCCGGACGAAGTCTCCCTCCAGGAACTCACGGAGCTCTTTAATAACCACTGGCAAGCTAGGACGCTCCCATCAGCCTGGACCCATGCCAGCATGCGATTTATACCCAAACCGGGCAAAGCCCTCACTCTTCAAAATTTGCGCCCCATCTCCTTAACGAGCTGTGTCGGCAAGCTCTTCGAGCATGTCATTCTCAATCGCCTGCAACCGTTCCTAGAAACAACAGGCTTTCTCTCAAACGTTCAATTCGGCTTCCGTCCAAACACCTCGGCGCGAGACGTCCTTCTCGCGCATAAAGAGTCCCTCTTTTGCACTAAGCGTCGTACAGCCTCTACGCGAGCCATACTGGCCCTGGATATCCATAACGCTTTCGACACAATAAGCCATGACCATATCTTCACGCCATTAGCCACCACAGGGTGTGGCACCCGCATATGGCAATATATTCGATCCTTCCTTCAGGGGTGCACGGCAGACCACCTTGGGGATGTTGCCTCCCAGCCTTTCCCCCTGCCTAACCGGGGAACCCCAGAAGGGGCGGTTCTATCACCTTTACACTTTAACATTGCCCTAGCGCCACTGGCAAAGGCCCTTGCTGCTGTCCCAGGGCTCCACACAGCCATATGCGCAGATGATATAACCCTCTGGACAACGGGAGGATCCCTTGGAACAGCCCAGGATATCCTGCAATCTGCCATAGAAATCACCACCACTCATTTAGCAAACACAGGCCTCCTTTGCTCTCCAAATAAATCGGAACTCCTGCAGCTGAAACCCCTCCCCAGTGACCCCCGATTGAACTGCACATGTACGGGAATCCAGTGCCCATTGTGCCTCAGGTGAAGATTCTCGGCCTTCTCATTAAAAACACACGAGATGCAACCGCCACGCTTCAGCTCTTGCAGAGACAGACCAAACAGGTCGCTGCACTTATCAGGCGGGTGGCAGCACGCAATCATGGGCTGTCTGAACGCGAGACCCTCAACATGACAAATGCACTAATCATTAGCCGCATTGCATACCACCTTCCATACCACATACTCAGCGGCAAAGACAACAGGCAGACATCCTAATACGCACGCCTGTCACCTCTGCCTTACGTCTTCCACGGACGGTTAGCACGAAACGTCTCCTGGCCACTGGCACCCACAATACAGTGATCGAATTAATAGAGGCTCAACGCACCAACCAATTAGTCCGCCTGAGTCGCACGGAAACAGGACAATGCCTACTGCGACAGCTACGTCTCAATCCACCAATTCCCACCGCAACAAGTCCTACACCTTACATGATTTCTCTGGGCACGCAGGATCACATATATCAGAAGCCCCTACCGCGCAATATGAGTGTTAGTGCAGAGGCGGAAGTTCAGAGGCGGAAGGAGCCGCCATCGCACTTGCTCTGGCCCACTCCATCATTGACAAAAACATAACCGAAATTTGCACAGATTCACAGGCCGCGTACCGCCACTACCTAAAGGGCGTGGCTACTCCGGCTACACACCGTATTCTTACCACGGCCACCTCTCTCGACCGAACGGTTACTCTGTCGTGGGTCCCTGGGCATGCCTCGATCCCCGGTAATGAGCGCGTTCATGCACTGGCCCAAGAACTCTCCTCCCGGACCTCAGAGGATCAGGCACCCAACCCTGCGGAAGAAGCCCCATCGGTCCTCTCTACATATCACCAGATCACCACATTTTACAAATTCAACCGCATGACACTGCCACCACCCCACAGTACCTTGTCGCCCTTATCCAGCGCCAAATGGCGGCAATTACAGACAGGCTGCTTTATTTCACCCCACCGGCTCTCATGCTTTCACCCGACCTTTCCTCCTGATTGTAACACCTGTGGCGTGCCCAAATCCACACTTTTCCACTACGTTTGGGAATGTCCTTCCCCAAAGGCATTACCCCCCATCCCCAATCCCAGTCATTCTTCCTGGGAGGCTGCTTTACGGACCGCTCAGCCCGCCAGCCAGAAATGGCTAGTGGATCGGGCTTTACGTGAAGCATAAGCCCGTGGACTCCTGGACCAGTAGGGGAGCACCCTGGAAGATTTTTTTTTTGTGTGTAATAAAGTTGTTTCCATCCATCCAACTGCAACCTGCCAGGGCGGCAGTGTGGGGGGTCTTTAATGTACATATAAAGACAAACAGGAATTTTTTGCCATTTATGCGGGAGAATATCGCGTTCCTCTCGTTCGTAACGGCTCTCACTGCTGAGACTACCTCGCGAAATATTTGCATAGACCTCGTCTTTGAGAACCAGAGATGGTTGCAGCAAGTCGAGCATATATCCATCTGTTTCTCCGTCCACAAAGCTTTCTTGTAGACAATCAAGAACTGTTAGTGGAGTGTTTCCTGAAGAAGGAAAATGTGTGAAAAATATCAACTTGTCTGTAACTGTACATACATGTCTGCTCGAATTCTTTGCCTCAGTCTATCGAAAAACTGAAACAGCTGATGAGCTGCGCTCAAATGTCGGATTAGGAAGTGACGTAATCGTCGGCATTTTTTTTTCAGCGTGAAACCATTTATGAGCGCTATTTCTTTTCATATAATTGATATTTCACTGTATATATGTATATATATCAGTAGATGACCCTACGACAGTCTTGCATTTTTTTTTGTCTATTAACGTTTTCCTGTCGTCAAAAGCCTTGCCCAATTTCTATGGCAGCCAACTGTTCCATGCGATCGATGGAATCACTTGAAAAGAAAGAGTTGTCGGCGCGTCATCGTCGCCGACAACGCCGACGATGACGCGGAACGCTGGAAAGGGCGCATAAGTGCTGCGCTCTAAAACTGTGTGTAGCCTGAAGAACTGGGTATCGAACCCATCACCTCTCCAATGCGGCGTGGATGAATTAACCACTAGACCACCACTTTGGTCTACGTGAGGGCGTACGAAGGTCTTCACGGTCTGAATAATAAGACCCAAGAACACTTCGAAAACAGAACCTTCGTAGGTCCGTAAAAAAAGCAATAACTGCTCATTTCGTTGCGATCCTTTCATGTTTTTTTTTGTCCTCTGCCGTTAACCGCTCCCTTGCCTGAAGTAGTCCGGGGAAATTACGCAACATTACAGATTGGAACGTAGGCTGGTACCCCCACCAGACCCGTCGTTAAATAAGACGACTCCAAACTTACATGTTCCTACACCCGGTCATGTCGAACTGTATGTTCCTGGAGGTAAGATCAGACGAGTGTTCACACTACGGGGTGGGAGGGTCCCTCGACCATGTAATCTTGGAATACCCAAATTCTGCTGGGAGAGCGCAAAATATCGGCTCTAAAGAATCCTGGCAGAACCTGCAGCGTTGTTTGGACCCCTAGTTCCATGAGATACGCCTCGTCCAACTGACTGACGCAACAGTCAGCATCTAACGTGGTGCCTCCTGCCACCCTGGCTTAAGCTTAATGCCGGGGGGGGGGGGGGGGGGGGCGGAGGGGGCGGGGGATGCATTTCTTGGGCAATAAAAGTTCGTTCTTCCCCCTCTTTGTCCTCTCCCGCCATGTCTTCAAGATTATACGCCTTTTAGTTACCTTTTACTTTGTCGAACTTGCTGTCCATGGCCTCATTCCGCCGTTCTGCCTCCAGTCGCTTCGCTTTGATTCCGCGTGTTCCTTCACGGAGCTGCTCTTTCGGGGAGGCGCTCCTGGAGTGACGCTTCCCATGGCGAGGCTGACCAGCGCTTTTGTCGGGCGTCTTTGCAGCAGGAATCGTGGTTTCCCGTTGCTCAGGCGAGGCGCCTTTGCTTCGAGGCATCTTGCAACCACCGCTGCATGGCGACCACGGAAGAAAATGTAAACCGCTTTGAACTGCATTGCGCTACAAGGGAACGCTGCCAACCAATTCGCGAAGTGGACTGGTCAGTACTGCATGTTGGGAACTATCTCAGTAAACAAGAATCATTAAGGTGTGCGGCTGAGGTTAAACTGCAGTTTGGACGTAGCTTGAGAGATTCACTGTCTCCTCACGGAGATTAACAATAGTATGTGCGCGTTTATTGTTTATGATAAGCTTCTATATACGGTGATCCAGCGGCGACACAAAGGGAAAGACGTGGTAGCAAGGATAAGTAAAATCTTTAGACAAGTGCTGAACGTTGCAGTAGTGTTGGGTTGTGAGATACGACGACGCCGGCGCCGTTCTACAGGGAAGAGTTTCTTCACATAATCCTCGTTACCATGAACCCGACAGTGGCGGGTCGAGTCAGGGGATCAAGTTGAGCAAGGTCAGCCCAACTCGATCACTGGTTGTTTACATGAACTCTGTTTTTGCGAGTCGAAACCGGTTCAACTGCAGCGACACCAAGCGTTGAGCAGCGCAACGGGAGAGGGCAGTGGCAGCCTCCAAGATTGCAGCACGGCATCGCCATCTGGATCAGTGGTAAGGCGCTTGTCTACGGAGCCGGTGTACCCGGGTTCGAACCCGAACGCGGCGGCCGCGTTTCGATGGAGGCGAAACGCAAAAGGCGCCCGTGTGTTGTGCGATGTCAGTGCACGTTAAAGATCCCCAGGTGGTCGAAATTATTCCGGAGACCTCCACTACAGCACCGCTTTCTCTCTTTCTTCTTTCATTCCAACCTTCCTCCCTTCCCTTACGGCGTGGTTCAGGTGTCCACCGAGATATGCGAGACAGATGCTGCGCCATTTCCTTTCCTCAAAAACCAGTTTACCAAATTGCGGCCGTCTTGGAAGCGCGACGGCGCGAGCGAAAAAGAGGTTCGCGTTTATCCTCTCCCCTCCCTCTAACCCTACTCTTCGACTCAATCCGGTTCACATGCCATCTGCCGTTTGGGTCGAGTGAGTCAACCCACCCCCTGCAGCGGAGTTGACTGGACTCGCTCCCTCGACTCCCTGTCCCGACCTGCCGTGTTTACATGAACCCAGTAACTGGTTTTCAACTCAACTCCAACTCAACCCCGTCATGTAAACGTCGCCATAGAGTTCACTGTAAAAAAAAAGAAAAAAAAAATGGCTGAGAATTAGCTAAGGTTAAGCCTAGTCAGATGCGAAGCATATTGATGGCTAGGCTTGGTAATACATGGCTTTCTTTGGTTGAATACTTGGTCATTTTAATACAACCACTAGAAGTGTAGCAAGGATTGCCGTGGCAGCTATATACGGGATCATCGGTGAATTCAATGCAGAGTGTACAACCGCTGCCCCAGCACCGGCTACAACAGCATTCTTGGCACCCATGGAAAGTACATTGGAAACACCCTTAGTTATTCCACCAACGCCACCATTCCCTATAGACTGTATTGATGTACCCCCAGCAGCAGATGTGGAGCCTCCACCGCCGCGGCCGACCGCGCGAGCCGGCAGCCCATCTCTCCTCTGCTGTGACGTCATGTTGTCACGTGGTGTCACGTGGTCACGGTGGTAGCTCCACCGCCGCGCTCGACGGGCTGTAGTGTAGCTCTAGTAATATGCTTCGCATAAAAACTGGAGAGTCTGCCTGCGGAGCCCAAAGCTCCTCTCTTCTCAATGCGCTTTGAGAGGAGTCGAGTCTACCATCTAGCACTACCGACCCTTTTAGCGCAGTGAACTGGAGCCATCTTTGCAAAATTAGGAAAGAAGCTAGCCACTGTACGGGACACGACAGTTTCAGAAGCGTCACGAAGCTCACGTGGCACCCCAGCAGTTAATGACATCACCGTCGTAGCAGTGAGCCCGCTGACGTGACATCTTGTGCAAGCTACGCTAGGCCTGTACGGCGTTCTAGTAGGTCTGATCGACCCCCTCACTCCCACGGATCAAAGAGGCAGGGGCTCACCGAAGGTGCGTCGCGGTGCAACAGGAGAAGCGATGGTCCCAGAGCGCCGGACGAAAGAATCGCAGAAGGGGTCAGCAAAGGGCTGCTCGATGCGACTGCACGGTGGCACGAAAATCTTCTTCTGACGCATCACGAGATCGCGCTAGCACGGGTCCGAGTCTCGTGGTCATTTCGAGCATTGATGATGATGATGATGTCGTCATATTTAATGGCATTGGCTCACTCTAGGCAGCTCCTTCTTCTTCCTTCTTGCGACGAACTGAGTGCTTGGTCCTTGAAAAAAACTGAGATCACCGCGGCGACCAGCATTGGAGCAACGAGAAACCAAAACGTCCCCATACTATATCGACGTCCATGGCTGTTCTGACGTCCATCTACTATATCAACATTCATGGATAGTGTGACGTCTAAGTGTATTTTATCGCTTTTTTTTCGCGTTTAATCAATTGCCTATTTACACCTCATCAACCAAATTTTCCCATGGCAATACTTTACCACACACTAACTGTTACAATCAAACTTTCACACATGTCTCTTCAGAGAACGACGTAATCGTGCGGAAAATTTGCGGACACCTTTTGCTACGGGACAGAGCGATATAATGCTTTCGCATTAGTAAGACGGACGACTCACTGCGTACGTTCAGAAGCCTTCAAGCGCAGATGCCGAGGATATGCCTATGATTTCCACACTTTATACCTCTACCAAAGGCACAATTTAGGAAGCATGTGCCTGTCCGGTGCCGGTATATATCTCGTATCAACCACTTGAACTGTATTTATATCTGCTGCGAAAACGTTACTACGAAAGGCGCTCCGACGAATCTATTCCTAAATAGATTTGGATAGCCAGAGGAGAAAGACGTGTCGGCGAGCGAAGTGTAAGGAAGAAACGGAGTGCCATGCAAAGCAGTGTCCGAGGAGTGCTTGGAGTAATTGTGACAAATTCATGTCCGCCAATTGCACAGAGGTGCGCAGAGTTGGCGCTCCTATCTTACTTCGCGATAATGATTAATCCTTTGATAAGCTTCTATATTTCTGGCATACTAAAAGCCATTCGACAGCAGCCGTCGCTGGACTAAACCAGCTTACTATGGCGTACACCTAATATAGAGACTATATGCAGGTTTATAGTGACAGCTCTGCGATGACGCCCACATCAAGAGCGGGTGTTATAACTACTCAGCCGACTATTAACCGCTATGTTTTAGATGAGCAAATGACATCAGCTGGTGCTGAGCATGTGACACTGTGGGAGGCTATTCGCCACATCCGTGGAGTGTCTCCTGAAGCTGGCTGCATATCTTCCGACTCTAAACTTGTGCTGTAAAATCTTGAATACTTTTCACGGTAAAGATACTGCCAGTGTTTCTCGGGATGCAGAACGTGCTCAAGAAAAAATGCCAAGATATTGCAACACTGTGTGCTGCGCAGAAATTAGAATGCTGATGCAGAAAAAATGAGCTTGATCAGCAATGACCTTCGAACAGCCGTACCGTTTGCAAAAGCAGACGCCATCTGTTTTCTTTCCAATTTGCTGTGGAGTGCGACCCTGAAACACTTGGCTCGACCAGAAATTCGACATATGCGTCTCAAAAGGCTCTATCTTACCATGACCTTCCCATCCTGCCTGGAATGTCGCTTATCCATGAAAGACTCCTCCAGAGAATGAGACTGTCCGTCGCTTCATGCGTAGATATCTGCGTTTAATTGCACTCGTGGACACTTTAGACTGTTGGTCTTGTTGCATCGTCGCGACCGCAGAGTATGAAATCGTTTTACGTCCTGTATATGAGCTCTAAAGACTGAGGTTGGCCGTTTCCTTGGCGCATTTCGACGGTATGTCACTCTTGGAGAATATTGTACCGGGCACCCGATCGAAGAGATGGACAGCTCTCCAGACAATGCGTGCCCTTCTTCGTTAGTTGAGCAGCCCGACTTTCACCTCGTAGTTGGGACTTAGAGCACTCGTGATGTCGCTGGCTGTATTCCGCTTTCTTCTACCTGCGTCGTCAGCCCAGTGCCTTCCGGTGTCCATCGGTTCTTTTATTGGTACAAGATTTTCTTCCTACCCTTGTGCTCAGCTCTACTGGTGTGAAATGCTCGAAAAAGGGTCTTTAGCCAGCCTCACCACTCTTTTCTTTTGTTCTCTTCTCCCCCGTCCCCAGTGCAGAGTACCAGGACAGATGAGGATCGTTCAGGCTGACCTCCCTGCTTTCCTCTTTACATAAACCCCTCCCTATCTATGAAGGTAAGCTGGGTGTCATGGCACGCAGTGACTGCTGATAAAATGTGTCCTGACTGTTGTCGACGCTAACATGTTTTGCCTAGGTGACCGTTCCAGATAAGTTCGCTTCTTTACATGGGGAGGCTGCGATTAGTTTTAAATTGAATGTTCCGATATGGTCATTTACGCTTTCGTCCTTAATTGCACTGGCAGTATTCATCTAGAAGATGCTGTAGATCTTTCTCTAATGTGTCTCTGTAACGAAGGATGAAATCTGGTTTCAGCGAACGTAAACGACACATGGATGCTAAAAATAGGGATGTAAATGGATAACACATTCATGCATTGAAATGTTCCTCTGCTTCCTACATGCTCTGCAAAGGATCACGCAAGAGATTTATCCAATATGCAAGCAGACAGTTTAGCGCAAGTGCGAGCTGGCGATGTTGAGAGGCCGAGACGTGCTAACAGCTGCTGTCAGTGCAGTGCAATGCCGTGCTTAAAGCTCTGCTCAGAAAGCATGAAAAATGACTTTCTTTAGATGACGAGGCAAATCTGTCTCAGCACTGCAGGAACCCCAACAGCACTACACTCTAAAAACTATGTCATTTTTTGGCGTGCAAAAATAAGGAACCAGCGTGATATTTTAGAGGCGCACCTTATCATCGGAAAAGCGGATGCCTGTGTTAGTGACACTTCAGTTAGCTTGTGCGAGAAGGAAAGTAGATTTTTAAACTCTTTAGAGCACTCACAGATAAATATCGAAAGCGCAGCTTGACGGGCGTCATTAACCTGAAATAAAAATTGGCTTTGAGGAAACTAAATGACGCAGTAACTGTCTCAAATGTCCCGGTGAAGAAGAAAGGAAGAAAGAGGTGCCGTAGTGGAGGTCTCCGGAATAATTTCGACCACCTGGGGATCTTTAACGTGCACTGACACCGCAGAGCACACGGGCGCCTTTTATGTTTCGGCTCCATCGAAGCGCGGCCGCCGTGGTCGTATTCGAACCCGAGTACTCCGGCTCAGGGGACGAGCGCCTTAACCATGGAGCCATCGCGGCGGGTATCTTTAACCTGTTATTATTTTTTTTCTCTTTTATCATGCCAAGTGTTATGTGCGCGCCTGAAGCACATCGTACAGGTTGTGTATGCCATAGTTGCTTCAGTCAGTGTTTATACACTTCGGTGTCCTTGTCCAGTACGAACAGCTATAGGTGCGCTGCGGAGGGATGAACGCATACGACAAAGCACGTTTTCTCTCACTGCAGAAAGTGCTACTATGATTTTTTTTAGTGTAAACGAGTGGCTTGGTGAATGCAGCTGAATAATACGGGACGCAGAAGGACGGGCAGACTTGCACAAGCGCAATAGCAAGCTTCTTGAACACTATAGCACAGGCACCGTGCATATAATAGGGAGTGCTTGTGCGTGCGAGCATGCGTGTGCGTTAAGCAGTTTCTTCTCAGACGTAATCACAGAGTGAGAAAGAGTGACGCATTTTATTAGTATAAAGTTTTCGTCATTGCCTAAGTGCAAGTTACTGTGAAGCAGCGGGAAGGAGCAGGCAACTATACTTGTTGTTTCCTCTGGAGCGATGGCATACACACTCAGTGGGGGATCGGCCAGGGTTAGGTGCAGATCTAAACAGGACGAAAATTCACCTAGACTTACCTCAAGCGACTCATGAATAATAATTGAAGAATCTTGTAAAACAACGAATTTGAGAGATTCTGTGGAAATTGGAATGAAAATTGAGAGAACAAAGAGGTGGGGCTTAAACTAAATTAATTACAAAGTCATGATAATAAATAAATAAATAGAGTTTGAGCGAAAAGTAAAAGGAAAGAAGAGTTAACATAAAAATCTCCCGGCCTTGATAACATACATGTGAAGAAGCTCGCACATCAGCTTAAGGGCACGCCCTTTAACTGTTGCACCGAAGGAGAGGAGGACGGGAATAGCAAACGGCGGTTCAAATTGAGCGAGGAGAATTTGTAACTACTTAATTCTCGGCCGTGAAAACCGCCGGCAGGATAAGATGAAATGGTCTGAGGATTCAAGATTTCCGTATGGCGCATGAGGATTCGACGAGGTGAATCCATAACGGCATAAATAAGATTGAGACGAGGAATCCTGCTCAGGCATTCGGCGAGGCAAAAAAGAAGACGGCAGCAACGCGCGCGAGAAAGATACGTTGCCCCAGTAGAAGAAGAAGAAGAACACGGTCGAAATGTCTGGTAAGGAAGCCAGGCCCATCGTGCCTCCCGGGTTTTTTTCTAACGACGAATTGCAAGCAAGAGCATTGTCTTGCAGGAGTTGATGATGGCTGCAACCGCCCTCCGCTCCTTTTCAGCGGTCACTGCAGGCGCTTCGACTTAGCGCACCCTGAAAGCTGTTGCTTGCTTAAATAAGCACAGCAATTCGAGCACTAGCATTCAGGCAGCACCAAAACCGCATGTTGTTCTCTCGTTGGAGTCGCAAGTCTTTACAACCGAGCGACAGCAGTTTGTACAGTTTCCCTTACGGCAGCGAGGCACTGCCCTTGTTTTGGCGTTACGAGGGAGCCGGCTGGCACTCGAACATGACGCCGTGAGATAATTGTTATGCAGACTCGATTACACCTGCTTCTCTGAGCGTATCCTGGTAAGCTTCCTTCTGCTACTTTCTACATGAGTGTTCTGTTGGCGAAAGCAGTCCAACTGATTGCCCTAACCGGCTAAGCTTTGGAATATAGCGCTTCTGTTGTGCCTGCTCTCAACCAGCATCGGCCTTATTTGCTCCATTGCACACGTGGTCCGTATAGAAAAATTAAGGGAGGGCGCTATTTCATTCCTACATTTTTCACGCGTTAACTGACATTGCTAGCTACGGCGTGTGCATGATGGCAAAGGGCGCAATTGAGCTTTCTTGAGGAAACAAACAAACAAAATCGAAAGCATGATTACACTTGAAACTGATTCGCGTGCTCCGTTTTGAAGTCCGCACCTGTCACGAAACACGCATTGAAACGACTTCGGTTTATTAAAGCCTGTGGGAGGAAGGCGCTCAACAAAACCCCCTCCTCCAGCGCATGCGCACAACTGTTGCAACTCGGTTTCGCCTGCACTCCGCGGCGCCGGCTCCTTCTGTGACGTCACGCCAGATGGCGCGGCGAGCGGCGTCCGCCAGCTGCGGCGGTAGCTAGGCAACGGCTCAAGGTCACGGTGCGGCCACGGCGAAACGGCGAGACTTGCGCGTAATGTAGCTCTCGCTACAAAACTTCAGTTTGCAATGGCGCAGTAATGGGATGCTTAATGCTCCATCCTGGCACAGACATGTTTTAGGTCATTTTCCTTGAAGCAGTACAGGCTGCCTTCTTGTGCAGGACGATCGCCAAATAGCGCTGTGTGAGATCTTGAAGGGGCTAAGTTGAAACGTGCAGAGGCATAGCATTCCATCGGCATCCGTACTAGATGAATTTCAGCCTTGTGCGATATACAGGGTCTGTCCTGAAAGTAAGGAGACTAGTCGCGGCGTGGCGCGTGCATGCTCTAGGTCGGGAAACCGCTTTTGGGGTAAGGAGCGGGGACCTTCAGCTTAGCAGTGCAAAGACCTCAGTTGGCTTCGAGGAGGTCAAGCGAGTGGACGTGCTCAAACGTGTACCCTTGTTTCGTCGCTGCGTCGAGGAAACCATGGAACAGCGCGACGCGGTGAAGCTTTGCAATAAACTGAATAAATCACCGACCGAGTCATTTGACAGCATGTGGTAATGATGCAATGTCCGGATCGCAAGGGTTCCAAAGGCACAAAACATTTACAAATGGCCGTGAAGACGTTCAGGACCACACAGTCAACGTTACCGTCCGTAACCGTCATCGACAGGCGCCTGGACCGCTGCTTGTTGTGAACGTCGTCACGGCCGTTTTAAATGCCTTGTGCCATTAGAACACACGACGTGGACATTGCATCGTTCCCACATGCTGTCTTGATCACGTTGATTGACTCGGTAGGTGACTTACCGAGCTTATTGCAAAGCTTCACCGCGTAGCGCTGTTCTAACGTTCGCTCCATGGATTCCTCGACGCAGCGACGAAATATGGGTACACGCTCGAAGATGTCCACTCGCTTGCCTGCTCGCAGCCAACTAAGCTCGTCGCATTGTGAAGCTGCAGGTTCCCACTCCTTCCCCAAAAGCGGTTTCCCGATCTAGCGCGAGCACGCGCCACGCCGCGACTAGGCTCATTACTTTCAGGACAGACCCTGTATTACGTCAACAGCATGAAGGAATCTGCAAGTGAATTCATTAAAGCTTCTTTTACTAAGCACTGACTGCGACAGTAATTTTTGGTTTTGCAGGAAGGCTTGTGTTTACGCCAGGCGCTTTTTTAATACAAATGCTGTATGTAATATTTATAGCGAGTATTTTTCGAATGACTTGCTCATTTTTTTCAGGAGACAAGAAAACCCGAGCTGGTGAAACTAAAGTGCCCAAAGAGTAAGCATTACTTATGAAAACGCCATTCACCTGGCTCAAGCGTACTAAAGAATGGACAACTGGGGCCGTATACTATAAGCTGTGCTTTTTAAAATTGTCATTTCGCGTCCGTCTCGTCATCTGTCATTGGTCGCTCAGATATATCCGCGGCATTCAAGCGTCTATGGAAAGCGACACAGCCATTGGGTGATTGGCGACCGAACTCACCATTGGCTGGCATTGACTGCGATATGCAGCCACTGGCGAGGTGCATTGCATCGCTCGGTCAACATCAGGCAACCGGACCTGCCCGCTGGCGGCCGTTGGCTGCGGTATGCATCCAACGGCGAGTTCCTTTCGCTTTCTACGGATGCTTCAAAGCAGTGGGTACATCTGTGATTGACGACAGAGGGCCAGACAGACTCAAAATAGCCATTTTAAAATGGCTATGTTATAGAATATGCCCCTGGGCAGCTTGGGATGTACTCACGTTTTCCCACCATAAGGCTGTCACAGAAAAGGAATTGTGGGGATAAAACTTGCTTCACCTCCGCGTTCAATCTTCCTTTTACGCGCACGGAGAAAACGAAACTATCCAAGGGCGTCCGCAGAGCTTTTTTCAGGGGTCGTGATCCATTTGTATAGCCATGATTTATTGTGTTGATAATCTTGCGGTGTGGACCCAAATCGTTTAGAAAACTCTTTAAGGAAGGCCCTGAGGAAGTGATCTAGAAAACTGGCGTCAGCTGGCCTTGTTGTTTGGCTATTCATGCTTTAATTAAATAACACGCCTATCGAGGCCGGAACCTCTAATCTGGTAATTTCGTCCCCGCCATAGCATCAATTTAATCACTTGAGATAATGCTCTAGTACCACAAACTAAAGCAAACAGCTACAACAATGTTGCGGCGTATAAATCAGCCGTGGTAGCGCGATTAGCTGAGCGAATTTCAGAATGCAGCTGTTTTTTTACCAGTGAGTTATTTGAAGTGATGAAATCGCTGATACGGAGGTGCTTACTGGACTATTTCATTTCATATTCGTTCAGGCCGAAAAACGAATACCAGCCGATGACATTTGCTTGCGTACGCGACTTCAGTAATAGCTACGTACCACCCGAAACGTACCAGGCCCGACACTCCCGTTTCTGTTTACAATTACGCGGCACAACGACATCTACCAGCATGCAAGGTTGCCAGGTTCAAGACCGGTTTCATCGCTAGCTTCAGCGAATGTTTCAGCATCTAAAAACTACGAGCAGTTGGAGCGTGTCCGCATTGGCTATTTCTGTACACAGGACGAATGCGCAGCTTTCCCCTCTGAATCAGAATATTAACCCTCCTTCTCAACTGACCCGTTGGACGGCTCGATTCCTTTACTTGTCGCGATGGCGCAACACTTGCTTGGAGCGGTGTCCTCTGTCAGAGCACGAACTGTACAAAGCATTCCCGAAAGATACTGTAGAAAACACCAGTTGGCGAAGGAAAATGAACAAAAAACTCTCCTCTCATTTCTAATGACGTCGCTAGTTCCGGGGTGCTGTTCCCTTCTCTACACACATGCCGAGCTGGCACGAAAGGGAACAGACTAGAGTCAGGATAGTGCTTGACCTGCCGAATTTCCCTGGCGCTGAAATCAAGGAGGTGTCGGCTTAGTTAAAAAAAAAAAAACTAGCACAGGTATAGAGCTTGTTAAACCTAGTCATTCGAGTGAAAGCTCTGTTAAGCATGGTTACGCATGGTTCGGCGCCGGAGTCGGCCCGGTGCGCGCCTCATTCATGGCGAGACTGAGCGTCCGAGCGCCAGCGAAGCAGCTGTTATACCTTCCCGTTAATCACGCGGTACAGCAGCGGCGAGGCTCCGAGCGAACGCATCTGCGGCGCCTCTCCACAGCGAGTCACGTGCTATGACGTCACTTGCCACACCTCCGCTCTGCCGGCTCAAGGTCAAACGCGCGCCAAACTTGACCTTGGGAGTTGTAGTGCGAGAAGTAGAGCTTTCGCTCTAAAAGTACTCACGCGCGCGCAGTGAGCAGTTGGGCTACCAGGTGTCGTGGCTGTCGCGGTGGTTGCCGGCGGCCAAGCAGAAGTACGGAATGTTCCTCGCCGTCGTCTGCGTCACGGCGCTGGCTGCGGCTACGCTGTTCTCCTTCGCCGGCATGACCGAACAGGGAGGTGAGAAGCCGAACACTTGCCTTCTTTGCATGACACTTTTGCAATGAAGCACCGTGGGCCGTTTTAACTAATTAAGATGACGACAACTATTAGACTTTCTTTCACCGACTCAATTTCGCGACGTCACACTGTTATCCCGAATGGCTGAATTTTCGGCTGCCTGGGCCGCAAGATCGTACGACACCGCTGTAATGCATGCCAATGTTATTTCAGGCCGGAACTTACCAGCTGACCAGAGAGGTACGCTATTAGTGAGAAGTAAAAGCGCATCTCACAAACGAGAAACAGCTGTCACCGCCTTAACCGGATGACGCCACCCCTAGCACAAACAGCGTTTTTAAACAGGCAGCTGAGTGACCGCCGGCATACGAGCCTTCCTCCTAGAGGTCGTTTAAGCCCATTCGTTCCTTGAACGTGGCAGATCACATGGTGGGCTATAAAAATCTAGTCCTGACCTCAGAAGTAGTTTAGACGCGTTCAGTTGCTGCGAGTTCTTGTTTATTGCTAGGCTTAGTTCTTACAAGATGAATAATGAACGAAAGCAGGATACTCTTATCAACAATTTGCTGCGTTGGCTTGATGACAATAACCACTTAGCTGTATCTTGGATGTTTCCACCGAACCCTGTCGTTATTTTTCAACGTAACATTCAGAGTTAATTGCAAGTATAACATGTGCTCTTACATCAACACGCAGAAAGGCCGTTAATTACATATATCCGAGTTATCAACTCCAAGCTTACTAGCCACATTGGTTTATGGTTAATATAATTATACGCGCCAAAGAAACACTATTCACACTCAAGACGTGTCGTAGTGGAAGTCACCGGATTTATCTGGACCACATGTTGTCTTAGCGTGCACCAAAACCTCAGTGTATGAGCTTTTATTGCCACAGATACGATAGGAGTCACTCTTGCAACTGAACGTTCAACACCTGAATTAAGCGGTCAGACGAGGCGCGTGTTTAAACCGACACGGATTTCAACACTCAGTGCTACAGCTAAAAGTGAGGCATTCTATGGCTACATGCCTTAGCTTTCTTCCGAAGCAACGCTGTCAGTTTGGTGTTTTGACGCTGAGTGATGATTTGAACCAGGCCATGTACCCGGAGCTCAGCTAATGACCCCCAATCTATTAGCTGAGTCTTGTATATTTCCACTTTCCAGTTCGGCTCAAGAACTTTGACAACGAGGAGGGCATGCACGTCGAAGGTAAGAAAAAGGCGTTGTATTCACGGATCGCTCGCGGACTGCAGCCCATAGACAAAGTATAGACGGGCCCCTCTTATAACGAACCTGATGGTCGCGTGGGTTGTGTTCCTAGTATCCAAGGTTCGTAATAAGTGTGCTTGCCATTTTACAGCCTGAAATACGAAGTCCGTACAAACTGGCGTTTAATTGAAAAGCTCGTTATGCCCGTCGGCTTCTTCGAAGGAGCCCACATCACGGCGCTTTCTAAGCAGCTGTCAAGAGTGTTAATACATATTTCTCGCCGAGGCCCTAAGTGCCAACAAGTTGCTTTAAAATATTGTTAAACTAATCGTGGTTAAAACGTGCACGGCCGCCGGTGGCAGGTCGGCATCATCGTCTTCATCATCTTATTCTTGGCTGTGGCAGAATCTCGTCCTACACGTACAATGGCTTCGTGAGCGTACGGCTTTCCAGTGCCTACATCATTATGTGCGATGCCATCCTAGGTGCACTCATGCGGGGCCATCAGCGCATCACAATAAATTGTCCCATTCTAATGCCGCCGAGGTTTAGCAGCATCTTCAGTCGTTCCTGGCCCGTAAACAGTGCTGCACGAAAGCAGTCCTCGATGCCCACCGCAATCAGTCCTACCCACACGGCCTTAATCCGAAGCGGAAAGTCGCAACCTGGTGTGCCAACTACGGTAGTTTGTTGTACCCCAGATGCAGGCCAATTACCTAATCCAATATTTTTTCTCAGGTAGTACGCTCCGTGTTAGGAATAAGCGAGCGTTCCATATTATGAGTAGGCTCGAAATAGTGTAGAAATTCTCGGGAGTACATAAAAAATTACGAGGAACCTTAGCGGCTAAAGTGGTGAAAGGCGAAAGCCTGAGTGCTGCATTCTGCTACCCGATTGTTCACTTCCCATTTTGTTGGTGCATTAATTAACTGCTCATTAATGACGCTTAAGCTTCGCCTTTAGGAGTGGAACGCGACAGCGTGTTGCAGCGCTGCCAGGGAGTCCACGGAACGCCACCATCCGTTAGGCGCGATGCCTTGCCCTTTGAACGCAACGCTTTTTGAGGAAAGGAAATTCTCTGTCATCTCGGTGGATCCCCGAACCGCACCATACAGGAAGGGAGGAAGTGTGAGTGAAAGGAGAAAGAGGGGCCGTAGTGAAGAAAATGAAAATTGTATTGGAGGAAAGGAAATTACGCATTCAGTGTCTCACATATCTCAGTAGACACTAGACGAAAATTGTATTTGAGGAAAGGAAGTTGCGTAGTAACTGTCTCACATATTTCGGTGGACACCCGTCAAAATTCGCGCATGGTGACGTCACGACCATTTGGACCAATCAGAAACGCGGACAATACGACTTGCTCGTCGGTAAATTGGTTTTTGAGGAAAGGAAATGTGTCTCGCATATCTTGGTGGACACCTAAACCTCGCCGTAACGGGAAGGGAGGAAGATGGGAGTGAACGAAGACACCGTATTCACTAGACGCACCTTTGTTCATTCCAAACCATCGAGTTGGCATGGCGGAGTGGTAGCGTGCTCGACTCGCACTGCGGAGACCGGGGTTCGATTCCCAAGCTCGGCCAATTTCTTACTCAGTTTTAATTATTTATCTGGTCTGACTAGAAAGGTTAATTGGACTAATTGGTTATTAACTAAACTCAGTCAAACATTCTTGGAGCATCACTATACGATCCCTTTAATTGGTTGCATGGTTAGTAGCCGAAGTACAATTGGCCCCGTTTGAAATTCGCGCGCTGTGTCGTCACGACCGTTTCGACCAACTGAAAAGCGTGACATTTTCTGTCGACAGCTCCTGCTTACAACGATGAGGCATTAAAGGCTTCCGCCTTAAAATCAAGCAGGACGAGTACTGTCTAAGTTGCATTTTCTATTAGTCTTTACCGAGCATCACACAATTGAACATATTTTCGTATAACGGAAGAACATTCACGACCTTTGAGCTGTGCTTGCGTTCAGGGGAACGGTCGAAGCTGGAGATAAATTTCCGGGAGGATAGGGGCCAGGAGACTAAAGAATAATGAGACTTGAGTAAACGTCGTGAACGTGGGTGAAAGGTCAGTGGGTTACGTCGAAATTAGTACATCTTATAATGAAACTAAGGCCAACTGAACAATTTTCCTGTCTGGTTCTAATTTACACATTAACCAGCCGGATAAATCATATGGACGGCAACCATAGCGAATAAGAGCATAGGTCAAGCTTCAGCGGAGCGCCACGAGAAGACCTGTAAATTCAAATCGTGGCTGCCGGGTAAGTTTACAGGCAATCGAAACAACGGAATGGTAGTCTTGCTGGTTATGTAATGGGCTGGCGGTGGGTCGTAGCGTGTTAAAAAAAAAAATCTGAAATATAGGGTTTAACGCCCCGAAGCGACTATGAGCGACGACGAGTGACGGGCGCCGGATTAATTTCGAACGCCTGCGATTCTTTAACGTGCGCTGACATCGCACACCACACGGGCACCTTTTGCATTTTGCTTCCGTCGAAACGGGACCGCCGCGGCTTGGAGAGGATTACAGTGTTCACGTAATTCAGTATACACGTATCAAAAGAGTTCTGGCTTCTCACTGTCGCCGACAGTTCTTTACGTTTTTTGCGGTCTTCGTGAATGAATACTCCTCGGTCGGTCTAAAGTTCACATTTGTTGGCTCTGTATGGGGGCGGGGGGAAGATGGTAGATCTCTAAGCGTTCACGCTCAGGCCAAGCTCAGGCAGAGTACCATCATGATTTCAGGGCTTACCTGAAAGCCGTTTGAACAACCGGAAAATAATTCGCTAGACCAGTTGACTAACTTCATACTTATACTTACCGGATACTTATTGTAAAGTATGTGGTCATGCACTCATGTTAACACATCACAAAACTGCTGAGTTTCGCGTAAAAAAACAAACAAAAACCTACATGCCAGAGGTAGGGCACCCTCCTCAACAAACGACCTGTCTTTGTGGCGCCACCTACGCTACCTTTTCATCTCCTTGGCAAGAACTCTTACTCCAGTGAGCATAGGCCTCGACACGGCCAACTTAAGTCAGTTAAGACCTATTGTCACTTTCTGTGGTCACTTTGTATTGTTATTTCTATTGCCACTATGCCACTCTCTACTTCTTGCGCTGAGGCAAACAGGGGATGCGAGAATAAAATAAAACTAAAATGTTTGGCTGGGCTTGGGGTACGCGACGTTAAGGCACTTCATTTAGTTGCCCTTTGTAATGGCATGCTTGCTTGGACACTTACGAAGGACTACTCATTGGTGCCAAGGATAAGAGGCCTTTCATTACCTCCTACAGGCCTTGTGTACAGATCAATTCAATGAGTTTTGAGGAGCAGATGTGTGCGTTAAGCTTCGCTTGTGTCAGGAGCGTGAGACAATCCTGGAAATCCTGGGGAGTCTACACGTTCCCATGGACGACGTCTAAAGCATAGTGTACCCTGAGGGCTCCAGAACTGAGCGACGATTAGTGTTACGAGCACTGCTGAAGTTCTCAGAGTACACTGGTCTTATGGGTGAGTGGTAGGGACGCATTTCAGTCACTCAGGCAAAGCAGTTGCCGACAGGCCTCTGTAAGAATAATCCCGCCTGTATATTTACGCCACCAATCGCCGCCACCAATATGAGAATGTGCGTTGAACGTTAGTATGGTGCGGTCAGTAGAGGCATGACAGGTGTGCAGTCTGACAAAGGCTGCCGCAATTTATTATCTTCAATGAACCGAGTCTTCCGATCTGTGGTTTCCTTATCAACAGATTGACTGCTGTGCCTACCTCGCCTGAACATAAGAAATTGTGGAGTGGCTCGAGACTTTTCATTTCACTCTGGTGCTACTCACCTTTGCAGATTCCCAGGAAGAGAGCATGGCGGTCATCAGGAGAGCATTCGAGGAGAGCGGCAACGACGAGCGTGAGTTAATATAAAAGAAGCCGGGTACGCTGGCTAATGCAGAGGGCAGGGATAGTTGGTCACTCTATGTAGGATGCATTGCGGAAGCGCAAGAACAAAGAGGGACACTGGTGAGAGAATTTGTTTATGCATTCGTATCGTGGTAGCTACAGAATACTGCATTCCGAGAGAAGCAATGCGAATGAATTTCTAAACTGTCTACAGGGACTGCGTGTCAGAAGTATGATCACGTATTAGTACACGTGGACTGCTATTACCTTCCGCTTATTGCAGCGACAGAATTCAGCGCATCGGTTCTTGTGTCAGGTTTAAATGAATAAGCACGTACAATACATTCTTATAAATATGGTCTATAGATATCTATGACTTCTTAAAGACCCTAATACCTTAGCATAGATATCTGCTTTTGTCTAATATATTCTTTGCACAGTATATAGAAGAAGTCTGCTGAAAGTGTATGAACATAAATCTATAGATTCTCTACAGACTGCCTAATGAATTTGTATTGTCTACAGATTAGTCTATCGAAGTTGTCTATAGAACGTCTATAAGTCGTTATTGACAAAACATTGTGGACGGTCTATAAACTATGTAAAGAAATTTCTGCAAGCACAACTTACTAGTTTACTTCTTTTTCTCTTATGCAGAAAACGCGCCGAGCAAGTACTCAGGTAAGTACACGTTCAAGGGCATCTCTACAGTGCGTGCGACTAAACAGGTACGAAACCAGTTATTACTCTCTAAATCTGACAAAGAAGTAAAGTGCCATTTTGTATAGTAGTGCAGTACACTATGAGCAATATTTCCCTAAATTTCTTTTCAAAATTTATTCAGAAATAGATACATTTGGTACCACCACGCTTAGAGAGTATACTCTGTGGTACTGTACTTTGATCTGAGTGTGCTGCTGTTGCTGAGTGCGTTGGCTATCATAATATCCTTTCAATTTTGTTCCCGTGATGGCGTTCCCCCAAGCGTCGCCCAGCATCAACCTGCTGTGCCGCTTCTCGCCGCGGTACCGGGCGGGCATCTACCCGTACGGCGTCTGCTCGCACTTCATATACGCCAGCGTGCCCAGCCGACCAGGGCCGAACGTGGCGAGCGACAAGGACGTGCTCTACAACTACGACCCAGGTGCGCCCGCACAACCCACGTGGCCATATCCTCGGGCTCCAGCGTCCAACTCTCCAACTGAAAGAATGGTTTATGGGGGATTAACGTCCCAAAGCGACTGAGGCTATGATGGACGCCGTAGTGAAGGGTTCGTTTAACAGTACCTTTTGCTGTGCTAGTTGGTGTGATATTGTGTTCAGGAAAGTAAAAACAGCGCTAAATTCTACATGGTTCTACGTGGTTTGTGTAGAATTTAGCGCTGTTTTTACTTTCCTGAACCGTAGTGAAGGGCTCCGGAAATATCGACCCCCTGGGGTTCTTTAACGAGCACTCACATCTCACAGTACGCGTACCCCTAGAATTTCGCCCCCAACGAAATTCGACCGGAGCGGCAGGGATCGAACCCGCGTCTTTTGGGTCAGCAGCCGAGTGCCATGACCACTGAGCCACCGCGACGGCCACGAGCTGAAACAGTGAGTTAAAGAAACAGTCCCCAGCTAGCTCACCACCGAGTTTTGTCGAAGTATAATTACCCGCTCCATAGAAACGAAGAAGTGGCAGCGATGCCTCTGCAGCATATCATCCCTGGCCCCAGTGAAGACACCTACTTCCACCAATACCTGAGCTATATGACCAGGCATAACACAATGCAGACAGCACCTCCTTTTCTCTTCATGCTTAATAGTTGTTTGTCTAAGTGCCCAGGGCAAAATGGAATTGCAGAGAGCAGCGGAGATATGAATATGACAAAAACAGTTATAAAGAAGCAGTGCGAAACTATCGCGGTACTTTCCCTACCGTGCAAATTGGCCTCATTATGCCCGCTTGTCATGTCCGAAGGGAAAAGTACGCAAGACTGCGTGTAGCGTCATGCATACCCATATGTCAGGTGTCGGACGGGCGTTGTATATGAGGTTCCCCTAACCTGTGGAAGGGCATACATCGGTCAGACGGGCCGATGTTTAAATGGCCGCTTAAGGCAACACCAGCTTTCTATGAAGACAAATACAGGATCGAATTTAGCCCTGCACTGCGCCGCCTGCCCGGAGGCGACACGCGACAAGCCGTGCCTACATTTGCTAACGAAAACAAAAATTTTAAAGAGAAGCAGAGTTCAGGCCGCACGTGAACTTGCCGAGGCGTTCGATCAACCTTTCGATCAACCTTTATCAAAAGGAAGGCAGATATCTGAACTGCGCATGGTCCCAGATATGACGATTGAAGGCATGTAAGATGTGCTTCCTTTCATATGAATTCAGTCGCGAGTCTGTGCTTGTTGTTTGTACCTCCACGTCCTTGTTTTTGTGTGCGCAGTATATTTTCAAGATATGTCTTACCGACTCGCCCAGCAACGCACTCTTTTGAACTACGTCTTACAGTTTGCTGGCACTAAAAAGAGCTACACATGTGCTTCCTTTCATATAAATTCAGTCGCGAGTCTGTGCTTGCTGTGTGTACCTCCACGTCCTTGTTTTCGTGTGCGCAGTATATTTTCAAGATATGTCTTACCGACTCGCCTAGCAACGCACTCTTTTGAACTACGTCTTACAGTTTGGTGGCACTAAAAAGAGCTACACAACGAGTGATGTAAGGAGTGCCGACTGGGGTGTGCCGCACGTCACTCGACACTGCGATCATGCCACGCTGACGTCACGAGTTTAACGTTTTACTGGAACCGTATTCCATAAGCTTTCCATTTTGAATTCAATTACGAATATGAATTTAGTCGCGAGTCTGCGCTTGTTGTGTGTACCTTCAGGTCCTTGTTTCTGTGTGCGCAGTATACTTTGAAGATATTTAAGACGTAGTATAGAGGGGCAGCGGCGTTCGACTCGCTATGCCGACGCAGGCGCGTTCAAGAAGTTCCTCCACGTGCGTGAGACGGCGGGCGACGTGCGCCTTCTGCTCTCGGTGGAGCTGAAGTCGATGCTGCACACGGGCTGGTCTCCGCAGAAGCTCGCCTCCGACGCCCGCGTGTGGCTCGACCGCAGCGGCGTCGACGGGCTGCACCTGGCGGGACTGGACCTGCTGCCCAGGAACGTGGAGAACGTCACCCGCATCATCACGGTACCCGAACCGCCTTCTTTTAACACTGAGAAGAAAAAACAAAACAAAAAATTCAGGGGGCACTTTGACTGTCTAAAGTGCGTAGAGGCGAAAGCGTTTTCCGCACCACTTTCAGTGCTTCTGTGGCACTGGTGGCGTCACATGTAATTGAGTACTAATTACTAAGTGATGACAAATCACTAATTAATGGTTAATTACTGATTAATGCCTGAATACTAATTAACTGCTAATTAAGCTTAAGCGTAAGCTTCGCCTTTAGGAGTGGAACGCGACAGCGTACGTGTTGTAGCGCTGCCAGGGAGTCCACGGAACGCCACCACCCGTTCGGCGGCGCGATGCCTTGCCGTTTCAACGCAACGGTTTTTGAGGAAAAGAAATGGCGCAGTAAATCTCTGTCATCTCGGTGGACACCTGAACCGCACCGTAGAGGAACGGAGGAAGTGGGAGTGAAAGAAGAAAGACGAAGATGGCCCCTAATGAAGAAAATGAAAATTGTATTTGAGTAAAGAAAATTACCCAGTAACTGTCTCACATATCTCGGTGGACACCCGTCAAAATCCAGGGGGGGGGGGGGGGGGGGGGCACTTTTTTGACCTAAAGTGTGGTCACTGATGTGTGGTTAAGATGTTAAGCTTCGCCTCTAAGAGTGGAACGCGACAGCGTCTTGCAACGCTGCCAGGGAGTCCATAGAACGCCATCGCCCATTCGGTTCTACGCCTCGCTCGTCGGTAAATTGGTTTTTGAGGAAAGGAAATGTATTTCTCTCTCATATCTCGGTGGACACCTAAACCTCGCCGGAAGGGAAAGGAGGAGGATGACAGTGAGCGATGACACCGTATTCACTAGACGTGCCTTTGTTCATTCCAAACCATCGAGCTAGCATGGCGGAGTGGATAGCATGCTCGTCTCGCACTCCGAAGACCGGGGTTCGGTTCCCGAGCTCGACCAATTTCTTACTAGGTTTTATTTATTTACATGGCGTGACTAGACAAGTTAATTAGGCTAATTGGGTAATTAAGCAATTAACTAAGCTCAGTCCCACTTGGAGCATCACTATATGGTCCCTTCAATTGGTTGCATGGATACTAGCCAAAGTACAATTGGCCCCGTTTGAAATTGGCGCACTGTGACATCACGACCGTTTCGACCAACTGAAAAGCGTGACATTCTCTGTCGACAACTGCTGCTTACAACGATGAGACATTAAAGGCTTTCGCCTTAAAATAACAGTCAATTCAGCTTACGTGGCAAAATGCGAAGCATGTGCCCTAGCACGCCGCGTGCCATTTCGCTTTCGGTTCGAGGCTGGGGTTTCAAGGTCAGGTTTCAGGCAAAGATCTGCGACATCGGTGATTGGGGACACCTTTGGTAACACACTATGAAATCTTGGGACCACTTAATTAACAAACCTTAGGGGGCCACTGCGACAGCGGTGTGGTCTGGATCCATTGCGCACTGATGGAAGTTGATGGAAATAAAAGCAATTAAATTCAATTCCCCTACTGAAAAAAGTTGTATGAGACAATGACTTCATACAGGCTTAGTCACACAACTGTCATAGAATTTGTATGATATTGTATGATATCTGAGTGATAAATGTATGATTTTGCAAAAATATATTACAGTTGTAAGGTAATTTTGAATGATTTGTATGATAAGTATAGAACAAACTGTATGAGTTTATTGCATCATACAGCTTTTTTGAGCAGGGATCAAAACGTGAGGCGTGGTCAGTTGCATTTTATTTCTTAGTGCTGTGCTGTTCATTGCCGTTTTCCTATTCTTTTGTTGCTTAGGTACGTCGTATTATGATGTATTAGCTATGTGGTCTGTATTGCCTGTTTTCTCATGCTTGGTTGCTTAGGTGTATCGAGTTATGTGCCGTGTTTATTTTTCACTGCAATACCGAGCTTATTATGCAGGGTGGAGGCTGCAAAAACGTGGAGGTTTTTGTTTCTGCTAGCAAAATTAGACCAATTAAAAAGCATTTCCCAACAAGGTGAGTGTCAGCTGCCGCAGGATCACGGCCATCGTGAAAGATGACTGTCGGCAAAAAGCTAATGCTATGTAAAAGAACCCAAGAACTTCAACTGACCTACTGCAGCATTGGCGCATGAAAGAATATTTATTTCGCTAGGCTTTTTATGCTGTGTCGCTTGGTATGCATTCGCAGTTTTACCGTTCGTAGACTCTCAGAAGTTATATAAGTGGCTGATTTAAATCATATAGTCATTGCGGCTTTCTTTTTTATTACATATACTTTCTGGATTTCATGAATATAGGGGCCACTTTAGAAAAAAATTCTATGGAGTTTCCAACATATTTTAGACGTTTTCACTGACGACATTACACAGTCAATGAAAATCGTATTTAAATATCAACTAGAAGCGCTGAGGTGTTTGCTCACGGAAAGCCGCCCAAGTAATTTACACCTAACAGAATGTGCAAAACACCAAGAAATTTTTTTATCCTCGCGATTAAAGAAGTGACAGTTGTACTGCTGCCCTTATTAAATGTGTTCATTCTCAAAGCCGGTTGAGTAACGTGACCATAGATGGTATACTCCCGAGTGCACCCACCTCCCGACTAACGTAGTCCTGATGACGTACTCTAAATGAAATAACATACTGAAATGAACACGGGAGACAAACTGAAGCTGGCCGGTATCGATTTAGCACTGAGTTCTGTTGACAAAAACGATATTTTCAAAAGACAGAGGAACAGCTTTAACAAGTTGGCGAAAAACGGGAATGAAAATGGAATCGAGGTGCCACCCCTGCCGGGCATTTTTCAAAGAAGCAAGCTGTTATCTTTCAGCCTCGGATCTCTGGAGCCCGGTTGCTCTGCCACTCAGTTCCAAACGGTGATCACGGATCATACTCTCTAGCTGTTAGTGTCGCTAGTTTAATCATATGGCGGGGAAAAGTGTTCAACTATTTAAATCCAATTCTCTCAGCAGATTAGCGACCGATTCTCTAAGCTGATTAAGTTGCCGAAACACCAACATGCTTCGTTTTTTGCGATTGTGCATTTTTTCTTCATTCGCTGCAAAAAAAAAAAATACGCAGTATGTCAGCCCACGAAGATCATCATCAACCAGGCTGTTGACTCAAACACGATCAATCATTTCTACATCAATAAAAGGGTCGTCTTCACTGTATTCTTTGTTTTATTTTTATTTTGTTTTGAGGGAAGACGTCTGCAGCATTGGTTTAACAATCTTTCTTCCTGAGGGATGAAACACGACACAATATTTCGTTGACCGCTTGCAATACCAGCCGGGCTACACGCATGCCTTATGAATTTAGGTTCCAATTATCATTCACGTCTTTATTTTTCATATGCGTTGCCATGAGAGGAAGGATGATATTCTTCGAAAGGATATGGCTGCTAGTGTCTTTTGTTCACGCATAGATCCAATAAACACCGCGATGGCAAGAAACTTGAGCATAGAGTTAGTATGATAGCAAAAAGAGTTATTGTAGTGGGCACTGTCTTGGATATTGCACGTTTTAATCGCAGATTTTAGAAACAAATTAAATAAGCATAACCCTCGGACTCTATACCAGAAATTACGGCATACGTAAGGATTGAAAAGTTCAAACCAAGGAAAACACAAGGGAATGTTATCTGCATGTGACTGTGAGCAGGAAAATGGGAAGTTAGTTAAGGAATGAATTCAGATGGGTAGTTTAGATGGATAATTTATTAGGTTTGGTTTGGTTTTGTGGGGTTTAACGTCCCAAAGCGACTAAGGCTATGAGAGACGCCGTAGTGAAGGGCTCCGGAAATTTCGACCACCTGGGGTTCTTTAACGTGCACTGACATCGCACAGCACACGGGCCTCTAGAATTTCTCCTCCAAAGAAATTCTAGCCGCCGCGGCCGGGATCGAACCCGCGTCTTTTGGGCCAGCAGCCGAGCACCATAGCCACTGAGCCACCGCGGCGGCACAATTTATTAGGGAGTAGAAGAAAAGATTAACATCCCGCCGGTGGGATCGAAACCCTCGCACTCCGTTTCTGTAAAATTATCTTTCATCTAGCATCATTCCCTAATTTATTCCCTACCTTAGCACCACAAGAGAACGCTCCCTTGGGCTTTCCTTGAATTCAAAGGCTTTTTGATTTATTAAAAGTACAGCTCCATTTATGGTACGATCTGTAGAAACTTATACGATCTCCTTCGGCTGGTGCAATTAGATGTGAGTGGCTGACATCGTACTGTTATATTTTTCTTTTCATTTTGCAGGCCCTGCGAGACTCGTTCAAAAGGCAGTATCTGATCACCATCGGTATCGACCGCACGCAGAAGACCGTGGAGAGTGGTCTCCTCAAGATCCTCAAGTAGGAAATAATTTCAGGGGCACCTCTCCCTTGACTAAACAAGCCCTAGCCAATCTCTAGTGTCACTGCTGTGTCATGTACGATACAGAAATTAGGAGCGAGCTCTTTAGTTTAAGGACACCTGTTTTATGTATTCAATAATTCCTGTAGGCCTAAGATGTCCCACACCGTTGTTTAGGTGACGTTAATGCAGTTGAATGACCTTTATTATGAGATCGCTGAAATGCTATGGATCAAAGAGTAGCACTTCGTCAACCTAGGTGTTCTTCCAATCTTTTGTTCTTCAAAGGAACTACGAACTATAGCATCCAGTAGAATTTGCAGACAGGGATAATCTAACACGTAACTAGTACACCGTTTTATGACTTTTCATTTTTATTTTCCGGGACATGCAAAAGATAGCTTTCTTAAATTTCTCTGGGTACCCCGGAGTCTCTCACTAGTGCGAGACCGTTCTTCGCAGAGCCCAATTCGATGGACTAGCATAACACAAAAATCTTGCGAGACTGTTGAACCTGCATGCCTGCGCATGTCAGATATTCTTCGTTACAACACCAGGTAAAATTAAAACTAACGGGTTGTTTCCATGAAGTAAGAACGGCACATAACCTGGAGTATGAAAACGGGCCTGCGAAAAAAAATAGCCAGTGCTTCGACTTAATTTGAGAAATGTGTACGAACTCCAAGTGGTGGAAATGCCCGGAGCTCTTAACTGCGGCGTCCCTCATAGCGTAAGTTTCTTTGGGACGTAAACCCTAACAAACCAATAAAATTTCTAAACTATAGAGTATGAGTATGTACAACGTCAGAACTCTCCATTATCAATTTCCAATATCTGCATTAACGGAAAACAGTATGTTCTGAACAAAAGCGAATGTTCGAGCTGCAAGATTCGTGACAGAGTAGAATCATGGTGTTGACCGCATAGAGGAAATAAATGACCATTAGTCAACTATGGAAATCTAAGCTTATACTTTAATCTACCAGCTGCAGAAATTAACAGCAGCAGTGAAGAATACGTAATGGGGGAAGAGTTTTGAAATATGAACGAACAGGACTCCGGCGTAATCCTGCTGTCAGTCGCTGCTGACATTATCTACTGCTCATTCACGTCATTTGACGTTGATTTATTGGAACAAATATCTCTCTTACGCCGCGGTGAGCGAGGAAGCATAATGTCACGTAGCGCGCCAGCAGAGGATAAAGGCTTTGCCAGGCGCCCAGTTCATTCACGAGGTCACTCGCGGCATCGATAACCGCAACTATTCGTACGTCTAAAATGGAAATGCACGCTTATTAATGGAGCAAAGACAAAATTTCTAACGCAAACAAACAATATGATTTATTTCACTCGCGTGTGGAGATAGATGCTTTCAAACAAGTTTTAGTGTAAGGTGTTGAGTGGAACATAATTTAATAAGATTCTGAACGTTGTCCGAGGAGCTCCTCTGCAGTTCCACACGCATCGAATGACGCCAAGGTGCATTAACCCCAGTTACTATGACGTCACCAAACTCAGTGGTTGTTCACAGAAACAACCAATACTTTCTGGCGACTCCAACGTCGTCAGGAATGTGGGTATCGAGATTGGCCGTTCGGCTGTGACGTCAGGATGCACTGCAGAGCTAGCGCCGACCGAGGCCGCAACTGCCGGTACAGAATTAATCGTAATTAATTATTCACTCTGCGAACTGGTATTTTGACCTCATTTTCATAATTTTTAGGCCCGGTCGCATCTTCGAATTCATGAAAACGCACGCCCAAAACTTTGTGTTAGTATCCCTTTAACACATCTATATTTTCTTCGCTGTATATAAATCCTTTATGCATACGAATGCTGCGGCAGATATCCCAAACTTTGATAAGGCAAGCGAGAACAAAGTGCGGTCAGACGCTGATATACACCCCAACGTACTTTCCAACCAGTCGAAATCCGGATGTCACAGGCATCTGAATAGGTTGCTTATGCGCGTGCCAGCGGTCGCGCTTCTCGCGCGCTTTTGATAGCGTCGTTCCATCGTGGTTGTATCCCGTGCAGGCTGGTGGACTTTGCGAGCTTCAAGACGAGCTACGTGAGGCACACGGACGAGCGAACCACGCTGACCAACCCGTACAGCAAGTACGACAACAGCACCTCCTCACAGTTTCTGGTAAGGGCATCGACACATCCTTGGCCTTAATAATGCCTCTTTATTTGGAGCCACGCTAAAAAGTGCGGTAGGTTCAGTACAGTGCTTCCAAGAAATCCTTCCTTCACATTGGTGGCTTCCTTTAATAAGGCAGTAATTACTCCTTACATCAAACAACTAAACAGTTAGTACGAATGGTTAATTGATCCTAATCACAACCGAGTTATTAGCATTAACTAATTACCCCTAAAGATTGCTCTGAGTGATGTCCTTTCTAGTCAATCCTGTCTCTAAAACGCCAGTAATTTTGTTCAAAATCATTAGCGCCGAAGTGAGATTTACTTAGGCTTACTTTTTCAGCCAAACTTCTTTTCTGCCGCTGAGGGGTGTGGTCTTACTGTTCTCACTAAAACGGTACGAGTTAGCCGGTTCTCCACACACAATTCATCTGTGCGCGCAAGATTTTACACGCTTGCGTATGCGTCTAAAATTTTCAAGCTTGTTAGAGGCTATGCGCGCAGATTGTCTTGAGATTCCGGGGTCAGAGAACAATAGATTGCGGCTGGGAGTCATGATGGTTCCTATTCCCACGACTGCCACTTGTGCACTGCTACGCTCGCCGCCAAAAATATAGTTTACAAGCTGGAGGACCTAAGTTCGCCCAATAAGGTGCTAGTGTCTCGAAGCGTTCGTCTCTTATCTGCCTGCTGTTACCGCTGCGTGACATCAGAAGGGGCTGGCATGTCATATACTATTATAGCCAGCCACCTATGAGCGTGCGAAGATAACTCCGCGGGAACAGATCTAACAGTTGGTTGGTTTATGGGGTTTAACGTCCCAAAGCGACTAAGGCTATGAGAGACGCCGTAGTGGAGGGCTCCGGAAATTTCGACCCCCTGGGGTTCTTTAACGTGCACTGACATCGCACAGTACACGGGCCTCAAGAATTTCTCCTCCAAAGAAATTCCAGCCGTCGCGGCCGGGATCGAACCCGCGTCTTTTGGGTCAGCAGCCGAGCACCATAGCCACTGAGCCACCGCGGCGGCCCAGATCTAACAGTGTCTGAGCTGTGCATGTGGCATGCGGTATAATGGTCGCCATATTCGCTAGGCAGAAACGCTCCAATAGGAAGATTTACACAGCGCTAGACTGCACAACGTCGGTGTACCGCCACTGCTAAAAGCACATACGAAGATGGTTGGGACAGGTTAAGGTGCGCAGGCTATAGCTGTGGGGTCACATAAGACTGAGGAGTTTCGGCGTATGTGAAATGGCAGCAGGAGGGTAGCAGTATACACTGTGCTAAAGCTTTCCATCATACATGACATTTAAATGCCGCTGTTGCTTGACCATTTGCCCCCCCCCCCCCCCCCAGCCGTTGTTTTCAACTGTTGCAGGACGAAAATCACGGCGCTATCTACATTTTGTTGTATAGTTTTCGGTCGCTAGAGGTCATTTCTAAAGCTACCATTCTGCCCGTCGCAGTTGTTCGATGTCTAAAGAGTTCGGTTAATGAGCACGAGGAAGTGAGATCGAATCCCGGTCATGCGCGGCAGGGCAAAAGGCGCCCGTGTGCTGAGTGATCGATGTTAGCACAACTTAACGATCACCAGGTGATATACATTAATCCAATTCCCTCCAATACGCCGCCATTCGCAGTCTACATGCAGCTTGAGCATGTTAAACCCTATAAAACTAACTTTTGTGGTTGCCTCATATACAGCGGCAGCCAGGCTGCCATTCGAAGCGCCGTGGTAGAATACGAGCACAAGGAAAACAGTGCCCGTTTTACTTTTTCTAATTCATCACTCGCTCTCACTATTCGTCGCGCAACGCACGCAGAACCGCGAGATCGACAACCTGGCCCAGCTGGCTGCCCGGTCCCCCAAGTCACGCCTGTGCTTCACCCTCACCCTGGGCGGAAACCAGTTCCAGCTCCGGGACGCCGCGCACCACGGACTCGGGGCTGCCGCGAAGCACATCAGGGACGCCTCATACGGGGAGGCAAGCATACAGTCGCCTATGAGCCTTCTGTCAGAAGCGCCTTCGAGCCTGCAGGCAGTTGAGGCACTACATTGGGAATATCTAACCACTTTAATCATTGTTTTGTGCTGTGAACGGCTGAAAGCAGTGAGCGCAGTTAATATAGCAAGAATATCGGCTTCAGAATGATGGAACTTTCCCTTTTATGGTTTTATTAAAGAGCCGTTTGTGTATGAAGTTACTCCATAAAAACAGTAGGAGACACTTAAGCTCCGCCTTAATGGTATGACGCAGCAATAGCTTTAGTCGATTAACGCCTATGTAAAACCCTGCATGGCCAAGCCAGACCGTGCCTGCGCGGCCTATAGGGGGGGCATGAACGAATCTGATTGGAAGGGTGCTGTAGGGTTCGATTCCCCTCAGCCTTTCATCTCATTTGAGAAGCCGTTGTTGGCAGCTGCTCCCAAATCGGCCATGTCACGTGACATCGCACAACCCTACGACCAATCTGTGCCCGGCCATGTCAGCTGTTAGCTAGCACCTGCCAGGGCCATGCCCGTGATTTTTCGCTCCCAACGATGACAACGCCGACGCCGGGTTTTCCGGAGAACGAGGCCTTTAATGCTATCTCGTTAAAATTGCACATTATTCTGGGAAGGTTCAACGTTCAACGTATCTTGCAATGATCCTGGCTTTCTTATTTTCTGGTAACTTGAGGCCTTGGTCAGAATGCAGTCGCAGAGTGTTTCACCGCTTCTTCGAACTTTTTGCTTGGCGCAGATTTGCAAGAGGCAGTGGAACGAGGTGAAGTACATCGAGCCCGCAATCGGCTACTACGCGCGCAGCGGGATGACATGGGTCGGTTATGACACCGAGAAGACCATTGCGGCAAAGGTGAGCTCCTGTTGTCCGGCTCCATTTAGCGGGGGTGCATATGGTTGCGCCATAAAATGGACCCAGTACTCACGACATCACTTCCGTTTAACGTTTAGACACCGAGGAAATTTTTAGCAGAAATGCAACCTCGCGCTCTTTTGCGGATGACAGCGTTTTATTTTGGTTTGTTAAAGGCAGCGCACATCACTGCTGGCCAGCGTCGAAGCACCATTTTTAGTGTGCTTTAAAATTAGCATGCTGTTAAGGAACGAGAAGTACATGAAAGAAGTGCGGGTGCCTACCACGCACAATCCTGGACATATTTCGGTAGGTACACCTTACGTGTGCTCTGAATCATGCTGCTAAAGCTCATGATATACATCTGCGCGCACACCGAAGGCGCCTTGGTCTTTAAAATCTACGTAGGAGCTGAAGAAACTGAACTGGTGTCGCTACTCCTTGCCGCAACTAGTAAACCAGCACCGCACGGAGTACCTAACGCCAACGCCCCCTTGAAGCAGCATGTAGGTCTGCATGAAATCTATTTCCGCGGTCTTTGATTAGGACGGTACCGGTTGTTTCGCGCTCCTACTTTATGGTTGCCTGGTTCGATTGCAGTGACGGTGGTCGAAATAAAGACGGAGACCTCCATTATGTAAGCACCGGAGTCTGACGTTTTCGTCAGACTCCAGGACCGTTCACTCTAAACGGAAAGGAGTAAAAAGGCAGTAAGCTGTCCTCTAGCACACACCTTTTTATAAAGGGGTGTGCGCAAGAGAATACCTTACTCCTATTTTACTCCCATATTGGCGTATTCATGTTTAGTGTTGTCTAAGTGCTAGAACGGAATGTTAAGATTTGAAGACTCGCCACATTGCTTCGAACTTCGGAATATCAGAATACCGTAGCTCCCGTATTATGATAGCGCGCCATCAGAGCAGGACGTCCTGTCGTTGAGTCGCTGTGATCCGTTCGGCCTGGAGATTTAACTGAAACACGTGTGTAGTTTAAATTTCCCACTAGAAAAGCCTGGAATGATTTGATCAATGACGTCGTACTTCGCTGTGATTCATGACGTTTAGATCCTCCCATGATGAAAATATTTGCTCTGCAACACACGTTTTATGTAGTAATCCTTAAAAAGGATGTTTAGTGTTAATGAATAAAAAAAGCCACCTCGTGCATTAATGCAGTGAGAGCTTCATGACTGTCGGCTACGGCTCCTTCCTGTACGATGCTTTTTTTTCTGTTGTCCATTTTAAGTAATCGATTGACAGATTACCACACCTCGAGAGCTTGTGCAGGAGAACGTGCAAAGTTTGTAAATCGGTCTTCAAAACACTGCAGTTCTTAACACTGCGGTGTCCATGTAATGCTAACGAATCGATCGTCCAGCTCTCTAGCACGGCTACGCCAATTCTAGCGCTATCTGTCAACTTCCTCCACTGCTCAAAACGACTTTTAGTTCAAGGTCACCTATACCACTGCCCCTTCCAGCGGGTTCCACGTCGACGGTTTTCGCGTATAAAACAAGTACACGACCCTAGACGCTTCCACCGTGCTTAAGACGCAGATGACAATTGTTTTAAAGGCTGAATCCCGTCAAATTCCTACGTTCTTTGTGAAGGAAGTTCCACATGCTAGAACGCTGCTCCTTGATGGGCCCAGTTTTGTTTGTAGCGTTCACAGCTGCCTCTCGTTCACATAGGTGCGGTTGGCGCTGCGCAAGCACCCTGACCTGTGTGTGATGCTGGTTCAAGTGGACAAGGACGACATCCGGGGCATCTGCTCCGAGAAGCACTTCCCGCTCGTGCAGAGCGTCAAGCACGCCATGCGCATCTACCACCGTGCGCCACCGGCACTGGACGGACGAGTGGGGAGGCCGAGTGCTACCCGTTCTGACCGCGAATAAAAAAAAACTGGGAAGGAATCTCGGAAGGAAGAAACGTTCGTGCTGGACAAATACACTGCCGAGGCGCTATTCGCAGTATCTGTTCTATGATAATCATCTTACACCTATACCACCGTAGAAAAAACAGACTATACCGTGTAACAAAGCTGGCTCTTGCGTGCAGGACGAGAATTCTCGGCCGTTGATGCTCGTCTACACTGCAATCCTCACCGCAATCAGAGCCTTCCGTGAGTATAGTGAAAGTATAGGCGTAACGGAGCGGTAAGCCTGCAAGCCGCCAGAGGTGGGAAACTAATCCCGTTACACGGTCTATAGATTGTCCATAGACTGTTGTCTATAATAGAGGCTATAGACTTTCTATAGAAAAATCCTATAGACTAGTGGCTAGTCTCTAGGCAATACAAAACCTTATAGACAGTGTACAGACAGTCTACGTATAGATTTATGGCCATGCACTTTTAGCAGACTCTTGTCTGTAGACAGTCGATAGACTGACTACAAAAAAGAAAATGTAGGAAGGCAATAGATTCTGAAACATGTTAGACAGTCTATAGGCCACTTTTGAAGCTATGAGGCTTTGACATCTCGAGGTTGACCTCGACTTCGAAGTGACAACCCCAAGGGTCAAAATGACCTGTGAGGCCAAACCTGTGTATGTTGAATTTAAAACGACCCCGTCCTTCGTACGTCCAGCAGATTAAACAGCAAGCTCCTGCATGAGTTTTGAGTTAGGTCGTCTTCAGTGAGGTTGGGTTTATGAGGAGTTGGCTTTTCGCACTTGTCGTACCTTACTTCGACGAACGCCCCTTCCGAATGGGGTTTGAGCACAACGTCGAACTGCACATTTCCACTTGGCATACGGTCACCTCTATCCGGAATATTGGATGCTGCAACCCAATCCTAGTTTTCGGCGCGTCTCCCGTAGTGTCTTTTCAGACCGAGCCTCTCGGACGACACTGCCGGTTGGTCTTCTCGGAAACAGTGCTGCGACCACGGCGACTGAATCTTAAAAAAAGCGACAAAAAATTGGTAGTTCCTTAGCACGGCTGTGCGAGGATATGAGTAACGAAAGCAGGACTCAGACCTCTCATCCGGCTGCTGTCGCTGCTGCTAGCGGTCGAGACATCGGACGTTAAGCGTGCCCGTCTCGCGGCGGCATACTCACGGCGTTCAACGCGCTGTTCCCCCGTTTCCTGGGCGATTCGTTTCCTCTTCATCTCGTTCCGATTTCGATTCTAGGCATCCTTCTGCTCAGCAGACTTGTCGCCGTCCATACTGCCTCCTCAACTGTGGTTGCGGCGCACGCGAGCTGTCCTTTTTAATCCTCCGACATGTTATCAGGCATGCACCATAGCTGGCGAAGCGAGCGGAGGCGAGAACAACGACGAGGCAAGCGGTGTGACGTCATACCAAACGGCGGCGGCGGCTCCGCGGCGAGGCGCGCGGTGTGACGTCATGCCAGATGGCGCGGCGAGCGCGCGGCGTCCGCCAGCTGCGGCGGTTGCTAGGCAACGGCTCAAGGTTGGTCTCTGTGCCTCCTCGGAGCACCGGCACATCGAAATCGCAAGTTCGTGGCCAATGTAGCATTCATTAGAAAACTAGCGAACGGCAGCCCGGCGGCTGGCGGCTGTTCGCGGTAGATCAAGCCTTGCCATCGGGCTAGACAGGTTCGCCGGGTGGTCAGCCACCTGCCGGAAGCGGCTAATGTGCGTTATCAGTGCGGACCAATCAGGGCGCGACCGCGACTGCTTCTGCCCGCTTCCACACGCCACTCTAAGTTCGGGCAACATGGCGGCGCCCAGGCATCTCCGTTCAGTACCAATTCGTCGTTGCCGCTGTACTGTGCTGTGCCGCAAGTTCACGGCAATGAACGACGCACGAAGCTTGCGGTTTCTCTGACGATGGCCGCAGCACAAACTTTTAGCGATGACACTAGCCAAATTTTCAGATTGCTAAAATCGCGCAAATTTTCAGAGCAGGTAGGCTTAGTCGGTACGCGTTGTTTGACGTCAGAAAGCGTGGAAGGTAAAGGTTAACAATTTTTTTTCGCAGAAAGGGGTCACAAAGAATAATTTGTCTGTGTCACAATTGAATAAAGAAATAGCTTAATTGCAAATGCAAAGCTGTTCTTTTCAGCATTTTGCTGAGTATATAGAATAACGCCCGTTTCCAGCAACATTGAAATCATGGCGGTGGCGGCCTGAGAGCGGCCGCCTGTTTTTCGCCGCATGTGGTGCTGGCCGAGCGAAGTTCGCCGTGGAAGTGCGCGCCACATGGCTCGGTTTTAACGGCGCGTTCAGTTTTCTTCTCATACCCAGCAATTCAGGACAAACGCATTTTTCATTTTGAAGGTGCTTATTCAAGCTACCTTTTCGCATATTGTAAAATTGCACTATAACAATCAGTACATCCGCAGGTCCCTTTTGGGACGCTTGTAGTTTTATGCTAATTACAGTAAAAAAGAATGCACCCCATTGGTTTTCTATAGCAGTTTTAATTACTTGGTGCAAACGCAGGACAAAGTTTAAAAGGTAGATTTTGTTGCGCATATGAAAGTTACACCATCGCCTTCAATGCGTTAATAGCAGGACAGTACCATAACACAGCTGCCTCACAATTAAAAAGTGATGTCCATGAAAGCTAGACTTGGTTGTTATAGTTACGGTGTTTTCGTTAGAGTGAGGTCTCCGTTTGCTGGCAGTGCTCCTCCTCTTATCTTTTTTTCACCAGTTTTGGGCAATTACCTGACGTATACCGAGTCCTTTGTATCCACTAGTAATCTTTGGTGGAAAAAGCACTCTTGATTAATAGCCTGATTCTATGCCAGCGCCTGCTTTACGGTATCCGTGTTGTGCCTGCTTCCAATAATGAATTGACCTAAACCATCGTGCAAGCCGGGGGCGCACCTGTTGATAAGCAAATTGAAGCACTTATTTGCGCGTCGTATTTTGCTCTGTAGACACTCAGACAGGAGTTCATCTATGCACAGATCACTGACTACAGATTTTGAAATTGAAACTGAAATTGCAAAGATTTATTTGAGCCGAGTAGAGTAGATACAGCGTCTGCTCCAGGGGCAGAGGCTAAAGGCTATGGCGCCTGACGAAGGCCTCCGTTCTTCTTAAGTCTGCGAAAGTGCAATAATGTTTTGCAATAACAATAAGGTAAGGCAGATAAAAAAAAGAGTGTAAGTAGTACTAATATAATCAGAACATCCACACTGCGCGGCATGACGCCATATCTACAATAAAATGCAAGCATATTATACAGAGGTTCTGTTCAGTATGAATGTACTATGGAAAACACTTATAAAGATGAATTAAAAACCAGGATACAATTCAAGCACATCTTCTGCAGACACATGAACAAAGCACTAGTCACACTCCATACAAAAAAAGCTGCTGTTATTAGGACATTGTTCTTCCTGTCGTCTTGGAAAGCCTCTTTTATGCGCACAGCACACTTGACGCGGAGCATTATATATCTCTAATTCACGCTAACTGTTCGAACTTTTTCACACAAGCCGCACCTAGGAAGCTGGTATGTAGAAGGACAAAGCATAGTCGAGGTATAAAAACGAATAAGAAAATAAGCCTCTCCCGCACCACTACTGTATCGCGGGTATAAAGTCAATCAAAATAAACGAATTGGCCCGTAGGATATTGTAATTTTGCCACCCGAAGGTGGAAAGAAATCAATAAGGGAAAGCTACTATAGCCACCCACAGCCAGGTGAGCGGGCCCGGGGAGACTCCCCTTGTCTCCCCTGGGAAGTAGCGGAAGGGATGCGCAAATGGATGGGATGAATGGTTGTAAGGAAATGGGTTGGGATAAGGAATGGGAATGGGGACAGAGAGATTTTTGTTCAGATCCTTCAATTGTCTCGACTCCATTTGTGGCCTGCCTGGCCAGGGCAGGGAGAGCATCGAGATTGCCCAATGGTGCGGCCCCACTCACGGAATGCCCGACCACCCACCAAAGCGATGTGGAGGTGGATGTCGATGTGGAGGTCGCCCAGGAGGCGACCACGGCCACGTTTTTGTGAGGGCTGCCGGAAAGATAGCGGCAGAGCAGCGGTGGCAGCGTCCGACCTAGGCCGAGGTCCAAGCGCTCTCTTCGTCGCGAGCCAACGTCCTCCCTAGCAGGTGCCAGCCACTTCGTCCTTTTCGGGATTCCGCCACCACCGGCCGCTCGAGCCGCTACAGCCCCCCCCCCCCCCCCCCCCCTAGATGATTAGTCGATACTTGTCGATAGAGGGCCGAACATTCGGTGGGTGTCGAGGGACGCGTAGTGGCAGGCGAGGATGTGGGTCAGCCGGTTAAGTGAATCCAGTGCCGGCGGTTCTGGTGCAACAGCTGACGGACATCGCATGAGGTGCTTCGCAGCAAAGATGGCAAGGTTGGTAGCGGGTCGACAGAGTCGCTAAGTGTTGCCGATCCAAACAGTCCGGTAACCAGGCGGACGGCGACGGAAGGCGCAGTGAGGGTCGAGGCGAGGAAATGGGCGTGACGGATGGCATGTGGCCGCTGGGACATGACCACAACGAGCCGTGGACAGAGTGGATTGAACGGTACGGGCGGCCGCACGAGTGGCGCCCCAGCCACTGGCGCCGAGCCGGTCATGGAGGAGGACGCCGGCGATGAAGCGGCGAACGGAGCCAGCCGCGGTCCCGTTGGAGCAACCGGAGGCACGTTCGCGGGCCGTGGGAGCAGAGGCGTCTTGCTAGATGGTGGCTGCAGCGTGTGTACAACCGGAATATGCTGTGGACGACAGGTTGCGGGCGTAGGACGCCCGTCGAACTTGCAGTGGGCGACGGACAATCTAGGGGTGTCAGGCTTCTTGGATGATTCTAACACCGGTGCGGAGCAAGAAGGGCCCACGTCAGTGGCCTGGATTGGCTTGAGAACAGGCGCTGGAACCAGTCAGGGTCCGTTGCGGGGAAATCAGGGTGACTGCTTGTGACTGCCGTCATTGGTTTGGCGTTCTTAACCAGCTTCGTGGGACTTGCAGTGCGGTGCGGTCCTTTGGAGGGCCTGGGTATGTGGCTAGCATTCGTGGTCTTTGCCGAGAATGCTGGAGTATCAGCTGGCCGTGGCGTCAACGTTGTTGCAGAGACCCGTTGAGCTGTTGACGGTAGTGACGAGGTCGATGGTGCTGCCGGAAACCGCGACATTGGCTGCTGCCGCCGAGTTGTCCTTGGCTGCAGGAGGCTCTGGCGACAACGTCAGTCAAACGAATGGAGGCATTGCCAAAGACACGGGTAGGACAATAAGGGGGGCATGACGTGAGTCAAAGCTCGTACTGATCCAAACTGTTGTGTTGTGGAGAGGGGCGGCCGGGCCGAAGACGTTGGGCAGGAGTGGCGGCAAGGGTCTGCTGAGGCGGGCCCGGTTCTGATGAAGGCGGAGTGGGGGCGAGTGAGGCCGGTGCAGGGCCAGAGGCGGGTGGCGGAGAAAGCGGGTCCGCTGCGTCGTAGAGTGGCAGCGGAACATAGTAGGCGCCGAAGTTCGCCAAGACGGCCGCACGCAGCTCATCGTATGGCCGGTAGCCCAAGGCAGAGCAGTCTAGTCGGCGCAGAAGGGCGGGTGGGAGATTATCGCAGAGGATTGTGTGTTTGAACGGCTGGATAGTGACGCCGTTCATGTGCCTCGAACTGGGCGAATCATCCGCCAACGCCCTGGGACCGGAACGCTGGAAGCGGCGGGTCGAAGCCTGGGTCCTGCCAGTACATCATCCTGGAACGCTGCTGATGAAGAAGGGGTGGTTCGCCGGGTTACCACGAGGTGGAAGTCGACATGGAGGTCGCCCAGGTGGCGACCGCGGCCACTTGGGCGTTTATTTGAAGACTGCCGGAGAGATGGTAGTGGCAGAGCAGAGGCAGTAGGGTCCGGCCGAGGTCTAGGTCCAAGGGTTTTCTTCTTCGCGAGCCAGCGTTGATGATGATGATGACGTCTTCAGGCTTAATGGTATATACCCACGGCGGGGGATTGTCCAGGGTTGTTGTTGTTGTTGTAGCCTTTGACAGAATGGCACATACCCACACTGCAGCGTTCTCCCGAGCGCCTGGCAGTCACTTCGTCCTTTTCGGTATTCCGCCTTTGCAGGCCGCGCGGGTCGCTACACACCCCACCCTGACGTCGTTCTGACGTGGTTTTGCGCATTCTGGAAGCAAGTTTTGTAGTGTGACTTCAAAAACACTGGCACAATATATCATGAAAATGGTAGAATAACTGCTAATTACAAGTCGGCACCTACTTTGGTGATTAGTATGTTATGTGGAATGTGGTGCATGGGGGTTCAACATCGATGGGGTTCAATGCCCAGAAGCAACACATTGGCTATGAGGGACGCTTGGGCGAGGGTTTCGTATTATAACTTTTTTCCTTTTTAAGCAATGTGGGATTGCACATCACACTAGCATTTTTGCATTTCGTCTCCACCAAAATGCGGCCACCGCCGTCAGGATCGCATCCGCGACTTTGGGATAAGTAGACGAACGCCAAAGCCAGCCTGACCCACAGCGACGGATAATTTCGTGACTACTATACACAGTTAAATTTTCCGGATCAAAATAAACGCTTCAACTTCTCTCAGCGACTTTCGCTCACTTTGCCGCAAACACTGCTCCGCTGGTGATTTTTAATTGTAAACGACGGAAAAAAATTCATGGGGCACTTTGACGATCTAAAGTGCGCGAGACGAAAGCCTTTCCACGCTACTGTCTGCTACTGTGACTTGGATTGGCCAGTCATGACTAACTAGTACTCTTGAGTACCTAGTCATGAGTACCTAGTCAGGTACTCTTGAGTACCTAGTCATGACTAACTAGTCATGATTGGGTAATGACTAACTAGGCATGACTAACTAGTCATGATTGGTTAATGACGAACTATTCATGAATGGCTAATGACTAGTTAGTCATGACAAATTATCTGATGACTAATTAGTGATGACTAATGAGTTGATAACTGGCTAATGGCTAGTTAGTCAGGACTAATTAGTTGATGACTGGTTAATGACTAGTTAGTCATGACTTGTGACTGGTAATGACTGGTTATGACTTTCACTTAAGACTTAACGGGCGGACGGACAGAGTCATGGCCGCGAGTATGAGCCATTAAAGGCCTTCGCCTTAACAACTGTAACCTATGTGAACGGAGTAAAGCCCAAGGCTCCAGGCTTGTGTAGCAGCACTGTCTTGTGCAGAAGATGAATGCGGAAGTTTCAGCTTACAAACTAAACGTTGTTGACGCCGATAACAATGCCATTTAAAGCAGAAATACTTTCTACTCAGCTAGCAGGTCGAAGTGCGGCGATTTGACCGCGTCAGCTGAGTGACACTGCTACAATATACCACCTCATTTACGGCTAAATCACAGTTTTAACAGACAGGTATCGGGTACTCGATAGAGAACCTGGTGCACTCGAGCAGGTTTTTTTTTGTTTAAATTGAATTAAACCCGTTATCTACTCAAAATGCCAATTCAAGAAACTGTAGTTTGCCAGTGAACGACTCTGAAGGCATCGCACGATGAGCAGCTCATGTCTTGCACTTGTATTAAAGCTGCTCATCATCAGCTAATTTTTGACGATTTCAAGCCTTTTTTAACGCTCGTTACCCTCGACGTGGTTTAATTTGAGAATAACTTCGAAAAGCGCGTTATAGAATGCTTTATTAACAATACTGCATCAAACGCTGCTCGCGTCAATGCCGTCGTCATCCAAGATTGTTGAACGTTTAACATAACCGCAGCGATGTTTATTATGCTGCTAGTGTGCATGTAAAGCAGCCATGACGCACAGACGCAGAGGGTCTGCATACTGAAACGCGCGACAAGCGACTGCAATAAAGAAAGAAAATATCTGCAATGGCAGACGGTTCACTGTTTCAAGTTGCCATTTCTAGATTCTTCACGAAAACACAATCCTAAATAAAGCTTTTTAAGTCCTGCGAAAATATCCACGCTATTTGTAAATTACCATCACCTAAAGAAAATAGCAAAACAACATCGAATTTATTAACATTTTAACGAAGAGCCAGATTTCTGCCCCTATTTGAACTCAAAAATACCTTCTTATTTTCAACTTCTGAAGATATACAGACGTCGACAACAGCCTTATTATTCGATTTTCTTCCTGCCACGGTTGACAATGCGCAAAGCAATCAAAGGTCAACGAACGGAGACAACTGTACACAGTTGAAGATGTTAGTTATCTTCTGTGGGGATCTTCAAATTGAACTTAAAAAAATTTAGAAACAAGTAAGTCGTAGAGTTAACCTTCCATACACAGAAAAACAACCGAATTCTTAACATTTTACAGCGAAAGCAGGGCTACTCGAATTCGCACAAAAATAACGCTGGATTGTCGTCTTTAGGATATATACACACGTCGACAAAAGTGGATATTCTTTAACGCATTTCCCTTAAGTCACGCTTGACAATGTGTCGAACAGTCAAAAGGTCAACAGACAGAGTGGACAGACAGGAAAGTGTACAGAGCTGAAGATTCTCAATTATTATCTCCGGGGCTCCTTCAGAATAATTCTGAAAAAAAAAACTACAGGCAAGTCAGTCGTAAAAGCAATAACTCATATACCGAATCTCAAGAATAACTAAGTTGACAATTAGAGACTGACACCGCTTAAGGAAAATGTTAGCCCTTTTCTTTATTTGCCGACGTGGAATTTGTAAGGAATGTATTTCAGGAACAAAATTATGTGTGCAGCAGGAAGCATATCTCAAATCGCTTCGTGAAGGAAAATAAATCTGTGAGCTTCAGCGAAATTCCACGGAACATAAATTTCCTACCGTAAACAGTCTGTTATATAGGTGCTCCCACTTTAGGCATATGCCCAAATTAATACCGCGTAATGAAAAAATACTGCACTGGAGGCTGTGGGATCTAAGGTATCACGCCACATATTGAATTTGAGTAACGTTCAATGAAGGGAATTTCTGTGCACATATGCAGAACATGGCGGAAACAAAACTATGCAAATGTTAAGGACGGAGGACTGACTAAAGGAACAAATAGCGGACTTTCAACTTTGTTTAATAGTGGAAATTTTTCTGCACATATGCAGTAAATAATCCAAAACAAAATAGCGCCTAAGACGAGGACGTCATGCAGACTACGCAATTGTAGCGCTAATGAAACATCTCGGCGACGAGGCAGTACCATGGACTATACGTGCACAGGGATGCATTTCAATGGCGTTCACGGATAGACAGTTATGTATATGTATACAGGTTGGATTCACGCCCCGTACATAAATAAACGCAGATTTCCATTACTAAAGGTGAAAATCTGGGCTATGGGCTTATCAGGTCTGTAATACTCCCTCGTCGTTTCAGATGTTTCGTTCGCGCTTTTGTTCTTGTATACATTGGGACAGTTCACTTGTACATGCGTCACGACGCAAATTCTATTATCTCTTTCGAAAAGTGACGTGAGGCTGTAGTGCCATTTGTGCAGTGCCACACGCAAAAATATTACCGGCGCCTGTTGAACAGTGCACTCACCACACCGAACTCTGCTCACTGAACTAAAACTCACTTCCTGTTGCCCTAGTGCCTGGATTCCGGTGCTGTGGGAATAACAGCGAACGAGCCTAAAGCTTAATGTACTGGTGCATTATAAAAAGCAGTATTAAATATAACACCTGCCACGGTGGCTTTGGCGTTCCGCGGATGATCTAAAGTCTGCGGAATTGTATCACGGCCGTAGGGGCCGCTTTAGATGGCAGCGAAGTGCAAAAAACGTCCGTGTGCCATGGGGTGTCAGCGCACGTTTTTGCCAAGTGTCGCGACCCCTAGCGCGGATTGGACCGCGCATGTGCCGCAAACTACGTTGTCGAACCCCTCGTGCCATCTTCTCATCTAAGCCGCCGCGGACTCGAAGCTATAGATATGCAACGCCTCAAGCCGTACTACGGCGCCGCCATCTTGCCGGAGCGCGTTTCAGCGGCATCACTATCGCCAAGCGTGTCTGTGTGCTCGCCCTCGCTGACCTCGGAATGTTTACTGCGCTGCACCCGTCGCATGTGGACTGAAGCAACTTGCTCTGGCGTAAATATGCTCAGAATACCAGAACTACGTCCATGTATGCACTGACGGATCTGTTTCACCAATGACATCGACATTAGCTGTGCTGATACCAGCTCGGCAGATAACTGAACTTCGTTCTAGGACATATTTCAACATCAACCTCTACTGAACTTGTGGCTCTTGAGAAGCGATTCAGCACATGCGTGAACAACCTCAGATGTGGTGTGTATTATAACGTATTGGTGACTCTAGTCCGGCGAGCAGGAAGACGGTGAAAATACCTTCAAACGAAATTACGAAAACGAAATTCTTTATTCGGGCTGACTTGAGCCCTTAAAGAACTGCATGATTAGGCGGCGGTGTATCAACAAGCGAGCTCGGCGGTCGTCGAGCACGTCCTTGACGAGGACCACAACTATATAGGGTTTTTCCTTTAACACTTCCTACACGGTTATTCATTTTAATTTCGATAATTTTGCCACAGAGTTGGCGGCGCTGTACTTATTTCTGCTCTTCCCGTGCCTTGTCGCATCCTTCAGATCAGCACCAAAGATTCTTATGAGCCTAATTAGAGCAGACCAGGCGGTTGTAATGATATCATGTTAAGATCACACTTGCTGCAGTGTGCTCACGCGCCCATGGTTCGGCCGTTGTCTGTAAACACGTAGTACACAAGAGCGAAACGGGAAGTTGTGCAGGACTCCCGGTGTTTAATAGCCCCTAAAAAATTGCCAGGCAGACAAGTTTACAGAAACAGGGCGGCGCCGGCGTCAAGCTAGCCGTCTAAAACACACTCCCAATGCTCATTATGCCAGACCAAAGGGCATTTGCTGCTGATTGCTTCGCGATTTCTCGCTTGTAAAGAATTTGAAGCTGCGGGATTTAACATCCCAAAACGACACAAGTGCAATGAGGGACGACGCATTGTAGGGCTCCGGAGTGATTTATACCACCTAGAGCAGGGGTTCTCAAACGTTTTTGCTTGGAGGAACCCCAAAAGCCTTCAATAAGTTCCAGGGAACCCCCCCCTGCTTTCACTTACCAGCAATGTTGTCGAGTGCATTTTTGCAAAGAGAGAGTTGCAAAAGTTAAATGTTTATTGCACGGATTAATACAAATACTAATGTGATGGGTGGTACTGCTTCCCTTTTAAGAGCAAGTCAAAGCGTGGCTCAGAGCACTCAGAGCCAGTCTCATATCAGCTGCCGGGTCAGAGCCGGTGAGGGTTCTCGCGGAACACAAGAAGACAGCCCGCGGAACCCCTGTGTTCCGCGGAACCCAGTTTGAGAACCCCTGACCTAGAGGATTTAAAGGCACATAACATCGGACAAGACCCGGGATTTTGCATTTCACCCCCATCTAAATACAAAGAATGCAGTCGGGATTGATTCCACGACCTTGGAATGGAAGAATGGAAACAACTTTATTACACACACACACAAAGAAAATTCTTCCAGGGTGGTCCCCTACTGGACCAGGAGTCCATGGGCTTGTGCTTCACGTAAAGCTTGTGGGTTTCTAAGTGGACACAGGCCACCACCCACCGCGGGTTCGAGCTTCGCGCGAGCCAAGGGCCCCGATCAGCCGTCACCACACACACACTGGGACACCGTTGCAGCGCACTCAACCTCCGCTGGGAGGAGAGCGATTCGCCGCAAAGAAATAGGCCTCCAAGTTCACAAAGGAGACGTTTATTCACGTCGTCCTTCAGCAGGTACACAAACACTCAATAGTCACCCCGTCCCGGGGGCGCGCGAGGAGCAAGGCTCCGCTGCGCGCACGAAGCGACCAGAGTAATGCGCGCCGCTAACACGCCGCTGCAGGAGAATGTCCCCGCGGCAGTGCTGTGATCTCTCTCTCGTGTCGACCGTTGGGCCGGTTGCGAGAGAGAGTGGGCAATCAACGCAAGGTACGCCTGTCAGAGGTCGCTGGACCCCGCTGGACAGGCTCGAGCCGCTGCAGGTCAGAGGACACGTGCGGGCGAGCTCGAGTAAGCACTGGTCCGAGCGGCAAAGCCGGCACGGACAAAACAGTAGCGTACGCACCTTACGCTGTCTCGGAGGGATCTCTCTCTCTGGGCCCCGCTCGGACGGTCGCGCGGCGCGCGGCCGCCCAAAGCGGGGTCTCGAATTCCCGCCAAAAGGCGCCAATGGCAAAGGCCCTTGGGGAGCAGGGGCGGAGCTGTGGCTAAATGACAGTGATTAGTCACCCAGCCGCCTCTCCACCGCCTGAGGCGGGAGCAAGGGAAAGAGGAGAAACAACGCGGTAGGCCGGCACAGCCGCGCAAAGGCAACGGCGGAAAGCCAGATTCCCACATCCCCCTCTCCTTAAATGCCCTCCTACCCATCGGCAAAGCACGCGGCCAAAATAAAGAAATCAATACACAAAAAAATAAGCTAAACTTCAGTTCCAAAATAAAGAAATGAATACACAAAAAAAACTAGATACACTTCAGTTCCAAAAATAAAGAAATGAATACACACAAAAAAAAAAACTAGCTACACTTCAGTTCCAGCCAGAACAACGTAAGAAAACAAAGGAAAAACAAGGCAAACAAACAAACACTGCCATACGCTTCAGGAACACTAAACAGCTTGCAGATTATATACACGGTACACAAGGAGATGTGAATTCAACTGTACAGCTATGTGACAGGTGGATGTCAGCCCCAAAGTTCGATGGCGCGGCCCAGTGGGCCAGTCGGCGACTCACCGCTCGCAGACTTGAAGTTGAACGGGTTGGGAGGGCCGACGACTGATGGCGGTCTTCTTTCCGTTGATGACGACGGGGCCGCGGCAGAGCACTGACCTCGCGCCCTTGGACACGACATCACGTTCGGGCACAAGACAGTTAGTGCACCCCCTTCACGCCGGCTGAAACGGGCGAGGACGTTCGGCGGCGTCCAGATGTGTAACCTTGTCCACAGCGAGGGGTCCTTCTCATCCTCGCGCTCACGCAGAAGGACACCACGGCACAACTCACAGGCGTCGCCTTGGCTCATGGTTACGCGCGCACACAGCCACAGCCACAAACACGCATACACCGGCACGTGCGCGGACGCTGGTCGGCGACAACGACCCCCCCATCAGAAGCGTCCAGAGGCGCCGCGGCGAGGGTCAAAGGGTGCACTTTCCGCCCCCCCATCGCCCCAAACGCCCCGCCAACTTCCCCTCCATACGGGCCGCACAAAACTCGCACCGCGACACACGGCTCCTTAACGAGCCCACCACCCACAGTCGGGCCGGAAATGAGAAAAGGCTCGCTGTACAAACGACACCTAATCCAATCTATTCCTTCTAGAAGATAAGAGCAAGCACCAGCGGGCTGAAGTTTGCCTATGTACATTTGGGTACGTTAGAACAAAAACAGACGAGCAAGCGGGGAAACGAAAGTGGCTAGAAACTGACTAAAACAAAACAAATAAATAAATAGATAAACACACAAGGCTGGAACTGAGCATGCTGCAAAAACAAAAAAAAAATAACACACCGTGCTTCGCCTAGGTAGGGCCTGACGAGAAAGCTCGCCAGCTAGCTGAGGCTGCGTGCCTTCGGTTGCGGAAAAGTCCGCCGTCCGGCATTAATCACACCGGTGACCGTCGCCTCAGATTGTACCGGTGCTCCGTACGCTTGCGTTCCGCAGCACCAGTTGTGCCTTTGCGCTTGCCTTTGATACCAATGGGTACCGGCGCAAGCTCGTCAGACCGTGACGCGTAGGCCTTCAGGTCTGCGATGTGGGCACGGCTGGTTTTCCCCGTAAGGGGATCCTCCAGCAGGTACGCGAGTGGCGACCAGACTCTGACCACTCGGTACGGACCAAGCCACTTAGGAGCGAGCGAGGCTGAGAACCCCTTGCTCGCATCGCTAAGAACGTGGTTGCGCTTCAGGACAAGATCACCCACCTGAAAAGTCAGGCGGCGGTGCTTGCGGTCATATTGAGCCTTCTGTTGGGCTCTGGCTGCCGCCAAACTCTGCCTTGCTCTGTTGAGAGCCCGACCAAGCCGGTCCCGAAGCGTCGACGCATAAGCAGAGCAGTCTGCCCGCGTCTGCTCATCCCCGAGCTGGCTCTGCACGACGTTTGACATCGGATTCGCCAGCTCCCTCCCGAAATTGAGGAAGGCGGGAGAGAAACCAGTTGAGCGATTCTCAGCTGTTCGGATGGCGAACGCAAACTCGCTCAAATGGTCTGCCCAATCCTTTTGACACTCGGCAAAGGCCGCAAGCATTGGCTTGAGCGTTCGGTTGATTCGCTCGGTCAAATTGGACTGGGGGTGGTAGGGTGAAATGGTGTAGTGCTCGATTCCGAGGGAACGGCACGTGTTACCGAACACCCGAGCGGTGAAATAGGACGCATTGTCCGTGATCAGTCTTTCCGGAAAGCCGAACCGACAGAACACTTCCTGGAGTTTATCCAGCACCGCTCGTGCTGACACTTTCCGAAGGGGGTACAACTCAACCCATTTGGAAAAGTGGTCAGCGACTACCATCAGGTAAATGAACCCCTGCTTGCTCCTGGGGAAAGGCCCCATCAAATCGCAGGTGGCCATCTGCCACGGACGCACACTGTCAATTGGTTTCATCATTCCAGGCGGCTTGCCGCCCCGTGACTTCACCGCTTGACAGACATGGCAGGAACGGCAATAGCGGAAAATGTCACGCTTCATGCCGGGCCACGTCACCGATTGACTCAGTTTTGCAAAAACTTTGGAGCCACTCAGATGACCGGCCAGTGGTTCGTCATGAGAGAATCTCAACAGTGCACCTCTCAGACTTTTGGGGATAACCACCTTGAACGGGTCGATGGACTCGTCATCGGTGGCTATGTACTTCAGCACGAGCCCGTCATTGTCCAGCAAATATGAATCCCCGGGGTTCGCCGCGACACACGCTGGCTTCTGCCCCCCTGCGCCCGCTACAATACCAGTAGCGTCACGGCGCTCCGTCTCCCTGAGACCGTCGCTCATTACGCGACAAAAGGGGTCATTTTGCTGGGCTTTCAGTAGCTCTTTACGGCTGAAAACGATTCCAGTCATCCCAGAGGGGAGCGTGGTCTCGTCCCCACTCAGGTTTGCAGCCAAAATTTCCGTTCGCGTCGGCAAATCCGAGGCGCTCACGAAGAGCTTCGCCTCTCGTCCTCTTTGCGAAGCGCTGCTTGCCTGGTTAGCGGAATGGGTTAACCCGTTTCCGGGCTCCCCCTCCTTGCCGCCCGGCGGCTCGTCCGCTGTTTCGCCCCCTCCGCCTACAGGCGTCAAAGCGCCGCTGGCGAGTGGGGCACGGGATAGCGCGTCAGCTACCACGTTTGTGCTCCCCTTTCGATACTGCACCGAAAAGTCGTAATGCTGTATCAGGAGAGCCCAGCGCGCCAGCCGACCCGCAGGCTCGCGGAGCCGCATCAGCCAACTGAGCGCACTGTGGTCTGTCTGCACCACGAATTGCGTTCCATCAAGGTAGACGTCAAATTTGCGCAGTGCAAACACGATGGCGAGGCACTCCTTCTCGGTCACGGAATAATTCCTCTCCGAGGGCAGCAAGGAGCGGCTGGCAAAGGCCAGCGGTTGCAACACGCCATCGAATTCCTGTAGGAGAACTGCTCCTAAACCCAGATCGCTCGCGTCAGTCTGGACTACGAACTGTCTGGTCAGGTCGGGTAGCCTGAGCTGCGCTGTCTCGGCAATGGCACTAGACAGGAGGCGAAAGGATCGCTCTTGCTCGGGCCCCCATCGCCACGCTGCAGTCTTTCCCAAGAGCTTGGTCAAGGGTGCCTGCACGCGGGCACAGGACGGGATGAACGACCGATAAAAATTGGCCATTCCCAGAAAACGGCGCAGGCCGCGTACGTCCTTGGGCGCGGGAAATTCGAGTATGGCTCGAAGTTTCTCCGCATCAGGCTCAATGGAGCCCTCGCCCAGCGTGAACCCTAGTAACTGAACCCGGGTCCGCGCTATTTGGGCTTTCGCAGGATTCAAAGTCATCCCAGCAGCCCGTACCCTCTCGAGCACGTCGGCAATGTGGCCTAAGTGCTCATCGAAGGTTCGTGAATAAATCACGATATCGTCCAGGTAGCACATGGCGTGGGACCATTTCGCTTCCCCCAGGACGCGGTCCATGAGCCTCTGAAAAGTCGCAGGACCATTGCAGAGACCAAAGGGCATACGAGTGAACTCAAATAGCCCTCTGTGGCACGTGAACGCGGTCTTGGACCGGTCAGTGTCAGCCATCTGGACCTGTAGGTAACCTTTGGAGGCATCTAGCGTGGAAAAGTACCGCGCGCTGCCCAGGTTTCCTACGATTGAGCTGATCGTCGGGAGCGGATAGGCATCCTTGCGAGTCAGCGCATTCAGACGGCGATAATCCACACACAAACGGTGGCTGCCATCTTTCTTAGGCACCAACACCACCGGAGACGCCCAGGCGCTGGACGAGCGGCGGATAATGTCCGCCGACAGCATCTCATCCAGCAACCCATCAATCACCTGCCTTTTCGCAAGGCTGACGGGTCTAGGGTTGCACTTCAAAGGAAGCGCGTCTCCAGTGTGGATCTTGTGGCTCACTAAAGTGGTACAGCCAGGTTGATCCGTGAAAAGCTCATCGTACTGACGCAACAGCGCTGTCAAACGAGCCTTCTGTGTGTCATCCAATGTTACCGCACAGGCGGCCAGCGGATGTGGTGCCTGGTCGTGCCGCGCCGCTCGGTCCCAATGGGGAGGCTGAACGACGGAACGCTCGACACAAGGGCGTGGCCCTGTCCGCTGAGCGTGGCACTCTCCGAACGCCTTCACTGCGCAGGCAGATACTGACGCCGGTGGGCTAATGAACGGCTTAAGCTGGGAAAATGGTCCGTCGCGATAGCCGCCATTCGCAATGTCCACCACGATCCCGGTTTTCAGGAGAAAGTCCCGTCCGAGAATCATGGGCACACTGAGCCCTGGGAGATGGATGAAACGCGTGCGTCTCGTCCGCTCTCCCCACCTGACAGTCAGCCTCGCGGCGCCAGCCGAATGGGCTACGCCTTTCGCAAGGTTGAATGCCGTACGGCAGTCCCGCAAGCGCACAGAGTGCTTTTGCAAGTGGGACAACACCTCTTCACCGAACAAGGAAGCGCTGGCTCCCGTATCCAGTAACGCCGAAAATTCGCGGCCAGCAATGGTGACCGGAATAAACGGCGCGTGCGCATTAGCAAGGCAGCTTGCTCTGTACGCAGAGGGAATTAGCAGAGATTGGGCCGGTGGTCCCTTTACGACCGACCCCCGCCGCCGTTTCCCTGCCTCGCAGGAGGCCTGGCTACGGTGCATTCTCTTGCTAAGTGGCCCCTCTCTTGGCAGCGGAAGCAGCGCACACCGCCGCGAGCTTGGTCGCGGGACAATGGCGCCTCTCCCTGCCTGGGTCCGCCCGCTGCACGACCAAAGGGTCGGCCGAGTCGGGTTTCCCCCTCCGCTGTGCGTTGGAGCGCTTGGCGCCCCTCAGCACGCGCTTCAGAAAACGGTGCAGCGCAGGCTGCCCGTCTCCCGTACGAGTAGGGATCGAGAGCTCTTTCGCTCAACTCCCATGCCTCGTTTTGCCCGCTAACAGCTGCAAAGGCAGGTTGTGCGGGTGGTCGCCGGTTGGGTAAGGGCAAGGCCCCTCTCCATGCACAACGTGGCTCAAGGGCCTCGCTTGCCGGCGGTGGCGGACGATAGGCGCGCGCGGCGAGAATGTCGCCTTGAATGCGCTTTGCCTCGGCGGCCAGCTCCTCCAAATCTCGGAATCGGCCGCCGCGCAGGTAAGCCGAAAAGGTCGGATGTGCCTGCCTGATCGTCCTTTCGACACGCTCCTCGTTCGAGGCTCTGGGCTCGGCGATTGAGAAAAGGTCTTCCATCGCACGAACATACTCTTGCAGCGACTCGTCCGGAGCCTGAGTACGGAGCTCCAGCTCTCGCCGCATCCTACGCTCGTAGTCAGCGGGCAGGAATTCGCGCAGGAATGCTGCACGGAACTCCTCGAGAGTCGCTGCCCGGTGGCCGGAAAGCCGATGCCACCGAGCTGCCGTGTCAGTCAGCGCTGCGGGGATGATGTGTGCAAGCACCACCTGCTCAGTGAGACCCATAGTTCTCTGATAATGGGTGAGGGACTCAAGGAAATCCCGGGCACTGAGTAGGTCATCATACCCGCGGTATGTTGGCATGGGCAACTTGACCGCGGGGTGAGACAACTTCGGCGTGGCCAAAAGTGTCCCAACAGCCCCTGACAACGACTGGATCATCTGGGCAGCACTGGCTAGCAGCGCCTGCGCCCCGGCCTCAGTGGAGGTTTGGGCGGGCTGCACGAACGAGGGAGGCAAGGCTCCTAGTTCGTTGAGCGGCGCGGTTTCCGCAGGGAACCGGGCCAGCGCCTCGCCGTTCCCAGAGCAGAATTGACTGCTCGCGGGGCACGGCTGCTGCTGTTCGAAACTGCCGGTTGCGGCAGCGTGACACGAACTCCTTTCGCACTGGGCGGAAAGCGTGCACAGCTGAGGCATGTGACCAGCGGATGCACCGCAGGGTGCTTCCGATACAGCTCCAATGGGAGCCGCGTGGTCGACATTTTGGGTTGTGTCGCCGTAAACCCCAATGGGGGCCGCGGCCAACCACGGTGTCTGGCTATTCGAAGGAACAGCAGCCAGCGGATCAAACGACGCTACAACTCCGTAGGGAGCCGACATGTAGCTGCCGAGTGCCCCGCTGGGGGTAGACATGGTGCGCAAGCGTGATCGGCAAGGCGACCTGCTCGGCTAATATGTCATCAAAGGCGTAAGCGCCAATGACTTAGCACGTTGGGCGCCAGTTGTGGGTTTCTAAGTGGACACAGGCCACCACCCACCGCGGGTTCGAGCTTCGCGCGAGCCAAGGGCCCCGATCAGCCGTCACCACACACACACTGGGACACCGTTGCAGCGCACTCAACCTCCGCTGGGAGGAGAGCGATTCGCCGCAAAGAAATAGGCCTCCAAGTTCACAAAGGAGACGTTTATTCACGTCGTCCTTCAGCAGGTACACAAACACTCAATAGTCACCCCGTCCCGGGGGCGCGCGAGGAGCAAGGCTCCGCTGCGCGCACGAAGCGACCAGAGTAATGCGCGCCGCTAACACGCCGCTGCAGGAGAATGTCCCCGCGGCAGTGCTGTGATCTCTCTCTCGTGTCGACCGTTGGGCCGGTTGCGAGAGAGAGTGGGCAATCAACGCAAGGTACGCCTGTCAGAGGTCGCTGGACCCCGCTGGACAGGCTCGAGCCGCTGCAGGTCAGAGGACACGTGCGGGCGAGCTCGAGTAAGCACTGGTCCGAGCGGCAAAGCCGGCACGGACAAAACAGTAGCGTACGCACCTTACGCTGTCTCGGAGGGATCTCTCTCTCTGGGCCCCGCTCGGACGGTCGCGCGGCGCGCGGCCGCCCAAAGCGGGGTCCCGAATTCCCGCCAAAAGGCGCCAATGGCAAAGGCCCTTGGGGAGCAGGGGCGGAGCTGTGGCTAAATGACAGTGATTAGTCACCCAGCCGCCTCTCCACCGCCTGAGGCGGGAGCAAGGGAAAGAGGAGAAACAACGCGGTAGGCCGGCACAGCCGCGCAAAGGCAACGGCGGAAAGCCAGATTCCCACAAGCTCGATCCACCAGCCATTTCTGGCTGGCGGGCTGAGCGGTCCGTAAAGCATCCTCCCAGGAAGAATGAGTGGGATTGGGGATGGGGTGTACTGCCTTTGGGAAAGGACATTCCCAAAGGTAGTTGGAAATGTGTGGATCTGGGCACGCCACAGGTGGTACAATCAGGAGGAAAGGTTGGGGGAAAGCGTGAGAGACGGTGGGGGGAAATAAAGGAGCCTGTCTGTAATTGTCGCCATGTGGCGCTAGATACGGGCGACAAGGTACCTGGGCTGGTGGCAGTGTCATGCGGCTTAGTTTGTAGAATGTGGCGATTTGATGATACGTAGTGATGACCGATTGGGCCTCTTGCGCAGGGTTGGGTGCCTGATCAATCGGGGTACTGAAGGAGAGTTTTCGGGCCAGCGCATGAAGGCGCTCATTACCGGGGATCGAGACATCAGGGACCCACGACAGAGCAACCGTTCGGTCGAGAGAGGTGGCTGTGGCAAGAATGCGATGTCGTCGCCACGCCCTTTAGGTAGTGGCGGTACGCCGCCTGAGGATATGTGCAAATTTCGGTTACGTTTTTGTCAGTGGTGGAGTGGGCCAGAGCAAGTGCGACGGCGGCTCCTTCCGCCTCTGCAGGCAAATTAGTTCGAATAGTGGCGGCGGCCCTCACTGTGCCGTCTTCATAGGTTGCGACTGCCGTGAAATATCCTGGTTTCGAATTTTGTGCCGCGTCGACATAAAGGATATCGGAGCGGTTGCTGTATGTTTTGGTGAAATAGCTCACTCGTGCCTGCCGCCTACCCTGATGGAGACTAGCGCTCATATTGCGGGGTAGGGGCTTCTGATATATGTGATCCTGAGTGCGCAGAGAGATCATGTAAGGTGTAGGACTTGTAGGGATGGGAATGTGTGGATTGAGACGTAGCTGTTGCAGTAGGCGTTGTCTTGTATTGTGGGACTCAGGCGGACTAATTAGTTGGTGCGTTGAGCCTCTATTAATTCGTTCACTGTATTGTGGGTACCAGTGGCCAGGAGACGTTTCGTGCTAACCGTCCGTGGAAGACGTAGGGCGGAGGTGAAGGCCGTGCGTATTAGGATGTCTGACTGTTGTGTTTGCCGCTGAGTGAGTAGGTGGTATGGGAGGTGGTATGTAAGGTGACTAATGATTAGTGCATTTGTCATATTGAGGGTCTCGCGTTCAGAGCTGAAGGGTTGCGGTTGCATCGAGTGTGTTGTTAATTAGAAGGCCGAGAATCTTCACCTGAGGCACAATGGGCACTGGATTCCCGTACATGTGCAGTTAAATCTGGGGGTCACTGGGGATGGGCTTCAGCTGCAGGAGTTCCGATTTATTTGGAGAGCAACAGAGGCCTGTGTTTGCTAAATGAGTGGTGGTGATGTCTATGGCAGATTGCAGGATGTCCTGGGCTGTTCCAAGGGATCCTCCCGTTGTCCAGAGGGTTATATCATCTGCGTATATGGCTGTGTGGATCCCTGGGATAGCAGCAAGGGCCTCTGCCAGTGTCGCTAGGGCAATGGTAAAGGTGATAGAACCGCCCCTTGTGGGGCACCCCGGTTAGACCTTGGGATAAGCAGCCCTGCGCCAAAGTCACTGAGCCAATGCAGAGGGTACCTCAGATTGTTTTGGAGAACAGCGGGGAAAGCCGCGGCGTACGCGTAGCGCCTACGTGTGAGATTCATCTGTACAATTAAACGCTTCGATTACTTGTTTTTTATTCGCGTGCATCCTGTATTTGCAGTTCGTGCGTTTGCGCAGTCAAGGAAGAACGCGTCTAATATGCCATCAGTGCAACTGCGCAGTCAACGGAATTTTTAGAAGGCATTTCGAGGGCTGACTTCGATTGTAAGATGTTAGAAATTTTACACCTGATAGATCTTAGGAAGGGGTCGTCCAAGTTTCGCTCTTCGCGCTCTTCCCCACAATCGGAGAAACCGCATGGCTTCACAAAAGTTTACTCATATATAGCAACCAAATCTATTCTCAAAGAATCGAACAGTACTCTTCAGTGTTTTGCAGCGATTATTGCCTTACCTGTGTCCACGACCACGCGCATGGATTGTTTGAAACACCGTGGTCTAAACGCTCAACCGAAGCGCCGAAGGGAGCGCGTAAATGCGAAAGAGGGAAACGGCCTTACACTTTCAGGAAGTAGCGTTTGCCAGAGCGGCCAAGACAAAAACAATCGCGAACAGAAAGGAGGAAGGGGACGAAATGCAGGAGTGCGCTGGTTCAGTGCGAATCCCAAGAATATGCAGCAAGCAACCAGGCTGCTGTGATTAGTCCAGATGCTTTCACGGAACCTAAAATGGAATGACGAGCTTACATAAACAAAAAAATGACGGACGACTTATAGTGATTAGGCCCAATATGAATTAGGTGCCCTAGCATTTCGGTTTCCAATCTCTAATTGGTCATTCCCTAACTTACATTCATAGATCCCCAGGAGTCATTTTAGTCGTGGCGCAGTGGTGCAGTTATTAAGCGATGTGCTACTTCCCTGCGATGGCACGTGCTGCCACCGGTAGGGCTTGGGCGACCCAAGTTGCTCTTCGCGAGCAACCTAGCTAGGTGGCAGGTGGGCAGGATAAGCCACGTGGCTTTATGACGCCCTAATAACCTGCCCACAGAGATGTACCGCTGAGACAATGGCAAAGCGGCTGAGTAGAAGCTGAAGTGCTAACGAACTAAGATGTTTTTTTGACTGCGACAGCAGTAGTAGTTCCATTCCTGAAATCCGAGCGTCGACGTGTGACATGTGACAACAAAACAGTGAGGCCTCCATCCTACAAAAGTACCGCTACCGCAACTTTCAATCCCTATCCATTTCCTCCTTCCAGATGCCACATCCATCATCCCTCTGCAGAAGCATCCATCTACCAGAGCGAAGTTTCACTGAAACCACCTTAAGCTCCAGAGGCGCCCCCCTGCACACACCTGCCCCATCCGAAAACCTCCACCCGCGAGAAGCCCATGTGAGGAGCTGAATTCGTACTGAACTCCACTCTCCACCCCATCCACCCTCTAAAGAGCTCCAAGAGGCCTCAAGCCATCTGAACCTCGGGAAGCCTCCACACAACAAAAGTCCACGCAGCTGCGGAACAAAACCCGCACTCCAGAAGCCCATGAGAAGAGGCCACTTGCCACCTACACGCACACCTTTGCTATCCACACACACGGCAGTCGCAGCCTATGAAGACGGCACAGTGGGGGCCGCCGCCACTATCCGGACTAATTCGCCTGCAGAAGCGGAAGGAGCCGCCATCGCACTTGCTCTGGCCCACTCCACCATTGACAAAAACGTAACCGAAATTTGCACAGATTCCCAGGCCGCGTACCGCCACTACCTAAAGGGCGTGGCGACGCCGGCAACACATCGTATTCTTGCCACAGTCACCTCTCTCGACCGAGCGGTTACTCTGTCGTGGGTCCCTGGGCATGCCTCGATCCCCGTTAATGAGCGCGTTCATGCGCTGGCCCGAGAACTCTCCTCCCGGACCCCGGATGATCAGGCACCCAACCCTGCGAACGAGGCTACATCGGTCCTGTATACATATCATCAAATTACAACATTCTACAAACTCAGCCGCATGACACTGCCACCACCCCACAGTACCTTGTCGCCCTCATCCAGCGCCACATGGCGGCAATTACAGCCAGGCTGTTTTATTTCCCCCCACCGTCTCTCATGCTTTCACCCCACCTTTCCTCCTGATTGTACCACCTGTGGCGTGCCCAGATCTACACTTTTCCACTACCTTTGGGAATGTCCTTCCCCAAAGGCAGTACTCCCCATCCCCAATCCCACTCATTCTTCCTGGGAGGCTGCTTTACGGACCGCTCAGCCCGCCGGCCAGAAATGGCTAGTGGATCGGGCTTTACGTGAAGCGCAAGCCCGTGGACTCCTGGACCAGTAGGGGACCACCCTGGAAGATTTTTTTATTTTTTTGGTGTAATAAAGTTGTTTCCATCCATCCTCTCGTCCTCCAGAAGACTGAAAGCATCCCCGACCACCGTCCAGTAGTTCCACCTATTAAAAGCCCGCGCAGCAGCGGAACGAAAAAATGGAGGAGGCACTTAAGTTCCGCCTTAGAGGTACGACGCAATAGCGTTAAAGGTTAGTGCCCATAGATATGCCGGACTGGTAATCCTCTACTTTGTTTTCATAGATCGCTGGTGCAGCGGTCAAGCGATGCGCCACTGCCCTACGATAGCAGGTGCTGCCTCAGGTGGAGCTTGTGAGACGCAGGTTGCTCTTCCCGAGCTACCGCTCGCCACCAGTCATTAATTTAACTGCCACCTGCCACGGTGGTCAGTATGCTCACAATCCGGTGGGCAGGCAGGCTGTGATGACGCCACAAGGTCACGTGACCTGGGTGGCCCACCTAGGTTGTCGATGCGGCCGGTTGCTCCGGCCGCTCCGGCTGCGAGGCTCCACGCTCTGGCTGGAATGCCGGCGCAGCAGATTTTTTTTTTTGAAACTTGGGGCTACTAACACTATTGCGTTTAAGGTGAGGGCGAAATCAAATTAAAAGAGGCATTGCGAAGGCGGCCAATCTAGCGTGAAAGGCAAAAGCCTCCCACTTTCGCGTAATCGCCGCATGAGTTCGTATTACCGTCTGTTCTTTTCTTTTCGCGTCTCTAGGCTACGCCGCAAAGAGTACGTGTTGAGCCATCAGCTTGTCAGAAGAGTGGACCTAGGGTCGTATTTTATAACTTATAAGGTGTCCATTTCCCGTTGTCCATTTCGCGTCCATTCGGTCCTCTGTCAGTGGTCATCAAAAGGTTCTGTGGCAAGAAACTCGGACATTGGGTGGTTGGTGACCGGACCTCATCATTGGTTCCATATCGCAGCCAATTGCAGCCACTGGTCATATCCGGCCGCTTGCTGTTGACAACTATGCGATGCATCACACCATTGGCTGTGTATTGCATCTAATTTCAGCCAATAACAAGGTGCAGTCACCAACCACCCAGTGGCCGTGTCACTTGCCAGAGGCGCTTGAAAACCGCGGGTATGTATGAGTGACCACTAATAGAGGACCGAATGAACGCGAAATGGAGAACGAAAAATGGAGAGCTTATAAAAATGCGGCCCCTGTTTGTTTCCTACGTTGACTAGGTTGACCACGTCGACTCGGTCCAGCTGCTCCGTCCGGACAGCTGTTTCCTGTTGATAACGTTCTAATATACAGTAGGTCGCCATGGTTGCAGATAAGCTCACGAATGCGAGATAAAAAATTAAACTCGTGACCATGACCCGATATCTCCAAGTCCTTTCTGCATTCGCGACGGTTTGCTGTATAGAACGAATAACTCGTCTGGAGGTGTGCGCTTTCTCCTCACCGTTCCGGCTACTCTCTATCCTCTGTTCTACGCGAAACTAACGATGACGTCATGGCTGGGCACTTGGGCTTTGCCAGGACCCTTAACCGCGCTGAAGAACGTTTTTACTGGCCAAAAATGCGTGGCCACCTGCGTGCAGTGTCAGCAGTTAAAGCTTCCCACAACTTCTCCGCCAGGACGCTTGCATCCTGTGACACTTCTCAAGCACACCATATGAACAAGTGGGTCTTGACATGCTAGGCCCGTTTTCCTGTCCGTCCAAAGGTAAACGATGGGAAATCGTGTGCGTCGATCTCCTCGCCCGTTACAGCCAAACTGCCGCCGGACCTTCTGCCACAGCTGCTGATGTCTCTGTCTTCATTCTTCTTGCAGTCATCCTGCGTTATGGACCTCTAAGCATCGTTATTCATCAGTGACCGCTGCCGCCAATTTACGGCAGACATTGTGGAAGAGGCTCTGCGCCTTTGCTATTGCCATTTCCGCCGCTCGACGCCGTACCACCCCCAGATAAATGGCCTCGTTGAACGTGCCAATCGGACACTGACGAGCATGCTTGCCATGTGTGTCAATTCCGGTCAAAAGAACTGGGACGACGTGTTTCCCTTCATTACATACGCCTATAACACGTCGAGGCATGTAACAACTGCTTATAGCCCGTTCTTCCTTCTTGATGCCCATCCGCCTCGAAGTGCTCTCGACACCATCCTACCTTTCTCTCTTGACACCAAGCCTGCGATTTCAAGCACTTATGTAGCGCTGAAGAAGTCCGTAGGCTCACCAGGATACGCACCTCGGCATCGCAGGATCGCAGTAAGCAGCGTTACGACCCCCGCCGCTACCTTCCCGGTGACGTTGTATGGTTGTGGACGCCTCTCAGCAAGCGTGGTTTATCCCCAAAACTGCTGTCCCAATGCACAGGCCCGTTCATCGTGCTAGCTCGGTTCAATGACTTGAACTACGTTGTCTCTCCCCAATCTACACAAGGCCGCCGTTCCAGGAATACCCAAGTCGTGCATGTTGCTCGGCTGAAGCCCTTCCACGCTCAGGACCGACTGATTAATTGGCTCAGACGGCTCTGTCTGTGAACAGGGAAGTGTCTAATGGAATTGAGTGGGCGAGTTGGTTTTCCATCTTGACAGTGAAAGCGCTCAAAAGGACAAGGACGACAGAAAAGGAAAGACATACAAAGCGCTTACTTTCAATTGATTTTATTTCATACGAAAAACAACTTTACACTCACAGTAATCACTTGCGCATGCTTACAAGAACATTACCAACGAGTGATAGCTGGCACGTTCTTTCAGATAACCGGCATGCCCTATGTAAGATAGGACATCTCTTTATTCGACAACAAAATTGACGGAGCGCTTACGCAATCATCGCCCGTTCGTGCTATCTCAAGAGCCTCCGCAATCTCTCTCGTTATTTGACATCTACTTTTAAAAAGTACCTGCCGTCCCGATTTTCACAGGTGTAAGGTACTTTTTAAAAGTAGATGTCAAATAACGAGAGAGATTGTGGAGGCTCTTGAGATAGCACGAGCGGGCGATGATTGCGTAAGCGCTCCGTCAATTTTGTTGTCGAATAAAGAGATGTCCTATCTTACATAGGGCATGCCGGTTATCTGAAAGAACGTGCCAGCTATCACTCGTTGGTAATGTTCTTGTAAGCATGCGCAAGTGATTACTATGAGTATAAAGTTGTTTTTCGCATGAAATAAAATCAGTTGAAAGTAAGCGCTTTGTATGTCTTTCCTTTTCTGTCGTCCTTGTCCTTTTGAGCGCTTTCACTGTCAAGAGGGAAGTGTCACGCGCTGACCATGGACACCAAAGTGACAATGAAGTGCGTATGCGGACGAACAAGCTGGGCATCTTCGCGCTGGCGTAACAAGCTCGGGTCGACCCGCCTAGGCAAGTAGCCTTTGGACATAGAACCTGTAACAATGTATGCAGCAAGAGTTTCTTGCAGTAAATGAAAAATACGAGAAGTGCGCGGATGGATCTAAAACGGCACTCTAAATTGGAAATGCCGTAACACAGGGGAAACGAGAGAAAGTAGTCAGGCTGGCTCAGTGCGCTTCAGTTTTCACGTCAGGATGTTACGCCATTGCTGTGGCTGTAGGAAGAATAATGAAGGAAAACACTGAAAAGAGTGTGGTCCGCAGTGACTCCCTCAGCGTAATTACGGTACTAACCTCCAGAACTCCCGACCCCCCTATAACAGGAGACATAATAATGAGCTTAATAAAAGCTGAAACGCAAGGACATACAGGAGCGATGGAAAGAAATGCGAACAGAGCGGAGCCTAGGCGCTCCGCTGTTCGCATTTTCTTTTCATCACGCTTTTACATCGGTGGTACCAAAAAGACGCTAGAGGTCGTCCATGTTGCATTCAAGAACGACTCTAACATATTTTTCTTACCACCCGGGGAAAAGCGCGATGAAAAGAAATTCGAACAGCCACGAAAGAAATTCGGCACGTAGTTGTGACGACAACCAGAAAAGAAAGCCGAAGATGGCCTCGAACAAAACTTTTATACCGAACTTGCACATGCAATGAAAAGAAAACAACTGGGCAGCAGTAACAGTAACAAGAGCGCCTCGTGGTCACCTGGGTCAGGGTATTTCCTGTTTGCGCAACTGAAAGCTGACCAAGTTCCCGGGTAGCGACCTGAAATTGTCGCTATCAGTGCCGAATGTTTTATAATCGACAGCTCGTGGCCGCGACCTTTTGCGAACGATATAGTAGTGTGCACTGAAAATAAACAAGATAATTTGGACAGCGCGGCTGATAGCGAACGACAGTACCTTTTGCAGGCGGCAGCAGACAAAGAGCGTTGTTTAAGAGTAGGAGGTATACTTACCAGCAGGAAAAAAGAAATGGCAATGGGCATTTAGTCAACATTTTAGTACTTTGGCTTTGGAAACATTAGAGAAATGTGGGAACTCACACGGAGAAAGGTTAAAAGTTTGCGTATTTTATGAAATAAATAATACAACGAAATGCCCCCCCCCCCCCTTTCAATACGCCGTCCAGTTGAAGGAGGGAGAGAATGCAAAAGGAAGCGGAGGAGGCGAGGTCAAACAAGGTTGAAGTCATTCAAGTGTCTCCTTTCCTGACCATTAAATACTTCTAAAATGCTCAGCTGGCACACCATGCATGTCTTTTTTTGGCGACACTTGGCAGGTTCAGGAAAGTCGTCGACATTTACTAAGTTTATAGCCTGTCTTCCTGGTAGAAAAAGGAAGGCGACCTTTAATGTTTTCAAGAACGTATGCAAAGGACAAGGTTCGCAGTTGTACCTTCGTCATTCCTTTAAAAAAATGCTGCTCTGAAGTCATGTTTCTAAACTAATCAGAAAACAAAGACTCGGAGGCTTTCTCTTTTGAAGTTGATTTTTGTTTTATTTTGCGACATATCCCAAGTAAAAACGGCATATTTTTCCAGCCTATAGAAGCCGTTATCTTACTTTCAGTGGCATCAACAAATAAAAGCCTGCAAGCAGAGATTCACTTGAACAAGCAGTCAATATGCGGCCGGTGTATTGTCTTCTGGTACTCCTTGCTGCAGTAATATGTAAGTAAATAGATTCGACACGTTCGCAGTAATTCAGCGCGCACATTTAAATCTGTGGAACACACGGTCAAGTAGGATATTTTCCAAGCATGTGAAAAGAAATATTTTAATTATTTAATATTTTAATCAGCACAGGATGCTGGTGTACAGTTTCTCAATTACCCGCTAATAACCTGATGTCACTTTCTTCGGTACTTCCAAGGACTTCGACCGTGCACCGGAGCTGCCGTTAGTCACAATATCCCAATAACGATCATCATTGCACACTCGTTAAATACTGTAAAATCACGCAACTTGTTCATGAGGCAACATGTATGTAACAAGCACTACTTGTCCTTTGGCTTTACCCGCCGCGGTGGCTCCGCGGTTATGGTGCTCGGCTGTTGACCCGAAGGACGCGGGTTCGATCCCGGCCGCGGCGGTCGAATTTATATGGAGGCGAAATTCTAGAGGCCTGTGTACTGTGCGATGTCAGTGCGCGTTAAAGAACCCCAGGTGGTCGAAATTTCCGGAGCCCTTCACTACGGCCTCCTTCATAGCCTCAGTCGCTTTGAGACGTTAAACCCCAATAAACCGTAAACCAATTAACGACCAAAAAAATATCGAACTGCCATCATAAGTACTGCGAATGGCAAAGTTAGCTATATTTGGAACGACCTTTCTTGGAACGATCACGTAAACCATATTGCTGCAAGGCTAGTCGTGTGTTACACTTTTTAAAGCGAAATTTCAAGCAGGCACCCGCTGATTGAAGGAGACACTCTACTTGACAAACGTGCGTCCCATCTTAGAATATGGTTGTGCAACTTGGGATCCTGCAACAAAAACACTCATCAGCGAACTCGAACGAATTCAAAAACGAGCAGCAACGTTTGTATCCGCCAACTATAATTTCACCAAAAGCTCCTCTCAGATTTGCAAAAATTTGGGCCGGCCTTTACTGCAAGACAGACGCAAATATCGTAGACTTAAGCTGTTTCACAATATTTTATAGGCTCGACAGGTTTGTCTAACGATTCATACATGAATGCTCCCAGCTACATATCCTCACGTTTAGATCATTCTTTAAAGGTTCAAGACTACCAGTGCCGTATAAATGTCTTTAAAAACTCATTTTTTTTTCCCAGAACAGTGCATGACTGGAATAAATTGCCGGAAGAAGTTGTCTTAGCCCCGAAATCTTCTTTTGAAAATGTTCTGTCGCGACTTTTGTTGAATTATCTTTTTTTTTCATCTTTCTTGCTTTCATGATTCTTTTGTTGTAAGTTTGCTCAGTATTGGAATGTGTTGTATTTTTATTGTTTGTTTGTTTGTTTTGTACACAGTGTCATCTGCATGACAATGTATGCTTTGCAACCGTATCCCCCCTACAAAAATGCCCTCAACGGGCGCTGTAGGTACCCTAATAAAGAAATAAATTTGCATTTCTTCTAACTTGTGGTTACCAACGTTATAGCGCTGGCATTTGCAGTATCTCTAAAAGGTTCGTTAGGAACTTCTTTCTTCCCTAAGTTCTCATGCTATCCAGACTTATGTCATTACTGTCTTTTTACTCCTCCTTCCTATCCTTTATTTTCGTGACTGCAGACGACATGTCCGATAAATCCGCGGCAGCTTCTGAGTTCGGCAACCATATTTTTATTTGTTGCATTATTATTTTGAATAAACCATTAACACCGCCACGCTGTCGCTGGCTCTCAATGGCGCTGTTCGTTTTCGCTTCACGTATACTGTCCCGTACGTTAATGCATAGATAACAACTTTTTGTTGTTTTGTAAACTGGCAAATTTACACCTTTTATATGCTCAACAATGCGTAACGTACAGTCTTCGTCAAAAGTATACAGGCAAAGGGTTCTTCTTCTGAGCCCTGCAGCGCGGCTCCTCTCGCATACTCAGAGACCCAAATTTCAGGAAGGCTGGAGGAACTTAAGTCCTCTAAGAGCACCACTACGAGGCTTAGAAACAAACCCTTTGGACTGCATATTTTTGACAAAGAATGCACGTCGCATCTAGCAAGGGCTTCTGGAGAAATTTTTTGCCGTTTCTCCACTTTTAAATTTTTATCTTTTTTTATCATTCTCAAAGCAGAAAAATAGAACAGTAATGTGCCATGAGTTCGAAAAAATTTCTTTTCAGGAGATCTCCCCTCGCTATGTTAAATAGGAAGGGAAGCAGTACGGCTCCTCTTGAGGAAAAACACAGCGCACTCCTAAGACACGGACAAAGAAAGGCAAGACGATACAGCGCTGACTTCAACTGATAATTTTATTGTGGAACAACATATATATACGTTCGAAAAGTGGGCGGAAAGACATGAGTAACATCTGCTGTGTTTGCACGCGACCGAAAGATAACAAACTACAATTGAAAACAACATGAGGGCAAGGGTGACCCTTGGAGGCAGCAACAAAATGAAAACTAGACAAGATAAAAAGACAAGTGAAAGGGCGATTAAACGGCGATTCTTTGTTCGTGTCTTAAGAGTGCGATGTGTTTTTCCTCAAGATGAACTACCAACTAGCCCGCTCTTCCACCTTTGCAAGTACGGCTCCTTGCGGGGTACCTTTGCTGCCCAGCATAGGGCTGGGCAGCAAAGGTATGCTGGGCAGCATATGTCCTGACGTACCTGTATCTATTTTGTCCTCGTTTTTTCGTGCTGCTACGTTTTTAAGATGGATCAATACCAACTGGCCCAAACTTCGGTGCTTTTGCCTATGCTGGGGGCTCTGCATCCTGGAATTTAATCACCACCTTCCTCCCTCGGAGAAAGTCCTTGATGTACTCGTATGTTCTCTTGCCTACGTTTACCTCCTCCAGACCTCCGAGCACCGCCTCGCGTCGGACGTTGTCGAAAGCTTTCGTGAGGTCAAGGCCTAAAATCCCCTTGGCATCTATTCCTTTCGTCTTCTCAAAACGTGACGTAACCGCCTCTCCTGGGTTCATTCCTTCGTCAATGCGAGGGGTCCAATTTCGAAAGGCGCCGCCATGTTTGTTGCGGCGGGAACGCCACTTCCTACTCGGCGTCCTTTTGGCCGGTGGAAACCAGAGGAATTTTTCCGGCGACAGAAATCGGTCCTGTACCGACCGAAGCTCCTGTATATTAGTAATCAGTTAAATATTTGTGCGGCTAACGCTTTTTTAGTGCATAAGTGTGTTCACGTAAAGATTGTGAAGGAACTCTCAAACCCAGACGAGCGGCATGCGTTCCTTACTTGAGGAAAAGCGAGGAGAGCTTTCAGAGTAAGCTATAAGTGTAAGAGTAAGATAGTCGAAAATTCACGGAAAGGTGGCCTCGCGTAAGATTAGGAAGACTCCGAAGGAAATGAAGCTTTCAGAGTTTGGGCCTAAGCCGTATATAGAAACTGTTCTAAAAAAGAAATAAATGCAGTGTTATAAATCGCGTCATATGGTTTTGTTTATTTATTGTAGCGAGAGCTACACTCGCCAGCCGCTTCGCCTCTTCAGCATGGCCGCACTTTCGCCGTGGTTGCACCTCGGCCGTGGTCGCACCGACCTTGAGCAGCTGCCTAGCAACCGCCGCAGCTGGCGGGCGCCGCCGCTCGGCGTGCCATCTGGCATGACGTCACTCCGTCGTTGCGCTCGTCGTGGAGCAGACGCCGCTCGCCTCGCCAGTTCTGCGCATGCGTAGTAGAGGGAGACGGGGTGTGTTCGGCGTAGCGGAGGCGAGCCGTTATGGAGAGCGATGAGTCGGCTAGGCTGAAAGCAGCCTGACTTCGGCGTCGGAACGAAACAAGGAGGAGACAGCGTGTCGAACAGACCGAAGAAGAGCGTGTCAAACATCTCGATAAGAGTCGTAATGACGACGCGGTTACACGAGCTCGCTTAGCCTCCGACATTGAATCCGTGACGGTCGAAGACGACGTGCGGAGTTCTGCGTCTCTGAAGGAAGGCAGACTTCAGCGTTGGAACGAAACAGGGTGGAGACAGCGTGCCGAAGAGACCGAAGAGCGTGCCGAACGTCTCGAGAAGAGCCGTAATGACGCTACCTACCAGGTTTAACCAGAGCTAAACCACAGCCAATTTTTTTCTTTTTAAGCTCCAGGACACGTTATATCAGCAAGGATAGTTTCAACTTAATTACATGCGCGGCTTCAAGCTTTCAGTGATTTAAAAGGCTGGCACCTAATTCTCAAGAACCCTGACTTCTTGGCGAAAAAGGAGCTCTGCTGTTGAAAGCATTCAGTCGTCAAGGCTTGCCTTAAATATGTAGTATTACAATAAAACTTTTTGTTGGGCGAGTCGGTTCATTTTGCTTGAGGGGATGCTTGTAGCGTGACAAAAACTGACAAGGGACCGAAGACGAACGGGACAAGCGCTACTCTCAACTGGTTTATTCAAGATTCGATCGCACACATTTGTACATTTCCCTTCTCCTTCAAGAACATAATCACGAGAACTCTCATGCCAATGACACTCAAAAAATCCACACGCTTGCATCAGATCAGGCTATATAAAAAGTTATACTCGTTAGAGTACATTTTCACCGAAGGGCTGCTGACGCAGTCCGGCCTTTTCTTTTTGATATGGAACGCCTCTATCAGATAGCGCGTTAGCGCGTCTTTGCTTCGGCCAATGACCTCTGTCTTGTTTAAAATTGGTGAGCATTTGCATGATTTGCAGTGAACTACCATATTTGTTCCGCTCCCATTGTAAAGGCATTTTTCATGCTCGCGCAGGCGCTTGTTCAAGCATCGTCCGGACTAGAGCACTGCACGGGCCTCAATCTGAGGCCCGAGCCCGGCCCGGGCCCGCGACTTCAAGCCCGGGCCCGGCCCGGGCCCGCTAAATTATCGCTCTAGCGAGCCCGGCCCGGCCCGTGAATCCCGTAGTGAAGCCCAGCCCGGGCCCGGCCCGGCCCGTTTCAAAGTAACGCTTGAGGTATACTGCTCACTTTGAGCAAGTAGACTGCTACTATGCCAATAATGAACTGGCCGACAAAGGTTCTGAAACCGCAGTTTGGCTTCCAGAAAGCTGGTTCTTTTTAACCCAGAAGGAAGTGATGAAGAGTAAAATAGTGCTCACCAGGCCCGTCTTTTGGAGAGCGATTTGCTGTAGGTGGGCAAAGATAAACTCGGAAGTTCCGAGAGCTAAACAAAAAGTGCTGCATGCACGCGTAGTAGTCTACTTTGCGTTCCCCCATGATTGTAATCAGTTATATTCTGCCGCCCGCGAAGTATATTAAAGCTGCCTAGCAAGCAGTAGGATGACACTTTTTTAGAGAACGCGATCTCACAGGTTGAGCTCATAGCCGAACTGGTCGCATCTCTACAGAAACGAAAAGCTAAAACGCTTGAGTATTTCACGGTATGTGCTTGAGGACTACAAGCGTCCTAAACTAATATGTTGTTCCCGAATGCATTTCTAATAGTGTAGAGGTATGTTTTGGGATGACGAACGATCAATGGCTAATTAAGGCCAGTTGAATTTTACGCTTACTGCACCGCGACGTGGAAATAAGGAAATGAATAAGTCAATAAATAAAGCTTAGTTTTTTTCTCAGCGCGTACTATAACTCATAGATCATCCGTGTCGCTGCTTCAATGCCGCAGTTGTGTACTTCACTTTGCAATAGTAAATGAAAAGTCGGACACCAGCCGTTTCTGTACGGACCCAAGTCCGGCTCGGACCCGCAGCTTTAAGCCCGAGCCCGGCCCGGGCCCGCAAATACGGGCCCGGGCCCGGCCCAGGCCCGGCAAAATAAATCATGTCCCGGCCCGGCCCGGGGCCGGGCCGGGCCCGGGCTTTCGGGCTGGCCCGAGCCCGTGCAGTGCACTAGTCCGGACTGGCCAATATAACTTTGCCACATGAAAGTGAAATCTGATAGACAATTCCCACCTTGCAGCCAACATATCGGTGTTCATGCCTCGTTTCGCATTCCTTTTTGGCTTTTTCCTCATTCACCTTTGGACAAAGGCTTTTTAGCTTGCAGGGCGCAGAAAAAACCACACGAATTTTGTATTTATTTGCCACTTTTTTCAAGTTGTGGGCCACGCCGTTCGTCTTCTGTCCCTTGTCAGTTTTTGTCGCGCTACAAGCATCCCCTCAAGCAAAATGTAGTATAACATTTCTAAGAGTCCCCTTTGCGTCAGTGGACAAGCTCGTTTCAATGGCTACTGTTTCAGAAAAGAACAATGCGTGAACGCCTTGAGGATATGATGAGAGCGGAATTGAAGAAACAGACAATGCGGCCCCAGCAGCGGGAAAATAATCTTGAGCTGAAGAATGTGGTTCAAATCCTCGAACACACCTTCTGGAATTTCATATTCGTCATTAAGATTAATTACAGTAACATTCTGGCACACATTCATGATTTTTACATGCATAGTATTATAGCGCCCGGCGACGCCGATCTCAGCGCCGGCGCTGAGATCGTTAGAGCGCGCGCTAGAAAAAAATAAAGATGGACAGCGCGTGCTCGGGGCGCACACCCGGCACGGGCAGTTCGGAACTAGAAGCCTGCCACGTTGGTCGTCTCTCTCTGGTGCTCCGCTGCGACCCCGAAAATCCTCAACAGTGGTGACCCGGCGAACCGTGCCTTCTATCCCAGCGGCGTCCTACCATGGCGTACTGGCAGCACCCAAGTTTCGACCCGCCGCTCCCGGCGTACCGGCCTGCACGCGTCGGCGGGTGGTTCGCCCAACTGGAGGCTGCGATGTACCTGAACGGCATCACCATCCAGCCGTTCAAACACGCTGTCCTTTGTGACATCCTCCCGGCCGACCTCCTGCGTCGGCTTACCTACTCTGCCTTCGGCTGCTGGCCATACGATGAGCTGCGTGCGGCCGTCTTGGCGGACTTCGGAGCCTACTACGTTCCGCCGCCGCTCTACGACGCAGCGGACCCGTTTTCGCCGCCGCCAGCCTCTGGCCCTGCACCGGCCTCGCTCGCACCCACGCAGCCTTCATCAGGGTCCGGTCCGCCTCAGCAGCCCCTCGCCGCCTCGCCGCCACTCCAGTCCAGCGTCTCCGGCCCGGCTTCTTTAGCACCGACCGCACCAGACGCTACCGCATCGCTTCCGGCAGCACATCCTGCTACTCCGGACACGCTAGCAGCACTGTGCGACGACTCCACGGCCCCAAGTCCGCAGTCATTCGCTCAGCAGCTCAGTGAGGTGTCTGGCCCACCGCCGTTTGCCACGTCAGCAAACTCAGCGACAGATGCGCCTCACGCCACCCTGTTCAACGCCTCCGGTCATACCGCCTCCAGTAAGAACGATACAGCGTCTTCGGCACAGCCCGGTGAGCAACTTCTCTCATCTGCATTAGTGCCGCCTTCAGTCGAGCTCTTCCTGGACGCGTGCCCCATTCCGCTAACTTCTGTTACCTACTGCATAGCATCGCTGCCAGCCGAAAGCTCACCTGCCGCCTCATCGCCCATTCCGCCAAAGCCGTCAGTCACTTACCTGAGCGATCGTGCTAAGAGTGAAGTGAGATTGCTGGCACCGCAGCATCTGTCAGACGCCAGCCCCACTACACAGGCGGCCACATCGCCTGCCCAAGAGGCCCCACCTCAAGCCCTTAGTACTGTCAACCACTTCTCGGAGTCTGACCCTGGCAGCTCGACACTGTCGCAGCAAGCGTCTGCTTTGGTGCCTGCCTTGAGCCACCTTCAGCAACGAATGGTAGAGCTACCCACACCGAGTAGTGCGGCAGTTGTCCACCCACCAGCTGTGTCTCTTGCTGTCAGCCAGCCGTCTGATGTAGCAGCCTCGGCTCAACGGCCTGTCCCTGCCACTACCTTCTTACAGCCACCCACAGCCGACCATGCCCACACGCGCATCAGCACTGGCCAGTTGCTCCGGACTGCAACTATCGCTTCACCAAAGCGCCTGACATTGAGGCCTGCAACTTCCTCCGCCATCGTCACGGCTCTCACCGTTGTGTCTATGGTCACACCTGTGCCAAATACTGTTACAGCTGCTGCTGTCGCAGCACGGCTGCTGTCAGTCCACGGAGCCGTTTCGCCCATTGCAGCGCTTGTGACGACGTACTCGGCGCGCCACATTCCCACCGACTCCAGCTCCAACGTCCCAACACCGAAGACACTTGTGTCCGCGGGCAGCACCACAGTCGGTGGCGGCCCGACCTTGGCCTTCCCTGTCCCCATGTCCTTTGTCAACTCGGCACCCAGCACCATTCGCCCGTTGCGAAGCAGCCAGGCTCGTCCACCTGAGCCCGCGCACTCCACCCGACGGCTCTTCCCGGCACCTGACATGAACTTACCGGATTCTCTATCTCTAGCTACTCCATCTCTGCCCCGTCGGCGCGCAAATTTCGCCGTTCCGTCTAGGCGGGGGGCCCTATAGCGCCCGGCGACGCTATGAAGCGCCGGCGCTGAGATCGGCGTTACAGCGGGCGCTAGAAAAAAATAAAGATGGACAGCGCGTGCTCGGGGCGCACACCCGGCACGGGCAGTTCGGAACTAGAAGCCTGCCACGTTGGTCGTCTCTCTCTGGTGCTCCGCTGCGACCCCGAAAATCCTCAACAGTATGCTAATATAATGACACTTCTGTAGTGCAGCAGCAGTGGTGCAGGCGGTTCTCTGCCCTTGAAAACACATGTGGCCCGTGCGACGCCGCGGGCGTCAACTCAAACAACCGGCGAGCTGTGCACTATTAAGCCGGCTCCTAACGGATAGGTGCAATGGCTTGATGGCCCCGTAGCGTTGTTCTCCCGAAGGGCCACCTTTTTTTTTCCTTCCGGCAGTCCTTCGCTGTCCCCAGGCGTCCTTCTCTGGGATGGTCCGTGCCCAAAGAAGCACGGAAAGATCACGAAGACACTTTTTCAGCGCGGCATCGTGCTTTTAGGTCGTCGCGTCACTAGCTGGAATCATAACACGATATAGAATGCAAAAAAAAAAAGACTTCATCCCATGTGAAGATACCTAGCCAACAAGAAGAGTAAGAATCCTTCACGGAAATGCGATAGTTTTAGGTACTTCAATAAAATCTGGAAGACGAGAACTTTATTAGTGAAGTGAGCGGTACTACTGTGTTAACATCTAACGCTTTAAAATGGGCACCAATTTGGCGACATGCTTACTGATGGGTGAATGGTATTCCATCATTTATGGTTCAGAAGTCAGTTGGTTCAGTAGTACATTCTTGACAGATAATGCAATGTGTTCACAAGTTGGAATATGCAGATTATATACGAAACTTCCGACGCCACAGGTCACTTCATCTCGATTGGCACGTTTTGTCATAGCCGAATTAAGATTACAATTCGTTTAGGCGGTAGCTCCATGCCTGGTTCAGACTATAAAATGCACGATCATTTTACTTCCGCCATAATCATCTAACGCATTTGATGAGTTGCCTTTTCCCTTGAATGTGATTACGGGCTTTTATTATTCCTTTAAATAAACTGGCGCAAGTAATAACTGATATTTATATTGCCTGTACACTTAGTGCGACCGCATGACGTCTCAGCGAATGAGCGCCTTCGGTAATAAATTGAAACACCCACTTTTTGTGCTTTTTCAGGTACTCGTCCACGAGTCGTACAACAAAAGTGCCCAATTTTAGCGAACCCAAGCTTTAATGAAACGAAGGGACTAGGGCAATTGTGCAAACTGCTCGACGAAAAGGAATTTCAGAAAGATACCAATAACACATGGAAGTTTATCGTAAGTGACCAAATAGCATAGTTTTTTTCTCTCTCACGCACACTTACTTCCGCACCTCAGTGCCCAAACTGTCCTCACACATATGCAGACATAGTACACTGCCTTACACAGTGCCACGCAGCCTTCCAGTCCCCCGCCTACCTTTTCCCCCCACCCCCACCGTGGCCTATCTGGCTCGCCTCCCTGGATCTGAGGCTGCAAAGTGCCCTCGTCGCCTTGGCCCAGGACCTACTGAACGCCTAATAGAAAGGATGTTTTAATAAAAGTGTCAAACCACCACGACCACCAGTACCGATTTCACGCAAAATTACCAAGCGCTGGCTTTTTTTTTCATCAGTGGTGCCAGCTACTTGTGAAGAAATTTCGGGGACGCTTACGCTCCGCCTCAATGGTATGACGCGGTATCCTTGTAGATGTAGCGGGCATTACGGTTACGGAATCTAATTAGGAACACCAGTAAAATGCAAATCTACAACATCAAATTATATTTCTCAGAAAAGCGCGAGGAGAACACAGGCCGCGACTGACTGCAATCCTTCCAGGAGATAAATTGGTAAATTCGTTTTTGAGGAAAGGAAATGGCGCAGTATCTGTCTCACATATCTTGGCGGACACCTGAACCGCACCGTAAGGGAAGGGAGGAAGGTAGGAGTGAAAGAGAGAAAGAGGAGCGGTAGTAGAGGGCTCCGTAATAATTTCGACCACCTGGGGAATCTTTAACGTGCACTGACATCGCACAGCACACGGGCGCCTCTAGCGTTTCGCCTCCATCGAAAAGCGGCCGCCGCGGTCGGGTTCGAACCCGGGTACCCCGGCTCGGTAGACGAGAGCCTTACCACTGAGCCACCGCGGGGGGTATTCCAGGAGAGCAAGGTGATTTTTTTTATTGAGGCAGCGTGCCAACTGGTAAATAATATGTACATATAGAGAAGCTCGTCGCACTCTCGAAGGAAGTCATTAACGTCCAATAGTGCGGCCCAGAGATCCAGTCTTCTACTTCCGATGATCGACCTATAGGGGCGGCCCGCACCGCAGTAGGTGTTTTTGCCTGGTGGCGCGCAAAGAAGTGCAGGCCCAGGGCAAGCGTCTCACCTCAGCTCCAGCTTTCTTAGCTCTTCTTTCTCATTCCACTCAATCTGTCGCATTCGCTCGAGGAATTTCAATTCAAGGTGGTGAATAGTATCCTGCCCTGCCTTTAAAGGGTAACGCCTTGAAGGGCTTCCCATCTGGGGACATATTCAGAACTGAAGGCGCTTTCATGACTGAAATGTCCGTTCATGTTAGTCGACATGCACCGCGCCTGGGAATGAGTTCCCTCTCCTTCATCCTGGCCCTTTGCTTCCGCCAAAGTTTTAGGGAGGTCGTTATTATTAACTTTCCCAGTACTCTGAACTTCAGGGCCTAGGTCTGCATGGTCTCTGTCCTTTCCATCGGACGCAGTGCCATGTTGCCCACCGCCCGCGTACCTCACCTCGAGTATCCTCAGCTGTCCCTGCTCCCGCCTCTCTATCTGTCTCATCCGTTCCTGAAACCTCAACTCAAGGCGGCGAATAGTCTTTTGCCCTGCATTTGAGAGAATAAGATCTTGACGCGTTTTCAATTCCATGCCTAATTTAGAACTGAAGGAGTTATAAACAATGAAATTTTCCTCCACGATGTTCACGTGATCCGCGTCTGCACGCTAAGCCTCACAGAGTAGCAACCTTGCCAACCTCGACAAAACGCAAGAAATCCCACTCACCCGGCGCAGATCTTCTGTTGTCTGCCGCCCAGAGCGCTCTATCAGCGTCGGTAGCAGTCGAGGCGAAGCCGACCCCTGACAGCTCCTCGCTGCTCCGTGTGGAAGGGCCTGTGGTTGTCGCTGCGATGAGACTGCCCTTGGTGATGAGACGTGCCGAATCTTGCCGAGCTGCACCAGTTGAATTTATGAATCTTGTTCGTTACTTCAAGGAAGGTTCCCAAACCCTTCCTCTGGCGAATTCAGCGTGGAAGAAGACCAGGAAGCGTGCTTCTAGATGATGATGATGATAGAAGAGCATATATTTACAGCATACATGTACAGAGAGTAAAACTGCAAAAAGCAGGAATGAATTTACAAGAAAAACAAACTTTGCATTACTTTACTCATCGGCCTAGCAGGTTAGTATTACATGCTAAGCATGGAGCCCCAGCCCAGGCTGGCTCCATTCGTTCACTTCGAACTTTTTACCCTGGATTAACAAAGAAATAAGGGAGGCCATTTTCAGTGGCCCGCCCGAAGCATCAATTCTCCAATAAAACATATTATTCGAAGGGGGACCTACGCCGTACACTGGGCTCAGCCTCGAATCCAGAGTCTCGCTAAGAGCACGAACAAAATAAAAAATAAATACAACCCCACTCTCTCTTCGGTAAGGGCATGCACATTCTCTCCCGTCGGGGCTCATTTTCCGACCTGTCTCAAGCACACCACCGCCCCCCTCTCCATTCGTGTTGCAAGTCAAATTCTTGACACTGATGCATACCCAGCCGTCATCAGTGCGTGTCATTCGTAAGCAACAATTGAGAGAGAAAGGAAGGAAGAAGCCGGTACAGCAAAGACGGCGGAAAGCTCGGATAAGAGTGATAAGATGAGCCGGCGGATAAGAGTGAGGACCGGACTTTTGCCAGGCATCGCACCCCCCCCCCCCCCAAAAAAAAAGAAAAAAAAACCGCTGTAATCGTTTTCTGGGTGTTCTTTGCCACCTCGGCAAACCAGATAAGGAACGCGTCCTGTTCTCCCGATGTGAAAGATACGCCGTAGTTGGCTAACCAGCGCTCCTAATCACCCTCGTTCAAAGACGCCTCGTTAGGCCGCCCCGCGGCAGCGCAGGCAGCTATGGGCCATCGAGTGCCTTTTCGACGATAGCCCAAGGCCGGTGTGTGAAGAAACCGTTTCGTCAAAATACCATGTCCAACTCCCCACCTGCACTGTGCTGGAGGGGGGGGGGGGGGGGGGGTCTGTCGTTGATAATGGAAAGCCTCTTCCGCGGGTACAGGTGCCCTGCAAAGGGGTTGTAGCTGGAAATGAGCGGCGGCCTTACACGCCTCCTATTACCTCAATGCAATAAACAAAGCATTCACATAGAAACACAATGGTGTGGTCTCAGTCGTAACAAATATAGGTAGTTATTGGCAGCAGAAGTAGCACAACATAGGTTTTCGCCTAGCGCACTTTAGGCTGCCAAAGTGCCCCCATAGTTTTTCTATAGATAGTTCCGCGGTGGCTCAGTGGTTACGACGCTCGGCTGCTGACCCGAAAGACGCGGGTTCCATCCCGGCCGCGGCGGCCGAATTTCGATGAAGGCGAAATTCTAGAGGCCCGTGTGCTGTGCGATGTCAGTGCACGTTAAAGCACCCCAGGGTGGTCGAAATTTCCGGAGCCCTTCACTACGGTGTCCTTCACAGCCTGAGTTGCTTTGGGACGTTAAACCCCAATAAACCAATAAACATAAACTATAGACGGTTAAAGAAAGGAGCATTAAACCGTGCAAGGCGCGGTGATTAATTGCTAGAAAAAAAAAAGAAAAACACGCCGGAAGTTTCGTCCTGCAAAACTATATCTGCATTGGGCTTGGCCCTCATCATAAAATGTGGCATATTCACTCGAAATGATCAACTCTGCAAAACAGCCAAGGGTAGGGCATTGAGGGATGAGTAACGATATAAATATGAAAGCAGCCAACAAAGATCGTAAGCAAAGAAAGCTTAGGGGAATGTTTTTAGTAAGGATGCTGGCCAAAGTGGACACCAATAGCGGAATCACTTGAGATAGAAGTCAATGTTAAATAAAGTAGAAGGAGAGAACCACATGTGGCCGGCAGACTGCAAACCCATGATCACCTCGCCCCACGTCCGATGCTCTAAAATCTGAGCTGTGGGGGCGGCCGTCTAAGCTTCTACTTTCGAGTGAACTTGCGTTGCATGTACCCTAACCTTCAGAGTATTTACAAACGCCACCCCGTAACAGTGGATGCAGTCTTCGAACGTTCTGTAAAACCGCAAATTCAAACGTTCGGGCACTTGCTTTCTATACCCCGCAGTTTCTATGACAAGCAAAACAATAGAACTGTGATCACCTCTGTGGATTACGTATGCTCACATCGGCTTTTTTTACCGCAGTTTGCTTTATTTCACAGTTTGTTTTTTCGATTCAACTTGCAGACAGTCCAGTGTCGACCAAAAATATTCTGCTGCGCAAGGGGTTCGATTGAAAACACGGGAGAAGTGCACTACTTCAACGGGACTTTAAAGAAGGATACGTTTTTCTGCAGAAAGTCGGTAAGCCAAATGACATGATAGGGTGATACACTGTTGCGAACAATACGAGCGCTAAGGAACGTGCAAGACCTGCGACGAGAATTAAAGCTGTTCATTTGTTCCTTTCTTTTGCTGTGCACACGAAATTTTGATTTCACTAATGAATCAGTCACATTCAAGGTGTTCCTTGTTAGTATGACCAGACAAGAACTTCAAAACCGCTTTAGTCCCAAATCTTCTCAGAATGAAAGGGGAATTTTTTTGAGGGAGAGAAGAACCTTTATTTTAGACTGAGGTCAAAGAATTCATGCTGTAATGCGCTAAAACTATGGCACATAAGAGAAGAACACATAGCACAGGATGAGCGCAAGTCCTGTGCTCTAACATGGCTTATGTAGACGATCACCAACTAGCCCGAAAACGGATCTTGTTAAAACAGGAATTCATTGAAGGGGTTTGGTTGAATGGGCTTCCAATTGCTTGCCGTCATCTTCGATACGTTCGCTATTTTGTTCTCATTCATATGACTCAAGAAAATGAGCGGAGGCTCACGACTCTGCGTTTTCTGGGTCCGCTTTTTCTTTAACTCTGCTCGTATCGAAACCTGTTTTTTGAGCCTCAGGTGAAGCCCTGCAAGTATTCGCAGCTTGTCCATGGCCGCGCTTAAGAAATAGGAATAGTGATATAGAAGCTCTAAAGGCAGTAGACATTTGAAACACGTGCGGGAGAAACAAAACAAATTTCGGATGCCGCTACTGGGACCCCTGCTCTGAGTATCAACCTTCTACATGTTAGCAAACGAGCGAGAGTGCTCTGCTGGCTCTCGGTATGCAGCGGTAGACGCAGCAGTCATAGGTGCGAAGGACGTCATAGAGGAGAAATTTTGAAGCAGCGCTTATAGCGGCTTATACTAATTCAGTCGTGTGAGTGGCTGTTTTTTTATCGTAGTTTTTTATGTTAGAAGTTAAATTGGAGCTATGAAACCAAGCACGAACTTTTTCTCGAAACGTTTCAAGTCGTGGGTTGTTGCCTGATATAAAGGTGGCCTGAGAGTTGAATGCGACGCCCGTGATTTGCATACTAGACCCTGTTTAAAATTGACCCGAGGTCTGATATTCTCTATTATTCTTTGTTTCGTTGCCTGGCTTTGACCATCACGGTCGCAGTTCACGGTATCCGAGTGCAGTAAGGTGCACATGTGTACTAAAATACTCTGCACTTTCATCCTCCGTGCACACGACTACTAATAGCGGCTGAGAAGGCGGCCATTGGGCTCGCCAGAGCCGGCGCCAGGGCAGGATACATCCTCATTGATTCGAAGGCAGCACTCAGGAACTTCATGTCCCTTCATGCTGTAAGGCTTCATGCCCCAGCTCTCTCCATCCTGGCAAGAGCCAAATTATCCACAGAACGGTTGCAGCTCATATGAGTGCCAGCACATACCTCCCATCCAGGGAACACGGCAGCTCATGAATGTGCTCGAGGATTCATCAGTGGGGCACAGAGTGGCCAGACCCCCTGCTTTCGGAGGGAGCGCCTGGTAAACTACCACGAAATCAGCCTCCAAACGATCGACTCAAATACCGACTTCCGCACAAATGTCTCTCCAAAGCAGAGTAGGTTGCCTGGAGGCAACTTCAAACCGATACATTTCCAAATCCTTATATCTACTCTTTGATGCATCCCGCAGAATACAATTCCCTCTGCACTCTTTGGAATCATTCTAAAGCAAACCTCAGTCACATCCTATTCGAGTACACACGGGACCAGCCACCTCATCATCAGCATCATCAGCCTGACTACTCCCACTGCAGGGCAAAGGCCTCTCCCATGTCTTACAGTTAACCCTGTCCTTTGCCAGTTGCGGCCACCGTATCCCCGCAAACTTCTTAATATCATCTGCCCACCTAACTTTCTGCTGCCCCCTGCTACGTTTGCCTTCACTTGGAATCCACTCCGTTACCATTTGGGACCAGCGGTTATGTTGCCATGGCATTACATGCCCTGCCCAAGTCCATTTCTTCCTCTTGATTTCGACTAAGATGTCATTAGCCCGCCTTTGTTCCCTCACCCACTCCGCCCGCTGCCGATCTCTTAGCGATACACCCAACATTTTTCTTCCCATAGCTATCTGCGTTGTCCTTAACTAAAGCTGAACCCTCTTTGTTAGCCTCTACCGTTCTGTCCCAAACGAAATGCAAGAGCAGTAAAAGAAGACGGTCTCGAAGAACGAAGTGGTAGCACTTCCACAGTCCAGAAAATAAAAGCTGCAGCTAATAGCTGGAGAGGTCGAACGAGCTAAACAAGGCCTGTTGTGTAGCAGGCAGGAAGGAGTAGCAATAAAGGTTTCAACGATGGCCGCGAGTGATGTGAGTGATTTGATATTGGCGCAACGATAACCCTTCCACTGACGCCATCTGACGCCATCTTAAAAACTCCAGTGGTTGAACTTAGTGGAAATCGTGTCACATACTGTGTTGGTTTGTAGTCTCCTAAAGGTGTTCTCTTCTAACTTATTGAGGGACTTATGTGGTGTTGGGTACTCCTTCCTGGTTGTTCTGTAAGGCGCGAGATTGTCAGCATACACTGCTAAACCTATTAGGTCGTGCCAACTTTCATGGTCATCAGGGGGAGACGCCCGGTATAGAAGAGCTCGGGCATGCCTGTGAGCGGCTTCGTTTCCTCCTGGTAGTTCCAGGTGACCGGGAAATCAGATGACTGAGGCTTGGTTGGGTGGATGCTTAGTCAGCAATGACAACCCTAACCTGTGAATTAATCCGTTATTGAAGTTGCGACAGACGTTCTGGGAATCAGGGAGCACAACGGCGTTGCGGTTAGATGCTACAGCTAATGCAATAGCTGCCTCCTTTGTTTGAGTGGGCTTAGATGTTTCCATCGAGTCGCAGTTCACCATCGACCCTGAAGGCGTTGAGACCACAACTGTCATGACTCCATTCTGTGGTCCTGCTGCGTCCACGTAAAGGGCGTTAGGTTGCTTGTCCCATTTCTTCTGCAGGGTTTCCCTCTTGCTTTCCTCCTCTCGATGTTATATGCGGGATGCATAATAGAAAACAGTACGACTACCGTCGGGTGATCTGCTGATATATTGGTTGCTGTAGTGAAATCTTCCATTTTATGAAAAAATTGCTTTCATAAACGGTTTCCCGCTCAGAACTGCTTTTGTACAAAATTGAGTTTGAGGGGTAGTGCGTAGCGCACCCGGCTCACGAACCATGTAGCAGCGGTTCGAGTATATGCACGAGCGTTTTAGAGTGCAGCTCTTAAGCGCCCGTTCTTGAGTTCCGCCACCTGAGAGGTGGCGTGTTACGCCGTATACGAAGGGAAACTGACAGGTGGTATGTGTAGGAGTGAGACAGATGGCGTGTTTGCAGGCAGTAGCAGCTGCCAGCTGCCATGGCGAGAGCGGAAGAATGGAGAAATTCAACACGAGCGGAGGAAGTCGCAATAGCTATCGCTGCCGCCGATCCAAAATCGAGAATGGTTATCACAGACTCTCGACCGGGCATGTGAACACTATCTTGCTGGGGATATATCACCTCTTGCCTACAAAATTCTAAAATGGGCTCCCGCCGATCCAACTCGCAGAAACGTAATCTGGGCTCCTGGCCACCACGGTCTACGAGGCAATGAGGCCGCTGATGCGGTCGCCCGAGCGCTCACACACCCGGTTCTTCATCCTAGCTCTCCTGGCTCAAAAGCCCATAAACCGCTTCTGCGGTTCAGCGAAATCTCAATGCCTTACTATGACAGCCACCGCCTCTGCCCGGCACCTGCCGGGGGGCTGACTAAGGCACAGGAGCGAACTCTGCGGCGCCTGCAGACAGGAACTCTTCTCTGTCCTGCCATCGCCAAACTCTTCGATCCGAACACAGATGGGCGCTGCCCGCACTGTGGAGAGATCTGCGATATCTCTTTCACATGGTGTGGGCACGTACTCAGAATCCCCCCCTTCACCCTTACCCCACCCCCACCCGAGAGGCATGGGAGACTGCCCTTCTCAACTGCTCTACACTGGAGTCTCAAAGGGCTCAAGTAAAGCGGGTGCGAGACGGGGCCTCGTCGTGCGGTGTCCCGGACTAAGGATACCGACCATGTAACGGGGTAGTCTGACCCCAAACTCTCTTTCTGAGTATTGAAAGGTTTTAGCCACCACCGCCACCGGAAGGTGGCTGCCAGGGAAGGTCCCGGAGGATGGCTAACATCGTAACACGCCACTTGCCAGCGGTGGCATGTTGCAGCTGCCACGGCTGAAGAGCTGAGCTCAAATTTCGGATTGCTAACTATCAAAATTGTCTGTCAATTTTTCTTTTCACCGCCCAAACTTTTCTTTCGTCGGAGGCATTACGTAATGGCGGTGTAATGGCGTCACGAGCCTTCAGGGCACTGAGGAATGTGGTAGTGATTTCATCACTGTTGTAGCATGAATCTTCGTGGAGTGTTTGCATTACCCGCCCGAGGTCATGTGGTTGTGCCGTCATGACACTCACGACAATCCTGAGTTCCTGGACACGCACCACAACGGCACTGGCTTTTTCTGTGAACCCTTAGCGGTATCGCGTTAAGAAAGTCATAGCGAATGGAAAAATGTTGCTGATGCCGTTCCAGCACCTTCTCACAACAGTCTTGCTCGACTAATATGTGTAAAGGTTAAACGCTGCTAAATTGGCGAAAAGTGATCGCATTGCACGCATGTTAAAACGTTTTATGCACGGCGTAGCACGCCATTACTTTGAGAAAGAAACAAGCAAACAATATTGCACAAAATTCAAAATATTACATACAATACATTTACAAACGATATGAAAGAGAAATACAGGAAGAATAAAGGCAGGACTGTTAACCAGAGAGGTGTTCTGGTTGGCTGCCCTGCACTGGGCAGGGGGGGGTGAGGGTTTGAAAAGATGAATGGAGAAAGGGTGAGGAACATAGTCAAATTTTCTAACTTAAGCCAGTCGCTCTCACGAATGGCGTAGTACCTTGAGTGCAGTCGACTACTGTAGCCACGGTCCGAGGATCTTATGCTCTTTTAATGGGCAAAAATACAGGCGGTTCAGAGCACAACAAAACGGGTCTCTCGATCGCAAAAGGCTGTCGGCAATCCCAGTCGTTCATGTGTAGGATCTTGGCTGCTGAACTGAATTGCAGCTGAACTGGATGCAGCGCGTCCATTACCTGTAGTGCGTTGTGGGCTGCTGGCGTGCGTAGGCGGAAGCAAAAGAATGTACATAACAAGGTAATATCGCGCATGCAGTTCGAATTCGAAGCCGCAGTCACTGCAACACGTAAATAACAGATATTACGTGTGCACGGAGCTTCTTGCGCGCCTCATGAGCTCAAGGCACCGGATTTCCTCGCACCAGACAGTTTCAGACTGAGGATGTTTTCTTCGTTTAAAATACTTGTCTCCCATCGTCTTTTTGATGGCTTCGAACTCCCCATTGGCATTAATCATCAGACCTTGTTAATTGAAACGAAAATTAGTGCAGTTAGGCTATTTAGCAAAAGTAGGGATAAGTTTATACTGACCGACGTCTGCCGCGTCTGATAGTTTCTTCCAGTCACCGCGGTGGCTAAGGGGTTATGGTGCTCGGCTGCTGATCTGAAAGGAGCGGGTTCGATGCCGGCCGCGGCGGTCGAATTTCGATGGAAGCGACAGTTTAGAGGCCCGTGTACTGTGCGATGTCAGCGCACGTTAAGGAACCCCACGTGGCCGAAATTTCCTTAGCCCTTCACTACGGCGTCCCTCATAGCCTGTGTCGCTTCGGGACGTTAAACACCTATAAACTAACTAAACTAAACTAAACTGACAGTTTCTTTCTGAAACGATTGTCGTTACAACTGAAAGTGCCGATTTTTAGAAATTTTTTACAATGGTCGCTGAAACACGCGCCATAGGAAAAATATCGCTATAGTTATTACTACTAACTAAACTGCACCAGAAGTGTGGGCGACGAAAAGCAATACCGTGTCCGCACGGGCACTGCTGCTTGTGAGTGCGTTTTTTTTTCATGCTTTATAATGCTGTACACGAAGATCTTGTGTTGTTTGTTTTTCTTTCTTTTTGCAGCAAAACAAACCAAAGATATCATCTGCCCGTAAACCCTCTGCCTCATAAGTGGTAAGTTTTAAAACACCGTCGAACCCACTTATGACGGCCGCAGTTATAACGAACGCTCGCTTATTGCGAACGAGAGCGATTCTACCGTCAAAATATGCATTAGGGCTATGAGATTGCGTCACATATACAACGAACAACCGTGGTGGTTTAACTCGGTTAGAACGAATGAGGCTTCTCGCTTTTAAGCTTCTGGCAAGGTTCCTGTAAACTTAAGCTTCCGGTAAGTGAGCATATGAAAGAATGTCTCCGGGCGCCCGTGGAACCCGCCTCCGGAAAGTATTCGGAAAGCCAAAATCGCAGTAAAAATAGGCTACATATCGTCGACAAGAGGAAACAGCTTTTCCAAATGCTGCCGTCGAAAGCAACTGCCTTGAAAGGCGACACCTACACTGATGAAAGCCACGGCAAGCTTTAACGTGAACATTCTAGTGTGTACGAGAAGGAACGGCAGCGACCGGCAACGGCCCTTTATGATCGTCAAGTCTTGTGCACTGCGAAGCTGTAGGAGCTATGTTTTCAAAGTACGCTACAGACCGAAAACAAAGGCTCGGATAACGCGCGACTTTGTTCTCATGCGACGAGCGTACAAGGTGTGATGGGCATTGACCATGATTTCTTCTACGAGTGGCTTGATCAGCTCGACCATGACCTAGCGAAAAGAATACGAGCTTGGACGTGATAACGTTGTAACGCACCATGTGTTACATTTTCTAGAGGTAGCGGCAACGTTCTTCTCGGCACCAAGTGCGAAGTGCAAGTTCGAGCTACCGGACATGGGTGTCAATCACGCGCTGCAGATGTCCTATCATCGGTGCATCACTGTGCTCATGCTGATAGCAATTTATACACCAGGTGGCCATGCTCCGGTTCGGGCATATTTTTTCTCTGCTGTGAAAATGAATGAGGCCATCTGGGTGACATTGACTGCGGAATGCATGAGGAATTTCTTCCCTGAAGAATGCCTTATGGGGCAATTAACGACTTAGAACACTTTTGAACATCCGCATGTGAGCTTTTAGCGATGTGTTGTTGATGCACAGACTTCCGGACATGAATTAGCCAACACGAGATACGAGAACACGACCCGGGGTAGCTAGCATAGGCCGCCATTTACGGTCTTTGCAATGCAGTGGTCAGCAGACATGGGTGGAAATACCCGTGTGGGGTCCACCTCGTCGTTCAGCCCTGCGATACCAAACAATTTTCGAGAAAAGCATTTTTGAACTGGAAAGAGTTTATGAACGTAATTGTTTTCATATATTCTAAGATATCCCTATAACAATCAATATATCCGAATATCTCCCGTCGACAGGCTTGCATTTCTTTTTTAGGCGAAAAGCTTCACTACGAGGGTCGGAGCCGAGCTTCGCGTGAGCCAGTGCACAGATTTGCCAGTTCTGGGCATGCGCGAAACTGAGTGACGTCACACGCGGCGCAGGTGTGGCCGCAGCCGTGAGCCAGTGCACAGATTTGCCAGTTCTGGGCATGCGCGAAACTGAGTGACGTCACACGCGGCGCAGGTGTCGCCGCAGCCGTCCACTACTTAAAACGAAACCGTGTCGAGGCTGGGAATCGAACCACGGCCTTTGGTATTTGAAATGGAGACGCTACCAGTCCGCCACGAAGGCTAAAGGTTTGAGCATGAATAAAGGCTCATCTTGTGAATGCAGGGGTTTCATACATAAAATAAAAGGAATAAAAACTAAAAATTGGAAAGAGAACAAATATAAAAACTGAAATGAAAAAATAAATTATGAAAAATAAAAAAATAAAAGCAAGGAAATGAACGAAAATAAAAATCAAATGAGAAAAAGAAATTTTGAAAAATAAGAAATAAAAAGAAACAATAAACATAAGAAAAGGAACAAAAGAATGAAAAAAAATAAAATATGAAAAACAAAAAGAAACAGTGCGCCAGGAAACGCTTCCGCCTTGCAGCACTTTAGAGAGCCAAAGTGCCCCCCGAATTTTAACCGCGCCGAGTTTTGTCTCCTCCTGCGCCACCGTACAGGCAGTGTGTGGACGGCCAAATGCCTCCACCGTTATCGTGGTGCTCCCAGTGCATTGTGCGCGAACTGCGACAACCATGACGTCAAACCAAGCATAACTGCAGCTTTTCGCTTGCATATCCAGGCTTAACCAGAGCTAAGCTAAGCCAGAGTAAATTTTTTCCTACTAACGTTTTTGCAATCATGAATAGCGTACCCAATTGCTTTTTTATGGCAGCCTTGACTGATGGATGCGAGCGATGAAAACACTACTAAACTCGATCATGCCTCATATATGTCTGACAGGAACGAACCATACCCATATGTTTCTCGATGTCGAAGAAAAGTGGTTATAGCTGTGCTAAGCCGAAACGCTTCAAAGTAAGTCACCTGGAGCGCTGCCTCCATGACAAAGCACTGGAAGCAACGCCAAACATCAAGCATCATATCCACATGTGTCCCAAACAAACGTGCAGAACCAACTTGCAGGTTCTTCTCGGACCCGAAGTTCAACTCTCACATGGCGGAAATTTTATTATTTTATTTTTTATTTAATTTAATTTCATTTTATTAATGCAGCAATATTTTACTGCTTGACAGTAATTTCGCTACAAAAGTAAATATTCCCCTTTGAAATTACTTTTATTAAAAACACCACGCATCCGTCCTTACCGATAAAACGGGGCAATATTTTCGACGCCTATTTAGAAGGCAGTTACACCTGCTGCGATATAAACGAAAAAACCGGGAATGCTTGTGGGAGCTTTTACTTGTTGTGACGCCTGTCTTTGTAGGCGCAAGAATTAACAAAACTATTTTCAAGCTAATTTTATCGCCTACGAAAAGTAATCGCAACGCAATGTCACTAGTTCTTCTCAGCAGTAAATGGTAATGTAATTTCATAACTTCTGCAAACTTGCAGACAAGCCCCACCGGCAGCACCACCTTCCATCGCAAGGCAATGACGCATCGCTTTTAACCGCAGCACCATTGCACCAGGAGTAGTATCAGGACTCCCAGGGGTTTATGAATGTAAAGTACAGGAATACTGTATATATTTTACGAATTGGAAAAACAGCGCAATCAAAGACGAGACACAAGAGAAGGACAAAACACCAGCGCTGGTGTTTTGTCCTTCTCTTGTGTCTCGTCTTTGATTGCGCTGTTTTTCCAATTCGTAAAACATGTACCAACCAGCCCGTATTTGCCCTCTTCTGGAATACTGTATATATGGGCATTAACTCATTAATGCTATCACGTCACATCCTTAAGGTTGTGCTTAAGCGCCCCTTCCATTTTTTTTGGTTCCGTTTTGTCCATTATCATACTGCCAAGTGACCCTACTTTTATGTCTCTTACTGCTCCCTTATATAAAACCCCGGCTAGAGGATTTTAAGGGCTGCTAAAAGACGACGATGATGACTGCTCTGAAGCTTTAATGCAACGATGTAATTAAATGTCTTGTTGGTCGCTTCAAATTTCCGAAAGGCAGGTTACGCGGCCACAATACTCCAGAAAAGTGGAATGCCGTGTAACGCAAGTAGCTTTACCTGAAAGTAAAGACATTTGTATTGTTTCTGACAAAGCCATTATTATAAACTATGTTCCATGCGCCGCGCGTTAGGAAAGTTTGCCGTGCCTGCAGCCGGAAAATTGCAGCGGCTAAATTGAGCCATTGTAAAGATTTTAGTCCTCAGAACGCTTCTGCATTACAAAAACTTCATCTCTGAACTAATTCCTGTCCTGCGCGTTTCTGCGAGCTAATCAATTCACTGATGTCCCTTTTTTTTACCACAGGTGCAGGTTGTGGGATCACCTTAGAAACTTCAGCGCTGCACAACGTCAAAAATATCTGCCTATAAACTTTTTACCACGGTTTCAAAGTCTGTCATGCTTCTTAACTTCCTCATTTTCCTTAAAGCTCGTTCCATATCAACAAATAAAAATTCCTGATAAGAAACTTAACCACCTGACTCTGTCCTCAATCACTAATTACAAACACAGCTTACAGGTGCTTGTTTTGTAGCGTTGAAGAGTTCCAGAGTATCAACAAATGTTTAAACTTCAAGAACTTTGGACATATGCCAGATAAGCGAATTCACTGTTAATGCAATTTCTCTTCTAAAGTTTGCAAACTACGGCTGGGGCTTGCAGCTATAGTAGTACAATCGATGCTCGTTACAATGAATCTGGATAAAACGGACAGCAGAACATCACGAACAATAGGACTAATTGTATTTCGTCACCATTCGTTTTAAATCCAACATGGTTCACCCCCAATTCGTCGTTATAATGCAGCCGAAACCTCGAAAGCATTCGCTGGTGGAGTCCCTGACCCTGGGCGGCCGTAGTTTGACATCTGCGTTCCGGGTGACTGGAAGTTCATTGGTGCAAGGTATTCGCCCTTTCCGGCAGAACGTGGTATTGTTATTATTAAAACCCGCAAATATGTAAAAAGAAGAAAAGAAAATGCTTTCAGAAAGCACGTAAAGCCTAATGGATGCTGTTACGTTCCTTCAACGTAGACATTAAAAAACCTAAAAAGCTTTTTTCAGACAGGGTGAACAATTATCGAGCTGTTCCCTCCGTGCCAAATATAGCAGACAGATCGGCGCAACGTAGATGAGCACAAGACACAGACAAACCACAAGTGTTTTTAAGGAGAGTTAGGAACACAGTGGGATAGGCCCGGCACAGAAGATATGCAACGGAACCTGCTGTCGAGGAGGTGGTACGTGACAGCAAAGGAGACATATCAGCTCTACTTGACATCAAATAAAAACAGAACATCAATAAAAAACACACAGGTTTCTGTGTAACTTCGAGGTCTATATTTTACACACAAGAAACAATTTACCAAGCAGTATGCTCTGTTAATAGACCTTTCTTTTACAATGGGCTTTTGATTTCGTGTTCCTAACGCCTCTACTATAGGGTATCGTGTGCAGCTTTTTTGTGTTTAAATTTCATGGTTTTTTAACCGGGAACTCGTCCAGCAAGATGTGTAAAACAGCACCTCAATGGACATCAAAACTCTCATTGTCATCCTGCGAGCTTTAAGGACGTCCACTGAACGCCCAAGGGAGTTCCAGTGCTCATTTGAAGAGAACAAAAACCTTCAAATCAGGGGTACGCTGTCCCGAAGGCGGCGTCGCGGTGTGGTATGATTCGAGTGGCTTGAAGGCTTCTTGTGCCCGCGTACCCCGGACTTCATCTTTCTTCACTTCGCGCCCATGAGTTACAGGAGGCAGTGGGAATAGCCCGAGGCGCGGAGTTCCCGAAGTTCCCGGAGGTGTCCGATGAGCATTAATTTTGAGAATGCTGCCGACGCTGCCATGGTCTTTTGGGCCTTTGCTGGTCGTCCTGGAACAGCTTGCTGAGAATAGTCGGGTTGTTGTTCGGTCGATGAAGGCTTGTTCGCTGTCTTCGGAAAGTTGGGTTCGGTGCTCCGTTGAATTGATTTCCGTTCAGCTCCCAAGGAGCCTGCGTTTGCATGCATCATACGTTTCTTCACCTTTACCGTAGTCAAAGCGTGGCAACATAATAGAAACTGACCGAGAGTTGAAGGGAAGTCGCAGTATGCTGGCAATAGCGGACTGATGCTGAGGAGGCATGGAAATTTCTGATACATCAGTTTTTGTGCTTTCCATTCACCGGTAGGTATACATCCCAGTTGGACGCTTGAACATGCTTTCTCATTAATAAATTTTAAGTTAACAAATCGTGATCGAATATTTAAATGCAAGGAGGCGTGTTTGCACAACTGCTTCACTTGAGGGGACCCCTGCACTGTACACACTTCCGGCGTGCGGTCACCTTATAGCTATCCCAACCAAACGCGGCTGACTCATTCATAGACAGGCGTTCTTAACGGCGCTTAGCGCTTATCGGCACTGGTTTCTATCTGAGAACATTTTGTACATGTTCCAAACTTTTGAAGGGAGAAGCTTCACACTCGCACCACAGCCGCGCTTGGCGTGAGCAGTCGAAGCCAAGATTTGCCATAGCTGCGCAGGCGCGAACCCGAGTGACGTCACGCGCGGCGCAGGTGGCCGCAGGCGCCGCCGCGCTGACTCCGCTACCTGACCTTTCGGCACAGCAGCGCGCTACTGCGCATGTGCGCAGCCTACTCACCGCCGCTACTACTGCGCGCTCGCCTCCTCGCCACCGTTTCACCTTTCGTTGCAGCCGCGTGTTTACCGCAGTTCTTAGGCATGCGCAAGGAGGGCTATATAACGCGCTTGCCTACACCGTTATCGTGGTGCTCCCGGTGCATTGTGCGCGAACTGCGACAGCCATGATGTGAAACAAAGCATAACTGCTGCTTTTCGCTTGTATATCCAGGCTTAACCAGAGCTAAGCCACTTTCAATTTTTTTTGATGCCCTTTGACGGGACCCCATAAAACTTGTTAGTCCCTTCTAGCGAGATTTCCTTTTGGGTCTACGCAAGATTTATGCGCCGACAAAAAGCAGTACTAACATCGCCACTGAAGTAGGGCCATCGCGGGCAATATTAATCCTGTGCACTCGCGCTGTGTGCACAGCACAATCGCCACTGCACGCCCCGACGGGTCGTGTACGGCCAAAAGTAATATCAAAGTATATGTACTGTGTCGTGCGACGCGAATTGTATAGAGAATAACGGAAATTTTTAAGAAAACAGCACTGAAGCTAGCGTTCCTCTATATTTCGATATAACGGATGAATGCTGACAGCTACTTAAAATTTTAAGTCAGGCACCTTAAGGTGGTTCGATGCTGTTCCTAAAGCTGCATTTTAGGATGTATAGGCCCCGAGATCAGCCTTAGAAGAAAACCATAAGGTAAATGTCTAGTAATTCCATATCTGTACTGTATCTGTGTGCATATTGAAGCGGGTATAGACGACAAACAGCGATGGCACGAGTGGGAAGAGTAGAAGACGACAACGAAGTTCGGACTGTGTTCTCGGTGCCGCTCGCAGCTGTTCTTGTCTATTTGTAAATATCTGTAAATATATTCTTTCCCGCAACATATTTGGTGGAGGTGCGGATTTCCCCTACGTCTACCGACGACGGAGCTCCGCAGCGGCCGCCAGTTGCCTTCACTCATCATGACCCAAGACGCCGCCCAGCAAACCTCAGCCCCGGCCATGACATCACTCGTTCTTTCTCCCCCTTGTGACCCTGGGACATTTTCTGGTACCGACAACACTGACGTCGACGACTGGATCAGCATGTACGAGCGAGTGAGTACCTACAACCGCTGGGATCCGGCCCTCATGCTCGCAAATGTAATATTCTATCTAAAAGACACCGCCCGGGTCTGGTATGAGACGCACGAAGACCATTTGACCAGCTGGGACGTGTGCAAAGAGAAACTCCGCGAATTGTTTGGACGGCCACTCGGCCGAACGCTTGCCGCTAAGAAGGACCTCGCCTCCCGAGCTCAAACATCTACGGAGTCCTATGTGTCGTACATTCAAGATGTGCTGGCCCTCTGTCACAAAGTTGACGCCAACATGCCCGAGTCTGACAAAGTCAGCCACGTGTTGAAGGGAATCGCCGACGATGCCTTCAACTTGCTTGTATACAAGAACTGCACTACAATCGACGGAATTATTAAGGAATGTCGACGCTTCGAGGAAGCCAAAAGCAGGCGTATTAGCCAGCCGTACACACGCCTCCCCAACACGGCTGCGACTTCTTCATGTGAAGACTTGCGGCACCGAGGTACTGGCAAATTCGATCGGGGTACTGGCAAATTGCCGTTGATGAAAAGGACCGCGAGAAGACCGCCTTCGTGACGCCTGATGGCTTATACCAGTTTAAAGTCATGCCGTTCGGCCTCTGTAACGCCCCGGCTACCTTCGAACGAATGATGGACTCCCTTCTTCGTGGCTTTAAATGGTCCACTTGCCACGCACCTCGAGCGCCTCTCCAATATTCTGACAGTATTTCGTAACGCCGGACTTCAGCTGAACTCATCGAAATGCAAGTTCGGTCGTCGCCAACTCACTATTCTCGGACACCTCGTTGACGCTTCTGGTGTACGCCCAGATCCCATCAAAATTCAAGCTGTGAAGGACTTTCCTCTTCCAAGGTCGTCGAAAGATGTGCGCAGCTTTGTCGGCTTGTGCTCGTATTTTCGCCGTTTTATCAAAGATTTCGCCGGCATCACTCGTCCCCTCACCGATCTTCTGAAGAACGGCCCCCCCTTTACTTGGGGCCCTGCTCAAGAGAACTCATTTTCAACCCTCGTTCATTTGCTGACCACTCCGCCCATCTTAGCACATTTTGACCCGTCGTCTCCCACAGAGGTTCGCACGGACGCCTCCGGATATGGTATCGGCGCCGTCCTAGCCCAACGTCAACAGGGTCAGGATCGAGTCATCGCTTATGCCAGCCGCCTACTTTCAGCCGCAGAGCAAAATTACACCATTACTGAGCGTGAGTGTCTTGCCCTTGTCTGGGCAGTGGCTAAATTCAGACCCTACCTGTTCGGCCGTTCATTCGCTGTTGTCACTGATCACCACGCTCTCTGTTGGCTGTCTTCACTAAAAGATCCCACCGGTCGCCTTGGTCGCTGGGCATTGCGCCTCCAAGAATACTCATACTCCGTCGTGTACAAGTCAGGGCGCCATCACCAGGACGCTGACTGTTTATCCCGATACCCTGTAGAACCACCTGACCTAGAGGACGCTGAGACCCTGCCCTGCCTCTTCGCTATCTCCGATCTTGCCGATATTGCCAACGAACAGCGCCACGACTCATCTTTACGTCCTATCTTTGATGGCATCCGTTCTGCAAACCGATCTCCGTCTCTGAACCTTTATGTGCTCCAGAACGGCATTTTGTATCGCCGAAACCTACGCTCCGATGGCCCTCCGCTCCTGCTCGTGATACCCCAACGTCTACGCTCTTCTGTCCTTGAAGAACTGCACGATCTGCCGACAGCCGGTCACCTTGGCGTGTCCCGCACGTACGCTCGGGTGCGGCATCGCTTCTTTTGGCCTGGTCTCTATCGTTCCGTCAAACGTTACGTGGCCGCTTGCGACCTGTGTCAACGTCGGAAAAGGCCCTCCACTTTGCCTGCCGGTCTTCTGCAACCCATCGACATCCCTCCGGAACCTTTTCACCGTGTTGGCCTCGACCTTCTTGGCCCTTTTCCGACGTCCCTCTCCGGCAACAAGTGGATCGCTGTCGCAACTGATTATACGACTCGGTACGCCATCACGCGTGCTTTGCCGTCCAGCTGCGCTACCGATGTTGCCGATTTTCTTCTGCAAGACGTCATCCTTCACTACGGCGCCCCTCGTCAACTGCTCACCGACCGCGGTCGTTATTTTCTATCCAGAGTAGTTCACGACATTCTTCGTTCGTGTGTCACGCAGCACCAGCTCGCGACAGCTTACCACCCACAAACCAATGGGCTTACGGAAAGGTTCAACCGCACGCTCACCGACATGTTAGCCATGTACGTATCGCCAGACCACCGAGATTGGGACGCAGCCTTGCCTTATGTGACATTTGCATATAACTCTTCCCTTCATGACAGAACAGGCTATTCTCCTTTCTACCTTTTGTTTGGTAGGCATCCCACCTTGCCATTGGACACACACTTGCCGCCTTCTTCAGCCCCCACCACTGCTTACGCTCGGGACGCCATCTCCCAGGCCACGCTGGCGCGCCAAATAGCACGTAGTAGGCTTCAAGCCTCTCAAGTTTCCCAGAAGTCAGCCTACGACCGCCGTCACCAGGCCGTCGAATTTACCCCAGGATCACTCGTCCTTCTCTGGACGCCCTCTCGCAGCGTCGGTCTCTCCGAGAAGCTCCTTTCGCACTACAGTGGCCCTTACCGTGTCGTGCGCCGTGTTACCGACGTGAACTATGAAATTGCTCCCCTTGAAACCTCGCCATCGTCCTCTGGCGCCACCACCGACATCGTCCACGTCTGTCGCCTGAAACCTTATCACGACGCTCATACGCCGCCGCCCTAACGCCGAGACGGCGTTTCAGCAGCCGGGGGTCCTGAAGCGGGTAGACGACGACGACAAACAGCGATGGCACGAGTGGGAAGAGTAGAAGACGACAACGAAGTTCGGACTGTGTTCTCGGTGCCGCTCGCAGCTGTTCTTGTCTATTTGTAAATATCTGTAACTATATTCTTTCCCGCAACAATATCTTGTGAAAGAAGTTTTCGTCCCCGAGCGAAAATGATTTCTTGAGCAATTTGCCCGCTTCCAAGGCTGATGAGAACTACTCAAAGCACTTTCAAATCGACTAGCACGTACCTTGTCTGTCTGTCGGCGACTCCTGCTGGGGGCTGTCCTCGGTGGTTTCAATGGCCGAGATTGTGTGTTCCTCGGAGTCGTAGATGGCTTGTACGGGACTTTTGGCAGCAATGGGCCCAGGACTTTCTCGCACGGTGGCGCTTACTGGCGTGTCGCGAGGACTCAGATCTGCTGCATCCATGGGTTTTGTCCTCGAGCCCAGCTGGTTGTTGTTGATCTCCCCAGCAGGAGACGCCGTCGCTGGGGGGCTGTCGAAGAGATGTCCCTTGACGGAGACGTCGCGGGTGTCGCTGGGTGAGGCGGATTCTCTCTTCGAAGCCATCACACGTCTGGTACGCACGGTGTCTTTCTTCTTCTCCAAGCAATGGCGCTTGCGGAAGAACGAGCTTCACGTGGACTTCTTTTTCTGCACTGCTTGAACTCTTAGCAGCCGCCGATCCCAGCTGCCAAGCAGCCGCTGATCCTGATTGGTGAATCGTTAAGCCCAGGATTTTAACAGTCAGACTTTCTTGTACTGGGGTGCCTTTTAGACAAAGACTGATTGGACTTGCATATTATTTACGACGTTTCCAGTGATTGGCGACCGACGTGTATGTAGTTTTATGCACGGGAAGTGGAAGGCGGGTGGATGGCGCGTAATTAGGGGTAACATCCAAGGCTGATTGAAGGCCACCCTCCTGAGTAAGCAGATCGCGGCGAGTTCTCCACAGCGAGATATTATCAGCGTATTTCAGGAATTTTAGGTCACAGATGTCATGTAAGCGCCATGCCATCGGGATGAAAGCAATACTAGATGCCATCAAAGGTTTCAAAATGGTTTGGTTTGATTTATGGGGGTTTTACGTCCCAAAGCGACTAAGGCTATGAGAGACGCCGTAGTGGAGGGCTCCGGAAATTTCGACCACCTGGGGTTCTTTCACGTGCACTGACATCGCACAGTACACGGGCCTCTAGAATTTCAAAATGACGTTCAGACACTGGATGCACGTCTGTGGCTCTTGGACGTCGCGTGCATGCAACCACCTTTCATCGTACTGTGCTTCTGTGGCCAGCGTTGCGTTCTGTGTTGAGTGCTGGCTCATGCTTCTACCCGTTTTTTTTTTCGCGTATTGTATGATGTCCTTTTGCATAGGAGCACCATTAATTCTTGCTAATGACGTTTTTACTAAAAACTAAACCAGCAAAGCTTGAAATTTTAGGAACTATATTTACGCTGCAGAATTCCCACTCTTTAGAAACTTTCCATGTAAACGCTTCACGTCATATATAATTCTACACACTGATTCAGATTTGCCGGGACACAAACCACAAGGGCTGCTAGGTTTTTTTTTTAATGCAAGATCTAAATAGTGTTGGCGTCTGTACCCGAAGAATACACATGGGCATGTGGAGCAGGACGTGATGGAACAGCAGACGAATCTTCATCCATTTGAGATCCCTTAAATGGCAAATTTGAGCGGTTATTTATACGGTTTTTACATAAACCGCAAGGGGTGAAATATCACTGCCTGGCGGTTACCACGCAGGCAGGCCGTACTAGAAGCGAGCGAGTGTTCTGCTTTCGCGAGAATGGCAGTAGCATCTGCGGAGTAGTTAGGAGCAGTTAAGGCTCTTTAGGAGCAGCGGGGTAGGGCCGACCTCACCTAGTAGCGGCGGAAATCCGAAATAGACCTCATTGCGAAAGCGGTATGCACCGCGCTCTTCCCTCGGGACCGGCCATCACTGCCGTGAAAAGGCTACATTTCAATAGAGCCTTTCCGCTTGATGCTGCGAGATGAACATAAAGGTTTTATAATGTTTGAACAGACCTTGTTTCTTCAAAAAAGAACAGTGTGCCGCTGTCGAGGTTGAATATGTATGGTTGGAAGGAGGGGATTGATAGGAAACTCTTTATGAAGATGGTCGGGTGAGGAGAGAAGGGGCTTGTGTTTGAAATGCAATTTATAAACCGTCATGCTTGAAAAAAGGAGGGACGGCGTTTTTGACGCACAGAATTCCTCGTTTGGGGGGACCACTTCTTTAAGCCCGGCTCTGGTATCAATGCGTGTAGAAATGACTGTTGTGTCGTCCCCACTGTTCCTACAGCTTGCCGCTCCGAAACAAGAGCAAATGGAAACTGGTAGTGATTTATTGTCGCATATTTTTGTTCAGAAAAATGGGTGCGACATGAAAAGAACAAAGCAAATGACACAACATATTTGAAGCCAGCCGCCAGGACACTAGATCACAGAAGTATTGCAGAACCAACTCCGCAAGTACATCCAGAGCCTATACCTGTGACGAAGAAGGAAGAACAGTATCAATAAATCGAATCAGCACCAACGCTGCGTAGGCAAAAAAAAACTTTTCCATTCTTCTAGTTTTAGAGGAACCCGCATAGAAGCTCTACATATTCTACAGCTCTACAGCCATTCAGATTGCGATACTGAAACGTCAAACAGGCCGAAATTTCTGTAAGGTACCGTTTGACGGATATATACTTTTATTTTATTTCCTGCAAGTAGATATGTGGTATTGGGTTGCGAGGACATAGGCTAGTTACGCCAAAATTTGGCGGGGACACTTGAGCTCCATTTTAAGAGTATGACGTGATAGCGTAATGGGTTAATTACCATATATGCAGACGGTCATCCTCAAATTTACATTCACAGATCCCTGGGGGTCCTCACCCCCCTCCTGGCGCAGTGGTGCAGTGGTTACGCGTTGCGCCAGTATACCCTGCGATGGCAGGTGCTTATAGCGGTGGTCCTTGTGCGGCCCGAGTTGCTCTTCCCGAGTGAACAATCATTAATTTAACTGCCGCCTGTCACGGTGGGCAGTGTTCTCACTATCCGGTGAGCAGGTTGTGTCCCCAAGGTCACGCGACCTAGATGGCCCACCTGCCTTTTTAGGTTTCTCTCTGGGCACCACCTGTGAGATTCGTTCTCCTGATTTCTCGCTCTCAACACGGACAACGCCGACACCATATTTTCTGCGTAACGGGGCCCTTAAAGCTATCGCGGTTGTAATAGTGCGACAGTGTTCACCATAAACTGCCTAAACTCACGTTTAGCATTTCCTTCGAAAGTTGTCCGCTCTTAGAACGCAATGAAGTTGGAGTCGACTGAAGGGCTTGTAACGTCTAGTGTGTGAGATTCATGTGCTTTTACGAAGTAGATTTAGGTGCTCCGCCGGTCGACGATCAAATGAAATCTGGGATTGGCCAAAAACACTTTTCCCATACATTTCATCCCTGAGAAAGCTCAGCGCCACGGGAGAATGCTTGTGCACATTAGAAGCCGGTAATGGCGCGGCCACTTGGCTTCTTCGTCTCCTCGGTATCAAGGAGATTCACACTTGCAGATAAGACCACGTTGTGGGTAGGTTTATCCTATCTGTCTCAGTTTTTGACTTCGTGTGCGCTATTCCACTGCAACCTCTGCCGTGGTCAAGTGTAAGCTCTAGCGAGGCCGAATTACGGTTCCTAGCGCTTCTGTGCATACAATCGTGGCATTTCTTCAAAGTATGCAGTTCATTTACAATGTACACCGAATTAAATTAATGTTTGCAATTGGTGTTAAGAGCTGTCCCTTCCACGCCGTCCCACTTTCGTAAGACTGGAATTTTACCGGCTAATTTTCAAGGCCCTAGATGGCAGCAAGACTTTATACGGACTATTGTCGGATACAGCTCAAGAATGCAGCGGCGAATGCCCCTCAAATGAGTGTCTCGAGCCAATGTCGTCGCTTGGTACTGACCACATCGCGGTTAGCCCCCTTGCATGAAATCGCTGGTGACTGGCATATGCTTCCGTGAAATGGGACTAACCGGGACGTCATGACAATCGCTACACACCATTGGATGGAGGGCCTCGTTTGAGTGACCTCTACCGCTGCGTTCCTGAGATACATCCCACTATAGTGCCACTAGAAAAGATTTCACAATACCGCTTTCCTTTCACTCGCGCCCTCTAACAGGGAGGGTAACTAAATGGCTGACGGAGTCCAATGTTGCCAGAAGAGCGAGCATCAACGTTTGCCGGGAACCTGCTAAGAGCGCCGTCTGTGGTAGTCTATAGCAGTAATGTGACGTGAGGATGTTCTCTTCTGCCTGCTTGCTCACACCTTCCGTGAACTATTCGCAGCAGTGGCTCAGTGGTTACAATGTTCGGCGTCGAGGAGGTTTGATCAAATGTCGGCCGCCGAAGCTTCGTTTAGGTGGAGAGGCGAAATACACAAGACGCTCATGCGCTTTGCGAGGTCAGTGCACGTCAAAGAACCGGAGCTCTCAAGAATGTGGTGCCTCTTCCATTCTTCCTTCTTCCACTCCCTCTTTGCTCCCTTCCCTGAGAGCGTGGTTTTTTTTTTTGTTTTCGACCACAGTCAGCCCCACCCGAGATTTAGTGTAGTTGAGAGGGACAGAAAAGTGTCAGTAGCTGTAGCGTGCGCAAGCCTACGTCTTGTTTTTTTGTAGCTGTTTAGCATACCATTGCGATTGACCTTGAAATTTTCCATAAAGGGCTGCTGCTGCAAAACGCAAATCAACATTCCTCTGTTTTCTTTTGTCTTCAGTGACAATTGGCTTTTTTTTTGTACACAGCAGGCTTATGGCTCCAGAGTACAGCCGCGTATTTCAATATTACCTGCACTTCATCCCGTAGGCATCGCTGCTCAGATGTCATTGGTAGAAAAGAAACATGAAAAGCAATGCTTTGTAAGCGAAGCAAAAACCCACAAAACAACACCTAAGGATGGTGCAGAAGGTGCAAAAGCGCAACACTATCAGGTTTGTACAAGTGTTTCGACAGTGTTTAAAAAGCTTGGCGTTGTAAGGATTTGCATAGATAGTACCTCGAACTGTTCAGTTCACTTGATAAGAACAGAAAGGGTAAAACATGAACGCATCAAGCCATTGTTTATATTCCTTAACTTTTCATCCGGCGGCGTTTTTGCACCCTTTCAAAATATCTTTACGCAGCAGCTGTGATTTCAATATTTGCTCAATGCCGCCTTTTTATTGTTCTATATTCACTATAAAAACCGCGAAATTCGTGTGCATGAAAGATAAACGTATTATAATTGGCCCACTAACCAAAGTAGTATACAACCATCACCATATTGCATTGTCCTTGGCACCGATGTTCTCAAGCGTACGACAGTCTCTCTCAAAACAGCTTTCCAAGCCGATGAGTTGGGCGCTGGCCTCACTCATTACGCTCGACCAACTCAACGCCCTAAGTATCTCCCTTAATTGGGAACAAAATATAGTGGTGTGCGACACGCAAGAAGAGGTGGTCCGACGCCTGCTCGCAGACTTTCAACTCCCCTCCGGTCAGGGACTTATTTACATGCGTGGACGACGGAAACTCACTGGTGATGCGTGTCGTGGGGTTCTCACCGTGCACAACCGCGAAACCAGTGAATCACTTCAATCCAAAATCCAGTGGCGTGGTGGTGAACTTGTAGCCATCCGCAAGCTGGGAACAACCAACGTCGCGGTGAGCACTTTTGGGGGCTACACTGGCCCCCGTTTTATGCACCATAACTGCGAACTTGCCTCAGTTCGTGAGTACAAGCGTACGATCCCAGCCTGCTCCCGGTGTAGTGAACTGCCATCCAGTCGACATCTGTCCGGCTCCAGTCGGCGAACGCTGCGACCTATGCGGCCAAAATGTCGGCGCCACTGAAGAGGGTATGGTGCCGCACGACTGCCTGCCAACTTGCTCGGTTTGCTTGTGTAGCCACCTGATCAGCTCCCGTGAATGTACAGGCAAATTCCGAAAACAAAACACTAGCTCCGTCCAATAGGAATATACATACAAGAACTTGAAGGTTTTGGCAACTTTGGCAAGAAGAAAGCTGTGATGAAGGCCTAAAATACTTGCAATACCACAAATGTAGTGAAGAAATCTTCAGTGCTTGCTATTATTGATGGTGATTATAGTTCGTGACGAAAGAACGCGCTCAGCTATTTTGTACAGTGTAGTCGGAAAATGTTCTTGAACGAAAATAGGTAACGTCCGTGAAAGTTCAGCATATTGGCCACTCTCCTTTAAGAAGCAGCGTGAGTCATGCGAAGGACGCCCTTGTATGCATCGTTTCGCGCCATGATGCTACACTTGACAGACGGGTTCATTGGGCTGCCGGGCGCGCAGCCGAAGGCGGCGGAGAACTCTTCGACGTGTCGAAAGGTGACGTCGCACTCGTCGTCGTCGGCCGCAGGGAACACGCTCTCGCTGCCCAGGCAGGTCGAGTAGCACGCCGCGATGAAGAACAGTGCGGCGCTGCTGTAGCCCTCGAACCCTTCGAGAAGTTCGTCGTAGCCCTCCGAGGCGGCGCTGCGTTGTCTGTACGCTTGCAGCGACACCTCGAGGGCGAGCGTGTGCTCGAGCTGACGGAGAACGTCGAAGAAACTGCCGTATCCACTGCTCCCGTTCACGGCGCACGCCAGCGCCGTGCTGAAGGAGCCCACGGCTTCCGAAGAGATGATGTAGCTGCGATTTAAGCGTAGTATGCTATAAGACAGCCTTTTAAGGCGAAAGCCTTTAATGGCTCATACTGGCGTCCGTTAGCAGAGAGTGTTACACCTTTGGCAGCGTGTTAACTCGGGAACTAAAAAAACATAGGAGAAAACGAGTGGTTGCTCCGGATAAAGGAGGAAAAAATGAACCTAGAAGCCACGTTTGATGACCGTAGAGTAATTGGTTAATTATAGTAAAAAATGTCGAATTTGCGTCGAAATAGCGCGGATGTCGATATAGCCACGGGAACGGTGTGACTTCACTTCCACCAAAAGTCCTCACGGCATAGTGAAAATTGTCACAGAACGGCCGGGAAAACACCGGGTTTGTGTCAAATTAGACGGAGAAATGTGTAATTAAGCGTAATTAGCACTTAAGATCCCCGAAAGATATATAATTTGGGTACTGATAGAGCCAAGGAAACGGTGAGACGTTACATCCACCGGAAGTCGTCACGACATAGTGTCCTCGCCTTTCGCCTCTCAACACTTTAGTTGCCAAATTGCCCTCGCAATTTTTTTTTCTTATGTGCGAGCGCATTACACACGTTTGCACACTTTTGCGAGGCACCGAGCTCTCCGGAATCGGGAAACCAACGCGTCCGCGGCTGGGTGGTACGCCCTCGTACCGAGAGGGAACCGTGTGACTTTCGATTTTTTGCGAATTTGGAACGACCGCGTCTACCCGGGCGATCTCGTCGCTCGGCAAAACGACTAAGTCAGAACCGCGTCTACCGAGGCGCGAACACTAACGGCAAAACGACTAAGTCTCGACCGCGTCTACCGGGGCGACCACGCCAAAAGCAAACAAGTCGTTCTGGTCACCAGTTCTGCTTTTGAGCCGGATTCCACGTGTCCAGTCCGTCTCCCTTCTCGGACCTGCCCTCCCACTTGAGGCAACGGGCATCGTGGGCGCGACACGCTCACAATGTCGCGGAAAGTCTGCTGAACCTTTCCTGGGGATTCGCAACGGGCAGGCCGCACAGTCGGATTCAGGAACAGGAAGAAACAAGCCAGCAAGAACAATTTCCTGTAGAAGCGATCCAAGTGACAGAGCAAGCGAGGATAGGCTTTCCCGCAATGCAGCTCCGTGATCAGCTGATACCGCAGTCGCACAGCCCAACGCTGGACAAACCAAGTCTTAACCAAGGGTCACAACTTCATCTTATTCATTCTTGCGTTCAATCATCACCAAGCAATGGTCAAGTCTCGGAACTTGAAAAAACAGCGTCCATGTCTAACGGACTTGAGGTCACAGAAACACAGAGCGAACATTATGCAGAAGAATCCTTGGCCAGCAATGTTTACGTTATTGATAAGGATCGGAGGTCTGGCATTCATATCTTTCTTTCTTTTGCTTGATAAACTTTCTGCGCTGGGATTTCGAGGTTCGTTTTTGGAACTGCTTACTAACTTTTTACAAGATAGGCGCCAATATGTGTCGATTTCAAGATTCCATAGCGATTTCACGGCAATTGCCTCTGGAGTCCCGCAAGGTTCTATATTAAGTCCTTTATTATTCAATCTATACGTTAACGACCTTGCTAACAGTGTGCCATCTTTGCTGTTTCAGTATGCTGATGACACTGTTATTGTTGCATGTGCAAAGAAATACACTGATGCTGTTACAGCATTACAGATAGCTGCTATTAAAGCCATGGACTGGTTTAAGTTTAATCTTATTAATGTTAATACTTCTAAAACAAAACTGATCTGTTTTCATAACCCATTAAAACAAGTTGAATTAACTGACCTTGTTTATTTGCATACTTCCTCTTGTCTTAATTGCAACTGTGTACCAGTTGATTATGCGCATTCGGTCAAATATCTTGGCCTGACCTTCGACAGTGATCTCTCTTGGAAATCGCACCTTTCTTTTGTTTGCCAAAGGCTTCGTGCTGTATCGTGTGTCCTGTATAACATTAGATATTTTATGCCTTTTTCTGTCCGTAAATGTGTTGTACATGCTCAAGCCTATAGTGTACTTAGGTACGGAATTACTGTTTATGGTCACTGCACGGTTCGCTGGCAACATAGGGTGAATTCGCTTTTGCGTTTGCTTCTAAAGAATATTGCTTACGACCTGTCCATTGGTAATGACATTGATATTTTTAGAAGACTAAAGCTTCCAAGTTTTAACTCTTTATTAACAGAAACTATTGTGCTAAAACACTTCTGGTACAGTCAGTTCACCGTTCCATATGTCCCTGCTCGGGATTTAAGACCAAAATACCGCTACTGCATTCCTCGCTCCTCAACCCGGTACGGTAAGCGCACACGTCATTACTATGTACCTGCCTGTTTCAATAGCTTGCCTCCTACTGTACTCCGCATGAAAACTAAATACACCCTGAAAAAAACTTTGCGGTATGTCTCCGTGTTGCTTCCTGCCCCGTAGTTATTTCAGCTATTTACTGTATTAATTTCAAATCACTGTAATCTTTCTTGATGTTGTAATAGTTATATATTTGTTTCATTCTGTTTGGTGACCATTTTCTTTTTTTGCAAAGTTCATTGCAACGTCTCTATTTTCCTTTGTTTTGCCAATGTTAGCTGTCTGCCAGGCGCTGCCACTCAAGCCCTTTGAGGCTTTGGTAGGCCTGATTTATGTTGTCTGGCAATTGACGTGAATAAAAGTTCTATCTATCTATCTATCTATCTATCTATCTATATCCAGTTGCAAGTGGCAGAGGTCACTTTGTCTTTCCTAGTTGATTCTGGGTCTGCTGTTTTCATTATTGATAACAGTACTTTTTCAAGGTATTTTTCAACCACTCAACTACTTGAAGCACCTCGTGTAACACTTGTGGATTATTCCAAGCGTTCTATTAATGTGCTAGGATGTTTCACTGCACCAATCAAGTATCATGACAGAACTGTTCCTATTCTCTTCTATGTTGTCTCTGAGGGTACTACACTTATTGGCTTCGATGCCATTCGTGCTCTGAATTTATTTATTGTGGGAGCAACTTTGCAGTGTTTTCAGACGGTGGCGAATCCAGTTGAGAAAATTCCTTCCGCATTAGCGACTGAGTTTCTGAAACTCTTTTCAGACGAAGTGGGACTGGTTAAAGGGTTCCAGCATGAAGTGAAAGTGCGTCCGAATATGCAACCTGTAGTTGCCAAACTACGACGGTTGTTACCACTTGCTATCCGTTCCAAAGTCTCTGAAGAACTCGAATGGTTAATGAAGCAAGATATTATTGAAAGAGTAAGCGCTTCAGAATGGATCACCAATTGTGGTTATCCAGAAACCCAATGGAAAAATCCGCTTGTGTATTGACTTGCGTGAAGTCAATAAGGCCGTGGTCCTGATGTGTTCCCACTGCCACATACAGAGCAATTTCTCCATGCACTGATGTTTGATCCCTATTTGCCCACTGTTGTGACTACCGATGCTTCGGATGTAGGACTGGGAGCAGTCCTCCAGCAATTGGGTCCACACGGACTCCAAACGGTAGCTTTTGCGTCTCGGACCTTGTCTCCTACAGAGCGAAAGCATTAAAGGGATACTGAGGCGGTTTTCGAATGAGCAAATTTTTTATGATTTTGAAGTACTGTCATTGCTGATCACGTCTGTGAAATTATTTTTTCGATGTTGGCTAAAACAGTGGTGCAGTCACCAATTAAAAACGCGATGTTTAAATCTCCCGCGCCCCGCGCGAGCGATGGAGAGGAGAACAGCGGAGAGGGAAACCTCGTCCATGTCGGCCAACGTGACGTCACGTTGAGGAGCCGGGGATACTTCGGCGCACACGAGCCAGCTTTCAGCGCGCGTTGTTTCTCGTGCTGCGTGCGTTGTGACGTACAAAGCGTGTCGGCCGACCTTGAAAATCAGATTCAACACGAGGTACTACTCTGCGTTTGTGTCCACGAACAACTACGGCCGCGACTGTGTCGTCATCCACTGTTTTCCGCAAGATCATAAGCTCGCAGCGCAAGCGCTCGCTGCTGCGACGATGAATTCAAGCCGGCCAAAGCAAGCCTACTCTGCTCGAAGCACTTTCGTAAGAGCGGCTACATGCAGAGCTTGTTCCTAATGTGATCTCTGGAGATTTCTGTCGAAAAGACGCGGCTGAACTATGACACAGTTCCATCGATTTTCTCGCGCATGAGCAGCGTGTCACCATTCCCAAGAAGCGCCTCTTCTGAAAGTAGAAACATACACACTTAGCCCCCGCAGAAACCTTATAGAGGCTCAAGCATGTGTCGCTATCCTCAGCTTAGGTGCGGCCAGACCACCTGAGGCGTGCTCAGCAAGGCTCGGTTTAGTGATTTTATACTCCGTTCGACGTGTCCAAGCAAGCAAGCAAGCAAGCAAGCAAGCAAGCAAGCAAGCAAGCAAGCAAGCAAGCCGAGCCGAGCCGAGCCGAGCCGAGCCGAGGCGAGGCGAGGCGAGCAATGAAAAGCACAATAAAGAAAAGCAAGCAAGCATCGAATCTCTTCATATACGGCAATTTAAGAGTGAAATGAATGCCAACCAAGTTTTTGCCAAAAAAAAAACCATGTGTCGCAACCTTACTCGGTTTCTTGATCAAGTTGTGGCAGCGGGCGAGTTGCAGCTAGCTTGGCTTTTAAACACACATGTAGTGGCCACTACTTCACTGAACCTAAACTACAAATCTAGGACGGGCGAACGTTTCCGAGGCAGCGATTAATATTTTCTGGCATCTGCTGAACGCGCCACGAGTGAAGCAGCAGCCTTGTGCGCGTATTTGGCTTGGATTCCAGCGCAAAATGATTGCGTCACTATCCTGTGGTCACATGCCTCGCAGCGCTTGGCCACTGCGCTTCGCTCATTTTGACATCAACTTTGTGCTGCTTCATCGTTTCCTTGAAATACTTTCTTGCCCCAACCTACAAGCCCGGGTACTGAGAACAGGATTTTTGCACACAGCGCTTTGGGCCTTTTCTTTAGGATGACGCTCTTTCGAGTGAGCCAGGAGGCGTCCGGTGGTGGTAATTGACTTGAGTATTGTTCGCACCCCTTTCTTTCCGAGAATACGAGCCGAGGTTGTGCTGGCACCCTTTACGCATGGTCTGCATACGCGTCTTTCACGCTGGCGTATGCTTGTGCTAGGCGTAGAATTTTTTGCTTGTGTCTTTTTGCTTTCAGGTGATACGTGGAAAGAACAAACTGTAGTATCCTTTTCTTTGGAGGTCAGTAAAAAAGTAGTCGCCATATTCGCTTTTACAACACCACGGAAAGCTGCGATCTGCACTCAACGCAGCGCCAGATCCGCATCGGCAGCTTCTCCAGTCCTCGAAGTGACGTCACGACCTCTCTTGACCAATCACGGGCGGCGGCGCGCCGCACGGGTGCCCCGCGGTACAGGCTGCATATTTCTGCTAAAAAAGACAATCCGCGCTTGTTTTTGCCTTATTTGGATGCGATATTCCAGTATACAACATGAAAAACTATAGGACTAAGCTGCCAGCCTGATTTTCAAAAAAAGTGCTTCAGTCTCCCTTTAAGTGCCTCCACTGGCTCCATGCTGCATTGTGTGTGGCTTGCAGCGGTCGCACAACATTGTGCCGCATCCTTTACCCGAGCGTGAGCCCAATCACCACGAGTGGATTGACTTTGTGCGACAGTGTCTGGGCCGCGATGACTTACTTCACTGGATGCCGCCAGAGCAGGAGGAGAGCTTCGTGTGCTGGCTGAACTTTGCATCGGGTTCCCTCACACGCCTCTTTCCGGAAGAGTGCCTCAGGCCCGACGCTGCTCCTACCTTGTACCCAAAAAGGTGACATCCTAGGAGGGCTGTGCAGTGACGTCTTTTGTGATGTGCGTATGTTGTGATGGGTCTTCGGTGTGTGATGTGTCTTCAGTGTGTGATGATCCTTCAGCGTGTGGTGATGCTTCCGTGTGTGGTGATATTGAATCCAGGGATTCTTCAGACCTGCGGTCTGAAGGTCCTCTTCCGGAGCGCGCCCAGCGGCCAAAGAGGACTGTTCGAAAGCCTTTGTGGCTCGAGAACTTTGTAACAAAGTGAGTTGTCTTTATGTTTGTGTGTACATTTCTTGTGTGTATAGATAGTGTGTTCTCTTGTTTTTGTCATTTTTAATATAGCTGTAAATCTTTTTCCCCGGGGAATAAGTAAAATAAGCGGAATAAGAAAATAAGATAATAAGGAATGAAAGAATAAATAGAACAAGTGGAATAAGTAGAATAAGTGAAATAAGTGTGCTTTCTTGCGTGTAAATTATCAATGTATTTGTGAATTATTTTCCAAGGAAGAGAGAGAGTGTGTTTTATTGTTTGTGTGTCAATTTTTATATGTATCTGCGAATCCTTTTCCCCCAAGAAAGGGAGTATGTTGTATTGTGGTTCATGTGTTGTCTGTATTTGTTTCAGTTCTTGTTTCGATTTTGTGGATTGTTTTGGATTCTGTCTTGTGACGTCATATCATGTATATATAGGCTGTCTCCGTTCAATACACCGTCTTGGTCTTTCTTAGTCATGGGACAGCAGCACGGACTCATAAGACGGCCAACACCACTAATGGATTCCATCAGGTCTTCAGGGAAGCCGGCCTCCTCAATGTTAAGGAGAGGTCTGGGTACACCACGCCCTTGTATCGCAATCTTGTTGGCCTCGCGGTAGGCGTCAACTTCAGCGAGCGACCGCTGGGTCGTGGACGAATGCTCCACATTCTTTTCGAAGGGCGCAAGCTGCAAACAGTTCCAATTCGGTGGGCGTAGGTTTCGGTCAACGAGACTGTGGCGGGCACCCTTTGGAGCGAAACTCCTCTTAAACAACCTCCGGCTGGAGTAAGCGGTGTCTCCGAGGACCTGCGGATGTTTTCTTGCGAGCCTCCGAGGAGCGCTCTGCTCTTGTAACAATTCGTTCAAGATTGGCCGGGGGTTCATCACGGCGTCCATACCGGCCATTGGGAGGGAAACTTGGGACCGATTAACTATCTTTCTCGGGTGGATGGAGTTAGCCGCGCTGGAATCCGTTCGCCGGTTGTTGTTGTTCGTCTGATAAATGCATGGGGCATGCAGGATATAAAGTGGCTTCTTACCCTGGGAAAGTCAAAATAGTAGCCTGGAAAACTGCAACAAATTCATGGAGAGAGGGAAGCCTAGATCGATATTGCATTGAGAAGCGCAGGGCTGATAGGGGGGCGGTGTTGTATTGTAATATAATTTGCTATTTTAAACTATATTTATACACTAATCTGCAACTTGTCAGTCAGATGGACAAAGAAGGCTCCATTAAAGAAACTATAAGTATTTGCAAACATTTATTGAATGATGTGCACATTTCAGGGGTTTTAACGCATTAAAGTAATGGATGGATGATGATATTGTCACGTTGTAGTGACGGCAGTCCATCGGTCAGGAAGACAGCAACAAGACTGGAAGTGTCTCCTGCGACCCGGTCGCCCAACAAGACTTGCAAACGAAGCTCTTTATTTGGGCTGACTTGCGCCCGCAAAAGAACTGAATCACTCGGCGGCGGCGTGGAAAGAGAAGTTTATATCTTTCGATGTGAAGAAAAATACAAGAAATCTCCTGAATTCAATGCTCTAAACATTCAAACACATGCGCAGTGACGCAGCACTGAGCACGTCAGTAGGGCAGTAATGAGGCCGACACTCGACCGCCGCGCAGGACGATGAAGTATGTCGACCATTTGCGCAAAAACTCAGCCTCGCTTATTGACAGTGCGTCCACGCATGCTTGCTCAAAGAGGCGCGTGCGGAGGCGCTGCAACATTGGAAACATGGTTCTTTGCGGACGGCCATTTAAGCAAGCCACTGCACGCTGCCGCCACAAAACGAACATGCCGACACACAAGAGCATATTTGCAAACACTTAGCGTGAACTAGTGCGCGCTTCCAGGCGGGTTACAAATATGCGTGACACTAGTACCCAAAAGGTGCGCGCCACTGCACAGTCGAACATTGCGTGCTGCAATGTTTCTAAGAGACCGCATTGCGGGCATCGGGCGGAGGGCGCCACGCCCCATGCCGCAAGGCGATCTCTTGTGGGCAGGACCCGCCAACCTCGCAACCAGCCGAAGTCCCTGATATCTGCAGGAAGCGCATCTGAGGTCAGCTGGCGCCAGCGCGCCCGTCTCGTTTTCTGGAGTTGTTCGCGGGTGAGCTCTGCTACCGTTAGTGCCTTACACATCCTGGAGGGCGAGGTTTCATCAACATCCAGATCGGGGACGCTGGCAGTCAACGACGCCAGTGTGCGACGCACGTTAACGAAAAATACCGGTGGCTGCTCGGCTGTAGGGCCAACCACGTGTTGCGAGAAAAACACGTTACGCGCGGTACCCAGGAAGTATGTGAGGAGGGTTTCTCCCGGGATAGTCTGGGTTGCGCACAAGATCGCGTACTCCTCGCAAAGCGAGCACATTACACATGGTGCGGATGCAGGGTATACTGAACCCACCCATGTACGACGGAAGGCGAATGAACAACCGTTACACAAGCTCGGTGACACAAGCTCGGCGTAAGCAACAAACATGCTCGTCAGTCGTCGAACTACGAATGCCGGCCGCTCGCGGCATCGCTCAATTTAAAGCCGGCAAGGAAACTTCGAGATAACAGGTCAAGATCATCTACTGTAATCTGAAAAAACGTAGGTGCAGCTCTTCACGGCGGTGACCAATCGAGATTAGTCCGGTCGCTTCTCGCGTCACGAACAAAAATGATAACACCCCTTTCCTGCGGCCTTGAGCGCGAGCGAACGGACGTTAGAATGATACGTGGCAATACGTGCGGAAAAATAGGTTTTGCCTTCTATATATAGTGTTCGCATTGAGGCGGGGCTGAGAAGAAATAGAAATTGGCCTTTATTCATTGATTACCGATTCCTAACCACAAAAAGAAAATTTAATTTTTAAAAATCACCTGGTAATCAGGAAAGTGTACCGAACTGAAGACAGGTGTCACCGCTTAGAGAATTCAGGTCAGTGCGATAACATCCACTACACATTTCTCCACTTGATTTGGAGGCATTTAGCTACGAAAATTGGGAGGTTGGGTGCCACCGTATGCATAAGTGTGTTTTTATCACTTTCTTCCTGAGGACAGCGTGAGGCATGAATCATTGAGATAGTGAAATGGGGTTCCCTGGAAAGTTAGCAAACTGCCCTTCAGTGCGGTTACATTCATACTTCCTGTATGAGAAGCGGCAGTGGAGAGTGAGCGATAACTGTTCTATCTTGCCACATCCCGGAACACAGTAATGTAGTGCTGTAAAAATAACGGACTCTCAGGCCGTCTGCCACTCTTACACTATACGGGCCGTATCCCGAACCTCGCTTTGCGCCTCCTTTTTGCCAACTTCACTCAGTTGTTTATTGCTGGCTTTAGATAAAAGATTGTGCGCTGCTCGTGTGGTTCGCATACGCAGCAACGCTTAGTCTGTTTTGGAGATTCACGACCAGCAATGTTTCTCCTTCAAGCTTTTCTCCAAACTCGGGATTGTGCACAACTCTTCTCTCCAAACTCCAAATACAGCAACCAGCAATGTCGTAGAGGCTTGTGCACAAAATAGAAATATTTTACCATAAGAAAATACCCCAAATCTCAACGACGGTAATCACCTGCCTACACTGTAAACAAAAAGGAGTAAAAAGGGTGTAAAGTTGTCCTCTAGCGCACACCCCTTAAAAAAGGGAGTGCGCTGGAGGACAGCTTACGCCCTCTTACACCCATATAGGTTTATTCATGTTTAGAGTGTACGTACGCAAGATGCGTAGGGCGATTACTGCGACGCACTTAAGCTTCGTGCTTTGAGCTTTTTGGTTGAGTGAATAAGGCTTCCGTACGGAAACCGAAACGTCAAATTACATCTTTTAACACCTCTCTTTTGGTCGGCGTTATTTCTTTTCACATATGAATCTACTACCGGACCAGACGAGATTTTGTCAAACCTTAAATTTCACGATATTAAGAAATTGAATGCTACAAACATTAATAGTGAACACAGATTAATCACCGCCGCGTCGATTATCACAAGAATGACCGAAGCAGGTTGCGATACCGCTGGCCCTCGCACACACTAAAGCAGATTACATAGTCAGCGATTGTAAAGAGGCAATCCGCGGATACACAGCTGAGGTGATACCAACAGCCGCGCCTAGAATCTTGGATCAAAATGAAACGAAAGTCACAATAATTTGGACACTTGCTCACGCCGGTCTAGCCGGGAACGAGGCGGTCAACAAGCTAGCCCGAATTATAAGCCGGTCGGGGGAGCACCACTGGAAGACAAAACAGAGGAAACACTGGCTAATTACAGCGAAATACCACAGCGCTTTGTATCTGTTCTCACTCTAGGAATAACCATTCTGACCATCTGTTTCTTTTTGTGGATGTATTTTCCTTTGACGCTATAGAGAGGTTACATATGAAACACTACAATGTTAACCACTCATTTTGTGTTTCCATTGAGTGTTTTCTGCACTGAATGTCTTGTGCACCTCAATGGGACCAAGAATGGGATACTCTTCTTCAGGCATCAATCTGCATTTTGGTGTGCCCCTAGACGGAAGGTTGATTGCTTTATTGCGGTTTAACGTCCCAAGCAACTCAAGCTATGAGCATAGTCTAAGAGCACTTGCTGCTGGGCTAGTTGGTTTTGGTTCATGTTTGAATAGGTTTTAGGCGCAAAAAACAGACGAGACACATAGGAAGGTTACAGGACGAAGCGCCAACTTCGAACTGCTCCTGCGCCTAAAACCTATTCAAGCTATGAAGGACGCCGTAGTGAAGGGCTCCGGAAATTTCGACCACCTGGGTTCTCACAGTACACGGGCCTCTAGAATTTCGCCTCCCTCGAAATTCAGCCGCCGCGGCCGGGATCGAACCCGCGTCTGTAACTCCGTTGTCTAAATAAAAAACTTTGAATTTGACTTCGAATGTCAACCAGATCTCATAAGACAAGCACGCCGAGTACCATGCACACTGAAGGCGCGCAAAATTAAAATTATTTAAGCATAAATACGGACCAACTACGATCGCATCCTGTGGGATTGTAAAATAGAGCCACTTCCGGGTGATCTAGTTACCTCTCTTTCTCTCGAGCGGTGGGAGACCGTGCTGGCTAGCTCTGACCCCAGAACGCAAGTTTTGGCGGTGGAGTGGACTGACTGAGTCGTCTAGGGCTATGTATACTATCGACCACTTAACGCGACCACTTACCAAGCTCTTTCCGGCGAATAAAATGTTTTACAATCAGTTCCTTGTGGATGTGATCCAACAGGCCTATGGAGATTAGGTACGGAAACATACCTGCTTGCAGGTATGTTTTGTTGTTGAGAAGTTGGGCATTTCTCAACGAATCACAAAACGAAAACACATCATCCACAATTTAATGTTGCGTAAGTATGCTGCACAGGCTTTTCTTCTAAGCTGTTATGAAATGTTCATTGCATAAGGCCTCGGTAAATACATTCAAAGGCTGTCGCGAATTTTAGCAATGTCGCTGACGTGCATAATCGCTGACGTGCATAATCTTGGAATTCGAGCAATTGTCTCGCAAAGACTTAAAACAGGTCAACAATACCGATATTAAAAAGCAAAAGGACAAACATCTCTCGTGGCTAATAAGGTGCCTGTGAGGTCCAAATAAATAAATAAATAAGAGAGGGAAAAGAACATATCACCGCATCAGGATTAGGAAGAAGAAAGAAAGAAAAAAGTGAAAGCATCTGATGATTCATGGTCTCTGTAGCGCTGAAGTAAGCGTCAGAAGAAGTCGGAGACGCCACACGTGTCTTGGGGAGCCATGGGCGATCCGGGCTTGCAGTTGAACGTGTGACCGTAGTCCCGAATGCCGCGCACCGCTGCATTGCAGTTTCGGCTACGCTGACTGCCGATATGCCCGATTTCTGCACACCTGAGATAAGTGGAGACGAAAAAAAAAAGGATAATCTTTGGTGCTTTCAGCTGCTGAACATCCCTAATTAAGATCCCTATGCTCAGGTTTGCGGAGAGTTTAAGCTTGCACATTCTTGTCAGGTGTCGATAGGTGCTTAAATTGCAGAATGTTTTTTTTTTGCGTCTTGACTGTAAGCTGAATCACAATCCAACTGCACAGGAAAATGAGTACTTTGTTTCGTCTTAACAAAGTTACCATGGGGGACAACGTTCAAAGCCATGGATCAAAAAGCCTGGAGGCAGCCACTGTTCGAAGATCGTAAACGCGTTGCTCATGTGCGAATTAGATTAGATTTCGTTTTGCGTCTAACTCGAAAAGAGATTACGCGTCTACCACTCAGTCCGCGGCAGCGAGCGCTCGTTCCCCTGCTGGTTCTCAACATTTAATTCCGTAATGTGATGCTACTAAGAGTTGTATTTCGCAAACAACCAGAAAAAGGTGAAACAGCTGAGCTACTGTGCTCGGGATCTATCACCACGTGATGATATAGCAAAGTCTTTGGCCGACACCAGAATAATGGTAAGCGCACCTGCTCCTACAGTAGGTCAGGAAGAACAGCTGGTCTTCGCTGAAGAGATGTTCGACACGGTGGTCGTCTTTGATGGCAACAGCGGAGCGCGATTCAGGGTTGCTGCCGTCTCCTCTGGAAGCATTTGCTTTGCTCTTCATCCCGTGCCAGGCCAGGCCCAAGGCGATGATGTCCCGAATATTTGGGAGAAACTCAGCGCTGCAGTTGAGTTTGTCTGCCGCCGCCTCTACAATGCCGCCAATATCCGGCCAGCTGCCCAAGACAACGCCGGTATCGCTGTCCTCAGCCTGCACTAACGCCCAAATCATGAAGACAGGCGCTCACAACGCAACCCTATAATTCATCTGTGCCATCTTCGTTTATTTGGGAGCATGTCTGCAATCACTCACACGCACCAACTAAGGTTCAGTGTTCGTCCGAATTTCATGTCATTAGCCGTGCCATGAGACAAACGACATAGTCAATCGCAGTGTATCACAATGGTATCCTACCAATTGTACGCATAAAGTTGCAAACCAAGATTTTTTTTTTGTGCAAAATACTTTCGTTTTTTAGAAAAATTCTTCCCATCCAAAACTAAGCAGGAACTGTCGATGAAGAAGGGAAGGTTGCCTACCAAGTAAGCTTACCATTTCGCGTTGCTGCTTGCTAGGCGTGGCCAGTCTGATCAAAGCGCAGCCGGAAAGATGTTAGACCAGTGGTGGGGCGGAAATCCAGCAGCCGCAAGGGATATTAGTGTTTACGAGGTTTAAGGCGCCAAGGCGACCGATGCTATGACGGACGCCGTAGTGAAGGGTTGCGGAAAATATTAACCGCATGGGGTTTTTTAACACGGACTAACTTTGCACAGCATAAGGACTACCTGCTTCCATCGAAATGCGAGCACAGCAGCCAGGCTCCAATCCGCATTTCTGGGGGCAGCTGCCGAGAAACATAACCACTCGGCGGCGGCCTCTTGGGGGAATTAATCAGGGGAATTATTTGGAACCGACTCATGTCGGTTCCCACTGCCTTCCCCCACTGCAGGGCAAAGGCCTCTCCCATGTCTCTCCAATTAACCCTATCTTTTGCCAGCTGTGGCCACCGCGTCTCCACAGACTTCTTTATCTCATCCGCCCACCTAACTTTCTGCCGCCCCCTGCTACGTTTGCTTTCTCTTGGAATCCACTCCCTTACCCTTAAGTAACAGCGGTTATCTTGCCTTCGCATTACATGCCCTGCCCAAGCCCATCTCTTCCTCTTGATTTTGACTAGGATGTCATTAACCCGCGTTTGTTCCCTCACCCACTCGGCCCGCTTCCGGTCTCTTAACGTTACACCTATCATTTACAGCACGCTACGTTGTCCTTAACTTAAGGCTAAAGTAGCATACTAGGCTAATAACCAGGCATACCCCTCCTTTATTCATTAAACGCTCGGCTGCTGACCCGAAAGACGCGGGTTCGATCCCGGCCGCGGCGGTCGAATTTCGATGAAGGCGAATTTCTAGAGGCCCGTGTACCGTGCGATGTCAGTGCACGTTGAAGAACCCCAGGTGGCCGAAATTTCCAGAGCCCTTCACTACGGCGTCCCTCCTAGCCTGAGACTCTTTGGGACGTTAAACTCTTAGAAACCAAACTGAACCTTTATTAATTATCATTAAAGTCTCTCTCTTAACTCAAGCTGAAGCCTTTTCGTTAGCCTCCACGTTTCTGCCCCATAGGCGAAAAGCGTTAAGATACAAGTGTTGTGAGTGCCTGTACCTTCGAGGCACTCACGATTCCAAGGACCCTCACCGGCCGCACAAACATCTGCAGCGCGTTGAGTAGGAAGGCGGCTCCCAGTCCTCCGAAATTCGCCGCGCTCAGTTCTGCGCTGTCCGAATGGTAGAACGGGGAGCGCAGAGCGGCGTGAGAGATTCGCAGCTGGTTTTTGAGGGGCTCGTACAGAAAAGCTTCGAGCGAGTCTCCCTGCCACTGCAGCTGCATCACCTCCCGCTGCACGGAGGTCAGGTTCCAAAACCTGGCGTGGGCGTCCCACCAGTAGTCTGTCAGCGTCAGTCGGCCTGTGCTGCCCGCGGTCCCGTTCTTCGATGGTAGGACTCTGACGCTGCCGCTGCGATTCTGGCACGAGACGCAGAAGTCCCCGTAGAGCTGCCACAGGGTCTCGTTGGAGTCATCCACCTCCAGCGGCCAGAGAGCGACCTTGAGAACGTAGGATGGTTTGGTTTTGGTTTATGAAGGAGTAATTAATTTAAATTTGCTCTGATGGCAAAAAAAAGTATGAGCGGGCAGGAGAGTACTGTTCTAGCAGTTTGAAATAAATTCTCTGATAGGCAACTTGCTTCATCACATGCTGCACATTCAAAAACCGACAACGGATTGGCGCGAAAATCCTGTGTTTTAAGAAAGGTCACTAAAGGCCAGGAAGAATGCATTGGTTCAAAGATTTATTACTTCAAGAGTGAGGATGCTGTGCTAGGAAATCTGGTTCTCTGCGTACGCAATGCTAAATGACCTGGATGACCGCGATGCGAGTTTTGCCCATGTTTGCGTGAGGTTAATTTACTTAAAGGTGCTCAGAAACTCAGTTTTATAAAGTCTTGTGCCTGCATTATAGAAAATCGCAGTGCAGACTCAAAAGAAATCGGCGCATACGGCGTTTCAATTAGCCAGTAGAAGATGTTTTTTTCTGATGTTGCTCGTCACCAGTACATACATGTATATGCATGAGACTGATTAAAGAGAAGCTTACACATCTAGCTGGCTTTCGATCACGATTCCTTGAGCTGTGGAACAGCTTAGATGTTGAAACAGGCATGTCAAAATACGACTTAAAGTACAGGTTACTTTCCTTAGAGAAGAAAGAGAGAACATCCTCATAGTGAACATAGAGAAGGATGATTTCGATTTAATGACGTAGACGCAGTTTAGGCGGAAATTCGCATACATTCTTTATGAAATGGGGGACAAATGCCTTTTTTGTAATTTCTCCCTAAATAAGTTCAAGATCAGGTGAGCGGAAACCTAGTGCGCATGTAAAAACCGGTGATTACCTGTGGACATCGAAAAGATCACCCTCAGCATACCATGGGTATGCTCATAAGGGCAGGCTATCGCTCCGGTACTCATATGACAGGTAAGATATAAGGAAATGGTTTAAGGAAAGAAGGAGGGATCGCTCCCTTGTTATCCATTTTTTGTCGGCTAGAACAGGTGAAATTGCAAGGGGGGAAAGTTTAATCTGGATGCCTCAGTTACTTGTCTATTGTGAATGACAAAACCGCACTCATAAGGAGCGTATGCTTGAAAGTGGAAAAAAAATCGGTATAAAATGAAGCAGATCGAGGGCTACTATTCGCGCACCTCTGTAGGAGCAGGGTCCGACCCTGTGTAGCTCCCGAGAATCGCTCAGTCTTCTATTTTGTACCAATTTTCTCATCGCCTCGTGCTCAGCTTCTCGGGGATTAAATGCGTGGACAGCAAATCCTTGAACCCGCCTCGAGAAGACCGCAAACCCTGTCCCTGGTGCTCTTTAGCCAAGCTGCCCTTTACACTTCAATAAAATCAAATGCATTTCATTACGAAAATGCCAAGACGCTGAGCGCATGACGAAACGTGCAGTTTATGGTCTAGTTATTTTCAAACACTGCCACATATGGATGAACGATGCCTCGAGTTATTATTTTTGTTTCGTGTCTTGTAGTAGCAGTCGCGCTTATGATGAAGTTTATAATAGCGTCCTTTCTGTCTCATAGATGGAAGCGGGTACATATCTTAAGTTCACATACATCGAGGTCAAGGATCTTCTTGACAATGGTCGCTTTTGCCTTGTCGTTCAGCCAGGGCACCTTCGCTGCGGCCGCTCTAAGGACGCCCAGCAGACTCCTCAGGAAGGCCTCAACCTCCCACCGGAAGTCCCTCGGGAAGAAAGCGACGGAACTCTCGGAGGCCAGCAGTAGGCCGAACCTCGCAGCCATCGTCTCGTAGCAGTTCACCTTCACCTCCGCTGTAGCGACCTGCGTATGATGGTTACTTCAATGGAGGAGCGCTGTATTCTGAAACGCGTACCAATTACAGGGCGAGCTATTGACATTATTGAGGTGGCAGTCCTTTGAGTATTTTTGCCTGTTTCAAATGATTGAGGCTTCAATGAAAAGTTCTTAAAAATTCTATTTGCAAAGACGTCTGACATACACAGTGTGCCTTTAGTCAGCCAGGCCGCACATGTTCTCGCAAAGTGCCTCACTTTAACTCGTTTTTGGAACGGTGTCTTTTCCAAGAGAAAACGGATATTTTACACCAAGTAGTATTACAGGGACATCAAGAGAGCCAAACGGTCAGCTTTCCACCGCATAACACTAACTGTTTATTTTTTTTTTACGTTCAAGTAAAGGTGCCCCTGTAGTAAAACGCAGCACACGAGCTGTGGGGAAACCGCTTCGCAGCTCGCTCTAGCAGCAGAAGCGAATACATACACCGAGGGTCCAACGGACGCATCCTGCTGTTTTAGTGCGAAAACACTACTCCAAATCTACCAACCCCGAGCAACGATCTTGTCATCTTGATGTCTTGTGCTCCGAACTAAACCGAGATTACTCGACTTACTCGGGTAAGCCCGGAGTAGCGTCGCGCAAGCTGCTGCCAATGGGAGGAGAGCGTAGCGCCACCTAGGTGATGTAACCATGTGGCGTCATCGCAACGTGCCCTGGGAGGTGGCAGTTAAAAAAATGACTGGTCACGAGTGGTTGATTGGGAAGAGCATCATAGCACAATCAATACCGGGGGCTGTGATAGAAACGGCCACCTGCCGGTGCAGTGATGCACCTCTTTACCACCGCGCCTCAACACTGGTAGTGGTATGGGGAGTCGCCGCGAGCTATCAATGTTATGTAGAGAATGACCATTTCTGCATATATGGGCTTTAACTGACTAAAGCAATCACGCCACACCCTAAAGACGGACATTAAGTGTCCTCTCCGATTAAAGAATGAACACCTGCTTCCGCATGTCTACTTGGTTTAACTCTGCCTTGTTCCCGGCAGACGCGAAGTCATGGAGTGATCGTCAAGGGCGATTTTAAGGCCTCGCTCAGAGGTTAATTAGGCAGACATAAGACTGTAAATTTAAGACAAAAATGACATCACTATATAGTAGTGGCGAAATATATCAGCATGACATAGGCGGAGGACGTGCTGCCAAGCTGGTTGTAAGAAATTTCATTTACTGCATGCCAAACGACAGTAGAATGCCTTCTATACGCGATGTGATGACAAATTACCCTGAAAAAAAAAAGCATTCATCGCTAGGAAAAGGACACTAAAAACGCAGCAAGTTGATACTATGTACACAATTGCGCAAACAACGCTTTAAAGTTTAGGCGGCACGCATGCTGGTAATGTCTTTGAATGACAGGTTCGGAGGACTGTGCAAAATAGCTAGTGGACGAAAAAGAGAGCGAGCGACACTTCCGCCTACAAATGTGGGGCGGCGTTCGTCCCTTGATATCATTTGTTTACCACTGCTTTATTGCAGTGGGCTGGTCATGGTACGTCAGTATGCCACAATGCAGCATTCTGGATGGGTGCTAGTGCCCTTGGGTCTCACGGAGAAGTTTTGCTGAGCTGGAAGTCCTGTCTATCGCCTCAGAACCACTTATAGCTGGACGAAAACTAAGCGCAGGATTTTCCGCTAAAATGCTTCTGATCCTCTGTAGCTACCAGGTGTTTGACGTAGGCTTAGCAGCACAAGCTCTCCAGTATTGGTAGCAACTTACGAAAGTGTCATTTGTAACCGCAGTTCATCATAGCCATAGCTTCAACGCGTAGAGTAAAGAGTCAATCACTTCTTTACCAATATCTCCTTGAACCGCAAAATAACCTCACCTCTTTGTTGCCGGCTATGATGGCGTATTCTTGAGGCCAGCCGATCACGATGAGGATCTGCACTAGCCACCATGACAGATGCTTCCTCAACGCATCTGTACTGTAATTAAACAGCAGCCGGTCGACTGCCACCAGAACACGCCCGTCCTGCATCGAGACCAATGTCTTCGAGTCCGCAGCCTCACCACCGGGTGCGTCTACGATTGGTACCAGCCAGTTGTCGACAGTCGCGTTACGGACCGCGGCGGCGATCTTGGTTATGCTGCTAATTACGGGCCGCGGGTAGGACTCCGGCGATCGCATGTCGTTCAGGACGTGCAGGACGTTCTTTTCGGTGGCCAGAAGTTCCTGAATACTTCCTCCTTCGGGAACCGAAGCGCCGAAGCGGTCGTGGAACAGTCGGAGGTACTTCTCTCGGCTGTGGACCGCCTCCAGAGTGAGCACTAGGTCGAACCAGGACGAAGCCTGCGAGGTGGGCTACGAGAAAACCGTGCGACCGGAGCAGTAAATATACAGACAATAAGAAAGCGAAATGAGAGGAAAGAACACACCCGCCTTGCTTTCTGCATACCTTCTTTTATTGCCGCTTGCTTTTTGGCTGTCACATTCATTGCTATGCATCAACTGGCTGAACAACATATCCTGCTATGGATTTAACATCAAGGAAGTCCAGCTTTCTTAGACTAGAGTTTTAATTGCGAGGAATCTGTGGGATATTATTAGATAGAGTTATGAACGCATTTGTAAGAGCGGTCTAACCTTCAGGAGGAGTACCAAAATGTGGCTTTTAGCGTTTCTCCTGCGCTCCCACAAAGTAGTTAGGAATGACATTGAAAACCAATGGGGCATCTTTTACACCATAAATAGCAGAAAACTATAATCGCCCCAAAGAGCGATATGCCGACATATTGATCGGTAGGGTGCAATCTTATGATATGCGAAAAAGTTCCTTTCATAAATTACTTGAAGGGGAAAAAACACGCTTGTCAAGAGTTTCTGGGTACACTAACAGTCTTCGCATACATCCTTTTTTCCTGCAACGAGCTTTAACTAAAGAGCCAGATCGACAGCAATGAACAGTTAGGTGTAAGGCTTAAGAAGAGAAAGAGGCTGTGAAATTTGCCCAAGGCTCATTGGCAGCTGTGTCCTGCGACAAGTTCAAGCCCCTTATTTGTATGCTGCCGGAATGGTAGCTCGGGGCAAATAGAGATAGGTGAGCAAAAAGAAAGACATCGAAAACTAATGACGGCAGCACTCGGCGGAAAAGTTTTCAACTTCGTAGGGTCCAGATTTCACAGGGAAGTTATTTTCCTCAATGTTGATAGGTCTCTGCAAGCTGGCGAGGCGCTTTCGTTTATGCGAAAACGTTCGATATTGATGAATGCTACTTGTACCGGCAATTCTTCTTGAGATGAACATTCTTTAACCAGACCTGGTGTGATTTATTAATTATATTTTGATTCTAATCTAATCTTTTATATTTGGCAGTTTATGATTCGCCAAAATGACTCCGCGTCTTTGCCTATACGCTTATGGTCAAGGGATTAGGACAAAGGACGGGGTATGCGACGTCGCATGCACCTACGACAAAAGGCCGCAACAAAAACTGAACAGAATGAAAATGGAATCACTATCTTACACAGGCCCAGGAAGTTCTTTCTGATCGATACAAATTAAAGCGATCATCCGGCAAAAACGCGCGACTGAGCGTTCTCAATACAGCTTTCTTACGTCCTGATATGCAGTGTAGCTGGGCCGGAGACCACATATTTCATGATGTTAGGAATAATAAAAGTGGAGGCACCACTGTCTCTAACCTTAGCGTAGCACTTCGATAGAAAACAGAAGAAATATCACAGAAGAATGACATTAGGCCGCAATATTATTATTTCGAGTGAACAATTTCGAGCGTAGCGAGGTAACAGGTTGCGTCCTGCACCTAGCGTGACCAAAAGATCAATAAATGTTGATAAATAACTCAGAAATCAATGTCGCTCATATTGGCCTGCTTGCCTGAATGAACAAGGCTGGCAGTCCGTTCCGGTCGACCGTGTGCATGTAGGCGCGAAACCATGTGTCGATGCCCCACTTTAGACTCAGGGTCAGAACCGCCTCAAGCGGGTGCACCTTAGCTACTTCCGAGGATCCAAACGGCCATGGCAGGGGCATCAACTCGAACAGCTCTCGGAAGCTGTCCACGGAGGGCTGTGCTTCGTCGCTGCCCGTGCACTCCCGCAAAAAGTCGCTTACGACCCTGCGGAACATGTCACGACAGTGCACGTCACACGCGTTGCTTAGAAAATAAAACTTGGACAACGCTAAATGTACCCTTAAGAGTGCAATGTGACAGCGCTAGAGAACGTTACTATGCAAGTGGTCGTTCTTTTTCATAGATTACTATGTCGTGGGGAGTCCTTATAGCACTACTGGTGTGGTGCAGGGCTTAAATGATGCACCGATGCGCTGGCAAGTGGCTGTTTCAAACACAGTCATTGATGGTGCTTGCTTTTGAGACCCAGGTTGCCTGCACTGAGCTTCCTCTATGGCTTAGTTGTGCAGAGATAGTTCTTCGATGAGCTGTCTCTCTCTCGACGAATGCGCTGAAGTGCAGACATTGCAAAGGTGGGCCGGTGGCAGTTGCATTGAATTTAAAAAAATAATTTATGGCCACCTGCACTTTTTATTGCGAAAGCAATACTGCTTGCACTTTTCTGCCACCGATGGTCGTGGCGCCTCCTTACACAGCGGCGCGTCACGTGACCATGTGACGTCACGACAGATCGAGAGAGAGGGCCCCAGCTCGCGCCATCGATGGCGGAGGTACAGCCTTACACGCCAGCTGCGCCGCTCCACCACGTGACCGCGTGACGTCACGACAGACCGAGAGCTGGGGCCCCAGCTCGCGCCATCGATGGTGGAAGTACAGCATTACACGCTGGCTGCGCGGCTGCCGAGAGAGGGCGCTCGCTAGAGCGGGATAAAACGGAAAGGGGGGGGGGGGGGGGCGGCCGCAGCTGCGCTGCTCTCAGTGCGCTATGTCGGATGATGTGTACAAGGCAAGGCTGGAACGATCTGCTGCAGCCAAGCGACGGTGCCGCGCCGAAGAAACAGACGAAGAACGGGAAGAACGGCTAGCTAAACGTGCGTATGCAGCAGCCTGGCGAGCACGCCGGTCAACATCGCTTGATGCGGGTGCATCTAAAAGTGCAGGGCCAAGTTTAATGAGTGGTGTTAAAGGGATATTGAGGCGGTTTCCGAATCAGCTAACTTTTTAGGGTTTTGAAGTAGTGTCATTGCTGATCACGTCTGTGAAATTATTTTTTCGATTTTGGCTAAAACAGTGGCGCAATGACCAATTAAAAACGCGATGTTCAAATCTCCCGCGCCCCGCGCGAGCGTAGGCGAGGAGAACAGCGGGAAGGGAATCCTCGTCCAGTCGGCCAACGTGACGTCATGTTGAGGAGCCGGGGATACTTCGGCGCACCCGAGAGAGCTTTCAGCGCGCGTTGTTTCACGTGCTGCGTGCGTTGTGACGTACAAAGCGTGTCAGCCGACCTTGAGAATCAGATTCAACACGAGGTACTACTCTGCGTTCGTGTCCATGAACAAATACGGCCGAGACTGTCGTCTTCCACTGTTTTTCGCAGGATCATAAGCTCGCAGCGCAAGCGCTCGCTTCTGTGACGAAGAATTCAAGCTGACCAAAGCAAGCCTACTCTGCGCGAAGCACTTTCGTAAGAGCGGCTACATGCAGAGCTTGTCCCTAATGTGACCTCTGGAGATTTGTGTCGAAAAGGCGCGGCTGAACCATGACACAGTTCCTTCGATTTTCTCGCGCATGAGAGGCGTGTCACCATTCCGAAGAAGCGCTCTTTTAAAAGTAGAAACTTGCTCACTTAGCCCCTGAAGAAACCTTATAGAGGCTTAAGCATGTGTCGCTCTCCTCAGCTTAGGTGCGGCCAGACCACCTGAGTCGGGCTCGGCAAGGCTCGGTCAGTGATTTTATACTCGGTTCGACGTGTCCAAGCAAGCAAGCAACCAGGGAAGCAGAGCAAAGCACAATAAAGCAAAGCAAGCAAGCATCGAAGCTCTTCATATGCGGCATCTCGTTTAATCGTAGCTAAGCGATTAAAATGAAAGCGTTCGACGTTGATTTCGGATGCAAATTTATGAGAGAAATGAATGCCAACCGAGTTTTTGCAAAAAAACACCGCAACCTTACTCGGTTTCTTCATCAAGTTGTGGCAGCGGGCGAGTTGCAGCTAGTTTGGCTTTTAAACACACGTATAGTTGGCAACTACTTCATTGAACCTAAACTGCAAATCTAGGAAGGGCGAACGTTTCCGAGGCAGCGATTAATATTTTCTGGCATCTGCTGAACGCGCCACGAGTGAAGCAGCAGCTTGTGCGCGTATTTGGCTTGGTTTCCAGCGCACAATGATTGCGTCACTATGCTGTGGTCACATTCCTCGCTGCGCTTGGCCACTGCGCTTCGCCCATTTTGACATGAACTTTGTGCTGCTTCATCGTTTCCTTGAAATACTTTCTTGCCCCAACCTACAACGCCGGGTACTGAGAACAGGATTTTTCGTACACAGTGCTTTGGGCCTTTTCTTTAGGGTGACACTCTTCCGGGCGAGCAAGGAGGCGTCCGGTGGTGGTAATTGACTTGAGTATTGTTCACACCCCTTCCTTTCCGAGAATACGAGCCGAGGTTGTGCTGGCACCTTTGACGCATGGTCTGCATCGCATCTTTGACGTTGGCGTATGCTTGTGCTAGACGTAGAATTTTTTGCTTGTGTCTTTTTTGGTTTCAGGCGACACGTGGAATGAGCAAACTGTAGCATCCTTTTCTTCGGAGGTCAGTAAAAAAAAATAGTCGCCGTATTCGCTTTTACAACGACACGGAAAGCTGCGATCTGCACTCAACGCAGCGCCGGATCCGCATCGGCAGCTTCTCCAGTCCTCAAAGTGGCGTCACGACCTCTCTTGACCAATCACAGGCGGCGGCGCGCCGCGCGGCGTGCCCCGCGGCAAAGGCCGCATATTTCGGCTAAAAAAGGCAATTCGCGCTTGTTTTTGCCTTATTTGGATGCGATATTTCAGTATACAGCATGAAAAACTATAGGACGCCGCGACCAGCCTGATTTTCAAAAAAAGTGCTTCAGTCTCCCTTTAACGGTAGCGAAACTATGGAGATAGCCAGTTTGGAGACAAGTTTCATGGACGCTCTTAATGCCGATGATACTTCAATGGGTGAAGAATCTATGAATAGTATGGAACGACACAATTTCAGCATAACAGTTGTATAAACAGAGCTCGGGCTCGTGCTGTCGGCGCAGAGCGGCGGTAGACACGGCGGATTCGGGCTGAAGAAACGGATGAAGTTGCTTTCGAAATTTCCGGGCTTAACCAAGCTGAGCTTATGCCAATTTTTTTTGATCTACTTTCTGAGGCGAATATTTAAACACCGCCCAGTTTAGCCTATGTTCACGTGTCCGCAGAAAAAAAGGGAATCTCGTAGACACTATTCCCTTCCGTTTTTTTGTGCGGAGATACGTATGCTTGTTCCCGCCCATAAAACATAACGCTCGAGGATGGCTGTTGCCCTCGCCGGATTTCCATTTCGTTTGCTATATATAGCTTAGTTTGCCAATAGCTGCTAATAAACACCGCTTTATGTGTGTACAGAAGTTCATAAAATGCCATAAATGAACAAAGCTTTTCACATAGGCGCCCATAGGCCGTTTTTGTATTGGATGTCAGCTTCGCATTGATTTTGCGGGCGATGTTCGAGTGAGAGCGCCAACAGCTGTCCTCCCCATGAAAGCACTCACCTGGACGCCGCAAACTCGGTCTTGCCATCGAGGAACAGGTGAACCATGTCCAGCTGGTAATCCTTGATGAGGTGCGCGATAACAGTCCGCGAACCTGGCCATCCGCCTTCGCCGCGCCGGAGACCCTTGGAGCACACGAAGGCATCCAGGTCGACGCACGGGTCGGCGCTGTAGTTGAGCGCGCCCTTGAACACTTCCGAAAGTTCCGCGCACGCGGCCGATCTGCACACACCCCGCTCCGAGTATCTGGGACCTACGGCAATCCAGAAAAGCAGCGTCAGTGCCACCATGACCAGGACGGCGATGGACACCGCCGTCAAGACTCGGATCTTCAGGTTGTGCAGCGCAACCGATGTGTGGCTGGCCGCCTGCGTTCGCATGGCCGAATCTGTTCTCAACGAGGTCGCCTGCAGCAAACAGAGAAGATTTGGTTCATTGTTTAATGTCCAAAAGCAACTCAGGCTATGAGGGACACCGTAGTGAAGGGTTCCGGAAATTTCGACCACCTGAGGTTCTTTAACGTGCACTGGCAGCGTACAGCACATAGGCCTCTTCAATTTTGCCTTCATCGAAATTCGGCCGTTCCGGCCGGGATCGAACCCGCGTCTTTTGGGTCAGCAGCCGAACGCCGTATCCACTGAGCCACCATGGCGGGGTCCAATGCAGAAGAACAACAGCACATTGTTTAATAGCTGTAATTATCAGACACCTCATGCCTATATTCTTTGTAACGTAGCTTCTGATCTTGGCCTATTTGGAACGCTTATTTTAGCCCACTGGCTGAAACATGGTAAGTAGCGCTACAACACAAGGGTCAACGGAAGAAAAGATTGCGACGAGGCACACGCTAGACATCAACTTATTGCGTGATCTCTCGCGTGTGTTGTGTCTGTATCTTTTCGTTTTGTTTTCCGTGTTCATTTTCCGTTGTATCAATAGTTACCATGTCCAGCCAGTGAATCAAAATCACGAACTAGCCCATCTTTCTTCTTTAATCATTCTTATTGTACGTGTTTAACCGAAGTCATTCTCTGTGTAAATGCTTTCGCTAGAGTCAAGAAAGGTAGGTCTCAGCGAAGCGCGATTTGAAGCCTTCCCGATTCTGGGAATGACTTTTTCCGAACCAGAGCCCTCTGGTTAGTTCTATGAAGATAATATTAGGTGAATGCAACGTACTGTGAGTTGGTAAAGAGGGCATAATGTAACTTTCTAAACGTAAATGTTGTGAGCATGTTCAATAAAGGTTGTGAAATTAACAAACAAGGTGCCGTGGATAATGGAAGTGTGTTAAGGTCTGTAACCTGTGCATACATTCTCCAAAGTACACCTTGGCAAACGAACATTTTCAACGAAAATTGCAGATTCCGCAATCGACGTTTCTCAGAATACCAGGCTCAAAATCCGCTAATAGTAACGGAGCTAAGGAAAGTTCAGCTGGCGATACTGTTTGGCAAAGGAAAAGAGCAAACCCTGTGCCTAAGGAACGACAACTATATATACCTAACAGTCATATTTAAGATAACGCTTATTTGCAAATAACTTCGTTACCACAGCTAAAAAACAAACAAGAGTCTTTCTTCGAAACTTCGTATTTCGGAAAGAATTCGCCATGCCCGTATAAGGTGACATCACTGAGGTGCTATAATCATGATGTGAGATTTGAACGGCTTTCATTGCTTTCATGCGGTGTCCTTGCAGATTGCTTTTACAGTTTCATCTTCCGAATAACAACAGAGATAAGGCGTAAAGCAGAAAAAAGAGACTTCTACCTTCCTCCCTGCCCTTACGGCGTGGTTCAGGCGTCCATCGAGATATGTGAGAAAGATACTGCGCCATTTCCTTTTCTCAAAAACAAATTTACAAAAACCAATTTAACAATATAACCTCCAAAGGAAACAAGCTAGAGCATGCTTCCGCATATTCCTTCTAGATTATCAAAAGTTGGAATAAAGTGCAATAAAACGAATTGAAATACAGGATTCGTGAATTGAAATATCTTGCTTTGAACACGCTCTCCGTTGGTGTCTTCGCGAAAGACTTTGAGTTTCGCACACTTTGTAAAAATGTACGATGAGTGCACCATGAGGGGACGCATGTAACAACGAGGTCACCGTGCTGTCTCCGTAAGGTTGCTTCTGTGTGCAGTCTTTTTTTTTTCTGGCACACAGCATCCACTAGAAAGAGTAGAGATTTCAGATGCTTGCACTTTATGACTCAGGGCCAGTGGTGCGGCATGTTTCATAAACATCTGAGAGTCTGCTGATACCGTAATTATTATATTTCCATAACCAACATCATCGTCATGAGCCTGACTAAGCTCACTGCAAGGCAAATCCCTCTCCCGTGACTTTCCAATTAACCCTCTCCTTTGGCAGTTGCGGCCACCGTATCCACGCAAACTTCTTAATCTCATCCGCCCACCTAACGTTCTGCTGCCCCCTGCTACGCTTGCCTTCTCTTGGAATCTTCTCCGTTACCACTAAGGACCAGCGGTTATCCTGCCTTGGAATTACATGCCCTGCCCAAGCCCATTTCTTGCTCTTGATTTCGACTAGGATGTCGTTAGCTCCCGTTTGTTCCCTCACCCACTCTGCCCGCTTCCGATCTCTTAACGTTACACCTATTATATTTCTTTCCAAAGCTCGCTGCGTTGTCCTTAACTTAAGCTGAACCCTCTTTGTTAGCCTCCACGCTTTTGCCCCATATGTCGGATTCTGTCGGATTCTGGTAAACTGGCATTCATGATCTGAGAGAACTTGCCATACGCGCTCCACCCATTTCCATAAGCGAGGGGGCAAATAGCTGGCATTAATAACGCCAACCGTAACCACCGCCGATGTTTATTGAATGCAGCGTTTGGCACAACTTAAGTCGAACTATACAAAATGGTGCTGCTGTGAGATTAAGGGCCAGGGCTCAAAGATTAAGCACCCGTGTTGAGTAACACTCGGGCTCTCTGTTGTCAATGAACATACACACTGATTCAGATCACATATGAAGTTTGATGGGAGCCACCATCCCGTTTTATAATGTTTTGTGCATACGCTTCTTCCCGTGAGCCTTTTTTTTTTGATAACGAAGCGCCAATGAGTTGAATACTTGATAACGGCACTATATGAATTGCTTTGCACAAGCGACACAGATGTTACAAAGCCGTGGTGCACATTTCGATTAAAACTATATTCTTAGTTCCGTCGGTTCTAAAAGTTTTACTCTAAAATAATACCCATCACTAAGCGGGAAGACTACCTGCAGCTCAACAAAAGCTACCATAGCGCCGATTAGTATTATGACAGCAGACGTCGATGCAGGAGCCACTATCTTCATAATGATTTCACCTATTGGGCTTTTGCTGTAAGTCCCACTGATATAAAGTAATTGCGCATCAGGCTATTTTTATAAGCAGTATTATCCGCACCGGAAGACTTCAGCGAAGAAAGTTTGGATGCGTTAAATATTGGATCCCTACCTTGAGTGCATATCTTATTCCCGTTCGTGGTTCTTCGTCAGAAGAAAAGAGTTGAGATGGCACGTTACTGGTTTTCTAAGCTCAGCGTACTCCAAAAGTACGTGCTCGAATTGCGCTTGAAGTGACGGCACTCGACTCCACTATCTCCGTAATCTGTCATGAGCAAACTGGTTAGCTCTAATATGCCTGCAGGTAATCAGCGCACTTGGACTTTTTTTTGTTCCACTCCGGAGGAAATTTATCGCGCGTAAAAAAAAATCCTCTAACGAAGTCCGCAAATGCGCAGCAATTTGGAGAGAGTCATCAAGAGCAATTTTTGGGGGATGATTCTGCTTACCAAGTCTCTGAGCGCCGATATTGATTGCGCAAAACGCGCATCTGTATTAGAGCGGCGTCGAAGGCTTCGAAGGCTTCTTGTCGTCTTTGCGCTGCAAGTAGCGGGGCTAGGAGCGGCGGGTGCGTCATTTCCGGTTTGACCGAGCATTTTAGCTTGTGGCGATACAACTTTCACTAAACAGACCGATTTCGTCCCTGCGTTTTTCTCCGCTTTTTCTTCAATTCTTCCTGCTATTTCGTTGTCAGACCTCGCTACTCTGAGTCCGGTTTTGATATCCGTTTCCGCATTTTCCTTGTTGCTCGACTCTTCGACTCTGGCTCCTTGGTCCGAAATGGCGTTTGTCATGACCGTCGCATTGGAGGCTCCACCTGGTGCACCGACAGCAGCGGCCTTCACGAGTTCACCTTCTTCGGCTTGGGGAGCCTCGGTTGCTGTTGCAGAGGCCATTGAACCTTGGATCTCCACGCGCTGGATCTCGCCATCACTCTGTCTTCCTTGCTTCCCTGAAGCTACTTCTTCAAGACAGGGTTCTGGGACAGCCGTGCTCCCTTCCGACACTTTGACCGCCTCTTCGCCTTGTGGTGGAAGTAGATGTGGATCTAGACAGGGCTTTTCCTCAGCGTTCCCTTCGGAACTGCTTGTGCCAATGGTGACTTTGGACTTGCTCCGTTTAGAGCGAGGAGATTTTGAGAGCTCTGTTGCATCGGCTTTGGCGTCGACACTTCGGTCGAGCTTGCGAGCGGACTGTCTCCGCTTGCGCTGCTTTCTGGTTGACTTCAGCTGTGACGTCAGTCCAGAGGTGTTCTCGATATCCTTGGGGTTTTCCGGCTGGTCCTTGGCTGGAAGTTTAGCTTGGGCGTTTAGAGCTGAAGGCGGAGGCTGGTCCTCGGGCCTTACGGTGTCGGGATTCATCGGCGCCGGCTCACTCTCGACGGTAGAAGATAGAATTGCGGAAGGCGACTTTGGAGCGACGCCCGTGGCGATTCTATCTTGAGTTTCCTTTTCGAGCAATCTGTGTTTGCCTGGGGGGCTGCCCGAGCCTCCGGGATTCCCAGATGGTTTTCTATCTTCGGCCATGATCAGCAGTTAGTAAACACCGAAGAAGTAAGTATTCCTTGTAGGTTGGTACTCTAACTGGTGCAGGTTAGGAAGGGCGCAGAGAGAAAGGTTCGTATGGTGGGCCCTGGAAATAAAAAAAAACATACTTTAGCGGAGTGGCGTTTAAGGTCTACCTTGTCATTTTATGTACATGTTCACTGATTTATGCAGGCTTGAATTTATGGGGCTGATATGACCAATATTGATCTGAACAAGTTGGAGCTCAGATTAAATTATAAAGAGGACTTCAGATGCAAAAATTTGGAAGGATAAAAAACTTTCAGGTCCTTTGGACGAAACATTCTGGAATGGAATGTGGCGTTATTTTGTGTCTCCTTCGGTCAACTGAACCTCCCAGAGTACGTCATTTCAGACTTGCTGCTCTGAACGGCTGCGGCTTGGAAGAGTGGCCGCACCCGCCTAGCCGCATGAAAATACGCAGTCAGCCTTTCACTTGTTCCCTGCTATGAACAAAGAAAAAACAGAAAGCAAGGAATAATCCGACTGGTCATGCAGTGATTGCCGCTCTCGTTGAGGTTGCGAACGGTATCCTACAGTGAAATTTTTAGAGGTTACACAATCTTTAGCCGAGTCATTAATAAGTGCATATCTGACGGGCAACTGTGGCAAGCTGTTTTAAACTTTTGCTACCCTATAACAATCACAACGTTTTTTGTGACGAAAATCTTTTACCTATGCACAGTAAATTCATTCCCAAATATTCTGTGACGTCAGAATTATGAGTGCTTTTAGATGTACCTAGAAAGTAAAGGAGTAAAGTTTCTTCACAAGTGCGTCCCAATATTGGAATTTCATCTCCTCATGGGTGTCTCAGCAGGCGTTCTTGTTTTAAACAACATGCGTCCGGTATAATGTCTTTACAGATTTGCACTACATTCGAATACAACAATGGAAGTTTCTGCAATGCATAGCGCGAAAAAATTTATTGTAGTTGTACAGAATTTTTTCTTATTTATTTCTTGTACATTCAGGATTAGAGGCATTACAGAAGGAGTGCTTCCGTAAAGTTACTAAAAAACGTATAGTGGAGCAATTTACTCGTATATCATAGTGCAGAAATGGATGTTTCCTGGTTATACATTATTATCTAATGGGTTCTTGATGTTCTGGTTAATTAAATATAATACAGTGCGTACATTGCAAGAATAGTGTAAATGAATTGATAGTACGAAATATAGATCAGTACAGTGCAGCGATACGGTACAGGAATTGGTAGTGCAAAAATTATAGATGCTCGTACTTATACTATGTTATCTAATGCTGTCTTGGAGTGTTGGTTATTAACAATTGCAGCGGTTGATTCGGGAATGTGATTCCACTCAACACCTGTGCGTGGAAGGATGGTCTGAGATATGACACTGGTTTTGCATAATGGCATTTCGACTTCGTCATTTTGATCTAGCTTTGATGAAATGTAGTGGGGAGGGGAGATCGGTTCGTCGCGAAAAGAAGGATGATGAAATATCTTGTGGAAAAGTGAAAGTCTAAGGGCTTTAATGCGAGATCCTAAAGATGGCAGGCTAAGATTTAATTTCATAGCAGAAATGCTGGCACTTCGGTTATAACTGGAAACAATAAAAAGATCAGACTTGTTTTGTGCCATTTGTAAGCAGTAAATTAGGTTTTCTTGAGAGATTTCCCAAACTGCTGTAGCACACGCGAGCTTTGAGCGGACCAGTGGCTTATATAACTGTAGTTTTAGGGAAAAAGGTGCCTTATTAATAGTAGGTTTTGGATAACCCTTCATGTGATTAGCATCGTTAATTATGTACGAAGTGCGTACGGAACAAGTGAGATTGCTAGTAATACGAATACCAAGATATTTGTAAGGAGAACAAGGATCCAGAGAGACATTATTGACGTGCTAGGAAGGTAGCTTGCTAGGTGTTGACACATGCAGAAGTTTACCTTTTTTGGTATCTAATTCTATTGAGCATCATTAGCCCCAAACATAGATAGCGTTAAGGTCTACTTCAAGAGGAGATATGTCATTGTAAAATATTATTTTTCTGAAGATCACACAATCATCTGCGATTAACTGAATGTTGGAGGAAGCACGACAGGGTATATCATCTATGTAAATAAAAAAAAATAAAGGATGAAGCACCGACCAATGAGATGCTCTGGACTGTAGTCTACTTGGCTGCCAGTTTGAGTCATTGGCAGCAACAAAAGCCGAACGGTTAGAAAGAAAGGGCTAGAGTCAACCAAGCAGTTTGGGATCATTGTTAAGTCGACGTAAGTTAAACATTAGAAGTTTGTGGTATAGTCATTAAAGGCTTTCGAAAAATCTAAAAATATACACTCGGCAAGTGAAGATTGGTCAAGTACGACGTTTAGCTTGTGCGTAAATGATACTTGTTGTGTTTCACATAAATATGTCTTGCGGAAGCCTTGTTGCAATGCTGAAAAAAAAAAGTGAATTAGTTTCGGGAAGCTAGGTAGAGAAAGCCATCTAAACCCGTTGTCACATATGAGTTGAGAAACGATGGTGTTAAAGCACACCACTGCTCATTCGCTGGACGCTAAAGTAGGGAATGCTCTATTCTGTATGGTATACGGGTGTTGACGTGACTTTATGGCGGCGGATCCCGCAACATACAGCTCATCTCCGTCATGCCTTCGGCCCAAACGTTTCGTTGCATATGCCATTATTAGGCACTCTGTCTCATCGCAACTCGAGAGACTGGGAAAGCGGCGTGGCCTTCATCTCCATTTGTCCACTTATGTAAGCGACAGAATGAAGGGCCCTTCTATTGATATTCGATTATCTTGCCTTGCTCCTGGTGCCGTCATCCTATACCAGCAAACTTCCCAACCTCATCTATTCTGAGCCTCCATCCCGCATTTCACATGCAAGGATGTGGTCCCCGCATGCAAAGAGCTACGACACTTGCACGATGGGTAGATAGTGCAGCACTGGATGAATGCTTACTAGCGTCGTACTTTCGCACAGGCAATGTGGTGATGCTGAGCGTTATCGGCCTGAGTGTCGCTCAGAGAAGTGGCGTTACAGTGGTAGTGAAATCACAGGAGCGTACCTCGTAGTCCAGCGTTGATTATCCAGAGTGGCTTTGGAAGAGCAGTTCAGGTGTGCTATTGCTGGCGAAGTGAGTGTCGTCCTCCGGAATAAGGTAGTTTATCGTTGGACCCTGGTTCAAGGACAGCGAAGGAACACGCTCGAAATCTTCTTCTTCGCCGTCGAGCATGTTTAAAAACTGGAGATCAGTGATGTCGCACGGAATATGAGAGAGAGCTAAATTTACTAAAATTTACTAAATTTAGTAAAAGTGCAACAGGTAAGGCAACAGGTAAATAAGAAAAAGGCACAGTAAAACCTGAGGTGGTCGATGCAAATCACATGAAAAGTATTGCAGCTGTGCGCTGTGTCTTGTACTTATCCCTTCCAGCCCTAGTGTGGTCCGAGGAGACCACAACACAAATGTTTAGCTCCAGCATCGGTACCAGACGTAAATACTAATAAATTTTATCAGAATAGTTCCTCCGGGCTTCCTGTTGCTATCAGCAACACTGTTCTGGCATTCCCACATGATTTTCAATATGTTATGTGGTCTAAGGAAGAAGAAGCAGCAGCATTCTGTAAACGGCATTCTTTCTGGTCATATAGCGGAATTCCCCCATCATGTGGTGCTTTCTACTGATGCCTCCGTCAGCGGCCAAAAAGCTGCAGTTGCCATCTTTTCGCAGGACTTGGCATGGAGCTATTCTGTCCGCATCCCAGATTATATCCCCATATTCTTTGCGGAATTTTTGGCTTTTGGAATGGCCCTGCACAAAATTCCGTGTCATGTATCTCACGTTATCATCCTGGCTGATTGTTTGTCAGTTTTAGTCTCCCCTGAAACTTCCCAAAAAGATTTTTTGTGCCGCTTCCTGCGATTTTTTGTCCCGTCCACTTTAAAGGAGGTCCGTTTTGTCTGGGTTCCTGGTCATGCAGGCATTCATTCCAACGAGGTGGCTGATTATTTAGCAAGGTCAGCTCTTAACGGGCCAGTAACGCATCCCGTCCCGAATTTCAGTCTGCTGGCGATCTCCAGGTTTCAGCGGTTCCAACACATATCAGCCAGGTTACGTGATCCCCTACTAAATACTGCTGATTATCAGCACTTAGCGTATAAATGGAACGTCCGTTCGTGTAAAACCAGGCAGTGTGAGGTATCAATGACGCGACTGCGGTGCAGGATTCCCAGTTTAAATTTATACCTATGCAGATGTGGGTGGTCTCCAACAAACCTATGTGACTCATGCGGGGTCGTTGAATCTGTGGACCATTTCCTGCTCTACTGTCCAAAGTTCGCACTTCAGAGAAAGATTTACCTGGAGGTCCCTCTCTCCAGGTTAGGGCTCCCGCTATCTATGTCAGTGTTGTTATCGTTCGGAGCGAGCGCCAAAGGATTTGCTTTGAGTTCAATTTGTGGGAATCTACATGATTACATAATTGCAACTGGTAGGTTGATTTGCTAACTCCTTTAAAAGTCTCGGAGTTTTTTGTTTTTTTTAATTATTATTATTCTCGCCAAAATGTTCTTTGTTATTTCACTTCAATTATTCTTCTGTCGTTTTTCACGAATACATTTTTCAAAATTCACGTTTAATCCTATGAAAAGTTTCTTATGTATACCACTACACCTTGGCCAATCCCCCCACGTGGGTATGTGCCATTATAAAGAGGTGAAGAAGAAGAAGAAGAAGTAGTGCCAGAGTCCCTCAATACTGGTAGTGCGGAGGAGAAGAAGAAGAAGTAGTGTGGGTATGTGCCATCTTTTCAAAGGCTAACAACAACAACAACAAGCCGAGGTGTAGCAAAACTTTCGAAGCGAAAGCTTCACGACTGGACCCCAGGTCAAGATGCAGACACAATACATAACTAGCCATTTTGTGAATTCGTCCACAATGAACCTATGGTTTGAAAGGAGGCACATGCCCGATGCATTGTGCCTCGTGCAAGCAATGAACTTAGATCTGCTGGGCTTCGCGATGAGCGTTACTGAAGCGTTTCATTAAGCTCGATAGTAGAGGGCGCTACAGATTTGGGCAATGCATTGATTTTGTCCGCAGGGAAGGCTGTGCAAGTTTTCAACATGTATTTTGTTCACATGCGGTACTATCAGCTGGAACAAACGCCTTTCAGCGACGAGAACGAGAATGATACATAACGGAGGTAAACAAGAGAGAGCGGAGTCTTCTGTGCAATGTCCAATATTCATATGGTCATTAAAAAGTAAAAAAAAAAAACCTGCTATAGAGTTCTCTGCAGCTCAAAATAAAAATTTTTTCCTTCACTTCTCTGTTGTGAACTGCCGTAACCAAAGCGGTCAACTTCGCATTTTACACCGAATAAGCCCTGACGTCCCATTCTGACACCATATCTATAAATAAAATAGTACTCGCACAACAAGCTTAAAATTTTTAATGCATGGTTATGAGGTTCAAGACTTTGCGAAAACGGAGATAGGAAATCTGCGACCGAAATACAAAATCGAGGGTGGAAAGGTTAGAGTTTAACTTGAGTCATTTCTGGTTGCCTAAAAGCGATGACTCCAAATTTCCGTTTACGCCTCAAGGCTCTCTAAAGAGGAATTATGGCTTAGAGGCATCACAAGACTACACCAAAAAGTGACTCACACGAAAGATGGCTTATGGGGTTTTAAGGTCCCTAAGTGCCTTAGGCTATGAGGGACGCTATGTGAAGGACTCCGGATAATTTCGGCCACCTGCGGTTGTTTTATGTTCATTGATACCGCACAGTACACGGTCGTCTGCAGTTTCGCTCCCATGGAAATTCGACCACCACGACCGGAATCGAACCCGCGTCTTTTGGGTCAGCATCCGAGCGCCATAACCACTGAGCCACCGTGGCGGCTAATCACACGAAAGAGTCCGCATAAATGACCTCAATGTAGTTTATTTTACACGGCAAACACGGGATTTAAGGAAGTTAATGGCAGCAATATGATTCGAATTACCCCCTCATGCGTCAAAAATTAAGCCTGAATCTGTGGCGTTAGGCTACTTTTTGTTCCTTATTACAACAAACCAATATCAATATAGCATAAAACAAGAAAGAACTCAAGGCCTCGCGTTGCAGGGAACGGTGTCCGTGAGACATGGTCTCTTCTGGCGAGTGACACATACAGAGTGAGCAAAAAGATCCCGATTGAAGAAAACGGCACCAAATAAAATATAGCCACGGAGCGGACATGCGATCGAGGCTCTCGACAGCGCAAAAAAAAAAAACGAGTGCTAACATTCTAGCGCGGCAGAAGAATACACTGTATCGTGAGGTAAAGAAGCGGAAGTTTATGCCGAGTTGCAATATCTGCCAGTCATGACGCAATTTATGCGCCCATGAGGACTCGAGTTGGGGCTTGTGAATCCAGTGCAGATGATACGATGACGCTTCAATGGTGTCGACATCATATCTTCCCCTCAGGGTACCGAGAAAACAAGATCTTACAGGGCTTCAGCTCAGCTCACAGAATACGGAAGCTCAGCGCCCTCTGACTAAGGTTCAGCCGCCGCGGTGGCTCAGTGGTTATGGCATAAGCTGCTGACCCGAAAGACGCGGGTTCGATCCCGGCCTCGGCGGTCGAATTTTGATGGAGGAGGCCTGTGTACTCTGCGATGTGAGTGCACGTTAAACAACCGCAGGTGGTCGAAATTTCCGAAGCCCTCCACTACGGCGTTCCTCATAGCCTCAGTCTGTTTGAGACGTAAAACCCCATCAACTAACCAACCAACGCGTCGTCATGGACTCAACAATTCTGGGCAAAAGCATTTTTGACCGGAAAACCATTTATGAAAGCAATTTTTTCATAAATATAAGGTTTCACTATAACAATCAATGTATGTTCACATCCCCTATCATTTTTGTAAGCGCATTTTTTTTTCTATTAACGTTTTGCATATCGTAAAAGAATTGGTGTTCTATAGCAGTCTTAACAGTTCGATGCGATCTGTGGAAACACTTTAAAAGAAAGATTTTGCCACGTATCAGAATAATGGACCCTTACTATGAATATTTGCTTCAGAGTATATTGCAATTTTCCGATTTTCAAAATTGTGATCCGAGAATGCTGGACGGAGCTGTTCGTCCCTCTTTGCCTTCGTTCTTTTATACGTCATAGCCCTTTCTCACTGCTACTGCTTTTCTGCTGCATAAAACTGCAGTTTGCTGCAGAGGAGATTCTGCCACAAGGCAGCAGCCTGGATACAAGCAATTCGTGATCCTGTGGAAAATACACCTGAAGGCTCCACCAGTTAGAAACGCACAGCGAGGCTATGCAATATTCGCTGTGTGGTACAAATAATTGGAAGACGAAGCGGTGGTGGTGGTGATGGTGAACACTTTATTTACAACTGGGGAGTTTGGGACACACAGGTCAGTGGGCCCCCACACGGCCCCACTGCACTCAAACGTTCATGTCCCAGAGGCTCATGACGCTGGCAGCCCGGCCGGTGGCGATGGCTTGCTTGGCCGGATGCTCGGAGCGCAGTAGAGTCTCCCGAGCCTACTTGCTTTGTGTCGACCCCGGTTCACACCGCGCTGAGACTGAAGGCTCCAGCAATGTACTTAAAGACAAAAATTTCACCTTTTGAATGCCTGCAGATTTCAGAGTGTTAGCTCTGCTACTCGCGGTACTCAAGGTCGTGTGAGTATGCAACACTAGGTCATTGTCTAAAAATGGTGTCTACAGGGGTTAGCGTTTGCATAAACAAAATTTGCATATCATATGACCAACGTGGCCGCCATATTAAGCAACCATTGGTGGTATCCACCAGTTACCAGGTGGTGCGCTACCAGCTGCCAGGGTGGTACCATACTATGTGACCCAACCGGTTGCAAAGCAAAGTGCTATACTGATAAGCAGCCCCCAAGTGCGCATATATAGTGTATACCATACTTTCGTCTCCCTGTAAATACCCCAGTGTGCAAACAGCTGGACTGGACCATTGGGCGGTACCATTGGTACAGATTGTGAACCACTTAAGTTGCGGACAACATTCGGATTGGCATCAGGTAGAATCAAACAATTCGGCGTGTTATGGAGCATAAAATTAAAAATTCAGGGGGCACTTTGTTCACCTAAATTGCGGTAAGGCGAAAGCCTTATGCGCGGTGTTGCTGCTTGTGTCAGTGATGTGTGGTTAAGACGTTAAGCTTCGCCTCTAAGAGTGGAACGCAACAGCGTCTTGCAACGGTGCCAGGGAGTCCACAGAACGCCATCGTCTGTTCACAGCGAGAACAGACGATGGCGTTCTGTGGACTCCCTGGCACCGTTGCAAGACGCTGTCGCGTTCCACTCTTAGAGGCGAAGCTTAACGTCTTAACCATACAACACTGACACAAGATATTGCAGGCGAAATATCCCCTCTTGCCTCCGAAATTCTAAGACGCGCTCCCTCCGATCCAACTCGCACAAAAGTGATCTGGGCTCCTGGCCACCAGGGTTTACGAGGCAATGAGGCCGCTGACGCGACCGCCCGAGCGCTCACACACCGGGCTCCTCATCCTAGCTCTCCTGGCTCAGAAGCTCATAAACCACTTCTGCGGTTCCGCGAAATCCTAATTCATTATTGCGACAGCCACTGTCTCTACCCAGTACCTGCCAAGGGGCTGAGTAAGGCGGATGAGCGAACTCTGCGGCGCCTGCAGACAGGAACTCTTCTCTGTCCTGCCATAGCAAAACACTTCGATCCGAACACAGATGGGCGCTGCCCGCACCGTGGAGAGATCTGCGATATCTTTCACATGGTATGGGCGTGTACTCAGAATCCTCACCTTCCCCCTTCCCCGACCCCCACCCGAGAGGCATGGGAGACTGCCCTCCTCAACTGCTCCACACTGGAGTCCCAAAGGGCTCTAGTAAAGCGGGCGCGAGACGGGGCCTCGTCGTGCGGTGTCCCGGACTAAGGACACCGACCATGTAGCAGGGTTTTTTGACCCTCAAACTCTCTTTGCAAATTAAAGTTTTTCACCACCACCACCACCATCGTCTGTTCGGCTCTACGTCTTTAACGTCCGCTGACATCGCACAGCACACGGGCGCCTCTTGCGTTTCGATGGAGGCGAAACGCAAGAGGCGCCCGTGTGCTGTGCGATGTCAGTGCACATTGGTGGTGGTGGTGGTGAAAACATTCAATCAGAACGGACAGGAGGTGTTTGGATCAGCTCGTAAGGGACCGATCCTTACAAACACTAGGTGGAGGTCGCTAGTTTGGGATCCCAGCGCCCGACTAAGGCCTGTAGGGCCTGTAAGTCGTGGCAGCCGAGCAGGGTCGCCTCCCAGTCCTCCCGGGTTGGGTTGGGGATGGGGGGAATGACCGGGTTGGAGGGGCAGGCCCACACCATGTGATAGGTGTCCAAAGACACCGCACTACAGTGCGGGCAGTTGCCGCTAAAGGAGGGTTCGAAATGTTTTAGGGCTGCCGGGCACAGCAATATATGGGTGAAGAGGCGGAGAAGGAGCCGCTCATCCGCCTTCTTGAGGCCTTTGCATGGGCTAGGGTAAAGGCGATGGCTATCTTGATAGTAGGTTGCGATATTTTTGAACGTATAGACCGGATTAAAATCGGGTACCTGATCAGGTGGGGAGGAGAAAACAGCCCGGTGAGAGAGCGCGCGGGCGGCTGCGTCTGCTGCCTCGTTTCCTGCCAACCCCTGATGAGCAGGGGCCCATATGACGTAACGGTGTGCGGGGTCCGTATCCCGTATGCAATTTTGGTATATTCGATAGGCTAGGAAGGGAGTGCAGCCTTGTTCGACGTTCCGACAGGCCCCTCGCGAGTCGGTGATTATGTATTTTGAATTGAAATGTGAGGCCGCGAGAGCAATCGCAACCTCTTCTGCTTGTGTTGCACTGCGGGCTCTGAAAGTGAGGCCGTTAACTGTGTTGCTGTTGTGAACTACCGCGGCCGTGTACCATCTCCCGTGGTGAGGGCCGGAGGCGTCCACGTAGTATACACCTGTTTTGTTGCAGTGCACGTTAAAGATCCCCAGGTGGTCGAAATTATACTGGAGACCTCCACTACGGCACCTCTTTCTCTCTTTCTTCTTTTACTCCTACCCTCCTCCCTTCCCTTACGGCGCGGTTCAGGTGTCCGCCGATATATGTGAGACAGATACTGCGCCATTTCCTTTCCTCAAAAACCAATTTACCAATTTAAGCCTTGCTAGTCGGTAAATTGGTTTTTGAGGAAAAGAAATGTATCTGTCTCGCATATCTCGGTGGACACCTGAATCTCGTCGTAACGGGAAGGGAGGAAGATGGGAGCGAACGAAGACACCTTATTCACAAGACGCGCCAAACATCCATCAGCCATGGCGGAATGATTAGCGTGCTCGTCTCGCACTCCGGAGACTAGTTCGATTCCCCCGCTCGACCAATTTGCACATTTAGGAAAGTAATTAATAATTAATTAGCATAACTAGGTTAATTATGGTAATCAGTAAATTAACTTATCAACTAAACTCAGACCCACTTACATGGAGCATCACTATACCATCCCTTTAATTGGTTGCATGGTTACTAGCCAAAGTACAATTGTCCCCGTTTGAAATTCGGGCACTGTGACGTCAAGACCGTTTCGACCAATTGAAAAGCGTGACATTTCTGTCGACAACTCCTGCTTACAACGATGAGGCATTAAAGGCTACCGCCTTAATAGTAGAGTCAAAGCTTAGCGCATTCGTACCGACGACCTTTGGTCTCCAAAACCATAATTTTTTTGGTATTCAGATGTCCTTTACGACCAAGATACTTGAGGTAGGACATTCGAAGTGCTGTAAAACGATTTTCCTTCTTATGCTATATATGTTGGCATCAAAATGCTTTGTGCAAAAAAAAAAAAAAAACTTCAGGGAACGCTTGATATTCAGCGTCTGGTAATCTTTTGTCGTTACTCCACTGCACGACAAAACGACAACTGTCAGTGCCTCGTGCCAACAGAACGGGGTTCCAACAAAAACATGCCGCCAACTGTCAGTGCCTCGTGCCAACAGAACGGGGTTCCAACAAAAACATGCCGCCATATCTAAAAGAACATTGCTAGTACAGACCCGTCTTTTAACTGACTTGGAGATCCTAGAAGCTCATACAAAGGACATACACTCAAGTAATAGTTAGTTGTAAATTTTCACGACACTAACGGGGACAGCATTGGTAGACACTGACTCTACAGCGCATGCGCCGAAGCACGAGAAGGAAAGCAAAGAATTACATAAAACATACCGAAATAGAAGGCAACATTAATGCGTTTATCTGCCAATATCGTCAAGAGATAGAGACTAATTGAAAACTTTGCTGAAGTTCACGCGTTTGCCCCACGCAGTGTCTCTTTGCGATGCGTTTTATCTTGCTGGGCTTGAGTACCCGGGTTCGGTTTAGGTTTAGATTTATTGGGGTTTAACGTCCCAAAGCGACTCAGGCTATGAGAGACGCCGTAGTGAAGGGCTCCGCAAATTTCGACCACCTGGGGTTCTTGAACGTGCACTGACATCGCACAGTACACCGGCCTCTAGAATTTCGCCTGCATCGAGATTCGGCCGCCGTGGCCGGGATCGAACCCACGTCTTTCGGGTCAGTAGCCGAGCGCCGTAACCACTGAGCCACCGCGGCGGGGCAGCTGTTCCAGCTTTTCGATAGATTGAGGCAAATAATTCGAGCAAGGCATGCATGTAAAATTACAGACAACTTGTTATTTTTCACACATATTCCTTCTTGAAGAACCCCGCCGCTGTGGCTCAGTGGTTACGGCGTTCGGTTGCTGACCCGAAATACGCGGGTTCGAACCCAGCCACAGTGGCTGGATTTCGATGAAGGCGAAATTCTAGAGGCCCGTGCACTGTGCGATGTCAGTGCACGCTAAAGAACACCAGGTGGTCGAAATTTCCGAAGTCCTTCACTACCGCGTCCTTCATAGCCAGAGTTGCTTTGGGACGTTAAACCCCAATAAACCAATAAACCAAACCTTCTTCAAGAACCACTCCACTAACAGTTCTTGATTGTAGGAAGCTTTGTGATCGGAGAAATAGATGGATATATGCTCGACTTGCTGCATCACTGCCTGGTTCTCAAAGGTGGTCTATGCAAGTATTTGGAGAGGTTGTCGCAGCCGCGGAAGGCGTTACGAGCGAAAGAAACGGGATGTTCTCCCGCATAAGTGGTAATAAATTCGTTTTTTTATATGTACGTACATTAAAGTCCGCACCCACCCTCCCACCCTGCCAGATGGTAGTTAAGGTTGATCGCGAGAGTTCGCTCACCGTTTTAAGCGCTAACGCATGCAGCCCACATCTCTCTATCATCACCCCAAGTACCTATAAGAGAAATTCAGGCGACTACTGATCTAGGGAGCCAGTTATGCGCACTTCCTTTCCTTAAAATTATCATTGTGTAAAACGTTCTCGACGCCAACGCCAATGAACAGAATCAAAGCGGATGGCCTATGGCTTAAAAAATTGGTAAATTGGTTTTTGGGGAAAGGAAATGGAGCAGTATCTGTCTCCCATATCTCGGCGGACACCTGAACCGCGCCGTAAGGGAAGGGAGGAAGGTGGGAGTGAAAGAAGGAAGAGAAAAAGAGGTTCTGTAGTGGAGGTCTCCGGAATAATTTCGACCACCTGGGGATCTTTAACGTGCACTGACATCGCACAGCCCACGGGCGCCTCTTGCGCTTTGCCTCCATAAAAACGCGGCCTATGGCTTCAGCGCCGCCTTTCTGGCACAACGTTGTCAATGCTTGCTGCCCACATCTATTTCTCGTCACCACACGCACCTATAAGCGCGATTCGGGCGTCCACTGACCCAGGGAGCTAGTTCTGCCCATGATCGGAGTGCAACATGTCAACGCCAACGCCAATGAACAAAACGAACGCCGACAGCCTATGGCTTCAGCGCTGCGTTTCTAGCACAACGTTGTCTATGCGAACGCATGCAGCGCACATCTGTCATTACAGCCAAGTAGCTTAAAGCACGATTCAGGTGTCCGCTGCTCGAAGACGGCATGTGCTTTCCCTCTGGCTCAGGTGGGCACCGAGATGTGTGAGACAGATTCTGCGCCATTTCCTTTCCTGCGAAACCAATATACCAATTTTACCCTCTGCGTCCCAAGCTCTCGCTCCATTGGCTTCGCAGCTTAAATCGGAACTTAGGTGTCCACTGCTGATTACAACGGACAACGGCGACAGCAACGGCGACGGCAACGCCGCGAAACGCAGAAACGTGCGCCAAAGAGCTCTACGCTCTAAAGCGAAGGCAACACATCGAACCTTTATTTCTGGTTTCTGCCACCAGATAAGATTGTTGTAGAGCGCTGTCCTTTGGGGCCCTTTTCTGCGTTTCGCGGCGTCGCCGTCACCGTTGTCCGTTGTAACCAGCAGTGGACACCTTAGTCGCGCTTCAAGGTGCGAAACCAATGCAGCGGGAGCTAGTGAGCTGTCCGGCGCCCTCCTCAACAGGGGAAAGAGCAAGGCTCTGCGTTTCGGGGTCTTCGCATCGGACCTGCTGGGCGAGGTGGAGTGGGTTTCGGCTTGTAAGGTGCTAGGAGTCGTGTTCCTCTCCTCGGGGGAGGTAGCTCGCGACTCGTGGACCGAGTTGAGAGCGACCGCTGAGCGACGCCTGACAGTAGCAGCGCGTTTCCACCTGTCGCTGTCGGAACGCGCGTTTATCATCAGGTCATCGGTGTGCGCGCCGCTCTTATATAGCTCGCGTCGCTTGTCCGCCGCGCACCTTTACGCGCCGCTTGGCCACTCTCTCTGGCAGTTTTTTCTGGGCGGAAAAAACGGAGACCGTCGCTCGCGCGCTCCTCCGTCTTCCCACGCGCATGGGCGGGTTCAGCCTGCCCAACCTGCGCACAATGTGCAGCGTGCTTGCTGTTCGAGGCGTCCGCGACCTGGTCGACGCCACCGACTACCCGGGAAGAGGGCTCCTCGCCTACCTTCCCGGGACTTCGCGGCGCCTCTTTTTTGGTGAACTCGTAGGTCCTTCATCCGAACGGCAGCCGGCGTTCTTCCGGTATGTTTGTCGGACGGCCGAGTCTCACCGCCACCCTGCCCGAGGTCGACGTCTCTCAGACGCAGGCCTCTCGCGTTTGCGAGCTCCTTGCCATCCAGGAGGCTACACCTGAACAGCTAGAGCGGAGCAGGCGGGTACGGTGACGAGACTTGACGTCGCACTGGGTACCACCAGACGTCCGCGACTTCGGCTGGCTGCGAGGCTGGAGAGTCCTCCCAACGGGGGTCCGCATCGCCGCGTGGGGCATCGCTCCTTCTTCTCGGTGTCCCCAGTGCGGTACGACAGAGACCCTCGAACACGCGCTTTTTGAGTGCGTCGTAGCGCGCACTTTTTGGAGGCTGATGTCGCGCATGTTTTTTGTTAGCCTCGACTCGCACACCAGGCCGCGCGTCGCATTTGTGCGGCTCTTGCTGTGTGTCGGGGCCTTTGTTTTGTGGCGCCAGAGAGGCGTCGCTTCCTTGCAGGGCCGGCCTCAACGCGCCATTTTCCCCATGCTGCAGAGGGTTCGGGCGCGTCTCTTTCAACAGGCGTGTTTAGATCATGTGACCCTCCCAGAAGACGAGTTCCTGCGGCGGTGGAGCACCCGCTTCATCGCCGCCAGCGGGGGCCGCGTGACGTTGCGGCTCCTGCCGTATTGAGTGTGTGGTGCGCAGTGTCGGTGCGCGTTCATCGTATTTAGTGAGCGTGCTTCCCCCGCGATGCCTGGACATTATGGACCCTTTGAACATTCTGTGCTGTGAATGATTCTGTGTGAACGGCGACAGCAGTCGCCGTCGTGTTCTTGTTTCATAGCTTGTTTGTACCGAGCGACACTAGTCGCTGCCTTGTTGTTTTAGAGCGCAGCTCTTTGGCGTCCGTTCCTGGGTTTCGCGTCGGCGTCGTCGAAGGCGTTGTCGTCGGCCTCGTAACCAGCTCCGCCCCCCTTTCATCCGCAGCTGGGGTTGACTCACTATCGGCGTCAGCGGCATCAGTCAGTCGCTGCTATCTCTTCCCTCCTCCCTTTATCGTGTTGTCCGCTTGCTGCGCGCGCTTCTGCCCCCATCGTTTGCCGCTGGGTGTACACGCCGCCACCCTCCCCCCTCTTCCTGCGAGTCTCCGGTTGTCAAAGCGCCGGCTCGAACTTGAGCGGAGGAAGTCGCAATAGCTCTCGCTGCCGCCGATCCAAAATTGAAAACGGTTATCACAGGCTCTCGCCGGGCCTGTGAACATTATCTTGCAGGCGAAATATCACCTCTGGCCTCGCAAATTCTAAGACGCGCTCTCGCCGATCCAACTCGCACAAAAGTGATCTGGGCTCCTGGCCACCAGGGTCTACGAGGCAATGAGGCCGCTGATGCGGCCACCCGAGCGCTCACACACCGGGCTCCTCATCCTAGCTCTCATGGCTCAGAAGCTCATAAACCGCTTCTGCGGTTCCGCGAAATCCTAATTTCTTATTGCGACAGCCACCGTCTCTACCCGGCACCTGCCAAGGGGCTGAGTAAGGCGGAGGAGCGAACTCTGCGGCGCCTGCAGACAGGAACCCTTCTCTGTCCTGCAATAGCAAAACACTTCGATCCGAACACAGATGGGCGCTGCCCGCACTGTGGAGAGATCTGCGATATCTTTCACATGGTGTGGGCATGCACTCAGAATCCTCACCTTCCCCCCTCCCCCACCCCCACCCGAGAGGCATGGGAGACTGCCCTCCTCAACTGCTCCACACTGTAGTCCCAAAGGGCTCTGGTCAAGCGGGCGCGAGACGGGGCCTCGTCATGCGGTGTTCCGGACTAAGGATACCGACCATGCAGCAGGGTTATTTTTTTTTTAACCCTCAAGCTGTCTTTGATTAAAGTTTTTCACCACCACCACCACTCGAACTTAATTCCTTTCTTCGCTCCTCCTCCAATGCAACCCCTTTGCGGTGGCAATCAGAGAGCCAGATCGGTGGCGGCGGATCTGTATATGTGCACCGCCCGAGCCGAAATTGCCGCTGCCGTTCGCCCTGTGCGGTGGCAATCAGAGAGCCAGATCGGTGGCGGCGGATCTGTATATGTGCACCGCCCGAGCCGAAATTGCCGCTGCCGTTCGCCCTGTGCGGTGGCAATCAGAGAGCCAGATCGGTGGCGGCGGATCTGTATATGTGCACCGCCCGAGCCGAAATTGCCGCTGCCGTTCGCCACTGTGAAATTATCTGCCAGTTCTTTCTGAGCCATGAGCGAGACGACCGATGGAAGTCCTCCGTCTGCTAAAAAAAAAAATTCTGTGATAGCGCATACATGTGTTGCTCGATTTCTTTGCCTCAATCTATCGAAAAGGTGAAACAGCTTATTTGCTGCGCTGAAATTTCGCATTAGGAAGTAACGTAATCGTCGGTAATTTTTTGTCTTTGTGAGGGACTAAGGTTCCTTTGTATGAATAATCAGTTCAATAAACTTCTCTTCAAGGGAGCTTGGAAAGCAAAGGCGAATAACTGCCTTTTTGGAGTGGTGGACACCTGAATCGGGCTTTAAGCTACGTTGCGGTAGTGACAGATGTGCGCTGCATGCGTTGGTATCGACAACCGTTGTGCCATTTTAAGGAAAGGAAGTGAACATAACTGGCTCCCTGGGTCAGTTGGTTGGTTGGTTGGTAAACATTTATTAAAACAGTCAAGGGGCCGAAGGCCCAGATCTAGGGGTCGGCCAAGACTCCTTGGAATCTGGCAGCCTCTAGAGCGAGACCGATGAGCGTTCGTTGGTCGTCTAGGGTAGAGCTGCGTAGACGAGCCTCCCAGGTATGTTGTGTGGGTGTTGGCATGTGTTGTCGTGGACAAGTCCAGACCATATGAAGGAGGTATGCTGGGATATTGCAGTGTTTACACATCGGCATATACCGTTCAGGAAATATATTATGGAATCTTTTGGGATTGGGGAAAGTGTCCGACTGGAGTTGGCGCCATGTGACGGCCTCTGTCTTTGTAAGTTCTTGGTGCGGACCTGGATAGAGTTGGCGAGAAAGACGATAGTGCTGGAGCAGATCGCGTGAAGTGATTATGGTGTCCTTCCTGACCAAGGCGGGCATGTTGGGGGCGGGGTGATAAGCTGCTCGGAAAGTGAGCCCTCGAGCTAGCTCATGTGCTCCCTCATTACCCTTCAGACCCATGTGGGCTGGAGCCCATATCAGTAGGGTCAGGTGCTTAGGAGGATTTGATACGAGTACGCGAAACGCTTCGACTGAAATACGGCCATGAGTAAAATTAAGAATGGCGCGCTGTGAGTCACTTATGACTACTCTAGCTTTAGAAGTGGTCAGCGCGAGAGCAATAGCTACTTCCTCCGCTGTAGTGATATGTGAAGTGTGTACGGAGCAGGAGGCATGGAGAGTCATGTTCTCATCGGTGGCAACCGCTGTTGCAGCAGTCCGAGTAGGATGGTCTGCCGCGTCTGTGTAAAGCACGTCAAGTCGGCCAGCATATCGCTGCTGGAGTGACGCGGCCCGAGCTTCTCTGCGATCTTGATGATGAGTTGGATGCATGTTGCGGGGGAGAGGGAGAGTCTTGATGTTGACCCTGATGGCAGGTGGGAGATTGACCACCGAGGCTGGTGGACGGAAGGGAGCGATGCGAAGTCGTTCGAGGATAGAGTGGGTCAGTGGACGCCTGAATCGCGCTTATAGGAACGTGGGTGGTGGTGGTGAAAAACTTTAATCAAAGAGAGCTTGAGCATAAAAAAAAACCCTGCTGCATGGCCGGTATCCTTAGTTCGGGACACCGCATGACGAGGCCCCGTCTCGCGCCCGCTTGACCAGAGCCCTTTGGGACTCCAGTGTGGAGCAGTTGAGGAGGGCAGTCTCCCATGCCTCTCGGGTGGGGGTGGGGGAGGGGGGAAGGTGAGGATTCTGAGTACATGCCCACACCATGTGAAAGATATCGCAGATCTCTCCACAGTGCGGGCAGCGCCCATCTGTGTTCGGATCGAAGTGTTTTGCTATTGCAGGACAGAGAAGGGTTCCTGTCTGCAGGCGCCGCAGAGTTCGCTCCTCCGCCTTACTCAGCCCCTTGGCAGGTACTGGGTAGAGACGGTGGCTGTCGCAATAGACCCTTTAGAAAATTCAGTCTGGCAACTCGGCAGGCATCATCATCAGCAACTTTCGTCGGCGTCGTGCGCCATATTTTGGGCACCTTTGGCTGGAAGACGCGCAGCTATAGCGCTCTGCACGGCCTTTGCACTAGTTTCCACCTTGTGGCATGTCTGGTTGCGTTTGTGAAAGCGATGGCGGAAAATTTGCAGTGGTTGAGGGACCTGACTGTCATCCCGGGCGGATTTTCGGAAAGGCTTTTGGACTCCTATCGTCCGGCCGCACCTCTCAGCGAAGCTACAAGTCGGTATCACTGCGATCCGTCGGCAGTGCGCGTTGCCGTGTCACCCTGCAGGTCGAATCTACTGTCGATAAAGGAGGGCTAACAACACTTGGACCGGACTCGACTACGAGCAGGCGCACTGCAGGGCGAAATGCGTGTGGATCCGGATACGGGCGCTCGATCAGCGATCTAGGCCTAGCGACGACTAGGGCAGTCGGGGACCAGCGCGCAGTTCGTCGCCCGGCGTTGCCGCAGGCGGTGTCGTTGCCGAAAGCTCCACTCTAGCACAGGCATGCTGTCGTTGCTAGAATCTAGCAAGCATCCTTTCTGGTAGCATGGCTGTTTTGTATTTTCTTGTGCGAACGTGAAGTAAGCTGAGCCTGCCGGCCGGCCAGCCTTGATCCCCTGCCGGCGTCATAAAAACGAGCTAATGAGTGTTCTCGACGTAAATAATAAACCCTGTGATAGGGAAATGAGAAAATATATCATTTTTCTGGGTCATTGGTCAATACCGAGTTGCTGGTAAAAGTGACAACTCTGGTACGAGCGAATTTGTTGCGAGAACCGCCTCGAAGCTGCCGCTGGCCCGACGCTGGGGTCCGGCTCGACTGGCGCCCGCTTTCTCCGCTGCTGAAGGCGCCGTAGAAATTGACCATACTATTATTTTATTGTGAGATTATGCTGTTGACAGCAAAGCGGAGTGAAGAATAGGCCTTCAATTATAGCGCAGGCGACTTCCGAAGCGCCGGCCCCTGCCGCTTCGATGCGAAGCAGGCTATAGGCCTAGCGACGACCACGGCAGATAGGCAGCCGCAGAGCTCTTCGCCCGGAGCGCCCGCGAGCGGTGCCGTTGCCCAAAGCCCGCAACATCAGCTGGCATGCTTTGTCGCCGCTCGAGTATAGCTGGCAGTCTTTCTGATAACAAGGCGATGCCGTCTTTTCTTGCAATATTTGTACACCAAGCCAAGCAGCGCTCGGGCACTGCTGCGCTGCGGCGAAGTGCGACACCGGTTGTGGGCGGAGCTTGGGTAGAGCGAGCCAGCAGTGCTTGCCGCTGCGTGTGTCCCTGCTTGCTGTGGTGTGGCAGTTCGGAAGCGGCGCGACGGACGTGTTGCCGGACATGTGTCTCCTGCCTTAGCCAGAGTGCACAGGCCCTGACCGAACGAAAACACACAGCTGCTGCTGCTGCATTCCGCCTATGTCGCCGTCGTTTGCTGCATGTTCGCAACGGAGAGAACGACGGCGCTCCTCGCCGCGCCGCATCGTCGTGCTCTTCTTCGCGCACACGGAACTCTCTACGAATGGACGTGGATGCTTGAAAATCCAAAACAAGCGCGTTTGAGCTACGTTTTGATTTTGTGACGCGCCGAAGCAGTCGCCAGCATCGGAATGCATGTCCTCGAGTGCGCCGAAGGTGGCACCTTTATTTTTTGTGCTCACTATACAGCGGAGCGGCTACACGGTAGAAGGAACTTTTCGCTGCTCTTTCAATACTTATATCATTTATTTTAATGTGAAAATGAACAGGTCACGGACGAGACGAAAGAAGCATGCAGCTACTCCATGCGCTCCGTGCTCTGGTAACACAGCTTGTTTCCGTGCGCGTCTCTTCGCCGCGCTGGCTGCAGAAAGGCACACAGCAGCATGCCGGCATCGCGACTATAGCTTGGTGCAGAGAGCCAATGTCAAGGAACATGGCTAGGACGCAGAAACAATAAAATTGCGCTTGTTGTGGCTTCGCCGGGCGCGCGTACTTTTCAATCTGGCCCGAGCGCATACCGGCAGGCGTATGCCCAAGTAATGGCGGAGGCACCGCGGTTTGCGCACCACACACCAGATGGCGCTGAATTTTCGAAAGGGTCTATAATGAATTAGGATTTCGCGGAACCGCAGAAGCGGTTTATGAGCTTCTGAGCCAGGAGAGCTAGGATGAGGAGCCCGGTGTGTGAGCGCTCGGGCGGTCGCATCAGCGGCCTCATTGCCTCGTAGACCCTGTTGGCCAGGAGCCCAGATCACTTTTGTGCGAGTTGGATCGGCGAGAGCGCGTCTTATAATTTGCGAGGCAAGAGGTGATATTTCGCCTGCAAGATAATGTTCACAGGCCCGGCGAGAGTCTGTGATTACCGTTTTCGATTTTGGATCGGCGGCAGCGAGAGCTATTGCGACTTCCTCCGCTCGTGTTGAATTTGGGGCCCGAAAAGATAGCCCATCGACATTCATTCCCTGGTGGACTACGGCAGCCGTGAAGAATCCCGCAGGCGACGGCCCTGTGATGTCCACGTAATAGACGCCCTCTTTATAACCATATTGCCTCTCAAGCGTGCGAACCCGCGCTTGTCGTCTGCCTTCATGTGAAGCCATGTCCATGTTACGCGGGAGCGGAGCGACCAAGAGCATGTGGCGCCACAGCACCGGGATGTTCTCCGTCCCCTCTGGTATGCATGTGTGTTGGATGTGTAAGCGGTTTAGCACAACGTTACTAGGTTTAGCAGGCGGCGCCCAGGCACCGTGTTCGATAGCCGCGTATATTGGTTCACGAGGTGGGCCTCCCGCAACTCCTGATAGGAGTTTACCACTCCCAACGCCTTCAGTTTGGCGTTCGAGGTAGCCACCGGTAGGTCCAGTGCTCGCTTTGTTGCCTTCCTGATGATGGCGTCAATGCGCTCGTCTTGTTGTTTGGTGGTGCGTAGGTACGGCACGGCGTAGAGGATCCGGCTGGTCACGAAGGCATAGGCGAGCCGGTGATGAGATGTGGGCTGTAGGCATTGGCAACGTTGTGCCAGAAACGCGACGCTGAAGCCATAGGCCGTCAGCGTTCAATGTGCTCATTGGCGTTGGCGCTGACAACGTTTCACACTCCTATCATTTTAAGGAAAGGAACGGCGGATAACTGGCTGCCTGGGTCAGTGGACGCCCGAATAGCACTTATAAGAAAATGGGGTGGTGAGAGGGGTGAGAGGGAGATGCGGGCTACAGGCATTGACAACGTTGTGCCAGAAACGCGGTATTGAAGCCATAGGCCGTCGGCGTTCCCTCAGCGTTTGCGCTGGCAACGTTTTGCACTCCTATCATTTTAAGGAAAAGAACTAAGCATAACTGGCTTCCTGGGTTAGTGGACGCCTGAATCCCGCTTACAGTTACGTGGGTTGGTGAGCGAGAGATGTGCGCTGCAGGCATTGCCAACGCTTTGCCAGAAACGCGGTGTTGAAGCCGTAGACCGTCGGTGTTCATTGTGTTCCTTGGCGTTGGCGCTGACAATATTACTTTTCGGGAGATCTCTCTTCTGTATCAAACCGCTCACGGCCGATACCCCCCCCCCCCCCCCCCCCTGAGCAAATAACAGGGATCTTCAGGAGGGTCGCGCTGAAGGGCAGGGGCCTCAAAGAAAGCAACCTCTTGAAACTGACGCAGGCCTATATTATTAGCCGAATATGCTATGCCACGCCATTCCTCGATATTAGGGTAAACGAGAGAGAGAAGATCGACGCAATTATTCGGCGTTGCGTCAAGACGGCGCTGGGACTACCTATCTCCACCTCTACAGACCGCCTGTTGGAAATGGGGGTGCATAATACTTGGATTGAACTCGCCGAGGCGGTGCGAATCGCCCAGCTCGAAAGACTGAGTACAACAAATACGGGCCGGACCATCTTAGAGTGGGTCGGCCGAAAAGTAGATAGGGGCATATGCGACAAGGTCGCCCTACCGCCACAATGTCGCGAGAATATCATCGTTCCCCCCCTCCCCCGCAACATGCACCCAGAACATCACCGGGAAAGACGGGAGAAGAGGGCGGAGGCGCTGGTTAAAAGGGCCGGAAATTTCAGGGCAAATGAGGTTGTCTACGTGGACGCAGCGAGTGGCAGGTCGGGGGCGGCGGTCGCCTCAGTAGTCGACGGCCGAGGTGCACCAGTCGCTGCCGCCTCCATTAGGAGTAGAAACATAGATACGGCCGAGGAGGTCGCAATAGCGCTTGCTTGCGCCGGAACCAAGGCTAGTTTGATTCTTAGTGACAGCAAAACAGCAATCTGCAACATCGGAAAGAGCAGGGTCTCGCCAGAAACGGCTCGAATTCTGTCCGCAGCCAAAATTGATCACAAGATCACCTTAATTTGGGTCCCAGCACACACATCCGTCCCCGGTAACGAGGCGGCCCACATGTTAGCCCGGGATCTCTACTTCCGGGTAACTGTAGAGCCGCCCGACCCCCAGGGGATGGACGAACGTTTGCAAACGTACGCGGAAATCGTCGTGCACTACAGGTTAGGCAGGCGTCTAATGCCACCACCAGATCCAAACTTAACCAATACAGAGGCCATCGCCTGGCGACGATTACAGGCCGGAAATTTCATTAACCCTGTCTGGTTATTTCAAACCACGTTAGACGATAAAAAAGGTGACAAATGTAAGACCTGCGGAGCGAGAGGGACCCTCGATCATATAATTTGTCAATGCCCTGGATCCCCGGGTGCTGAGGACAATATTAAGAGTAGAGAAGCCTGGGAGGCCCTTCTGCGAAGCGAGGTCCCCGCCGACCAGAAACGAGCTGTCCGCCTGGCGGCTGAAGCCGCGAAGAGACAATGTATGAAGAGACAAGGCCAGTCTTTAGTCGCGGAGGTCCCGTCCCCCGTCCCCTAGGCCTGCGTGCCAGGGACGGGGAGTAGGGGGCCTCCTACATCGGTGGAAATAAAAGTTGTTATCAATCAATCAATCAATCAATCAATCAATCAATCAATCAATCAATCAATCAATCAATCAATCAATCAATCAATCAATCAATCAATCAATCAATCAATCAGGGTTGGGGTTGAGGGGAATAGATGGGTTTGACTGACACGACCAAACCATGTGGAAGGTGTCGGCCATCTCCCCCCTGAACTGGCACGCGCCGTCAAAGAATGTTGAAATGTTTAAGCACCGCATGGAACAATACAGAGTTAGTGATAATTTTGATGAGGAGGAGCTCGTCAGCGCAATACATTCCCTTACAAGGGGCCGGGTAGCGCCGGTGGTCCTCCTTGTAGTAATCCGTGATGTGTTTGAATGTAACTGCGTGATTGTCTGATAGGGAGTAGGCGTCCAAGGACAGGGAGATAGCCTGGGGAGAGCGCGCGGGTGGCTTGATCGCCCTGTTCGTTTTCCGGGAGCCCCTGGTGACAGGGGGCCCAAATCAGGTTACGTGGTATTGGATCGTCGCATCGGCAGCTATACTGCAGTATGCGCCAGGCAAGCAGAGTAGCCCATCCAAGCTCATAGTTTCGACAGGCCCCTCGCGGGTTGGGGATGATGCGTTTCGACATGGAATTAGTGAGATCCAGAGCAATGGCAATCTCCACCGCGTGTGTTGTGCTGTAGACTTTGAAGGTTGAGCGCGCTAACTGTGTTTGTGTTGCGTACGACTGCGGCCGTGTACCACCCCCCGTGGTGTGGGCCGGCAACGTCCACGTAATACACGTATTGTTGGTTACCATAGTATCGCGCCAAAGCTTCCGCGAGCGCCTGGCGACGACGTCTATGGTCTTCTCTGGACATGTTGCGGGGAAGGGACACGGAAGGCGCGTCTCCAGGGTTCTTGCACTCTCTCCCTTTCCTCAGTGCGGTAGCAGTGTTTGACGTGTAGCCGGTCCATGAGGCGGCGACCGGACGTGGCTGTGCAAGACGCGTGTATTGGTTGACTAAGTGGGCTTCTCAAAGCTTATTGGTACGTGGGGTGATGAGATAGAGATGTGGGCTGCATGCGTTAGCACTGACAACGGTGAGCCAACTCTCGTGATCAACCATTAACTGCCACCCGCCAGGGCGGCAGGGTGAGTGGGGACTTTAATGTACAGGTGGTGTGAAAAGTAATTGGAAGGCAATATTAACGAAAAAATTTAATCGGTTTGGTTTTGGTTTTGTGGGGTTTAACGTCCCAAAGCGACTAAGGCCATGAGAGACGCCGTAGTGAAGGGCTCCGGAAATTTCGACCACCTGGGGTTCTTTAACGTGCACTGACATCGCACAGTACACGGGCCTCTGTCCCCCCCCCCCCCCCCCTCTCTCCTTAATTCATGCATCCTCGAATAGATATATGCAGCCTAATTGTGATTTTGCGAATTGTACTGTGCACTAACAAAGATGGACCATTAAGCTTTAGATTTAAATTAATTTTTTTTTTACTTTCGCCTTCCATTTACTTTTTACGGCGACTGTACATATAAAGAAAGCAGGAATTTCTTACCACTTATGCGGGAGAACATCCCGTTCGTCTCGCTCGTAACGCCTCCCATGGCTGTGACATCCTTGCTAAATACTTGCACAGACCTCGTCTTTGAGAACCAGACATTGGGGCAGTAAGTCGACCATATATCCATCAACTTCTCCGACCACAAAGGTTGCTTCATTACAATCAAGAACTGTTAGTAGAATGTTTCTAAGGAGGAAAATGTGTGAAAAATAACAAGTTGTCTGTAATTGAGAATACCTGTCTTGCTTGAATTCTTTGCCTCAATCTATCGAAAAGCTGAAACAGCTGATGAGCCGCGGTCAAATTTCGCATTAGGAAAATAAGTAATTGCCAGGAATTTTTTTCTTCCAAGAAGGCGTAAATTTTATGTTTCTGATCAGTTAGGTGAAACTTTGATCTAAGTAGTAGTCTGTCTTGACACACCACTGCCTTAAAAATTGTAAAAACACTACGGTGTGGTTACCCCGTCCTTGATATCGCAAAATGGCTTGATTCGTGAGCAGTATGACGTGAGGAAAGAGTCGACACACGGAGTTCTCATGAAGTTAATAAATTTACTATTCGCAATAGAAAAAAACGAAATAAACGACCGCTTCAGCAGTTTTCACTTGGCGGGACACCCAGCTTCAAGCTCTGAACGAAGTCACAGGTGAAATGCTGGCACAGGCCACTCGCTTGCTCGGAGCTTGGCAAGACCTCCAAGAAGTGGCACGAACTGGGCACGGCATTTCGCTCACGCTCCAGGACGCGCTCCGTCATGTGGGGGCTGCTCACAGCGAGCCACTGCAACTAAGGTGCAATCCTTAACATTTTGTAAAGGCGCTCCTCGCCCACCTGCGGCCTCCTCAGGCAAACGTGTGTTAGACACATCTTACGGCGTCCCTTCGTTCGCCTGTAGCCCGAGTCGAATGTTTTGCCTGTGAATGCCGTGTCGTCCCAAGAACGAAACACGGAGGCTCTGAGCGTGCAGGAGCGCGAGCGCGGCATCCGTGTCGTCCACGCACGAACGCTCAATGTCCAGCACGACGAGGTTGGCGATCGAGGGGCAGTTTGTCTGTCAGGATTTCGTCCTCGAACAGGCAGCAGCCTTCGACGCTAAGGGCACGAAGCGACGGGAACGGCTCCAGCGTGGCACGGCCGATGGCAGACGCGAATCCGCAGTCGGCGAGGTCCAGTAGCTGGAGGCCGCGCTGGTACGGCCGGCCCGCTTCGGCGGTGAAGAACTGCCTAGGACTGAACCGCGACTGGCGCAGTGATAGGCGAGTGCGAGTCGTTCGCAAGTCGCACATCGTGACGTTGTTCGCTCGATGGGGACGCTTGTGGAGGCCGCGAGTGACGTGCACAACCTGCGAGTAAGCGAGAACAGTTGTAGAGCCTCTCGTTCACGAAGAAGGCTGGCAGAAATGCGCGCATTTCTCACAGATTCGCGCTGCTGCTTTAGCATTCCTGGGTAATCATCGTCATCATCATTACCAATCTGACTAGGCCCACTGCAGGGCAAAGGCCTCTCCCATGTGTCTCCAATTAACCCTGTCCTTTGCCAGCTGCGGTCACTATATCCTCGCAAAGTTCTCAATCTCATCCACCCACCTAGCTTTCTCTCGCCCCCTGCTACGCATGCCTTCTCTTGGAGTCCACTCTAAGGACCACCGGTTGTCTGGCTTTCGCGTTACATGCCCTGCCTAAGCCCATTTCACTCGCGTTTCTTCCGCCTCCCACTCCGCCCGGTTCCGATCTCCTATGTTACACCCATAATTTTGCTTTCTATAGCTTGCTGCATTGTCCTTACGTTGAAACCTCCTCTTTAGCCTCCGCATTTCTGCCCCATAGGCGAGTACCGGATGGCACGTCCTTATAACGTCCCGAGATCGGAAGCGCAAATGGCCGCTGCTTTTTTTGCCCACTTTTATACGATTGAAATATATTTTCCTGCAGAAAAAGAATGGCGAGAAGTGAGAAAGAGAGTTTAAAAGTACTTTGCATCCTATCGAGACTCTCGTTTTAGCTGGCTTTTCACACATTTGTCGGCTAGATTTTCCCCCTTGTTCGCCAATATTTGCGCATCCATCCGCACCACTGACAAGTTTTGAGAATAAGATACACTCGTGCATTTGTATAAAATACAAGGAATAAATTACGCGTCAGTAGGAATAGAACCAATGCCTCTTCGATTCTATAAGCGGACGCGTAAACCAGTTGGACGTGGCTATTTTCTCTTTATGGGCGGACTTTCACCTAGCATGACAGAATACATAAAGAACGTGTGCACGAGAACTACTTATAGAGATAACATTATTGACCACGCGAAAGAGAATTGGTTATTGAGGAAAGGAAATGACGCAGTAGCCCTAATATATCTCGATGGCCACCCGAACCACGCTGCACAGGAAGGGATAAAGGAGGGAGTGAAAGAAGAAAGGAAGAAGAAAGAGATGCATTTTTGACCAGTAAGGCTAGTTTCGGGATCATCGTCATCATATGCCTGAATACGCCGACTGAAAGGCGAAGTCCTGTCCCATATTTCTCCAATTAACCGTGTCCCATGCTCGCTGCAGCCATCCTGTCCACTCAAACTTAACCTCATCCACCAAAACCACCAATGGTGTTGGCAGCATAGAAAGGAATTTCTTCCACAAGGTGCGGGAAGTCAAGCGTGTACCTTCAGACTGCAAAGCGACGGCGGAATCCGTAGGTAACCAGACCGCGGTACATCTTGGAGAATAAAGGGGAACCTAATCTGTGGGATGATTTACGAAAGCACGCCAATGAGCAGGTGTGTCATTAGAAAGGAAGAAAAAAATTAAATTAAAATATTCAAGTATCTGCATTCAAAGCCCGTAAGCAGTCTCTAGCCTCTTCCTCTGCCCTTTGGTTCCTTGCGCAACGTGTACAAATTGCGTCTGCAGCAATACAGCATTGCCCCTGAAGCGCTCCCGACTCTTACGCTGGTAGGCTCGCGGGAGGCGTCACTGATATGAGAATATTGATAGCACTGTGTGTGAGAAGCTACGAAACTTATTTGTGCAAACTGTCAAGGGCCGGCTTTTTGGTCGTGCTCTCGCTGTCATCATCATCAAGCATAGCTGTGGCGCAAAATGACTTGACATTATGGGTGCGTTCCAATACTCCCGAGTAGACGTCTACTTAGACGTCTTGCTGGACAGCCGCCATTTTGAGACGCGTTCAATTTTTCATGAAGCTGTCCAAGAAGACTGCTTCGCCGAAGTCGACATCGATGCAGGCTAACTTCCTGTCTAAAAATGGCGGAGCAGTTGGTGGAGTCGGAGCTGAGCGAGCCGTGCTCTATGCGGGCACTGGAGCCCGGAGACGAACTTTCAAGTGCCAGTTATTCCGTCAAGTTGATATTCATAAGAACTGGCGGCCAATAAAGCAGTCTTTGTGGATCTACGATTATTATAGCAGCTTATACGCGTAAATCGCGCGGGAAGAAATTGTGCGGGTGAGATCGTCTGCTAAAGCGGTAGCGATGAACGCACCATTATTGCAGCAAATAAAAAAAGCAATCTATTGACAGCGCATTCTTAACTTGTTTTATTAACGATTTTTAAGAACATAGGAGCACAACTACTCGTAAGTTTTAGTTCAAGTTGCCGCAAGGCGGCGCGTGAAGTAGACACGTTCCAATATGTAGACACGCTGACGGCTTCTTAGACGTCAAACTAGACGTCTTGTCGGACGTCTAGAGAACGCATCCTATGCATTGCCCAGATCTACCACCACCCAAGCTATCAGAGCAGGTCATTTACCTTCAACTAAACGTATGATATAAGCAAACACACCTGCAGCCGCTGCGCAGTCATCACTTCACATGGTTTATGCATAGCAAGAAGGACGAGAAAAGCGTGGTCACAGGGAGCTAATTCTTCTAAACTGGCTCTTCCTTTTCTTTTTTCCTTCTCAGGTACGGTTTCGTAGCTTGTTACGAGCTTTTTTTCTGGGTGTTTCACGAAACACGCTAACGTTCATGCGTGGAACTATATGTGTTTCATACGAGACGCCAGTTCACACGATACATACATTAGCTGACGTTTGCTGTCTCGTGTGAGCATATAGAAGTTCACATCGGACAAATTTGTAACTGGTATGAACGCGTACGCATACCAATTGAATTTTAACAAAACATACGTACTGATTGCAGAACGCATGAATTCGTGTGTTACACATACGTTACATATGTGAAATAGTACGCACCACATAAAAATTCGTACTAGAGACGTTTTTCACAATATGACTCCTATATAGCGCCTGTGAATGCACGGGAGACACACATATCCAATGATGAGATTTTTCAGTAGGGTCACAATGAAATCGGTCTTTCAGCGCTTTGGCGAACATCCAAAGCGCTGAATGGACTGGCCAGAGATGGGAAACCTATATATTCCATTGTCCATTCAATCCAGACGCCAGCGGCAATTCCTCCCAGAGCGGCCGGAAGGAAGCCAACTGGAGCGTCGTATCGTTGCCCTGGCAACGGTCTACAGCAGGAAAAAATTAGCAGGAAATAACCAGCAGCGATAACAAAGCAGCTTCGTCTCCCTGTGCCTCGAACAATTCGGCCACAACCGCATCCTTTTGCGCTGCGTTCACGTCCAGAATTTCTTCATATTCTGAACATCAAATCCTCTCAGTCCCCACGTGCGCTGAAGTAGCTTAAACCGGAACTAACAGTAGTTCTCTAACCAAGGGGATAAGTGCCGCTTTCACGCTTGCTTTGTCACGTGAAGCAAAAAAAAATTGGAAGGACGCTTCAGCTTCGCCTTTAAGAGCGGAATGCGACAGCGTCTTCCAGCGCTGCCAGGGAATCCAAGGAACGGAACGCCATCGCCAGTTCGGCGCGATGCCTTGTCCGAAGGACAAATCGAAATAGCTTTGGTTAAGCCTAGGTAATTGCGAAAGCAATATCCCCTTGGCTACGCTAAGATGTTAAGCTTCGCCTCTAGAGTGGAACGCGACAGCGTCTTGCAACGCTGCCAGCGAGTCCATAGAACGCCATCGCCCATTCGGCTCTACGCCTTGCTCGAGGGTAAATTGGTTTTTGAGGGAAGGAAATGTATCTCTCTCGCATATATCGGTGGACACCCGAACCTCGCCTAAGAGAGGGGAGAAAGATGGGAGTGAACGAAGACGCCGTATTAGCTAGACGCGCCTTTGTTCGGTCGCAGGTGGTCGACCGGCCGCGAAGTTCTAGCTGCGGCGCGCTGAAGAGCCGACTTGGTGCCCCATCTCTCGCTCTGGTATGACGCCAGTAGTCACATGATCGACCACCGAACGTGAAGGGTAGGGTGCGGTACCGCGAAGAGGCGACACCTGGCGTAGTATTGCTTTCGCAATAAAACCCGATGCCACGAACGCCAGCGTAGCTTCCGCGCCGAAAAAACGAGCAGCAAGCCGCAAGTTCCGTGGTGAACGCGCCATGGATGTCCACTGCGTTGTTCGCCGCTCAACGCGTGATTTCTGCGTCCAGGCACGGCCCCACTGCGCCCGATCGAGACGAACGGGAGGCGCTGCCGTCGCGCGCTTTCTGTTGGGGCAGTGGCGTACATTGCTAGGAGGAGGAGGAGGAGGAGGAGGAGGAGGAGGGAGTGGTTTTAGTGGTGGTTTGGTTGGTTGGTTTATGGGGCTTAACGTTCCAAAGCGACTCAGACTATGAGAGACGCCGTAGTGGAGGGCTCCCGAAATTTCGACCACCTGGGGTTCTTTAACGTGCACTGACAACGCACAGCACACGGGCCTCTGGAATTTCTCCTTCAAAGAAATTCAACCGCCGCGGCCGGGATCGAACCCGCGTCTTTCGGGTCAGGAGCCGAGCATTATAACCACTGAGCCACCGCGGCGGCAAGGTTTTACTCGCTTAACTGCGACTTCTGTAATTTCCATGCTCAAAATTACAACACCATATTCACTAGACGCGCCTTCGTTCATTCCAAACCATTGAGCTCGCGTGGCGGAGTGGTTAACGTGCTCGTCGTTCACTCCAGAGGCCCTCGTTCGATTCCCCAATTCGACCTATTTCCTGCTCGGTTTTATTTATTAATTGCTTCTGGCATTTTTCGCTCACGGATAACGCCGCCGACGACGACACCGGTTTTAAGGCGAAAACCTTTAATGGCTCAACGTTGTCGTGAACAAAATGTGTCCCGCTTTTCGGGTGTCCACCTAGATATGTGAGGCAGTTACTTCGTAATTTCCTTTCCTCAAATACTATTTTCATGTTCTTCATTACGGCCTCTCTTCCGCTTTCTTCTTTCGCTACCATTTCCTCCCTTCCTGTACGGTGCAGTTCAGGTGTCCACCGAGATGACAGAATTACTGCGCCATTTCCTTTCCTCAAAAAGCGTCGGGTTCAAAAGGCAACGCATCGCGCTGAACGGGTGGTGGCGTTCCGTGGACCCCTGGCAGCGCTACAATACGCCGTCGCGTTTCACTCCTAAAGGCGAAGGTTAAGCGTTATTAATTGGGAGTGCACCAACAGAATGTGAAAGTGTAGTCTCTCACTTTACTCGTGGCAGCATTCATCGCTACATGCGTAACAATCGCGTAGCACAATGCAGCACTCAAACTTTCGCCTTTCAACATATTAGTCGCCAAATTTCCTCGTAATTTTTTTTCTCCAACGCGGGGCCCATAAAGCTCGCGCGTTAAAATGTAGTTTCATCTAATTCTTCGTCGAGAGTGGGGGCAGAACCTAGAGCAGCTCATCCATATCTTTTAGAGTGGGGTTATCGATGAGTGAAAGCATCCCGATAAATATGATGACTAAACGTTCGTTATTGTTCATGTAAAACTTTGATGTCCTGTTAAATGAAGACTGCAACAGGTGCTGGCGTTAAAAAAACTGCTATTCTTGTTTCCAATGTACGTGTTCCTTTCTTTTTGACCAGCCCGGACCCACAGCTCTCGTATAAGACTTTGAGCAAGGGCTTGGACGAGGGGACCCTCCGTTAAGCGCTGGCGCCACCAAACGCTCACCTTGAGTGAGGGGCAGTGCTCCGCCAGGTTGTCAAAGAACGCCCGCGGAAAGTCTGTCTCCTCATGCTCGGCGGTCGATGTGTCCATGGAACGGGTTATGCCCAGTTCCACGGTGTTGGCATCGACGTGGGTCTGGAGGAGGCTGTGCACCTGTCGAGCCTTCAGCGGAAATGACGTCACGCGTAACACTCGCCGCAGCGAGCGCCCGCCTGCCACACGCTGCCATCGCCGACAAACCCTGGAATGAAGAGGCGTGCGCTGTTGTTGTCGCGTTGTTTCATTTGTCATATGTGTAGACGGTAAGGTATGCGTCAGCTCCAGCGGAAGTAAAGCTCATTTATTCTAATGATGAAGAGCTTTTGGTTCAGTGTCGTATACCCAAAACCGATTAAAGTGAACCTAAAGGTGGTCCTCTGACTTCCAGAGCGTTCAGACCAGCTCCGCGTAAAGGATTCCGCCACGGTGATCGCCATCCGGGCTGAAAACTGGAGAGTGTAGGAATAAAGAAGCGGGTATTGAGGCGTAATGTTTTGCTGCCGCTTACTGATGGCGTCGCTGCTAGCTGCATTTCCGACTTTCTAAACGTTTACGGAATACACTGCCAGAGTCTGATTCCTGCAACGCCAACCTTGCATCTCCGTCGCCACACTGAAAGAATCATTCGTCACTGTGCACGTTAAAGAACTCCAGGTGGTGGAAATTTCCGGTGCCCTTCACTACGGTGTCCCTCAAAGCTTGAGTTGCTTTGGGATGTTAAACCCCAATAAACCTAAACCTAAGCTACTGCCATGCCATGGTCTTCGGTATGCTGATTACTGGCATTTCTGCCACTATAGAGAGGGGCGCACAGTACGTTCGGAAGACCAGCTCTGGAGTGGCACGCATCGTAAAGGTGACATTTTGCACAGCCATTTCGTGACTTTCACCAAGAACCCAGACGCGACTGGTGACTAGGCCAGCAGCGGCACCCGTCGAAACAGAAAATCCTGACTGACCGCTAGTTGCCCGTCTTTTGCACCTTCTGAATCTTTTGCAGATGATTTAGGTTTAGGTTTATTGGGGTTTAACGTCCCAAAGCAACTCAGGCTGAGAGACGCCGTAGTGAAGGGCTCCGGAAATTTCGACAACCTGGGGTTCTTTAACGTGCACTGGCATCGCACAGCACACGGGCCTCTCGAATTTCGCCTTCATCAAAACTCAGCCGCCGAGTTTTGATGAAGGCGAAATTCGAGAAGCCCGTGTACTGTGCGATGTCACTGCGCGTTAAAGAACCCCAGGTTGTCGAAATTTCCGGAGCCCTTCACTGCGGCGTCTCTCATCGCCCGAGTTGCTTTGGGACGCTAAACCTCAATAAACCTAAACCTAAATCATCTGCAAAAGATGCAGGTGCAGAAAACGATCAACTAGCGGTCAGTCAGTTCGCTAGTTGATCGTCTTCTGCACCTTCTGCATCTTTTGCAGATAATTTAGGCCGATGAGCTTATTAAGGCGAAAGCCTTTAATGCCTCATACTGTCGTTAGCAGACGCGTCGGCAGGAGTGTCGACAGACGCGTCGGCAGCCGTGTCGACAGACGCGTCGGCAGATTCGTCCGCCTTTTGGCGCCACTGCTTAAAAGGCTCAAGGTTCCAGCATGAATAAAGGCGCATCTAGTGAATGCATGGGCTTCATAAACGAACCAAAAGAAGTAAAGTCAAGAAAAGGAAAATAAAAATAAAAATAACAAAATAAAGAAATAAAAATAAGATGTGAAAATAAAAATAAAAAACGCTAAAATTAAGAAAAGGCTTGGTTTATGGTTTATGGGGTTTAACGTCCCAAAGCGACTAAGGCTATGAGAGACGCCGTAGTGGAGGGCTACGGAAATTTCGAGCACCTGGGATTCTTAAGAAAAGGAGCAAAAAATAAATAGAAAACAAAGTATGAAAAATAAAGTAAATAAAAACAAACAGTGGCCAGGAAACGCTTTCGCCTTGCAGCACTTTAGAGAGCCAAAGTGCCCCGTGAATTTTTGTATCCCAGTCTCCTCAGGAACACAAGCTTCTGCTGACTTCATGGCAAGCCCAGAGTCTATATGCCACGAGATGCACAGGAAGCTGCCGCAACGCGCACGAAAACTGCAAAAAAGTATGAGACATAAAAATGTAGGCTCCCAATAACTTATCGTCTACTACTAACTTTTTACAGATGGAGATTAGGCCGCGGGCGGCTGCGCCGCACCTCTGTTTCAAATCCTGACGTGTTTATATGCAACTATTTGGTCCCGGCGGCGTTTCCAAAGACGCGTCTACGGCTGGCGTTCCGGCAATAACCACGGGGAGACGCCAAGCCGGCGAGGCGCGCAGGAACATTTTTAAGATCTTTGTGATCTTGTTTGTTCATTATTTTTGAAGCTTCCTCTGTGCTACAAGTTAAGCGTTTAGTTGGTGCAAAGACAGTGAATCTACCGATCTACGCAGGGCCTTCGTTTATTTAATGTGCTTTAAGCTTAATCTGGAATCCAAGATTAAGCAGGACCCTGGTTATTAATAGCTCACACTAATTACACTGTTGTTAACAGCTACAAAGAAGCGCTGAGCAGCACTATATGACACCTTTAAGAATCTGGACAGCGGAATTCCTGCAGTGCGATGTAGTGTCGCGCCGGCATCCTTATGCTAACATGCTTCGTTCAAGCTCCGAAGCATCGATTGGAAAGTGACGCACGGCGTAGCAGTGACGGCCGACTTACCCCGGGCAGGCGCTTACATCGTCGAACGACGGCAGATGACCGAACATCTCCAAGAGGATGCTCTCCGGCAGATGCTCGATCTCCATGGCCGGCACTTCTTCCTTGTCAACGTGGACGCTGTTGTTGTTGCGACTGAAGAAAGTACGAAAAGGAAATTGCACGGGCCTGCCCACTGGCTCGGGCCGAGCCACACTCGCTGCCACGTGCAGACAGAGGAGAGTCGAAAGATGTGAGAGGAAAGATAGAAATAATAGACGCGCGTCGCAACAACCGCGTTCGCCGAAGCAACGACGCCGGCTGTAACAGACACCCCATCCCCCATGGCTCCTCAACATCAATGTAGACGTGTCGCTCTTCTTCCGCTTATTCTCCGTTTCATGCATAGCAGTCAACGCTGGCGAAGGTACGAAAGTAGTCCGCTGCCGAAAACAAACAAAATGTATCCGTCCGCCTCGCGTCGTGGCGGAGTGGTACGAAGCGCGCGCCTCTCTGTTCATTTTATGAGGGACGGCAATGTTCGACTGCCGGCCTGGCTGTAAATTTTTGATTGTTTTTAAGGCGAGAGCCTTTAATGGCTCATACTGTCGTGACCAAGATGTGTTAGCAAAGTTGTCCGCTTTTCAGATTGGTTCAAATGGTCGTGACGTCACTGCGCACGAGTTTTGAGGGGTGTCCACCGAAATATGTGAGACAGTTGCTGCGCAGTTGCCTTTCCTCAAATACATTTTTCGATTGCTGGCCACTGAGATATGTGAAACAGTTACTGCGTAATTTCCTTTTCTCAAATACAATTTTCATTTTCTGCATTACGGCCCCTCTTTCTTTTTCTTCTTTCTCTCCACTTCCTCCCATCCTGTACGGTGCGGTTCAGGTGTCCACCGAGATGACAGAGAATTACAGCGCCATTTCCTTTCCTCATAAAGCGTTGCGTTCAAAGGGCAACGCATCGCGCCGAACGGGTGGTGGCGTTCCATGGACTCCCTGGCTCGCTAGGGTGCCTGGATGCCAGCGCCACGGCGGCGCTGGTATCGAGACACCCTATCCCTGGCAGCGCTACAACACGCTCTCGCGTTCCACTCCTAAAGGCGAAGATTAAGCGTCATTAATTGGCAGTTAATTAATGCACCAAGAGAATGTGAAGTGAACAATCGCGTAGCAGAATGCAGCACTCCGGCTTTCGCCTTTCATCGCTTTTGCCGCTAAAGTTCCTCGTAATTTTGCACCACGCCACATGGCACCACGCCAAAAATTTGAAATTTGGCAATGGAACTGCAGAGGCTTCCGCCGCAAGCGGGCCCACTTGCAGCTCCACATCCAACAAGCACCGTCTGTTACAACCCCAGACGTGATTGCATTGCAAGAAGCTAGCGGCAGGGCTACACTGCCAGGCTATAAAGCATATCTGCCACCTCATTATGATACTAGTAACGCAGCCGGCTCCTTCACAGCCACTCTGGTGCATAGAAATATCACCGCAATTCAACATTTTATAAATGATTCGGAAGAAGATTACACCCTACTTGAAATAGTACCAAGGCAAAAAGGAGACTCAAATCTCTTCATCCTTAATGTATACAACCCGCCCAGAAACAAAGGCAATGGACTCCCACACTTGTTGATAAACACAGTAAAGCTGGCTGCTAGGGCTCAACTAATAATTGTGGGAGACTTCAACGCTCAACACCCAGCATGGGGATATACCAAAGCAACTCCTAAAGGGAACCTGCTCTGGCAAATCGTACAGTCACTAGGGCTCACAACGCTAAACAACCCGAGCGACCACACACGCATGGGTAACAGTGTATGTGTCGACACATCTCCAGACTTATCCCTCTCTAAAAACGTCAAGGACGCAAAGTGGGTCAACACCGGGCAAAACCTTGGTAGTGATCACTTCATCCTTAGCATCACCTTCCCTACGACAAAACTTAAAAACAAAGCAAAAGAAATACGAACCACGGATTGGGACAAGTTCAGGCAACTTCGCGACAAAACAGCTCCAAAGGAGATCTCTAACCTTAGCGACTGGGTTATCTCCCTGAATGAGGATGTCAGCTCCACTAGCGTTGTGGTGCCAGTTGAGAAGGAGGAGCAGATTGCAGACTCAAAACTGTTACACCTGTGGCAGGCACAAAAAGGCCTCCAAAAACGTTGGAAGAAGCAAAAACACAACAAGCGACTACGCAAAAAGATCGCTGAAATCGAGAGGCGAATCGAGGAACATACACTTACTCTCCAAACACAACAATGGAACCAAATATGTGAAAGCGTCAATGGACAGCTCGGAAATAAGAAGACATGGCATCTTCTAAGACACCTGCTCGACCCAGAACAAACACGTCCCGTGCAACAAAGTCAACTGTACAGACTCATACATAAATATGAGGGTACAACTGAAGACCTAATCAAAGAGCTAGCAGAACGTTATCTAAACACGGATGATGGTACCACACAACCAGACTACCGGGGGACTCCTAATCCAAATTTAGACGCAGACATCACAGACGCAGAGGTCTGGTACGCAATTGGAAAACTGCGGACAACATCTGCGGCAGGACCAGACAAAGTAACAAATAAGACTCTCAGGAACTTAGACGCAACGTCGATCGCGGCGGTTACAGACCTTATGAACAAATACTGGCATGCAGGCAACATACCACCAGAGTGGAAACACGCGAAAATCACTTTTATTCCTAAAGCGGGTAAGAAACTCAGCACTGAGAATCTACGCCCAATTTCATTAACATCATGCCTAGGCAAACTCATGGAACATGTCATCCTCAATAGGCTCCAAAACTATGCGGAGGACATGAAACTCCTACCTGAAACAATGTTAGGATTCAGGGCCCAACTATCTACCCAGGACATACTCTTGCAGCTTAACAAGGACATAATTGAAGCTGACGAGGGAACAGGAACGAAAGCAATATTGGGTTTAGACCTTGTTAAAGCTTTCGACAACGTCACCCACAAAGCCATTTTGACAAACTTGTCAGAAATCAACCCCGGAGAAAAGACGTACAACTACATCCGATCCTTCCTCACTAACAGAACAGCAGTGATAACGATCGTTACAATAGAGTCTGCCCCAATCACACTAGGAAGTAAAGGAACGCCACAGGGCTCCGTCCTGTCCCCTTTCCTTTTTAACCTCTCCCTCATCAAAATTCCCCCCAAACTGGCACAAATACCAGACCTACATCACACGTTCTATGCAGATGACATCACACTTTGGGTAACCAAAGGATGCGAAGGCTACATAGAAGACACACTCCAAGCAGCAGTGGACATCATTGAGGCATGCGCATGGGAATCCGGCCTCACTTGTTCTGAGCAAAAATCTGAACTCTTCGTGATCCGTCGTAAACAAAGAGGTAGGCGTACCACGACATCCCCCCCGCAAATAAACGTCTATGTTAATGGACGATCTGTCAAAGAGGTACAGACCATGAGGATACTGGGGTTGTATTTACAAACAAATGGAAAGAATACTGACACACTCACTAAGCTAAAACGCACGGTAGAAGCGACGGCGCGATTAATCCGCCGCATAGCTAACCGCAGACAAGGGGTGAGGGAAAGAGATTTATGCCGACTAGTGCAGGCCTTTGCGCTAAGCAGGATACTCTATGCCACCCCTTATCTCAAATTTTCGAAAGCAGAAAAGGACAAATTGGATAGTATGATACGGCAGGCCTATAAGGCTGCGTTAGGACTCCCACTAAATGCCTCAACTGAAAGGCTTATGAGGTTAGGAATACATAACACCTACAATGAACTGAAAGAAGCCCATTTAATGGCTCAAACAGCGCGATTAGCCAATTCCAGAACTGGCAGGAGTATTCTTACCAGGCTCGGAATTAACTTTCAACCTACGAATAACGATGCTAAAGTAGATTTACCCCGCGACTATAGGACGGCCCTACTAATCAAACCACTCCCCAAAAACATGCACCCCTTACACCATGAGGGTAGAAGACAAGCAAGAGCCAAAGCCTTACATAACAAATACAGACAGTGCGCTGGAACACTTTATGTAGATGCGGCAGAATACAAAAATACCAATGCCTTTGCAATTGTGGTTGTGAACGAGAATGGTGACCACATCGTCTCGGCGACAATCAAAACGAAATCCTCTGAAACGGCAGAAGAGGCGGCTATAGCCCTCGCCCTAGCGCATACCCAAGGGAGCATCATCTTCAGCGATTCCAAAATGGGTATCAATAATTTCGCTAAAGGGCGAATTACAAACACCTCCCTTAGAATCCTTAACGCAACCAAATTCTCACCAAATTATTCCGAATTGATATGGGTCCCAGCCCATTCGGGGAATCCGGGGAACGAGGCAGCCCACAATAAAGCCCGAGGTTTCGTCGACCGGGCAGTGGATGAGTCTGGCTCCCTGAATTTCACGAAGGACTCCATGATCACATATCATGATCTCACCAATCATTTTAAACTAGAGAGGAGAATTTTCCCCCCTCCAGACAAAAGACTTACTAAAGAACAAGAGGTTACGTGGCGTCGTCTACAGACGAGATCGATACGCACCCCATCACTCCTCGCGCACATTTATCCAGATCTTTACAACCCAAACTGCAAACACTGTGGCCACCGTGCTACCTACGATCACATCCTGTGGGACTGCAAAATAGAGCCACCTCCGGGTGATCTAGTTACAGCTCCTTCTCTCGAGCGGTGGGAGACCGTGCTGGCTAGCTCTGACCCCAGAACGCAAGTTTTGGCGGTGGAGTGGGCTGACAAAGTCGTCGAGGGCTATGTACTCTCGACCACTTAACGCGACCTCTTGCCAAGCTCTTCCCGGCGAATAAAATGTTTTACAATCAATCAGACAGTTACTGCGGAACTTCCTTTCCTGAAATACAATTTTCGACTAGTGTCTACTGAGATATGTGAGACAGTTAATGCGTAATTTCCTTTCTTCAAATACAATTTTCATTTTCTTCATTACGGCCCCTCTTTCTTCTTTCACTCACACTTCCTCCCTTCCTGCACGGTGCGGCTGACGTGTTCACCGAAATGACAGAGAATTACAGCCCCATTTCCTTTCCTCAAAAAGCGTTGCGTTGAAAAGAGCAACGCATCGCGCCGAACGGGTGGTGGCGTTCCTTGGACTCCGTGGCAGCGCTACAACACGCTATCGCGTTCCACTCCTAAAGGCGAAGCTTAAGCGTCATTAATTGGCACTTAATTAATGCACTAACAAAATGTGCAGTGAAGAATCGCGTAGAAGAATGCAGCACTCAGGCTTTCGCCTTTCACCACTTTAGCCGCTAAAGTTCCTCGTAATTTTTAAAAGTTATTATACCAGCCCTCAAGCTATGAATCTCTGTATGGTAAAGAGGACCCCTCTCCTCACCTACAAAGAACTTTTTGATCTTTAGGGAAGCCGTGAGGGCTCTACTATGCGAATGAGAAGCAAACCATGCATCCTGGTTACTTTTGGGAAAGGCTGTACCTATGCCCTTCTTCCGTTCTTTCCGTCTGTCTTGAATTTCAAGTAGTGGCTATTTTGTGCACTTAGGCGTCAAGCTCATTTTGCCTTCAAGTGAAGAAGGGGTCCTTCGCCGAGTGTTTCAGTCACACTGTGCGACAGCAATTGCCCAGCATTCGTTTGGAGAACCGTGCAACAAGGCTGGCATTGCTTTTCCAGGGCGGACACGCGCATTGCTTCGAGTTTGTGGACAAAAAGGCGAACGTGGTGTACGCAGGGAAGATCGTCTCCAAGGCTCATCTTACATCGGCGATCGTCCAGTTTTGTGTGAGTTCATATATCACTGCACATCGTCTATTCTCCTTCTTCCCTTTTTGTTGAAATTTTGTTGATGGGACACTGAGGACAGAATAAAACGATTTTCTGGCCTCGCTGGTGCATCGAGGTGATCCACGAATAAGTCCACGAATAATCCAAAATAACGACTTGTAAACGCGAGCCAGTTCCAAACCCAAACGTTTAATGGATTTTGGCCCTGGGGATACATTCTATAAGCATCCATTATCCACTTTCGATTTAGTCATTCTTTTTCAGTCGTGCTGCTGCGGCTTTCAAGCGTCAGAGGGAAGCAACCTTGAGATCCGGTCCCATGCAAGTAATGGTGAGGTCATTTCCCAGGGACGCTTGAAAGATGCGGCAACATCACAGAACAACAGTGACTATTGCCATAGGGCCGAATATATTCGAAAGGGATAGTGGATCTTCATAGATTACGGCCCCTGCTTGTAGTTTTATGGCCTTTTCAAAAGCTGACCTAACCACAGTTTTCGTTGACAGTAACACCTTTCACACGGTAGCGTGTCGAGACCGACCAACTTCAATCTCTCCATGTCCTTTTAATGCTTCTAAAAATTTTCTTTCAACTTATTATCTGCAGAAGGGGGTCACTAGCGGCCGACAAAATTTGCACTTGATTCTTGCAACGCAAATAAAAACAGAGTCATATATGTCAAGATTGCGCTGTAGTAACCGATTACCTTCGCCATCGTGATGGCTTTTGTCATATCCACGTACGGCTTTATCAATCATAATTATCAGCTTCTCAGTCCACCACTTTTCCTTCTTTTGTTTGCGCTTAATACAACCTTTCCGAGGTTATTAATTAATTTGTTTTCTGCAGCTAGAAGATGAAATCGACATCCACAAAAGCCTGTGTCATAAGCACGTGGTTGGTTTCCACAGCCACTTTGAGGACGACAAGAACGTGTACCTCATCTTGGAGCTGTGCACATTGCAGGAGCGTCAAAGTTCCTGCTCTCGGTGCTTCCAATTTGCCCTGAATTTCTTTGCGGTCATTCTAAGATGCTTCTAAGGTTATCAAGGTTCGTTTTTAGTTCGTTTACTGGTGCTTAACGTCCCAAAGCAACGCAGGCTAGGAGGGACGCTATAGTGGAGTGCTCCTGAATAATTTCGACCATCTTGGATTTTCTAACGTTTCCTGACTGCAAAATGCTAACCATACGATGTAGTCAGTGTAGGAATGCTTGAGAATTTGTTTTTGAGGAACACAGATGGCGCAGTAATCGTCTCAGATCCCCGCGGACACATGTACCGCGCCTTGAGGGAAGGGATGCAGGAAGGAGTAACCATACGGTCTAGTTGGTGTGTATGAAACATAATGAAACCAGACACAAAGAAGTTCGGCAGACACTATAAACTATCCTAACCAGTATAAATGCGAAAGCATTGCTGTGTCTGGGTGCTTAATCCTGTCCTTTACCAACTGCGTGACTAGGGACACCGGAACGTTTTTGGATGGGGGGGGGGGGGGGGTCAAGTATTGCATTTCTTTCATTATCATCATCATCATCATCAGCCGCTTCCATGACATAAACGTTTCGTGCAAGGCACGAAGAAGTTGTTGTTCTTCTTCTGAGACCCACATATCTTCCGAGGCAACGACATTGCAAATCTGCAGTTATTTTAAAATACACTAAAGGGATGAGAGACGTGCAAGTAGACCGCGTTAAGCCTGTTTCACATTCAAGCGAAAATGCAAGCGAATCCTGTCGCCGCGGCGGAAAAACCTGTTTTGAGTCGTCGCTGCGATGAGCGGCGGGTTTCCAACAAGTTGAAAAATTTTCGCTGCGACGCGCCGCTCAATCGCTCAGTCGCTTGCATGTGAACCGGCCTTTACGTTTCGCCACCGCCGGGCGAGATCAACGCGGCTGCAGTGGACGCAGGAGTATCATTCTGAGGAACGGACAATTCGCTTGGCCGACTGCCGCCCCTAGCCGTCTCGGGAATCGTGTCCAGACAGATCCACTTGCCACGTGTCGTCGTGTACGTGCGTGCGTGTGTGCAAACGCTTATGAGAGCGCGGAGCTCGGGGAAAGCGTGTTCGCCTCGGGCCGGATGGATCCGGATCACGGCGCCGCCGGGTGTGAGTCAGCGACGCTTGCCATGAACATGAGCGCTGGTTGGACACGTGCGCGTCTTCGGAACCTTCCTCCTTTCCCTCTGAGGGGTGCTCCCGCCGCTAGGTCGCCGTCGAGACACCTGCTGTGTGGGCGTGTCAGATTTTTCTCTGGGGCCAGCTCCTGTTGTCGTTCATACGAGACGCAGTATTAAACCTTGTTCTTGTTAGACGATGCGATCGTCCTTTGCCGGAACCTGCCGATGCTCTCCGCGGGACACCGGACCGCCAGGTCAACGCTACCCTTGGGGATAGCGTGCGAAACCGCATCAATTACTGTCGGGAAAGATTCAGGGGGGGGGGGGGGGGGGGGCGCTGCCCCCACTGGAAAAAAGTTGGGGGGTGGCGTGCCCGCCCCGGTTCCGGAGTCCCTGACTGCGTGCACCGTATCCCAGCAAATTTCTTAATCTCATCCACCCACATAACATTATGTGGTCCCCTGTTACACTTCTATTCCCTTGGGATCCACTCCGCAACCCTTAAGGACTAGCAGTTATGTTGCCTTCACATTGCATGCCCAGCCCAAGTCCATTTCTTCCTCTTGAATTCAACTATAGGATGTCATATACCAGCGTTTGTTCCCTCACCCACTCTGCCCTCCTCCGGTCTCTCCCTGTCATTTTCCTGTCCATAGCTCGCTGCGTTGTCCTTAACTTAAGCTGAACCCTCTTTGTTAGCCTCCACGTGTCTACCCCGTAGGTGGGTACCGGTAAGATACAACTGTTGCATGCTTTTCTCTTGAGGGATATTGGTAAACTGCTATTCATGATCTGAGAGAGGCTGCCATATGCGCTCCACCCCATTATTATTGTTCCAGTCATTTCGCTCTCATGATCCGGAACAGCGGCTCATTCGTTGCTTAACAAAGGGAAACGTTGAGTGCGTGATGCTGGCGCGGGATTATGGGCGTGCCACGTGCGGGTTACCAGACCGCCGGCGCGCCGGTAGGTGTGGCATCTTTAGGATTTACTCGAACTGGTGGACCGTAGTTCAAATATAACTTTGTACAAAGCGAAAATGAACAGTGCTGCAAAAATGTGGCATCCTTTTTTTCTTACATTTCGCCTCTCATGCAACTGACAGTACTACACTTCTTTATTCTTTGAAGGCCTGATACCAGGATAGTTAGGGTTTTCTATCATCCAAACCGCTCTTATGAAATTACGTTATGCCAGTATCTATTTGGGCCTTTAGTTGTCACGGAATTTTTTGCGAGAACGGCCACATTGTGTCCTGGAATCATAATATGGGACGCAGCCAAAGACTGCAAACTGCCTTCATTGTTACTAAAACTGTCATTTAATATTGCCGCGCACTATTGTGGACACGGAATTCTGTACTTCGAAAAACAATTACTTCAATCAAGCTTTCTTCAGACTGGCGTGATTTGAACCAGTGTCCTAAAGTGGACATGTCCCAGTCTAGAACCCGAAGGAATCCCAATTTTCTTTCTCATGTTCTTAAGCGTGTCTCACATTCATGGGTCGTCCGCAGGCTTCATTAGCGCATTTACTTCGCAGCCTCTGGAGGATGTCCTCCAGCACCGCAGGACCCTCAGCGAGGCGGAGGTGCGGTACTTGATGCGCCAGCTGCTCCTGGCCTGCCAGTACCTGGTGCAGGAGAAGGTCATCCACCGAGACCTGAAGGTCGGAAACCTGCTCCTCACCAAGGGCTGGCAACTTAAGGTGGCCGACTTTGGTTTCGCCACCCGCCTCCACTTCAAGGGGCAACTCAAGATGTCCATTTGCGGCACCGCCAACTACATGGCCCCCGAGATGTTGGCCCTGAAGGGCTACAGCCACGAAGCGGACATCTGGGCCGTCGGGTGCATCTTGTGAGTCTCACTCGATAGCGCAGAAATGTCTGCAGCTGTTTTAATGCTTCCAACGAAAGCTCGCAATGCATATATCGTACAGGTAATAACCCGTCCGTAAATGTATTAAAGTCATAGGCTACCGTATGTGAATATAAAAACTGACAAATTCTTGCCTATCATTGCCTATATTGACAGTAACGTGGGAAGAACTGATGGCCGAGGCATTTACTTATATTTTTATCTGGCGAAGCAAGTCGGGCCTGAGTGGACGGCGGTGATGTGTTCTGATCAAACTCCGTAGCTTTGCCTGTAGTCGGGTTACGTCGAGTAAAATAGATGTGAATTTCGCGAATGAACTAGGCGCTATTATGAAGGGCTAATTTAATTACAGGAAATTTCCGGTGCCATAATTTTTCGTATTTCATCTTGTCACCGTATCCCGCAGAGTTTAATTGTGCTTGTTCATTCCACTATATTGACAGGCGTGCTTTTATCGGGATAAAACACTTGCGCATATCTGTGACAGACATCATTACCCCTATTTTTATGACTTTCGAACCTTCTTAATGGTTTAATTTTTGGTTGCGAGAAAAGCTGGGAATCAGTAAACGGGGCGCTCATTATCGTAATTGTGGGAAACAGTTCAGACTGGACGAGATGCAAAGAATGAAGCAGACGTCACATGCGCTTCTTCCTTCGTTCCTGTCTCATCGAGTCCAGGCTGTTCGTCATCATTATGAAATTACGCCACTACTATCCCAAACTCCTCTTTGGAACCCTGATTACCACCAACTTAATTGGCGGGCAGTCGTCTGCAAACTCCTGCGGCTGACAGGCCTCTGGATGAAGTGGGGATTCGCAGACGCCGGCTCAGACGGGAAGCGACGTTCAAGTGTCGAGAAAATGAGTTTGAAAAGTTTCTGCCGTGATTCCCAGGTAAGCAACCGGGTATTCGTATCTTCCAGCATGGAACTTACGAATTCCGCAGTGAAAATGTTGTCGATAAAATTCGCTATAAGGTCCCTCTTCATGTTAAAACAATGAGATCATCCACTTCACGTTCAAATCCGGGCACTTAGGTGCATCACGAGCGTCGTTTGCCCGCTCTTAGGTTACCATTTCAAGGCGATTGGTTGGTAGGGGTCTCCTGTAGCATTGCTGTGCCCGCACTCCTTCGAGCTGTGTCGTGCTGAGATGATAGACGGTGCGGACACTGACAGGGCGCAAACTGCTCTCCGCAGGTACAAGCTGCTAGTGGGGTGTCCCCCCTTCAGTTCGCCGTCCAAGGCGATGATTTACTTCAATATCAAGAGGAACGAATACAGGATCCCCGCGACAGTGTCCCTAGGGAGCCTACATGTCGCTTGGCTTGAGGGGGCGCGACATGTAGGCTCCCTAAGTGTCCCCCGAAGCGAGCGCCCTCATCCGGTGGATTCTCCAAGCGGAACCCGCAAGGCGGCCCAGCATCGAGGCCATCATGCACTACGAATTCATGACAAAGGTAGGCCTCATCTTGCATCTCTATGTGCTGTGTGTCTGTGTGGTGTGCTGCTTCCATCATGCTTTCTTTCTTTTAAGGCGGAAGCCTTTAATGTCTCATCGTTGTAAGCAGGAGTTGTCGACAGGAAATGTCACGCTTTTCAATTGGTGGAAACGGTCGTGACGTCACAGTGCGCGAATTTCAAACGGGGCCAATTGTACTTTGGCTAGTCACCATGCAGCAACCAATTGAAGGGATCCTATAGTGATGCTCCAAGTAAGTGGGACTGAGCTTAGTTAATCGCTTAATTACCCAATTATCCTAATTAGCTTCACTAGTCAGGCTATATCAATAAATAAAACCGATCAAGAAATTGGTCGAGCTCAGGAATCGAACCCCAGTCTCCGGCGTGAGAGACGAGCATGCTATCCACTCCGCCATGCCAGCTCGATGGTTTGGAATGAACAAAGGCGCGTCTAGTGAATACGGTGTCTTCACTCACTCTCATCCTCCTCCATTTCCTTCCGGCGAGGTTTAGGTGTCCACCGACAAATGAGAGACATACATTTCCTTTCCTCAAAAACCAATTTACCGACGAGCGAGGCGTAGAACCGAATGGGCGATGGCGTTCTATGGGCTCCTTGGCAGCGTTGCAAGACGCTGTCGCGTTCCACTCTTAGGGGCGAAGCTTAACATCTTAACCACACATCAGTGACCACACTTTAGGTCAAAAAAGTGCCCCCCTGAATTTTGTGAGACAGTTACTGCGTAATTTCCTTTCCTCAAATACCATTTTCATTTTCTTCATTACGGCTCCTCTTTATCTATCTTCTTTCATTCCCACTTCCTCCCTTCCTCTACGGTGCGGTTCAGGTGTCGACCGAGATGACAGAGAATTACTGCGCCATTTACTTTCCTCAAAAAGCGTTGCGTTCAAAGGGCAAGGCATCGCGCCGAACGGGTGGTGGCGTTCCGTAGACTCCCTGGCAGCGCTACAACGCGCTGTCGCGTTCCACTCCTAAAGGCGAAGCTTAAGCGTCATTAATTATTAGTTAATTAGTATTCAGGCATTGATCAGCAATTAACCATTAATTAGTGATTTGTCATCACTTAGTAATTAGTCCTCAATTATATGTGACGCCACCAGTGCCACAGAAAAAGCGAACGTGGTGCGGAAAACGCTTCCGCCTCTACCCACTTTAGACATTCAAAGTGCCCCCTGAATTTTTTTCAACGCTAGAGCGTTCTATCTGACGTTCGGCGAAAACGCCGCGCTCGTTGTCACTAATTTAGGATTGTTTAGCAGAGGTCGTGACGTCACACCACAGTCAACCAATGAGAGAGAGGCATCAAGTCGGACACTGAGAACAGAGGGGTAGGCGGGATGCCAGACGCGAAGAAGTCAGAGCATGCGGACAGTTTCCCCTGCTCTTTTTTTTTTGTTCGCGAGTCAAGTCTTGTGACAGAGTGCATGATGTGGCTCTCGGGTAGGGGTGCAGAGATAGAGCACTCCTCAAAAAAAAAAAAAGAAGAAAGGCGGAGGTTCGCTTTGGACGGGTGCCTACCGTAAAGATGTTTGTGGAGTTTCGGTTGAGGGCTGCGTCAGGGGTAGGAAATTTGCCGTATATACCAATACCCGATCATTCTTTACTCTCGTGCGAGGCAATTCGAAAGATCACGGAATTATGTGACTGATAGCGCTAGTTCGTGTCAAAACGAAACATTGTGTCTTCCGATCCAGATCGTTTCCAGAATGACAAATTTTTCTTCGTGCAGAAGCACTAATCCGATAGGTATCAACTCCCAAGGAAAATCGTCCGTTGTCTGTTGCCTTGTCTGTTCACAGTGGCAGTCCTAAGGGGGGGGGGGGGGGGGCGTCGCCCCCCCCCAAAAGCCTTTGCATATTTTCCCGGACGTGCGTTTTCGGGCTCTCGTACGGCGAGATGAAATTTTTGACGTATAACTGAAAAGCTTTTTCGTCTGTGATGCGTCTAGTGGTCCCCTACTTTGTACGTTCACCTTGTTAGAGGCTGTCTTATTTCACACAATTCCACATTCTACACGTTGGTAGTTATTCGAGCATAATTCCTAGTGATTGTCGAGGTATCGTGGTCCTGCCGTTCCCCCACCGTTGTTTTGCCATGCCGCCGGCGTGGCGACGACGGCGGTGCCATTCACCTGCAGTTGCGGTGGCAAGCAACCTCGTCAGGGCGGCAAAGAGCCGCCCATTCATGTCTTTATCCCGCCATTGGACACAGCGACGCCTGAGGAGATCACCCCTTTTTGGCTTGACAAGGAGCGCCGACCAGCTGCCTTGAAGGAGGGTACTGGGGGCGGAACAAAGCCACTCCCAGAACTGAGTAATAAAGGCCGCTTATCCCATTGGGGAAATGCCCGGGCAGTTACTTTGACCTTCGCAGACATGCCGTGGCGGCATATCTCAGCCGTCGGCTTGTTTCCCCTGGTATCGACAATGAATATTGCGCGCGTAAACGTTAACATTCAAAGATTGAGTAATGGTATAACGTCTATAGCGTTCGCCCTTTACTTTTCAACAACAAAGCGCACAAATTTTTTTGTGGAAATAAAATAAATAAGAAATCGTTGTCTCTATTTTTTCTTTTTTGATATACGGAAATCTGTCCCCCCCCCCCCCCCCCCCCCCCCTTAAAACCACGCTCTGGGACCGTCACTGTCTGTTCACTGCAGGCCTTCCGCGAGCGCTCCGTCCCGCGGCACTGCCCGCACTTCGTCGTCTTCTACGTAGCACAAATTCGGGCTTTCGCTCCAATTGGAGTGCAGTAAACATTCTTTAGTTATTGCTTTTGCCAGAACTGCTAATCACCTCGGCTATAGTTCATGGCATCGATGAATCTCGACAGCCTCTGAATGCTCTTCGCCCTTTCCTTCCAGGGCCGCTTCCTGCACATCTGCCTGCATCCCGTGTCACAGCGGAGCCTCACGTGGACGCCGTCGGCAACGCCTTGGACGCAACCGACAGGAAACCCGTCCCGGAGGAGGACGAAATCCATGGAGGGTTGGACTGTGTCTCCGATTGAAAAGGTCTACATGGGAACGACTGCTCTTATTTAATGCTTCAGCAGCTCTAGTTCTTTTGTTTTTCTGCAGTTGTTACTAGTTTTGTAACCATCTTTTTATTTGGGCAATACAGGTTTTAGGAAGCTCTTATTTCCATTCAAGCTTTAAGGCATCCTGTTTCTTGCTGAAATTTAATCCTTAGCCATTAGAGTACATGTACAGATACTATTTTTGATAATGCTTCTGTCGTTACTGGCAAGCCTGTTATTGGACTCCAAAGGTGGATTGCGGTGAATCATGATGTGTGCATGCTACGGCTGTAATGCGATTTTAATTTTTATGCGTCGACCTTTTTAATAAATATTTGTACTTGGTGTGCTGTATCCATGCACTTTACGAAAAAGGCTCGTTATCCTCTTTTTGACCACACCAACTGCGGAACTGCGATTCGAAACTATGCAACCCCACGTGGCCACTTCGTGGAAGTTGCCAGATGGTGGAGCCACCTATGAGCGAGAGAGCCAGCTATCGGTGGTGCCCTATAACTTTTTGTTTAATGTGTTGTTAGTGATTTTTAATCCTGTAGGCCCATTTGCGAGGCCTTATAGCAGGGGGGACAAACACAATTTGTACACTCAGTCCGAAGCTACAACCAGGCAAGCAGCATAAAACGCAATCACACGGCGGCAAGAACAGACACATGATCAGATCAGAGTTACAAATGAACTGTTAGACCATGTTGAATAGGGGTAAACATTTGTTTATTTATTCAAAATACCTTACAGGATCCAGAAGGGCATCGATTGAGGGGGGCAAAAGGACGAATTAAGTACTATAGGAACAATTAGTTAAATCAGGGTCCATGCGGGCCCTTGAAAACCTTGTAAACCCTTGAATTTTGGTGTGGTGAGGGAGATGGCCGTGCAAGAACACTAGTATACTTAAGAATTTTTTTTGCACAGGTTATCTTGTTGGAGATAACTTTACCGGAGCTCCACCTCTGTGACTTTCATCGCCGAAGCGAAAGGAGACACTGCAGACCCGGTTCAGGCACGGAACCTGATGCTCCGCAAGCGTAGGGAGCCTACACAGTTGCGACGCAAGTTGTTCACCGCCACACAGCAAGCACGCATGCGTCGCTCCGCTAACGCAACGCACGATTCACCTAAAGCCGTTCTGTGAAATTTTCTGTCCACCATAAAAAACAAACAAAGTTATAGAGGCTTCAGCGTCACCCACAGCTGTGCCTCCATGCAGGAAATTTTCCTTCATACGGGCAACAGTGATCGAGCACCGCTTGGCTTGCTACACATACATAAAGTTCGCACCAGAAAATTGGAAACAGCTTTGTTATTAGAATGATTTCGAGCAGACTGAGCATGCTGGCTCAGGTGCCAATCTCTTTGAAATGACGCTGCACGCAGGCACGTCTGGTGACGGACTACGCGGCTGCTTGGCCGCCGTAGTCGTTCTTAGGCTTAGCCTGTTTCGCACTGAAACCGCAGGCAACGGCGCGTCTAAAGCGGATAGAGCTGAATGAAAGGTCTGCTTTTGGTACGGCTAGATGCCAGAACCATCAGCGTGAAACAAAATAAAGATGTGGTCGAGTTCCACGACGCTTTCAGCGCCAAAGCTTGCATACGCAGAACAGATCTGAGGTGCAGCTGCGGGTAGAAATGGCAGAAATTTGTTGGTAATACAGTTACCGCTCTTAGCAGCAACTCTTTATTGCTAAAAGGCCCTCAAAAGAGGTTTATTTTTCGCGTTAAAAGTCTCTTGTGCAAGAAATGCTAGATACGCGAGATGTAAGAAATGTTTCTTTAATAAAATTCTGTGTTGCTAAATTCTTGATAGACATAGTTGGGGGTCCTTGGAAGTCCTTGAAGATCCTTGAATTTCATGGCTGAAAACCGGCATGAACCATATCAATACAACTTGCAATATGTGGGGACGCTTGGAATCATATTTGCTAGCACTAAGTGAACACACGAGACAAGAACACAAATGCGCAGGACAGACGCTAGATCTGTCCTGTCCCTAGCGTCTGTTCTGTGTATTTGTGCTCTTTTCTCGTGCGTTCACTAAGCGCTAGCAAACATGATTCCAAACGTTTTCCAACTACCCAAGTTTCCGCCTTAATATGTGGGGACGTTCTTTACTCGTCCCTTGTGGTTACCTTCCCCGCAATGCACCCGGTTTAGCCGCGTTAGTTACTTTAACTGACAAGGGAGGGCGCCCGCGTCGCAGCGACGCTAAGGCCCCTCAATGAAGCAAAAGTAGCGCAAAAGCTTTGATCTTTCCGACACTCCTCCTCTCCTAGCGCGCCGCCGGATAATCGAGCCTCCCATTAGCTGAGGCGCCGTGGTCACGTGTTAGCGCGCGCTTTTGGGCTCCGCAGCAGACGCTGGCGCCATTATTGGCGGTAGGAATACCTCCTTAAACGCCGCTAATTTCAAACAGCTTTCACCGAATAACGTGCTAAGCCAGTAAGGGTAGCTTACTAATTTTTTCTGCTTTTTATTTTTTTTTTCAGAACAGCCACGCGCACTTGATCCCGTGTGTACCTTCTGGTTGTGTAAAATGATGGCACTAACGCAGGATAGACGTGTCGTTCACGCAGGTCATCTCATTGGTTTACAAAGGGGCTACGCGAGCTATAGGCGACGGCAACAACAAGGGTGTTCTCGTGTGCTCCCAAGTCAATAACACACGTCTGGCCATTACTTGCTCCTCTGCCTTGTTGTTTACTTTCCTTTACAAAAGCAGTTTATGGGTGTGCTCAGATGACGACGGCAGTCATGACCCCATGACCTTTTGTAGCGAAAGCTCCACTACTATAGTTGGGACGCAATTCGCCGCGAGCTTCCGCATGACCTTGAAACGACCTTGAAATAACTCATGGCTGGCGTTGCTATGCGCATATACCAGACCCTGTCTGGTCCACTTGGTCGACCACCTTTGGCCTTCAACTTCAACCTTGACCTTCGCTTTTCTAGCTGTCGGTAGAGGGCGGTGAGAAGCCACGTGGTAAATGCGTGGTGTCACCTGACTCAGTTTACAGTTCTAACATCCGGTCAGGGGTATACATAACCAGAGCTGTGCGCTTGACGTAGACAATGTGGAGGAAGGAGAGCACGCTTAAGTACCCTTCTAGGTGTGCAATCATACACGTTCCCTTCGTTAGGCTGTGGTAACGGCGTCAAGTCTTTGGCATGGGCATGACCGTCTATCAGTCTTTGTCTCCATGAAACCAATCAATGATGACGAATAAGTGGCTGTAAAGTGGTTGGGGCAATTAAGAAACAATAACAGATGCACCAAAGGTAAACCGTGTTGTTGTTGTTGTTGAAAACTTTCATTGTCCAACAGATAAGGACCACAACGCCTGGGCCGCTCTGTTTCAACGCCCCCCCCCCCCCCCCCCTTTACGGCGGAGGGGACTTAGGAGCGGCCCAGCCGCACGGGATGGTAGCAGTCGATGCTGTCCGAGTTGGTTTCGCCAGCGGCCTCTTCTGCCATTTGGGCGGCTGCTTTTTTTCCAATTAGAACTTCATGTAAGGCTCAAATATGTCCACGCAAAGGAACAGATCAAGTTTTGCTAGAAACGCTGTAGTTCAGAAAAAAAACTTGTATCACAAGAGGCGGTAACATGTTTTGTGATTTCGGAAAATTCCACGTTTGAATCCACACAGAACATCCCTCGGATGTTTGTAGAATGATATATTTCTGAGTAATTATGTGAAAACTTTTCTGTGTGACGCAGCAGAGAAAAAAAATTATGCCTTTTGTAACATCGCAGTGAAAATCACAAGCATTCTTCAAAAAGTTAAGCGTTAAGACCAGTTTTAAGGACGAAATGGCACACTAAGGTGTATAAACTTCAGGGCAAAAATTTTACTCATTTCATATCGTTCCTTGGAGGGACGATCAGTAATCTTATGCAATACGCAAAATCATTTGGTTCACCCACAACTGTTACGTTGATTCCTTAAGTCTAAGGTGAGGCTTCACCCGTGCGCCAGGATTTTTCTATATGGTCGGATACAATTCAAGGACGCAGCAGCTTTTCTCCGTCAAAGAACCACCCCCCTTCCAGGCAATGGCGTCGGCTGATTCTCATGAGCATGCTAGCACGACAATGTAGGAAGTGGCAGATGCAAGGGGACAGTTTCCTCCCTCCATGGTAGGAGTACATAATTAAATAGTTTTAAGGCGCAAAAAAACGGACAAGACACATAGGTAGGTGACAGGACGAAGCGCTTCGTCCTGTCTGTCTTGCCTGTTTTTTGCGCCTTAAAACTATTTAATTATGAACCAAAACCAACTAGCCCAGCAGCAAGTGCTCTTAGAATGGTAGGCGCAACTCCTCTCCCTGCATTGCCACGCTGCTCCCTGCATTGTCAGGCTAGCAGGCTCATGAAAATCGGCCGACGCCATTGGCTGGAAGCAGGTATGGACCACGTGCGGGTCGAGCTGCTCCAGGCGACAGCGTCACTTATTGTTTTTTTTTTCCTTTTGCTTCGTGTGCCCGCTGAACTGTATACAGGTATGTAGGCGCAGCGTATGGCATTAAACTTAGTTGTAGCCAGTGCCTTGTGGTGTTCTTCTATCGTGCTTGTCCTTTTTTGCGCGCTGTGGAATTAGAAGCATGATATACCAACTAGCCGAACAATTCGTTTTTCTCAAAGGAGATCATCCAGCCAATGGCGTTGAGAGATTTCAGTGAGGCTGCGCTAATCCGACAAAGCCGTTGTTATTCCCCAACACCTGCCGTTACCTGCGATTTCACGCTATAGTCGGAGAGAACCCAAGAGCAAAGGGGCAGATGCCGTCCAAGAGAGCCCCACCAGCTTTCATGACGATGCAGTTAATCCGATTAAACCGTACATGAGAGAAGACAACAGCCACTGAAACAAAAGTGTAAATCTCTCCTTTCCTTTATATGCTCAGCCGATTAAGCCGCGGGTATTTCCCATTCATATGGGCATTAACCGCTGCTTGTCTTCGATGTAGCTTTGGATTGAGTGTACACATTGTCTATGCCCACTTGCTATAGGGCGTCGTGAAGAGCCCTGCAGGATTAAACATAACAAAAATCAAATAAAACAAAACGTTGTAGGTCATATTCAAGCAAACTTTGCGCAGAATAACACAAGATGGAGGGAGAAACACGTACACACACACGAGCGCTACACCAACTGGCCCAACGTTCTGCTCCACTAAGTTGTAGGTCACCATCGAAACCTGGCTGTCTTACTCATAAGTGACTTTACCATGTGGTAACCTCCACGTAACGGCCACGTGGGATAGTAGAGTTTGGAATGGAAGTTCGGCACTTGGTGTAGTCGTGAAGGTATGCCTCCCATCATCACCTTTTTTTTTGGTCTGGGAGACGATAAAGAGTCTTTGCAAACGGATACAGCACACCGAGTACAAATATTTATTCAAAAGTTCACGGCATAAAAATTAAAATCTTATTACAGCCGCAGCATGCACACATCAGACCTGATTCACTGCAATCCACCTTTGGAGCCCAATCGCAGCCTTTCCAGTAACGACCGAGGCATTGTCAAAAATAGTCTCTGTACATGTGCTCCAAATAGTAAAGGTTTAACAGTGCATGTCAGGAAAAAGTGCCTTAAAGCTTGAATAGAAATTAAAGCTTCCCGATACTTGTTTTTTTTTTCAAATACAACATTGGTTACAATACCAGCAAGAACAAGAGAAAAACAAGAATCTGGAGCAGCTGAAACATTAAATAAGTGCAGTCGTTCTGATGTGCATCTTTTTCAATCGGAGAATACAGTCCTACTCTCCACGATTTTCGTTTCCCTCCGACACGGGTTTCCTTGCTGTTGTGGCCAAGGCGGTGCCGACGGCGTCCACGTGAGGCTCCGCTGTGACACGGGATGCAGGTAGGTGGGCAGGAAACGGCTCTGGAAGGAGAGGGCGAAGAGCATTCAGGGGCTGCGGAGATTTGCCAATGCCATAAACTGTAGGCGAGGTGATTAGTACACTTCTGGAAAGAAGAGGTCGGGGGCCTATTGCGACCCGCATGGTGCTGCTCTCAGTCAAAGAAGAAAACGCCGAAAATGTGAACGTAAAGAATAGGTGCAAGCATAAAAAAAAATAAAAATGCTTCGGAATATGCGCGCTTGTAGAACAGCTTTTCACGCAAGCCAAGAGCTGATGCTTCTGAACAATGAGAGCTGCGCGCCACCTCGCCAAGAGCTTAAGAAGTTCTACCCACAAAGCCACATCGATGCATAACGAGTCGCAGTAGAATTGGCGGAAAGCTTTCTCATATATGCAGCTTGGTTGGCTCCATTCTAATCCCTTTAAATCCGCGTGCATAAGGAATCCACGCTGAACACAGTGCAAAGCCCACATCGCGGAGTACCAGCAACGGCGCCAAGCGTTGTAAAAATCGTAACCAGTGTGTGCAGGCCGCCAGCACTCAGGTTTAGCTGTAATGTACTTAACGTTGCTCGGTGCAGAAACCGTTTTGCGATGTCGCCACTCTCGACCCATTTCGCTTTCTTAATTTCGACGTCTACAGGAATACGTTCTGTCTTTGCTGACATTGATCTCTGTGTGTAGCGGTAATATGCGCACCAGTTTTTGGCAGGATCTATTATATCGCGGACCACGGAAGCACGACTGACAGTTGACACGAAGATTTTGTTCTTGTGAACAAAAGGTTTATAATTTTGTTTTGGAGGAAAAAATCGCTGCAGCAGTGTGCAACGAAACTCTGTGGTGTTGTGAGAAATTTTCATGTCAATAGTACTTCCTCATCAGTACTTTATGTCATCAGTACACATAGTATACATAGTAGTATACATAGTACACATGCTTTTTGTGTGAAAATGAATAGGTTGTTTTGAAACTGTCTCCCCTGCGATAATGCCTTCGAGGCGACGCAGGTATTCTGTAAATAAATAAATAAATAAATATAGAGATGCAAGACAAGGCCCACCTCTTGTCATGAACCCGTGGTGCATGATGGCCTCGATGCTGGGCCGCCTTGCGGGTTCCGGTTGGAGAATCCACCGGATGAGGGCGCTCGCGTCGGGGGACACGGTCGAGGGGATCGTGTATTCGTTCCTCTTGATTCTGGCGTAAATCATCGCCTTCGACGACGAACTGAAGGGGGGACGCCCCACCAGCAGATTGTACCTGCGGAGAGCAGTTCGCGGCCTGTCAGTGTCCGCACCGTCCGGCATCTCAGCGCGTCACAGCTCGAAGGAGTGCGGGCACAGCAATGCCACAGGATACCCCTGCCAGCTAATATCCCCATGAAATGGTAACCTAAGTGCGGAAAACGACGCTCGTGATGCACCTAAGTGCCTTGATTTGAACGCGAAGTGGATTATCTCATTGTTTCTTAACATGAAGAGGGACCGTACAGTGATCTTTATGAACAATATTTTCTCTGCGGCATCCGTAAGTTGCTTGCTGGAAAATACGCATACCCGGTTGCGTACCTGGGAATCACGGCAGACACTTTTCAAACCAATTTTCTCGACACATGAACGCCGCTTTCCGTGTGGTGGCCGGCGTCTACGATTCCCGACATCATATGCACGACAGCGGAAGGACTTTGCAGACGACTGCCCGCCAAGTTGGCGGTAATGAGGGTTACAAAGAAGAGTTTGGGCTTTACTATATTTAGCGCCCTATTTACTGATTCTTAGCTTTACTCGCAAAGGAAAATTAAAGCATTACGAAAGCTCAAAACCAAGAAAAAAATAAGAGTCATGATATCTACCGCATATATGAGCAAGTGTTTTATCCCGATAAAGGCATACCTGTCAACATCGTTGAATGAACAAGCATAATTCACCTCTGCGGGTTACGGTACCTGACTAGCTGAAATACGAAAATTATGGCGCCTGAAATTTTTATCACTGAATTGGCAGTTTATATATAGCGTCTATAGCTCATTTGTAAAATTCACATCTATTTCACTAGACGGAACGCGACTGGGAGCAGCGTGCTACGAAGTTTGAGCAAAACCAATCACCACCTTGAACTCTGGCCCGACTTGCTTTGCCAGCTCGAAATATAAGTAAATGCCACCTGTATGGTACCTGTCTGATAATACCTCTGTTATAATACCTGTATGATAATACCTGTATGATAATACCTGTATGACAGGTATTACGAGCTGTCGTTGTTAGCATTAACGTTGTTACGAGTTTCAAACATATCTGCACAATCAAGGGATACTTACATTATACATCCGACGGACCTGATGTCCACTTCGTGGCTGTAGCCCATCTTGGTCAGCATCTCGGGAGCCATGTAGTTGGCGGTGCCGCAGATAGACCTCTTAAGTTGCCCCTCGTGGTGGAGGCGCGTGGCGATCCCGAAGTCGGCCACCTTGAGTTGCCAGTCCCTGGTGAGGAGCAGGTTTCCAACCTTCAGGTCCCGGTGGATGACCTTCTCCTGCCCCAGGTACTGGCAGGCCAGGAGCAGCTGGCGCATCAAGCACCGCGCCTCCGCCTCGGTGAGGGTACTGCGGGACCGGAGGACATCCTCCAGAGACTGCGAAATAAATGCGCTCATGAAGCCTGCGGACGACCCTTGAAGGTTAGACAGGCTAAAGACCATGACAAAGAAAACGGAGATTCCTTCAGGATGATGAAGTTAGCGCCAAAAACGAGGACCATAGTAGGAGAAAAGACACAACACAAACGCTTTATTGTGTCTTCTTTCCTACTTTGGTCCTTGTTTTTGGAGCTAACTTCATCATGAATAAAATTAAACTCGCCCAACTTTCCACCTTGCTACTGTAGATTCCTTCAGGTTCAAAACTGGGACATTCCCACTTTAGTACACTTGATCAAATCACGCTAGTTTGATGAAAGCTTGACTGAAGTAATTGCTTTTCGTGGTGCAAAATTCAGTGTCCACACGAGGGCACCACAGTAGTATATGACCGGTTTAGAAACAACGAAGGCAGTTTGCAGTCTTTGGCTTTGTTTGCTTTAGTTTGGTTTAACGTCCCACAGCGACTCAGGCTATGATAGACGCCGTAGAGAAGGGCTCCGGAAATTGCGACCACCTGGAATTCTTTAACGTGCACTGACATAGCACAGTACGGGGGCCTCTAGAATTTCGCCTACATCGAAATTAGACCGCCGCGGCCGGAATCGAACCCGCGTCTTTCGGGTCAGCAGCCGAGCGCTATAACCACTGAGCCACCGCGGCGGCTGCAGTCTTTGGCTGCGCCCTAAATTGTGCTTCCAGAACGCAATGGGGTCTTTCTCACTGAAATTGCCGTGACAAATACAGGCCCAAATACATGCTGGCATAACAGAATTTCATAGAAGCGGTTTGGATGATAGAATACTCTTGACATCCTGTCATCAGGCCTTCAAAAATACGTAAGTGAAGTGCCGTCAGGCGATAAGTAAGAGGCGATAAGTAAGAATAGGCGATAAGTAAGGCGATAAGTAAGAGGCGTAAGAGGCGATAAGTAAGAAAAAAACGACGCCACATTTTTGCTGTAATGTTGATTTTCGCTTTGCACAAGGTTATAATGCGCTGTTAACGCCACGCCAGCTTCACGCATTCAACGTTTCTGCTCGGAAAGTAAATTTCGTGAATGAATGAATGAATGAATGAATGAATGAATGAATGAATGAATGAATGAATGAATGAATGAATGAATGAATGAATGAATGAATGAATGAAGTGTTCTCTTACCAGCAGCGTCGTGTGAGCAGTGCTCGAGAAAATCTTACTGCCCTAGCATGTCAAACATTCTCGGACAAAAATTTGACATCAGATAACATTAGCAGCATCTTAGAATCAACGCGAAGTAAATCAGCGCAAATGGGAACCACCGAGAGCAGGAACGTTGACGCACCTGCATGCACAGCTCCAAGATGAGGTACACGCTCTTTTCGTCCTCAAAGTGGCTGTGGAAGTCAACCACGTGGTTGTGCAGCAGGGTTTTGTGGATGTCGATTTCCTCTTCAAGCTACAGAAAAAAAAATTAGACACCTCGGAAAGGTTGCATTAAGCGGAAACAAAAGAAAAAAGTGGTTAACTAAGCTGTTGCAGATGATTATTTAAAGAAACCTTACGCTGAAATGAAAACAAAAAGCCGTAATTATGATTAAGGTAATCGGTCACTAGAACGGGATCTTGCAATATGCGTCTCTACTGCTATTTGTGTTGCAGGAATCAACTGCAAAATTTTGTCCACTGCTTGTGACCTTCCTCTGCAGACAAATAGTTTCATGGAAATTTAGAGAAGCATTCAAATGAGGTGCACAAATTGAAGTTTGTCTGTCTGGATACGTTACCGTTAAGTTACTTGCAACGAAAATTGAGGTCAGATAAGCTGCAGAGAAGGCCAGAAAACGACTGACAGGGCCGGTATTCTATAAAGATACACTATCCATTTCGAATGAATTTGGTCCTAACGCATTGGTGACTGTTGTTCATCCTTGCTGCTAAGGCTTTCAAGCGTCTCTGGGAAACGACCTCACTATTGGATGTCACCGTACTACAGCCAATGGTTGGATTGGTTGGTTTATTGGGGTTTAACATCCCAAAGGCAATGAGAGACGCCGTAGTGGAGGGCTCCGGAAATTTCGACCACCTGGGGTTCTTTAACGTGCACTGACATCGCACAGTACACGGGCCTCTTGAATTTCTCCTCCAAAGAAATTCCAGCCGCCGCGGCCGGGATCGAACCCGCGTTTTTCGGGACAGCAGCCTAGAACCATAACTGTCGAGCACTGAGTCACCGCGGCGGCTAATGATAGGGTTGATTCTGATGCTAGAAAGTTGTAACAGCATGACTGAACAGTGACCAAAGCGACAGGACGAAATCGAAAGTGGACAATGGATGCTTATAGAACACGGCCGCCGAGCCCAAATGCACGAAATGTTTGGGTTTGGAACCGGCTCGCTTTGCCGAATAGTCATTATGACGCATACGCGAGCAGGGCGAACTTTATGGTGGGACGAAGGGGGATACAGCAGCCAATCTGCAATCACGCGAGCTTTCTCTTGCGTTCGAGAGATGGCGCCACCCGATTTAAATATGCAAGGTTGCAGCCGCTACCATACTCAGCCGTCGTTTTTTTTTTTTTCCCTTTTTTGTTATTTCTTTTTTCTTTTTTTCCACGTGGTTTGGTGACGTCACCAAACCACGGGACGTCACGTCACGTGGTTTAGTGGCTGCCCGGCCGCACCCAAGGGCTGAACTGAGTGATTGCAATATGCTACGCATAAAAATTTCCCTTTAGCCGGTTCAGTCTCTTTTTTTGCATACTGCTGCATGTTTCCTGTACAGCTCCCAGTTACCTTTCGAATTAGGCTGTTTTGCTCTAGAGTATAAACTTTTCTGTTTATTGATGCATCGCCTTACCTGTGAAGTGAACCAATTGTTGTGAGTTGACGAGGGGATGGTAATTTTTGAATATATTTATCTTTCAATTAAATTAACTTGTCATGAACTATCCTCCAATTCTCCGCACTTTCACAGCAGAGAAATGTGTTTAGGAATTCTTCAGAAAATTGACGAAAGTTCGCTCAAGATTATGTCAACATTCGCTCGCGCATTACCACGTAGATTACCTTACTTTGGAATTCAGGCTTTTTAATTGGTGGCAGTGGCGGTCCCAGCGATTGCTTCTAGGGGGTGGGGGGGGGGGGACGGACTTCCTTCTACCAAAAAAAAACAGAAACAATGATTTTTTATTTAAACTCTATTTGTACAACAATTATGTGTGCACTTTGTTGACAAATCAATGACGAACGATAAGATGTTATACCATAACTCATGTTTTGAATGCTAACGGTTACGTGAACAATATTCATATGTAATTCATATCTATTTATGATTTATATGTGAATATTGATCACGTAACCATTAACTTATATAATTAATATATATTTACGCGGCGGTCGAATTTCGATCAAGGAAAAATTCCAGCAGCCCACGTACTGTGCGATGTCAGTGCATGTTAAAGATCCCCAGGTGGTCGAAATTTCCGGAGCCCTTCGTTACGGCGTCAATCATAGCTTGAGTCACATTGGAACGTTAAACACCCATAAAACACACAAACAAAACAGATGTATTTATCTCACAGTATTTTAAATTGAATGATAGTGCAAGTCATGAACCGCAAAACTGAGGGCACGTCAGGACCACGATACCTCGACAGTCACGTACGAATTACTATCTTATAACTACCAACCTGTTGTATAACTAAATAATGTTGTGCGATAGTATTAGCTTACAACGTGTCTTACTAGCAGCAGAAAACTGGTGTGACAAATGACAAATGTCTTTAAATATGGTTAAGTGTAAGGTCCTGCATTTCCATAGACGCTCCAACTTAATACCACGCAGCTATTTTGTCTGCGGTTCTCGTTTACATGCTACAAAAGCATAGAAATATTTTGGATTACACCTGTCTGACGATTTTACGTGGTCAACGCACATCAATCACATAACTGTAGCATCCAGCCGATCCCTTCGCTATCTTCAACGCTCAATGAAGTTTGCCCCAGCACATGTAAAATTACTAGCCTGCACCACATTAATGAGCCCAAAATTAGAATTTGCATCCGCCATTTCGTACCCGCCGCGGTGGCTCAGTGGTAAGGCGCTCGGCTACCGAGCCGGAGTACCCGGGTCCGAACCCGACCGCGGCGGCCGCGTTTCGATGGAGGCGAAACGCAAGAGGCGCCCGTGTGCTGTGCGATGTCAGTGCACGTTAAAGATCCGCAGGTGGTCGAAATTCTTTCCGGAGCTCTCCACAACGGCACCTTCTTCTCCCGCTCTTCTTTCATTCCTACCTTCCTCCCTTCCCTTACGGCGCGGTTCAGGTGTCCGCCTATATGTGTGAGACAGATACTGCGCCATTTCCTTTCCTCAAAAACCAATTTACCAATTTTTACCGCTATTTGGAACCCACATGAGGAATACCTTTCTGAGAGCATAGAAACAATCAAAATCACGCCATTAGATTTGTTCATTCCGATTGGTTTGGTTTGGTTTATGGGGTTTAACGTCCCAAAGCGACTAAGGCTATGAGAGACGCCGTAGTGGAGGGCTCCGGAAATTTCGACCACCTGGGGTTCTTTAACGTGCACTGACATCGCACAGTACACGGGCCTCTAGAATTTCTCCTCCAAAGAAATTCAGCCGCCGCGGCCGGGATCGAACCCGCGTCTTTCGGGTCAGCAGCCGAGCACCATAACCACTTAGCCACCGATTATTCATCCTACAGAAGTGCAACCGATCTGAAGAACCGATCCAGCTTGCCATATGGGCTTGGCAGCACCGCAGCTATGTCAGCCACAACTCACCTGCGCCGTTTGTTCGTCCTGCACGTATCCATCTGCCTCCTGCTATGCAGTGACTCTCGCCCGAGCGAACCCTGGAATCCAGCTTGGACCACAGCCCGGCTTCCAACGGTAGACCGTCCGGCCCCCGCACCGCTGCGTCGCATCCGTCCTGCGGACCACATGCCAACAGCAAAGCCCCGTCAGTGCCCGGCAACGCCCCTTCAAGAACAAGCTCCGAGATTATCGCTGCCACTGTCAGCTTCAGCGATAGCTAACCACCCGAAATCAACCTCCTCGCCGCATCCCCCCTTTATAAGCCCGGCATCACCCCGCGCCGCCTTCAACGGGCTTGTCAGCACCGCAGCTATGTGAGCCACAACTCACCTGCGACGTTTGTTCATCCTGCAGGTAAACACTTCATTTTTATTTATTTATTTATTTCAAGGTACCCCTAAAGGCCCTCTTCAGGAGGGTATTACATAGGGGGTGGTAAAAATTTCAACTTGAATACATAAAAGGAACATTAACATGAGTAACAGGGAAAAAAAGAAGCAAGAAAAGAGCAATAACTTGTAGTCAGCAAGAATCGAAATGTGGCGAAACAACAAGAAGCAAAATAAACAAAATGAAAAAAAAAAACAAGACACGAAAACAGAAAGATAAAAACAACGGAATAAGCAAAACGAAAAGCAAAACTCGAACACATTGCGGTGAGCAGAACAGAACTAGAAGAAAACTACACATCGCTTTGATTTTTTAAAAGTTCATGAAATGATGTCGCATTTGTTGCAGTTGCGATTGTGTAAGGCAGCCGGTTCCAATCAATAATTGTTTTGGGTATGAATGATTTAGCAAAACTTGAAGTGTGACATGTGATGTTCCCTATTTGCACGCCGCACTCGCTATGCGGCTTTAGTAGTGCTGCCAAGCCCAATGGTATTGGTATTGCCTGTGATTGCTATCATGTTATCATGCGCTTACTAATTTTGTCAGGTGACGTAGAACTCAACCCTGGTCCCACCACTCGCCACGGCGATAGTCGGTCACCTAACGATATACTTCAGGCCCTGAATGAAGTCCAATCCAGTCGAGCCACGCTCCTAACCGAAATGAAATCCATCCGCCTTAAACTCTCCGAAAATGACCAAACGTTTGCAGAAATCAAGAATCGACTGACCAAAATTGAAACCGACTGCTCATCACTATTAGCAAGAAAGGAAAAGGTAGACGACATCCAGGCGCTGTCTGAGCAAAATGCGAAACACATTGCCACTATCACACCTAGACTTGATATCTCAGAAAATCAGTCCCGAAGATCAAACCTACTTTTCTTTGGCCACGAAGATAACGAACAGGAAACATGGGCCCAGTCAGAGGCCACTGTTATCGAACACTGCAGAACAAAATTAAGGACGACAATTCTTCCTGTGGACATTGAAAGAGCCCACAGATTAGGAAAGTTTAGGGCGGACAGGAATAGGCCGATCATCGTTAAAGTTGCACATTTTAATGCGACGGAAAAGGTTCTTTCATGCGCCAAAATGTTAAAAGGTACAGAGTTTAGCATATCTGAGGACTACTGCCCAAACACGGTCAAGGCCAGGAAGCATCTTGTGGAATTCTTCAAAGCACAAGACGAACAAAAATTCAAACTCCGACATGAGAAGCTAATCATCGGGAAGAAAACGTACACGTTTGATTACAGTAGTCAGAAGATAGTTCCACACCCTTTAAACTCGTAAGAGCTAATCGTCCCCGCTCTAGCCCTTCCAACACTTCCTTTTTACGAGGTTTGTTAGAAAAGCATCCGACCTTTGGCCGTTGAAAAAAAGCTTGCATAACTGGAGCGTTGCAAACCTAGTCATCTTTAAAGTAGTCTACTTGGGACTCCACACACTTCTCCCAGCGGTGCTGCCATTGTGGGAAGTATTCCGAAAAGGCCCTTTTCGGAATGGAGTATAGCTCAGCTGTCGTTGCAGCCATAATGTTCTTCCTTGTCTGAAATCGCGCTCCTTTCAATGGCCTTTTGATTTTGGGAACCAGCCAGAAATCGCAGGGGCCATATCAGGACAGTAAGGAGTCTGTTGAACTACAGGAGTCTAGTTTTTCACCAAAACATCTGATTGGAGTGCGAGGAATGTGCAGGAGAATTGGCGCGATGGGTGCGCCAATTTCCTGTTGACCTCAGCACCGGGTTCTTGCGCCGCACAGCATCACGTAGGCGACGGAGGACATCCCTGTAGTACTCTTTGGTCATTGTTTGACCCTGTAGAGTGCGTACTCGTGGTCTGCCACACAGAGGGTGTCAAAGAAAGCAGTCAGCATCACTTTTACATTGCTGCGCAATTGGCGGGCCTTCTTAAGTCTTGGTGACGTGGAATGCTTCCACTCTGACGACTGGGATCTGGTTTCCGGGTCGTACCTGTACACCCAAGACTCGTCACTTGTGATTAAGATTTTGATGAAGTCGGGGTCACTGTTTCCGGAATCCAGCATGTCCTGTGAGACTTCAACACGAAGCTGCTTTTGCTCCACCGTGAGCAGCTTTGGCACGAATTTCGCCGCAACTCTCTCCATGGCCAAATCTTCGGTGATAATGGAATGTGCGGAGAAATTGCTCACGTCCACCTCTTCCTCAATTTCTCGGATAGTCACGCGACAGTCCCGCATCACCATAGCGTTGAGTTCGGCAATGACCTGGTCATTTTGGCATGTTGATGGCCGATTGGAGCGTGGCTCGTTCTCCACCCATGTGCGGCCATCTTTAAAACAATTGTAACACTGCTTAAACTGTGTGCTGCTCATAGCATCTTAACCGAAAGCCGTCTGAATATTTCGAATGGTTTCCACTCAGCTGTCGCCAAGTTTATGGCAAAATTTGTTGCAGTAGGGCTGCTCCTTTCACTCCGCAATTTTCCTTGCAATAAAAAACCGACGAGAGCACTCCACACTGCCTCACTCAAACGCTGCTTCCCAGCGACTGACGCTATCGGCAGGCGGGAAAAAATTCATGCATGCGCATGAAGGTTCAAGGTCGCCTGATGCAAGCGCGCTTGTCTCATATCCATCAGGTGTTCGCAAAAAAAAATAAAGTCGGATACTTTTCTAACAGACCTCGTATACTCTAACTTTAGAAGACTCTTGCCTAAACTTGATGCTCTTCGTAACCAGCTTCACACCACAGAGTCTAACCTCCTTATTCTCACGGAAACATGGTTAAACTCTTCAATTGCCGACTCGGAGATTCCTTCTCTTCTGATTTAAATGTTTTTCGCCGTGACAGAACTAACAACAGGGGTGGTGGCGTTCTAATTGCTACCCATAGAAGCCTTCAATGCATCGAAATTAAAACTTCATCCGCACTGGAAATGATATTCGTTCTCAGCAACTCCTCTTATCCCCCCTTATTAATCGGCGCTTGTTATCGTCCCCTAGACGCAAGCAGTTCTTTTGTCGCTTGCTGCGAAAGCAATGGAGCGGGAGCTTGGAAAGGAGAAAGTAAAAGCGAAATCTCCTCCCCTCCTTAGCAATCGGCGCGGGAGGCGCAGCTGTGCATAGCAACCGTGACGTCACACAGTAGGGGTAGAACGAACGCGCGCGCGTAGGCGGTTGCAGCTGAACCGCCGCTCCTTCGCCAGACGTCTCCTTGCAGTCGATTAAGTGAGACGCAAGGCTCCGAAGCGGCCCAGTGATTCTGCGCCGAGCGGTTCGGGGAATCGGCAGTGGGTTGACCACAGGGCTTTCACCAAGCACACTTTAGAATTTCCAGTGTGTCTACGGTATGTCAGTGCACGTTAAAGAACCCCAGGTGGTCGAAATTATCCGTAGCCCTTCACTACGGCGTCTTTCATAGCATCAGTCGCTTTGGGACGTTAACCCCATAAAAACAAAAACAATTTTTTTGAGGAAAGGAAATGCGCAGTATCTGTCTCCCCCAGTTGCGAAACCAATAGAGCGGGGGCTTGGAAAGCAGAGGGTAAAATTTGTAAATTAGTTTTTCAGGAAAGGAAGAGCGCAGTATCTGTCTCACACATCTCTGTGGACACCTGAACCATAGGGAAGGCGCATAACTGCCCTTTTGGAACAGTGGACACCTCAATCGTTCTTTAAGCTACGTTGCGGTAGTGACAGATGTGCGCTGCATGCTTTGGCATTGACAACGTTGTACCAGAGACGCTGCCACCTGCCAGGGTCCCCATGACAATGCCCCGTCTCTCGCCCGTTTCACCAGACCATGCAGCGGGGCCACTCTGTGGCTCCCAAACTCTATTTCAGCAATTAAAAGTTTTCACCACCACCACCACCACCTACCAGGGTGGGTGGGGGCTTTAATTTAGATATAAAGACAAGCGGGAATTTCTTACCACTTATGCGGAGAGAGAGAGAGAGAACACTTTATTGTCGGAAAAGAAGGGTTCCTGGACGCTTAGCAGAAGGGCCAGGTGGCCGTTAGCTGATAGCTGGCGGCGACCTCTTCGGCGCGCTCGATAGCTCCTGCCTGGACGGCGGGGTCCGAGCTGCGCAGCACTTCTTCCCAGGCGTCTGGTGAGGGAGCTTCTATAAGAGCTTCCGGAGGAGGATCCTCCGGGCAGTCCCATAGCATATGATGGAGGGTGGCAGTGCTACCGCAGTGTTTGCAGATGGGGTCTATGAGATCTGGGTAGATGTGGGCGTAAATGTACGGGTTCGGGTAAGAATGGGTTTGAAGTCTTCTCCAAGCCACCAAGCCACTTATGCGGAAGAACATCCCGTACCTCTCGCTCATAACGGCCCCCACATCTGTGACAACCTCGCGAAATACTTGCGCAGACCTCGTCTTTGAGAACCAGGCATTGCTGCAGCAAGTCGAGCATATACCCATCTATTTCTCCGTCCACAAAGCTTCCTTCATGACAATCAAGAACGGTTAGTGCACTGTTTCTTGATGAAGGAATATGTGTGAAAAGTAACAAATTGTCTGCAATTGTACACACGTGCCTTGCTCGAATTTTTTTTCCTCAGTCTATCGAAAAGCTGATGAGCTGCGGTCAAATTTCGCATCAGGAAGTAACGTAATCGTCGTAGCATCGTCGCAAACGGAGCCGGGGACGGCAGAAAGTAAGGTGGGCGGATGAGATTAAGAAGTTTGCGGGGATACAGTGGCGGCAACTGGCAAAGGACAGGGTTAATTGGAGAGACATGGGATAGGCCTTTGCCCTGCAGTGGGTGTAGTCAGGCTGATGATAATGATGTAATCGTCGGCAATTTCTTTCGCAAAGTTAACTGCACGCTACGCCCACGGGTAGAAAATGACGCGCGTAGTACCTCGGTCGTATACTTGCAAAGATAGCAGAATGCCACGCGGGCCGCCTGCGGTTCCAACGGCTACCACTAGGAGGCTTTCAGTGGCGCCCCTATCGGCGGTGCGCGCGGCGTGTACTTCCGCGACCGGCGCCACATCGTGCTGAACGACCAAATATGGCGGCCGCGATTAGCCGCCAGTACTATAGTGAACTAGTATTCTAGTTCACTATAGCCAGTACTTTGCCCGTTCTGATGACATCAGCCAGTGATGAGCGCTGAACAGGTTTCGTGAGATACTAATCTCAGTCGCAGGAGGATTATGCTGCCCCCCGTCGCAAGCGCGAGTGGACGTGTGCCTTCAGTTTTAACGCCGAAAAGCGTTCTCGGGCTCTGGAATCAGCTTTTCGCCACTTCTTCGCCCACGCTGCACATCTACAACCTAGGTAACAGTGAAGACCACTCTCGTCCATAAATGCCTGCACTGTCGCCCTGTGTTTGGACACGTGTGAGATGCCAGTACCGCAGTTGATGAGGTCGAAAAGCTCTGCCTCCCACCCTCCTTTTTTTTTTGCTCTGGGAGACGATGAAGAGGTTTCTTCCAACAACTGCAGAAAGTGCAGACGGACACAGCGTATCGTGTACAAAAGTTTATACACAAGTTCACCGCATAAAAATTAAAATCGCATTACAGCAGTAGTACACATCAGAAATGATTCACAGCAATCCACCATTGGAGCCCAATCGCAGCCTTTCCAGTAACTACCGAGGCATTGTCAAAAATAATATCTGTACATGTGCTCCAATGGTTTAACAGCGCATGTCAGGAAAAAGGATGCCTTAAAGCTTGAATGAAGATAAAAGCTTCCTGACACTTGTTTTTTTTTTCAAATACAACATTTGTTACAATACTAGCAACAACAACTGAAAAACAAGAATCTGGGGCGGCTGAAGCCTCAGATAAGAGCAGTCGGAACGACTGCTCTTATCTGATCTTATGTGGATCTTTTTCAATCAGCGAGTACAGTCCTACTCTCCACGATTTTCGTTTTTCTCCGAGACGGGTTTCCTGTCGGCTGTGTCCAAGGCGTTGCCGTTGGCGTCCGTGCGAGGCTCGGCTGTGACACGGGATGCAGGCAGGTGGGCAGGAAGCGGCTCTGGAAGGAGAGGGCGAACAGCATTCAGGGGGCTGCGGATATTTGCCAATGCTATAAGCTATAAGCGACGTCATTAGTATGCTTCTGGAAAGAAGAGGTCGAGGACCTGTGGCGACCCGCATGTTGCTGCTCCCAGTAGTAGCATGTTTATTTGGCCTTTTTATGTACAATATGCCCTCGAGGTGAGCCTAAAGGAGGTAGACCAAGCATGCCTCCTGACAAGGCCTACACCCCGATTAACACATCATGGAAAAGGTGGCCGAATAGACAAAAGAAAAAAAAACAGTGAGCAACTTTATCACAATAGAAAACAGTGAATGATAGACAATAATAAATACCAATTAACAGTAAAAAAAAATTTCATAATATGCACATTCGGGTAAAAAAAGGAAGACAACACACACAAAAAACGAAGTATAGAGAGCTGATAGGTAACCAGGGGAAAAAAGAATTTTCAGTTTCTTGTTACATACAGACACACTATAGCTTTCTAAAGGAATCTCAACAAGAGACTGATAGGCATTATACAGTGTTATAACTTAATAATCTGTTGTTTCTTTGCCTTAATTTGTTGTGGGTCTTCCAGTAGATAGGGCAACTGAACGTAGACCGTACGCGTCATTTCTCAGCAAAAAGAACAGAACGTCTAAAATGTGAACGCAAAGAATAGCTGCGACCATTAAAAAAATATAATAAAAAACGCTTGGGAATACGCGCGCATGTAGAACAGTGCTTCACGCAAGCCAAGAGCTGATGCTTCTGAACAATGAGAGCTGCGCCCCACCGCGCCAAGCGCTCAAGAAGTTGTGCCCACAAAGCCACATCGATGCAAACGAGGCGCAGTAGAATTATGGTGTCAGTAATGGCGCCAAGCGTTGTACAGATCGTAACTAGTGTGTGCAGGCCGGCTGCACTGATGTTTAGCTGTATTGTACTTAACGTGGCACCGTGCACAAACCGTTTTGTGAGGTCGCCACACTGAACCCATTGCGCTCTCTTAATTTCGACGGCTACATGAATACGTTGTCTTTGCTGACTTCGATCTATTTCTGTGTCGGTAATATGCACAGCAGTATTTCCCAGCATCAATTATATCACGGACTATAGAAGTAGTAGTGACAGTTGAGGTCGAAGATTTTGTTTCTCAGAGAAAAAGGTTTAGAATTTTGTTTTGGGAAATAAAAATCGCTGCAGCAGTCTGCAACGAAACTCTGTCGTGATGTTAGAAATTAATATAGTAGTAGTATAGTATATAGTATAGTATAGTATAATAGTACTTCATCACCAGTACTTTATGTCAACAGTACACACAGCACGAACAGTACACAGCAATGGCCTCGATGCTGGGCTGCCTTGCGGGTTCCGGTTGGAGAATCCACCTAATGAGGGCGCTCGCGTCGGGGGACACGGTCGAGGGGACCGTGTATTCGTTCCTCTTGATTTTGGCGCAAATCCTCGCTCTCGACGACGAACTGAAGGGGGGACGCCCCACTAGCAGCTCGTACCTGCGGAGAGCAATTTGCGGCCTGTCAATGTCCGCACCGTCTGTCATATTAGCACGTCACAGCTCGAAGGGGTGCGGGCACAGCAATGCTACAGGAGACCCATACCAACCAATCGCCATGAAATGGTAACCTAAGTGCGGGCAAACGACGCTCGTGATGCACCTAAGTGCCTGGATTTGAACGCGAAGTGGATGATCTCATTGTATTTAACATGAAGAGGGACCGTATAGTTATTTTTATGAACAACATTTTCTCTGCGGCATTCGTAAGTTGCTTGTTGGAAGATACGCATACCCGATTGCGTACCCGGGAATCACGGCAGAAACTTTTCAAACCCATTCTCTCGACACATGAACGTCGCTTCCAGTGTGGTGGCCGGCGTATACCGTTCCCGACCTCAGAGGCGTGTCAGAGGAAGGACTTTGCAGAAGGCTGCCCGCCAAGTTGCGCTAATGAGGGTTGCAAAGAAAAGTTTGGGCTTTACGATAATGAGCGCCCCATTTACTGATTCTTAGCTTTTCTCGCAACCGAAAATTAAAGCATTATGAAAGTTCAAAACCCATAAAAAAGGGTCATGATATCTATTACAGATATGCGCGAATATTTTATCCTGATAAAAGGACACCTGTCAACATCGTGGAATGAACAATCGCAATTCTGCTCCGCGGGATACGGTGACTAGTTGAAATACGAAAAAATTATGGCGCCGGAAATTTCCTCTCACTAAATTAACAATTTATATACAGCGTCTATAGCTCAGTCGTAAAATTCACGTCTATTTCACATGACGGAACCCGACTGCGAGCAGCGCTATACAAAGTTTGAACAGAACCCATCACCACCTTCAACTCTGGCCCGACTTGCTTCGCCAGCTCGAAATACAAGTAAATGCCACGGCCATGAGTTCTTCCCTCGTTACTGACACCATGAGCCAAGACACGCAAGAATTTGTCAGTTTCTGCATTCACATTTTCGGACTGTAGGCTCAACCTTTTATATATATACGGTCGAGTGTACACCTGTACGATAGGTATGGCGGGATGTCGTTTTTCGCATTGGCGTTGTAACCAGTTGCGAACATCTCTGCGCAATCAATTTAGACTCACAAGATGCATCCGACGGACCATATGTCCGCTTCGTAGCTGTAGCCCTTCCCGGCCAGCATCTCGGGGGCCATGTAGTTTACGGTGCCGCAGATGGTACTCTTGAGTTCCCCCTCGTGGTGGAGGCGCGTGGCGAGCCCGAAGTCGGCCACCTTGAGTTGCCAGTCCCTGGTGAGGAGCAGGTTTCCAACCTTCAGGTCCCGGTGGATGACCTTCTCCTGCCCCAGGTACTGGCAGGCCAGGAGCAGCTGGCGCATCAAGCACCGCACCTCCACCTCGGTCAGTGTTTTGCGGCACCGGAGGACATCCTCCAGAGACTGCGAAATAAATGCGCTCATGAAGCCTGCGGACGACCCTTGAAGGTTAGACACGCTAAAGAACACGACAAATAAAACGGAGATTCCTTCAGCATGATGAAGTTAGCGCCAAAAACGAGGACCAAAGTAGGAGAGAAGACACAACACGAACGCTTTATTGTGTCTTCTCTCCTACTTTGGTCCTTGTTTATGGCGCTAACTTCATCATGAATAAGATTAAACTCGCCCAACTTTCCACCTTGCTACTGTAGATTCCTTCAGGTTCAAGACTGGGACATGCCCACTTTAGCACACTTGTTCAAATCACGCCAGTTTGATGAAAGCTTGACTGAAGTAATTTTTTTTCGTGGTACGAAATTCAGTGTCCACACGAGACCACCACAGTAGTATATGACAGGTTTAGAAACAACGAAGGCAGTTTGCAGTCTTTGGCTTTGTTTGCTTTAGTTTGGTTTAACGTCCCACAGCGACTCAGGCTATGAGGGACGCCGTAGTGAAGGGCTCTGGAAATGCGACCACCTGGAGTTCTTTAACGTGCACTGACATAGCACAGTGCGCGGGCCTCTAGAATTTCGCCTCCATCGAAATTCGACCGCCGCGGCCGGGATCGAACCCGCGTCTTTCGGGTCAGCAGCCGAGCGCTATAACCACTGAGCCACAGCGGCGGCTGCAGTCTGGCTGCGCCCTAAATTGTGCTTCCAGAACGCAATGGGGCCTTTCTCACTGAAATTGCCGTGACAAATACAGGCCCAAATACATGCTGGCATAACAGAATTTCATAGAAGCGGTTTGGATGATAGAATACTCTTGATATCCTGTCATCAGGCCTTCAAAAATACTTAAGTGAAGTGCCGTCCGCTGTGTAAGAGGCGATAAGTAAGAAAAAAACGACGCCACATTTTTGCTGTAATGTTGATTTTCGCTTTGCACAAGGTTATAATGCGCTGTTAACGCCACGCCAGCTTCACGCATTCAACGTTTCTCTTCGGAAAGTAAATTTGAATGAATGAATGAATGAAGTGTTCTCTTACCAGCAGCGCCGTGTGAGCAGTGCTCAACAAAATCCTACTACCCTAGCATGTCAAACATTCTCGGACAAAAATTTGACAACATCAGATAACATTAGCAGCATCTTAGAATCAACGCGAAGAAAATCAGCGCAAATGGGAACCACCGAGAGCAGGAACGTTGACGCACCTGCATGCACAGCTCCAAGATGAGGTACACGTTCTTTTCGTCCTCAAAGTGGCTGTGGAAGTCAACCACGTTGTTGTGCCGCAGGCTTTTGTGGATGTCGATTTCGTCTTCAAGCTACAGAAAAAAAAATAATTAGTCATCTCAGAAAGGTTGCATTAAGCGGAAAGAAAAGAAAGAAAGTGGTTAACTAAGCTGTTGCTGATGATTATTTAAAAAAACCCTACGCCGAAATGAAAATAAAAAGCCGTAATTATGATTGAGGTAATCGGACACTAGAACGGGATCTTGCAATATGCGTCTCTTCTGCTATTTGTGTTGCAGGAATCAACTGCAAAACTTTGTCCACTGCTTGTGACCTTCCTCTGCAGACAAATAGTTTCATGGAAATTTAGAGAAGCATTCAAATCAGGTGCACAAATTGAAGTTTGTCTGTCTGGATACGTTACCGTTAAGTTACTTGCAACGAAAATTCAGGTTAGATAAGCTGCAGAGAAGGCTAGAAAACGACTCACAGGGCCGGTATTCCATAAAGATACACTATCCATTTCGAATGAATTTGGTCCTATCGCATTGGTGACTGTTGTTCATTCTTGCTGCTAAGGCTTTCAAGCGTCTCCGGGAAACGACCTCACTATTGGATGTCACCGCACTACAGCCAATGGTTGGATTGGTTGGTTTATTGGGGTTTACCGTTCCAAAGGCTATGAGAGACGCCGTAGTGGAGGGCTCCGGAAATTTCGACCACCTGGGGTTCTTTAACGTGCACTGACATCGCACAGTACACGGGCCTCTAGAATTTCTCCTCGAAAGAAATTCCAGCCGCAGCGGCCGGGATCGAACCCGCGTCTTTCGGGACAGCAGCCTAGCACCATAACTGCCGAGCACTGAGTCATCGCGGCGGCTAATGATAGGGTTGATTCTGATGCTAGAAAGTTGTAACAGTTTGACTGAACAGTGACCAAAGCGACAGGACGAAATCGAAAGTGGACAATGGATGCTTATTGAATACGGCCGCCGAGCCCAAATGCACGAAATGTTTGGGTTTGGAACCAGATTGCTTTGCAGAATAGTCATTTTGACGCATACGCGAGCAGGGCGAACTTTATGGGAGGACGAAGGAGGTTACAGGAGCCAATCCGCAATCACGCGAGCTTTCTCTTGCGTTCGCGAGATGGCGCTACCCGATTTGAATATGTGCGCCAATCGTATGTCGCAGCAAAGCATTTGTTGCTTTCGTTTTCGTATTATTTGGTGAGTCGGCCCGAATCGCTTCGCTAGCGTGCCAGAAAAAGCAACAAAGACAATGTTTTGCCCTCAGTGTCCCCTTAACAAAAATTCTACTAAAAATGAATAAAGAGAATATACGATGTCCAGACATATACTCACAAATTGCTGGAAGATCGTCAATGTAAGATGACTCTTGGAGACGATCTTGCCTGCGTACACCACATTCGTCTTTTTGTCCACGAACTGGAAGCACTCCGCATGTCCCCCCTGAAAAAGCAATGCCAGCCTTGTTACATGGTTGTCCAAACGAATACTGGGCGAATGCTGTCGCACTGGGCGACTGAAACACTCAGGCGAAGGGCTCCTTCACTCGAAGGTAAAATGAGCCTGGAGCCTAACAGCACAACATATATCCCCAAACATAGGCATATGGCCAGAAATACGTTTCAAAGGTATGATTCAGTTTACAAAGAATAGCAGACTGGAATGATTATGATGCAGTCGTTACATATTAAGAGTAAACGTGCAAAAATGTAGTGCTTCAGCGGAATTCCCCAGTAATTGTTCACAATAGGCTTTTTGAGGCATAAATTAAGATGCCTTTTATTGGCACAGCAATGCCAGCTGTAGTGGATGTCAGAAAACGGGAGAATCGTGTTAACTTGTAAACTGAGCAACATGACTTCCAACACAACTTTTACAGCAGCATCTGTAACCGAGTTGCCCCGTTTTGCACAGTTGTGGTGCTCCCGTTCACAAGCCCTGCTATACTCCGTCCATTTCTCAAACGAGGAACCCGCCTCAGTGGTTATAGCGCCCTTACTGTTGAGCCTGAGCACACGGGTTCGAATCCGCCTACGGTAGCCGCGTGCATGCGAAGCGCAAAACGCGCACGTGTGAGTGTGCGATCTTAGTGCACGTTAAAAATCCCCAGCTGGACGAAATCATTAGATGGTGGAAAGTTCTGGAACACTCCCATACAGAACATCTTTATGTTCTCCTTACAAACACTCCGTACATACAAACAATGGGTCCCGATAAAACTAACCCCCAGGTGTGCGGCTGCCTAGGTATTATTGCTGACGCGTTAGAACTGCCAAAGAGCCAAGAAGGACTTCGGGCGATCTCCTCCAGGACTCTTATGGGGGAGAAACCTTAACCCTATTGCATTAAATTTAGAATAAGGCTAACCTGTCCCCCTAACCGATCGGGGTCGCACGTGGTCGAAGTTATTCCGCAGCCCTACGCCGAAGCACCTCGTTCTTAATTACTCCTTCCCCGAACAGCGCGGTTGAGGTGAACGGATTTCTTTGTGCAGAACGCTTTCTTATATAAACAGGCATTGTCAACTCCTAACAGAAAAGCAACCGTTACCTGAACACAATATAGAAGCTTCTGCAAAAAGTAATCGAACACTGAAGGTTGAGTCTCAGCTGTAGAATGGAGCCCTGATAAACAGTGCCCCTGAAGAATAAAACGACTCCAAAGGTAAGCCTAAGTATAGTACTCACCTTATTCATACAGGGTGTTTGGCCTTAGATTTTACGCACTTTTTAAAAGCCGTCTTTTTCAGTACAAATACCTTTTTTAGGCATAACATTGTCAGCGGTCTATTACGTCAGAATAGAGCTAAAAGGTGCTAACTAGCAGGCCGGTTAGTTAATATTGAATAGTAAACTTTTTAACTATTATATCGTAAGGGTCTTCAATTAGTGAAAGGTGTGGAACCCACCGTAAGTGATGTCCGAAAGAGATTTTAGAATTTCGAAAATGCTGTTGCCGTCAGCGCTGTGGCCCAACCAAGTTTGGCAATTTTGACGAGATACCTGGACTGGAGAGGTTGCTTTTCCTGCAAGCTTCTCGAGAGTTCTATTTTGACGCGATGTAGGGAAAATTTGTTAAGCACAGCGGAGGGTAACCGTGTTTTCGAAATTCTAAAAACTGATATGGATATTGCTAACGGTGGGCAACACTCAATAATTAAAGAGCCTAACAGTAGTATTGAAAAAGTAAACTATTCAGTAATGGTTAACCAGCCAGCTTGTTCGCGCATCTTGACTGTATTCTGGCGTATTTAAAACACTTCTGATAATCCTATGCTGGAAAAACCGCTCTTATAAACCGAAAGGTCTTTTGCTAAACATTCTGTAAAATCTTAGGCACACCATTTATATAGAGGTCCTGGGGCGTCATTCGTGCTGTGCTACACTGCTAAAGTCCGTGGCATTGGTTAAGTTTGGCGTAAGCTGTACATTAATCTACTCCCACAACGCACGGACCCTCAAGCCTTTGTTATGTTTAACCCAACGCACGAAGCGACAGCAGCATTAATATTCTGGTTAATTTGAAGGGATGTCGTTATAAACAGGCTAGACTAAAAGGCTATACCACCACGTTCTGCTGTATGGAACGTACCGCACCCGTTCTCTAAGGACACATACCTTGCCGAGGAACTTGCCAAGGGTGTATTCCGTCTGAGATTTCGCGTCGACAACAACTTCGGGAAATTCGTCTCTGGTCTTCGCAGTGGCAGTCGAGGTCCCTCTGGCAGGAGACATCACGGGCAGAGGGAACATGATTGCGATTCAACTCTTTTCCCAGCTACAATGCACACTAACGCAGAAGAACAGCGACTGAGCTCGACACTGCCGTTTCCCACCGGTGCGCGACGGCTCTGAAAAGCTAGGTTCACAGTATACCACGTGGTCGGAATGAACGCACGGTATTGGCTGGCGCCACTCGTAGTGTAGTGGTGGACAATAGCCACAACTTGTCGGGCGTGGCCCTCCAAGGAGTCAATGAGACTTCGACTGCTAGCCTATTGTAGACGACCTAGAAACCCCTTTTCTTGCCTTCTTCCGGAAATAAGCTTTCCAGATACCAACCTCCAGCAGGTGATCCAGGCATTGCGCTGTTTTGGGTGATCTCATCACACCTTCACTAGAACGCTTTACAGATGCGAAGGCGGACGTACACGTCATGCGCTTAACGATAAGCTAGAATGGGTACCGTGAACAGTCTGTGCTTTCTCAGCAAGTCTCAGGTTTCCCTCTAACCCATGCATTATGATTTCCCGCTTTAGAGTTGCAATAGAAAATTCCATGCCCGCAAATATAGTTAATCGTTTCGAGGCGGGATTTTGGCGCTTGCAGGTGAAGAAATTGATGTAAACACGTGTTATTACGCGGTGTCTCAGCCTGTGAATATTCTTATAATTGGTTTTGTTTATAGATGTTTAACGTCCCAAAGCGACTCAGGCTATGAGAGACGCCGTAGTGGAGGGCTCCGGAAATTTCGACCACCTGGGGTTCTTTAATGTGTACTGACATCGCGCAGTACACGGGCTTCTAGGATTTCGCCTTTATCGAAACTCGACCGTCGCGGCCGGTATCGAACACGCTTCTTTCGGGTCAGCAGCCGAGAACCACAAATATTCATCTTGTACTAAAGTGTGAACAAAAAACATAGCTGCGGTTAATTTACTCTTGAACTTGGTTATATGGCGAAAGCTGTGGTGTACTGGGCAGTTTTATCCGGCTTGGCGTGTTTAACTTTGAGTACGCTCCGGACACTGGATAGGCAGCGCGTCCACCTTGGCAGGGGGCAGTTAATGGTTGAATGCGACAGTTTGCTCACCCAATGAACGCGGCGGCCTATTGCAGCAGTGCCGCATGTCTCGCACAACGTTGTCTACGCTAACGCGTGCAGCATGCATACTTTCCTTAAACTCAACGGAGTTTAGAATGTTTCCAAAGCCAACAACCACAATGAACGCAGACGGGCTACAGATTCAGTGCCACGTTTGTGGCACAACGTTGTCAATGCCAACGCATGCAGCGGACAGCTGTTCCTACTCCTACGAAGCTTAAAGCACGACTGAGGTGTCCACTACTCAAAGAGGTAAGTTGTGCGCCTTTACATTTCCTAAAAACTTTTTCGGCTGCGCCGCACCTCTGTTTCAAATCCTGACGTGTTTATATGCAACTATTTGGTCCCGGCGGCGTTTCCAAAGACGCGTCTACGGCTGGCGTTCCGGCAATAACCACGGGGAGACGCCAAGCCGGCGAGGCGCGCAGGAACATCTTTAAGATCTTTGTGATCTTGTTTGTTCATTATTTTTGAAGCTTCCTCTGTGCTACAAGTTAAGCGTTTAGTTGGTGCAAAGACAGTGAATCTACCGATCTACGCAGGGCCTTCGTTTATTTAATGTGCTTTAAGCTTAATCTGGAATCCAAGATTAAGCAGGACCCTGGTTATTAATAGCTCACACTAATTACACTGTTGTTAACAGCTACAAAGAAGCGCTGAACAGCACTATATGACACCTTTAAGAATCTGGACAGCGGAATTCCTGCTGTGCGATGTAGTGTCGCGCCGGCATCCTTATGCTAACATGCTTCGTCCAAGCTCCGAAGCATCGATTGGAAAGTGACGCACGGCGTAGCAGTGACGGCCGACTTACCCCGGGCAGGCGCTTACATCGTCGAACGACGGCAGATGACCGAACATCTCCAAGAGGATGCTCTCCGGCAGATGCTCGATCTCCATGGCCGGCACTTCTTCCTTGTCAACGTGGACGCTGTTGTTGTTGCGACTGAAGGAAGTGCGAAAAGGAAATTGCACGGGCCTGCCCACTGGCTCGGGCCGAGCCACACTCGCTGCCACGTGCAGACAGAGGAGAGTCGAAAGATGTGAGAGGAAAGATAGAAATAATAGACGCGCGTCGCAACAACCGCGTTCGCCGAAGCAACGACGCCGGCTGTAACAGGCACTCCATCCCCCATGGCTCCTCAACATCAATGCAGACGTGGCGCTCTTCTTCCTCTTATGCTCCGTTTCATGCATAGCAGTCAACGCTGGCGAAGGTACGAAAGTAGTCTGCTGCCGAAAACAAGCAAAATGTATCCGTCCGCCTTGCGTCATGGCTGGGTGGTACGAAGCGCGCGCCTCTCTGTTCATTTTATGAGGGACGGCAAGGTTCGACTGCCGGCCTGGCTGCAAATTTTTGTTTATTTTTAAGGCGAAAGCCTTTAATGGCTCATACTGTCGTGACCAAGACGTGTTAGCAAAGTTGTCCGCGTTTCAGATTTGTCGAAATGGTCGTGACGTCACAGCGCGCGAGTTTTGACGGGTGTCCACCAAAATATGTGAGGCAATTACTGCGCAATTTCCTTTCCTCAAATACAATTTTCGATTGCTGGCCACTGAGATATGTGAGACAGTTACTGCGAAATTTCCTTTTCTCAAATACAATTTTCATTTTCTTCATTACGGCCCCTCTTTCTTTTTCTTCTTTCTCTCCACTTCCTCCCATCCTGTACGGTGCGGTTCAGGTGTCCACCGAGATGACAGAGAATTATAGCGCCATTTCCTTTCCTCATAAAGCGTTGCGTTCAAAGGGCAACGCATCGCGCCGAACGGGTGGTGGGGTTCCATGGACTCCCTGGCTAGGGTGCCTCGATGCCAGCGTCACGGCGGCGCTGGTATCGAGGCACCCTATCCCTGGCAGCCCTACAACACGCTCTCGTGTTCCACTCCTAAAGGCGAAGATTAAGCGTCATTAATTGGCAGTTAATCAATGCACCAACAGAATGTGAAGTGAACAATCGCGTAGCAGAATGCAGCACTCCGGCTTTCGCCTTTCATCGCTTTTGCCGCTAAAGTTCCTCGTAATTTTTTGAGGGACGGCAAGGTTCGACTGCTGGCCTGGCTGTAATTTTTATTTATATATTTTTTTATTTTACCTTTAATGCCTCATCGTTGTTTGCAGAAGACTTTCAGCAGAAGCTTGTCAGCAGAGGTGTCACGTTAAGAGCACCAAAAGCAAGAAGAAATTACGGGTTCAGAACGATTAGGTACCAAACAACTACATTATTGAATAAAGACAAAACTTTTCATGACCTCCTCTATCAATGCAATAGTCGAAAAATATTCGAGAAAAGTGATTGCACTGTTGACTGTAGGACTTTCCGGTACATCGTGTGATATACTGTAAATTGATAACAGTTAATATGATTATATTTTTATTGCGAAGCAATACTACTTTCGCTACCACCTCAGCCCGTGCCGTGCCGCGGCCCCATAGCCACGCTTGACCTTTCGCGTGACCTCGCTGCGTGAGAAGAGGCAGCTCAGAACGCGCTCATGGTCCGCTCGGCCGCCAGGAGGGGCACCAGGAACCTGGACCCCGCAGTGTTTGCAGCGCACGGGATGCGGTCGTGGGCACGTATCGGCCCGATGGTCCAATTTGCCACAGCGGTGGCATGCAGGCACTGTCTTCTTGTACAGGCGAACACAGAGCCGTTCGTAGCTGTACAACACCGTCCGTGGCACCTTGGTCCGCGCGAAGGTGATCACCGCAACCAGGGTTCGCCCCAGCTTGCGCATAGACACCGCATTTAGTTCCGCACTGAGTTTGCGTTTGACTTTTTCGGACTTTTCGTCTGGCGAAACAGTCACGGCGCCCCGATAGAACGCATACCGGAGAGTTTGGGGTGTCCCTGGAATGGTAGCTCGCGTTGCCCTACCGGCAACATAAAAAATTCAGGGGGCACTTTTGTTGCGAAAGCAATACTGCTCACACTTTCAAGCCTTCGCGTGACCCGGCCGCAGTTACGTTTGACCTTTAGCGGAGTGAATATGGGCGACCAACTCGCTCCGTTGTGTTGCGTGGGGCGTTCATGCGCGCGCGTTTTTGAGCCCGCGTTCAAGCGAAGGAGCAGGCAAGTTGCCGCTGTGACGTCATACCAGCTGTAGATTATGGGTGACCAACTCGCTCCGTTTCTTCTTTCACTCCTATCTTTCTCCCTTCCCTTACGGCGCGGTTCAGGTATGCGCCGATATATGCGAGACAAATACTGCTGCATTTCCTTTCCTCAAAAACCAATTTACCAGACAATTCACCAAGCCATAGGCCGTCGGCGTTCGTTGTGTTCATTGGCGTTGGCCACGTTTTACACTCCGGATCATTTATTTATTTATTTTAAGGAAAGGAAGTTCGCATAATGGCGCCCTAGGTCAGTGGATGCCTGTACTATGCTCATCGGCCCGTGGGGTGATGAGAGAGAGAGAGAGATGAGCAGCAGGCATTGACAAGAATGTGCCAGGACGCGGCGCTAAAGCGATAGGCCATCGGCGTTCATTGTGTTCATTGGGGTTGTCAACGTTTTATACTCCGATCATTTTAAGGAAAGGAAGCCGAGCGCGCGCGTCGAGGCTGTGGCATGCCAGCTGTGCGAATGACGTCACTTGCAGCTAGCGCATGCGCGGTATGGTCGTGCAAGAGCACGCGAAACGGCGAGACTGTGGGCAATGTAGCTCAGGCAGTAATATATGGTTACGCGCAGATTTTGCTTTCGTAATCATCCAGGTTTAATTAGAACTAAACCGCAGCCAATTTTTTTGTCTCTAATGTGCTGCAAGGCGGAAGCTTTTCCTGGCGCACTGTTTATTTTTATTTTTCTAAAAATTCCTCATTTATATGTTATTTTTATTTGTTATCTTTTTTATTGTTTTTTCTACTTTTCACATTTTCATATTTGATTTTATTTATATTTTCTTATTTTCTTTCTTCCCTATTTTTCTTTTTTTATTTTTCTTTTTGTTTTCTTATCTTTAATTTTTTATTTTTATTTCATTTTGTAATTTACATATTTTATTTTTTAGTTTTATTTTGTATTTTTGTTTCTTTTCTTACTTTTGTTCTTATTTTTCATTTCTTATTTTTATTTTTATTCCTTTTATTCGGTTTATGAAAGCCATGCTTCCGCTAGATGCGCCTTTAATCATGCTTAAACCTTGGGCCTCTGTGGCACGGTTTATTGAATCCCGCCACGGAGGCCGAAGATTTGAGAATGATTAAGGGCTCCGTGGCGGGGTGGTAGCGTCTCCGCTACCGGGTTCGATTCCCTGCTTCGATTCTCTGCCCCGACGCAGTTTCTTTTTAAGTAGTGACGCCGACACGCGGACAAATCTGCCGACACGGATGATAACGAGAGTATGAGGCATTAAAGGCTTCCGCCGTAATATCACGGAGAAGTTTCTCCGCGGCGTTGACAGATTTCAGCGCGCACTTTAGCACGTTTTGGTACCAAACGAGCCACACCACAAGTCCCGCATTTGCGTCGTCCCCGAAGATGCTGCGGATTGCAGCGCCAGCTTGTTCAGGACCAAAAATTAACTCGAGTTCGACCGTGTTTCGCGGTTTGAGCACCACGATGATGTCTTTTTCGATGCGCGGTGTGTTCTGCGGACGCACCGGAGTTGCTTGGAGCTCTTCGAAGCTGCGTTCAGCGCACTCCCGCCCTGCGTATGCGCAGAGCTAGCCGGCGCCTGTTGCTGGGCGGCACCAGCACCAGCGTCCCTCGATGCAGCCGCCGCGTTCTTCTTTCCGCGCCAGACGCAGACCATATCCTGAAGGTATTTGCGCCGAAAGGGTGGTAGCGTTCCGTGGACTCCGTGGCAGCGCTACACGCTGTCGCGTTCCACTCATAAACGCGAAGCTTTGTGCGGAAAACGCTTTCGCCTCTACGCCCTTTAGACAAAGTGCCCCCTGAATTTTTCTCCGACGGCAGCCGGTCTAAGCGTAAGAGCGCCACGTGCACGTTCGAAGGAAGAATTTACTGAGTAGAAGAAGAAGAAGAAGGAAGAAGTGCCGGCCATGGAGATCGAGCATCTGCCGGAGAGCCTTCTCTTGGAGGTGTTCGGGCACCTGACGTCTTTCGACGATGTATGCGCCTGCGCGGGGTAAGTCGGCCGTCACTGCTACGCAGTGCATCACCTTCCAGTCGATGCTTCGGAGCTTAGACAGAGCATGTTAGCCTAAGGTTACCGACGCGACACTACATCGCTGAGCACATATTTCCCTCTCCACTTTATTAATTGTGGCATCAATTCAACGCTTCTTTCTATTTTATAACGATAGTGTGCTTAGTGTGAGCTATTAACAGCCTGGAGACTGCTTGATCTTGGATTCCCCATTACGCTTCAACACAAAATAAACCAACGCCCATCGTAGATGTGATGCGTCCCACCGCCTTTGCAGCATGTCAATGCTTGAGCACTGAGGAAAGTGCAAAAAATTTTCAACAAATGAGATCACATAGATGTTAAAGATGCTCCTTTAGACCCAGTTGTCGGCTTATCGTCTCCTTGCCGAAAGGCCAGCAGCAGACGCGTGCTCGGAAACTCCGTGTGGACCAAATAGTGGCAGATAAACGCTGCGTCAGATTTTAAAACAAAGGCGCGGCACAGCAGCTCACGGCCAAATTACCATCGGCATAAAATTCCACATTTTTGAAGTTCATTCTCTTTTGATGCCTGGGTGCGCGTTGCGTTGCCTTCCTCTGCACATCAGTGGTATATACACGCCAGGGTTGCCTTGCAGTCACGAGGGAGCTGGTCTTCCTGAGGGAACTGACATGCACCAAACTCATCTTCTAAAAGGTGCATGAGGCGGGCAATACCGATCAGTAAGGACTTTCTAACATGCTGATCTGCTAAAGGTGCAGAAGACGAGTGACTAGTGATCAGTCAGGATTTTCAGTTTGGACGGACACAGCCGCTAGCCGGTTACGGGTCGCGTCCGGGATCTCAGTGGAGGATATGAAATTGATGAGCGAGATGTCATTTTTCGGATTGGTGCCAGTCAAGGGCTTCTTATCCGTACGTAGTGTGTATTCCCCTGTAGAGTGGCAGCAATCCGAATAATCACCATAGCGAAGACCATGGCGTGGTAGTAGGGACGAATGCTCTCTCCATATGACGACGGAGGTGCAAGGTTGGTGTAGCAGGAATCATACTCAGGCAATGTATTCCGCAAACGTTCAGAACGTGGGAAATTCCGCTAGCAACGATGCCATCAGTAAGCGGAGAGAGAACATTACGCCTCAATTCCCACGTCTTTATTTCTACCCTCTCAAGTTCAGAGCGGTGAGGAAAATCACCGCGCCGGAATCCTTCATGTACACCTTGTCTGAATGCTATAGAGGTGAGATCACTCTTAGCTTCAATAGATTCTGGCTCTACGACGGTGAAGTAACGGCTCATGAACATCGGAATTAATGAGCTTTGCCTCTGCTAGAGCTCACGTATACGTTACCGCTGATATATGTGTCAAATAAAACAATGCGACAACACTAGCACACACCTCTTCATTCCAGGGTATGTCGCCGATGGTGGCGTGTGGCACGCGACTTCTCGCTGCGGCGTGTGCTACGCGTGACGTCGTTTCCGCTCAAGGCTCGACAGGTTCGCAGCCTTCTCGAGGCCAACGTCGACGCCAACATCGTGGAACTGCGCATAACCCGTTCCATGGACACATCGACCGCCGAGCATGAGGAGAGAGACTTTCCGCGAGGGTTCTTCGCCTACCTGGCCGAGCACTGCCCATCACTCAGGGTGAGCGTTTCATGAAGGCTACGCTTAACGAAGGGTTCCCTCGTCCAAACACGAGTTCAAAGTCTTATACGAGCGCTATGGGACCGGAGTAGTCGATCTGGAAACCACGCGTACATTCTGTAACAAAAATAGCGCTTCTTTAACGCCAGCAATTGTTGTGATCTTCAGTTAACAGGACGTGAAAGTTTTAAATGAAGAAAAACGAATGCTCAGTCATTTTTATCAGGATGCCTTCCCACATCGATAACACCAAATTACAAAACATGGATGAGCTGCTCTAGGATCTGGGCCCACTCTGGACGATGAAGTAGATGAAGTTATATTTTTCGCTTCCGTCGACACACCAAGCATGAAAGCGGCAGTTATCCCTGGGATCCGAAACTCCATTTAAATTCGATTTCAGCTATTTAAGCGCACTTGGTGACTGAACGGGATTTGATTTTTAGAAAATTAAATTCTGCACGTAAACGCAGCGGGAAAGGCCGCGCGGTAGCCGAATCGTTTTAGGCATAGAAAAACGATGCTGCTTTGTTACCGCTGTTAGTGGTTTAACACCTGCTCGGTGACGAAGTTTTTTCATGCTGGAGACCGTTGGCATGGCAACAATATGACGCTCCAGTTGGCTTCCTGCCAGCCAATATGGGAGGAATTGGCGCTGACGTCTGGATGGAATGGATAATGCAATATATGAAAGTTTCCCATCTCTAGCCATCCCATACAGCGCTGTTGTTGTTCCCCAAAACACTGAAACGCCAACTTCTTGATGAACACGCAGCGGATAAATACGGGGAATTCCCACTACAAGTGCTAGCGTACTAAAAGGATCTACAAGTGTCCCCACTTATTGCAGGTCTTGCACATCACTCGCGGCTTCCTCTTCGATCACCTTCGAGAGAACAAGGTCACAGTGTGCGACCTGCCACCGACGCTCACTCATCTCTCACTGCGCGAGTCGTGGTTCAGTGCGGAGCAGTTCTTCACCGCCGAAGCGGGCCGTCCATACCCACGTGATCTCCGGCTGCTGGACCTCGCCGACTGCGTATTCGCGCCTGCCATCGGGCTAGCCAAGCTGGAGCAATTCTCGTCGCTTCGTGCCCTTAGCTTCGAAGGCTGCTACCTGTTCAACGACCGACGCCTGACCGACCTACTGCCCGTGATCGCCAACCTCGTTGTTCTGGATATTGAGCGCACGGACGTGAGGGACACGGGTGCCGAGATGGTGCTCTTGCACGGCCAGAGCCTGCGTGTTTTGTTCTTGGGACACACGGCATTCACCGGCAAAGCATTCAAATCAATCTACATGGGAACAAATGGAAGTCTAAGGCTGGGTCTAACACATCTGTGCCTGAGGAACACGTATCTGGGCAAGAAGCGCCTTTACAAACTTATAAGCATGGCTCCCCGGTTGCAGTGGCTCGCTGTGAGCAGCCCACACATGACGGAGCGCGTCGCGGTGCGCGTGCGTAATGCCTTGCCCAGTTCTTGCCGCTACTTGGAGGTCTTACCAAGCTCCGACCGAACGAGGCCCCTCTGCCAGCACTTCACCTGTGACTTCATTAAGAACTTGAACCTAGGTGCCCCGCCAGGTGAAAACTGCTGAAGCGTCCTTTTTTCTTTTGTGGTTTATATGACCCGATTTTTCACTTTCAAGGGAACTCCGTGTGTTGACTCTTTGCTCACGTCCTTCTGCTATTCGCCAGTTAACATCATTTGCGATACCCATGAAGGTTTAAGCAAACCTTTGCGTTTTACAATTCTTGGGGTAACATCGGTCAAGAGAGAATACCTCTTCGGGTCAAAATATCGGTTAAATGATCAGGAAAAAAAAAAACGGATTTACATCATTTCGGACAATTACACTTCTTATATATGAGCTGGCAGACACCATAATTGCAGTGTTCGATATGTGGCCTTCGTTTTCAAGGCAAACCGACATAAATGGTTTACGCGACGGCATTGTTTCATGTCATTGAGCTTTGCACTGCGCCTCCTTGTCTTCATGAACGCTACCTCCGGACCAACCTCTTGTCGCAACGCTGGTGAAGCTCCCTGAGGCACCTCTTCTCTTGTTCACTTTTATGAAAGAAGACAATGAAGTTATGCTGCGCCGTTTTTCTCCCCTGCGTGCACTAGCGGGAAGTATTGTTTGATCTATCAGCAATATTGGAGATACCCGTTTGTCTCCAAGATTGCACTGAAGCCTTGTTATTTATAGATTCTAATCAAGGCTTAAGTTGTTGATCAGCGACAGTTGATGGCTGATTGGGCCTTCTCCTTCCCTGGTAGCCACACGCCGGGTTGTTGCCGTGTTCGCCGTCCTCACGCGGCGCATTGGTCCTGCCGCGTCAGTACTCATCCCTCCACGGCAGCCACCCTCTGAATTCTTCCCGTGGTAGCCATCTTCGGGCCTCACCCTCCTTTTCCCTAAAAGTGGAGAAGGTGAAGTCCCTCTTCACTTTGGCACCTGCCAAGCATGCCAGGTTGCCAGTCATTTTTGCTTCATTTTGTTTTGCGTTTCTTCTTTTGGCAGCCGCCTGCCGGCCTTTCCCTCCTGTTCCCGACAGAAGGAGAGCGGGATTTACCTCTTCCCGCTTTGCCAAGTGCGGCAGGCATTGGACACAAGACTACGATAGTTGTGTTGATATGGGTTAACGTCCGAAAGGGACTCACTGTGTAAAGATCTTCGCAGTGGATAGCTGCGGGTAATTTCGACCACATAGGGTTCTAACGGGCACTGACATCACACAGTACACGGGTTTCCAGTACTTCGCCTGCATCGAAGTGATACCACCGCGGTCGGGATCGAACCCACGTCTTTCTGGACAGAAGTTGAGTGCCACAACCACTGAGCCACTGCAGCGACCTTCTGTTCATGGCAGTACAACGCACAACGACAGATAACAAGAATAAAAACAGAATACAGACAGTAGTGTACATCAACGATCATAATAAAAGGCCCAAAGCACACCCCGAGAATGAAAATAGTTTTCATTATGCCCGTATCGGGTTTCAAATGCACCACATGCGCCATTTCTGGCCGTGCTCAGCGCCGCTGAAACGCTTTCGCTGTCTAGAGAACATGTTCGTAATCTGATACGCCTATTCTTCGAAGGTGCGAAAAATAACGCGTTGACAGTTTTTCACTAAGTTCTTAACGGCGCATTGGTGTCCACACCAGGTCTCTCTCATATGGCTTGTGCTTTGAGTATCATCGTTGTTGGTTTTAGCATAGGATGCTGGTACGCTGCTCGTCTTGAACCCGGAGCCTGGTAAGCTCTCAGACTTTCTTCTGTGATGCTGAAGGTAGGCGTTGGCGTCAAACTTCTCTTATCCCGTGACCTTTGGGTGCATGGCATCGAGCGTAGTGGCTGCCTCCGCGCCGTGGACGTGCCGAAAAGGCGTTATCCGAGTGACCTTTCCTATAGCAGCTTTGCAGCGGAATCGTCTTTTCTTGGGCTAGTTGGTTTTTCATGCTGTAGGTGTTTGCAGCGCACACGAAACAAGGAGGGACAGAAAAGGGAACGAAACAGAGCGCTGTTTCGTTCCCTTTTCTGTCCGTCCTTGTTTCGTGTGCGCTGCAAACACCTACAGCATTTGTAGCGGAGTGGAGCGTAAAAGAGGATGACCTCCCAGGCTGTGTACTCTCAGTCGGCATGTCATATATGTCGGAGATGTCCGCTCAAGAGCTCAGTGGAGCATGTGTGTGTGGAGGACTGTCCGTTCATTTCGTTTTGTTTTGTCACCTTAAGGACTCCTTTCGGGGTGTTATATAAGGGGCTGGTTATATATCATGGGGGAGATCACAGTTTTTTTGTGTGTGTGAGTAGGAATAGTCGTTGCTAACGTCGATGGGCCGGAGGTGGCAGCAGTGACTGTCCTCCACAGGTTGTCAGGTTGTAGCGCTGGATGGTCTGCGTCGTCTCTACCGTAAATGCGGTTCCGCTTCTCGCAATTGTTATTTCAGGAGGAGAGAGGTTATGTCGCGGCGGGTTGCGTTTGAGGAAGAGTTTCGACATTTCTTCTGCTGTGCAGGTCGTTCGCGCTTTGGTTGGCGCCCCAGGTGAGGGCAGAGAGAGAAAAACATTATTGTGCACAGGAATTCGGGCCTCCCAGGCCCATGGTTCTCCGCATGGCCCCACCCCACTCAACTGTTCATGCTTAAAATGTCCATGACGTTGGCAGCGCGGGCGGCGACGATCTTTTGTCTTGCTGAGTCCGTGGAGCGTAGCTATGTCTCCCAGTCCTCCCATGTTTGGAGTGGTCCCTGCCCGCCGGGCGGAGGTGAAGCCAGACAGGCCAGGAGGGTATGGGTCAGGTTTTGCTTCTGTGCATTGCACAGAGGGTAGGCACGTGGGATGGTTCGGTAGTGGGAGAGGAGAGAGGGGGTTGGTATGGTCCGCATTTGCAGACGGCGCCTTAGGTGTTGCTCCCTGGTAGTGAGGGAGGACTCGGGGGGAGGGGGGGTATAATTGCCTTTCGGCATGAGCATTCGCAAGGAGTTCAGCGAAGGTGCACGCGCGCTCCGTTGAGAAACCCCCCATGCGGTCCGCCTGTGCCCAGTTTCTAGACCCTCGGGCTAAAGAATCGGCGGCCTCATTGCCAGCGTTTCCAGAGTGCGCGGGCGCCCAGATGAGCTCAGTGCTGCAGGAAGAGGGGAGGTTTTGGGTCAGTATTTGGTAACTCCCAGGGCAGACTCTGCCCGTAGCATAACTTAGCATTGCAGTTTATCAATCACTGAATGTATAGGTAGCACTGGAGCTGCTTTTTGAGCTTTTTGAGCTGCTTTTGGAGCTGCTTTTTGGAGCTGCTTTTGACAAATGTAGACATTGCAATAGACCTTGTGAGAGTCTGCGGCCCCTTTTTAGCCCTTTAAACAGCGTGCGCTGTCTCCCAGTAATCTAGGTGCATACGGTTGCAGCACAACTGCGCATGGCCGAACTTTTTCTCGCGAGATGGCAAGTGATCGCTGCGGCGATCACTCGATAAGGGTCGCGAAAGTGGCGCGCCAGTTGATTCTGAGGGCGGCGCTGCTGGGGCGCTGTCAGGCTTTCGGCGGCCAGCACGAGCCGTGGCGACGTGCACGAACGACGGGGCTGCACCTTACCAGGATGAAGACCGAAGATGGAATAGCTGCTTGGCGTGAGTGGCTGCTACGCTTCGCCCCACTCGCGCCTTAGTGTGTTTTTGTTCTGCTGCGTTCAGGTGTTGGCGCCCGTTTTCTTGTAGCCTTAGCATTGCGCTCTCGAGAGACTTGACCACATGTTCTGCTCTGCCGCTACATTCCATGTTGTGCCCCTTCGAAAGAGTTGCTGTGGTCCAGAACAAACCAGTTCTTTTATGCTCACTGTGCCTGTGCCACTCGTTTGTCGAGACTATGGACGGCAGACTGTTCACTGGAAGGCGAGACCTTCTGCCTAGAAGTTTCTATTCAAGAGTGGACGCTGGAACAAGGAAATCATGATTCCTCTATGTTTTCCGTTGTTTCAGAGACGGTTGGCTTGGTTCGTGCAGAGGAAGCTTGTAGCACCAGAGTGGACGCCATATTTGTGGCTCGTCTTAGTGTTCTTGAATTATTATCTTCACTTATTCCGTCCGGAAGGCGTTCCTTTTGTGAGGTTAATGGCAGGAAAGAAGCATGGAAAGCAGTGACTTGAAAATGAAACCACACAACTGTTTTGACAGCATTTAAACAGCTTGACGTTGAAAGGAGTTGAACAGATTATACCTTTAACTATTCAGTAGAGTTAAGAAAAAAAAGAAAGTCAAAAACCTGAACGCATCAAGTCGTTATTGATAGTCCTTTATTTTTCTGACGTGATTTTGTCGGGTTGACGCATAATGAGGCATTAAACTCTGGCTGTAATCATTTATTAACGCGGAAGCAGCAAATGGCTCACGACACAAAAAAGCCGGCGTAGCCCAAAAAGTGGCGATCGCGAAACTCGCAGTCGGTCGAATTGGTGTAACGCCACGAAAGGTGGGAAGTAAGAAAAATTAACCGCTTTCAGTCAACACCAGTGCCTAAAACCGCACCAACTACAGAGGAACAGAATAGAATTAGAATAGAATTGGAATAGAATTGAAATTGAATTAAAACAGAGTTTGCCCAGAATTACAATCCTGTCGCATTATCCGCACGTAAGTTCCTTAGGTGCCCGCCGTAACTTTTTTTTTTGTTTACCATGAAAGATAAACTAAAATGTCTCCGACCCATCCCTTAGGAACAAAGTACGTTCCAGCCGAATTATTTCAATTGCGAGTTTACTATAATGAGTGGTGTAATTTTGTTAATGTTGTTGGCAATTTTGCACCGTTTCTAAATAATTTTACGATACCGCTGCCATTTCAATAATTTTGCATTGTTGCCTTTCATTTACTTTTGTTTTCTGTTTACAGAAACTGTGGGAGATTCGTGTGCAGGAATGACAAGAATTATAGTGGCATTTGTCGACCAACGAAAGCGGTATTCAGCCATCTAAACCTTGCATTGTCTTTGGCGCTCATGTTTGTTCACCACATTGCTCTGGAATTAATTATATAGGCTCACCTGTGCTCCGCATAGAGAGTTGACCCTTTTTGTCAATGTGTGGCCAAAATATGACACGCCTCCCGAAGCGTCTCTCCTTCCACAGCACACCTCCCTGTCAGAGCACCTTACATACTGCAGAGTGCAATAAAAACCACAGTTAACTGTGATAACTCGGATGGTGACTAAGACAGTGCAGGTGTGAATAAACAAAATTTTCACTGTCAAGTTTTAGTGTAAAAGTAAACATTAACATCAGGCCGACCCGGATGGCCGCAGCTTTAATGTTTTATGGGGGAGAAGGGCTCTTTGCAGTAGAAATAAACATTGTATACTCGTGGAGCCAGAGTTCAGTTGATTACTTTATTATTCCAGGTCTCACAAAGTGGAAGTTATGTCGCAGAAATTCAATTACTGAAAATAAATATTCACGTGGGCTAGTCAATTTTCGGCGTGTCTGCCACAACGTTGTCAGCGCTAACGCTAACTCTCCTCTATCTGCATGCGACAGTGGTTGTGGCTCAGCTGGAGCCAGTAGGCAGACCCATGCAATTTCCTTTTCATCTTTCTTTCAGTCGCAACAACCTCTGCTTTCAAACCGGTTCGCAGCTTAAAGCGCGACTGAGGTGTCCACTGTTCCAGGGGGCTAGTTATGCGCCTTTCCATTGCTTTCGAAGCGAGGCAGTTGTTCGCTGCATCTCTTGTACTGCATGCTGGTAAGCTTAATGGCAGAGGGTCATCATTTACTTTTAATCTATGTACAATGTCAGCAACACTTAATACGTGACCAGAGTACAGCGGAAGTTCGCAAATCAGGTGAAACAGTGGTTTTGCAGTGTCCGGTTTGTTGGACAAGCTATTGATTTGAATTGCCCTCTTCTGCAAGCGGCTAATAGATTTCAAGTATGGCCGCCGCGGTGGCTCAGTGGTTATGGTGCTCGGCTGCTGACCCGAAAGACGCGGGTGCGATCCCGGCCGCGGCGGCGGTTGAATTTCTTTGGAGGAGAAATTCTAGAGGCCCGTGTACTGTGCGATGCCAGTGCACGTTAAAGAACCCCAGGTGGCCGAAATTTCCGGAGCCCTCCACTACGGCGTCTCTCGTAGCCTTAGTCGCTTTGGGACGTTAAACACCTTAAACCAAACCAAACCAGATTTCAAGTTTGTTTTATATGTACAGCCATATGGTACTATCCATTTAGTAGAACGTTAAGTTGGGCGAGTTGGTATAGGTTCATGGTTGAAAAACAGCGCACAAAAGACTAGACACAAGAGTAAAGGCGACGACAGGACAAGCGCTGATCTCACAACTAAGGCTTTATTTCGAAAACCTGGGTATATAAGGAAGGCATAATCATGACAACAAAATTGAACAAACAAAACTATGACAAAGATAAAACTATCGTGCGCCCGAAGCCCAGAAACCGCCAAGAAACGTGATCTCATTATCACTTAAAGCAACCGAAGGTTTGCTAACGCAGCCCCGTTGCTCCGTTGCGATGAAGTATGCTTCTGCTACTTCCCGCGTGGTTTGATCTCTGTGAGAATACAACACCATTGCTTGACTTAACAAAGCAGTGCACTTTTTCTTCTTCTTTTTCATCACTGCGCACCCCTTACAATGGGTAACAAGGTAAGATTGGTCATTGCCTTTTTCTAAATTGTTGTTGTGTTCTTCCAGACGCTTGTTCAAGCAACCGTGGCCTCGTGGCCACGGTTGCTTGAACAAGCGTTGCCTAGTCGAACAAGTCGTGCCCTAGTGGTTTGAGCGCCCGTCTCGGCTGCGGGAGGTGGGTGGTTCGAAACCAACCCACCGCCGGGCACCCACCGGTCAAAAGGGTACAAGCGTCCCCCGGCCTGGCGCTCGGCTTCCTTTAGGGGTGTACGTTTGGGAGAAGTGAAAAAGGGCCACAAATTGGGCTTATGCCGCACGAGGCGGACTTATGGTTGCTTGGCAGGGGAACTTATCACTCATCCGCCAAGGCAACTGTTTGGTCTAAGACCCTTTTCCCAAGCATTTCACCCTAGAAGAGCCGAGCACCAGGCCAGCGGAAATCTTGTACCCATTAAAGAAACCGGTGGGTACCCGGCGGCACTGGGGATCGAACCCAGCACCTCCCGAATGCGAGGCGGATGCTCTACCACAAGGCCACGCTTCGGTTTGTCTACACGACATCTCTGCCCACAGTGACGGGATTTGAAGGCGCAGGCTACTTTCCCAAGCAATGTAGCCCTATAGTAAGCCGAGCACCAGGCCGGGTCATAGCTTGTACCCATTTTGAGAAAACCGGTGGGTACCCGGCCGGCGGCGGGAGTCGAACCCACCACCTCCCGAAGCCGAGGCGGGCGCTCTGCCACGAGGCCACGAAACAGTTGCCTTGGCGGATGAGTGATAAGTTCCCCCGCCAAGCAACCATAAGTCCGCCTCGTGCGGCATAAGCCCAATTTGTGGCCCTTTTTTTTTCAAGGCAACTGTTTGGTCTAAGACCCTTTTCCCAAGCATTTCACCCTAGAAGAGCCGAGCACCAGGCCAGGGGAAATCTTGTACCCATTAAAGAAACCGGTGGGTACCCGGCAGCACTGGGTATCGAACCCAGCACCTCCCGAATGCGAGGCGGATGCTCTACCACAAGGCCACGCTTCGGTTTGTCTACACGACATCTCTGCCCACAGTGACGGGATTTGAAGGCGCAGGCTCCTTTCCCAAGCAATGTAGCCCTATAGTAAGCCGAGCACCAGGCCGGGTCATAGCTTGTACCCATTTTGAGAAAACCGGTGGGTACCCGGCCGGCGGCGGGAGTCGAACCCACCACCTCCCGAAGCCGAGGCGGGCGCTCTGCCACGAGGCCACGAAACAGTTGCCTTGGCGGATGAGTGATAAGTTCCCCCGCCAAGCAACCATAAGTCCGCCTCGTGCGGCATAAGCCCAATTTGTGGCCCTTTTTTTTTCAAGGCAACTGTTTGGTCTAAGACCCTTTTCCCAAGCATTTCACCCTAGAAGAGCCGAGCACCAGGCCAGGGGAAATCTTGTACCCATTAAAGAAACCGGTGGGTACCCGGCAGCACTGGGGATCGAACCCAGCACCTCCCGAATGCGAGGCGGATGCTCTACCACAAGGCCACGCTTACTACCGAAGCGTGGCCTTGTGGTAGAGCATCCGCCTCGCATTCGAAAGGTGCTGGGTTCGATCTCCAGTGCCGCCGGGTACCCACCGGTTTCTTTAATGGGTACAGGATTTCCCCTGGCCTGGTGCTCGGCTCTTCTAGGGTGAAATGCTTGGGAAAAGGGTCTTAGACCAAACAGTTGCCTTGGCGGATGAGTGATAAGTTCCCCTGCCAAGCAACCATAAGTCCGCCTCGTGCGGCATAAGCCCAATTTGTGGCCCTTTTTTTTTCAAGGCAACTGTTTGGTCTAAGACCCTTTTCCCAAGCATTTCACCCTAGAAGAGCCGAGCACCAGGCCAGGGGAAATCCTGTACCCATTAAAGAAACCGGTGGGTACCCGGCGGCACTGGAGATCGAACCCAGCACCTTTCGAATGCGAGGCGGATGCTCTACCACAAGGCCACGCTTCGGTAGTAAGCGTGGCCTTGTGGTAGAGCATCCGCCTCGCATTCGGGAGGTGCTGGGTTCGATCCCCAGTGCCGCCGGGTACCCACCGGTTTCTTTAATGGGTACAAGATTTCCCCTGGCCTGGTGCTCGGCTCTTCTAGGGTGAAATGCTTGGGAAAAGAGTCTTAGACCAAACAGTTGCCTTGACGGATGAGTGATAAGTTCCCCTGCCAAGCAACCATAAGTCCGCCTCGTGCGGCATAAGCCCAATTTGTGGCCTTTTTTTTTCTGTAAGGCGCAGCTTTTTTCAATTTCTCAAGTTGGCGCAGTGCCACTGAGCTCACGTTAGAGCGAACTCGTTTAAACTTCATCGAACTCTCCAAACTCCGTTGAACCTGTAAAGTCTGAACTGAATCACGAACCACCTTTGCAGGCTGATGGTGTTCGAAACTGGTTTTGCCCCCGAAAGGACACAGCGGGGTTTGCGGAGCCTCTTCCAAGCGCACACCCCTGAAGAAGCCGGGCGCCGGGCCGGGGGTGGCTTGTACCCATTTTTACCGGTGGGTGTCCGGCGGTGGGTTTCGAACCAACCACCTCCCGCAGCCGAGGCGGACGACCAAGCCTCTAGGCCACGACTGCTTTGTCCACACGACTCTCTGCCCACAGTGACGGGATTTGAAGGCGCAGGCTGCTTTCCCAAGCAATGCAGCCCTAAGAAGCCGAGCACCAGGCCGGGCCATAGCTTGTACCCATTTTGAGAAAACCGGTGGGTACCCGGCCGGTGGCGGGAGTCGAACCCATCACCTCCCGAAGCCGAGGCGGGCGCTCTACCACGAGGCCACGGCTAGTCTAGTCTTTTGTGCGCTGTTTTTCAACCATGGTACTATCCAGTAGCTTAGATAACTATGCACAAATAAGGAATAGAAAATACGCAGAACCTTTACGTTAAAACATTCACGGGCTTTTATTAACATGTGGCAACCGTAAGCGAGCTTCGAACATGCCTTACTAATACGTGATTGACAGTTCTTATCACAATCAAACATGACCACTAAGTATTTAACGACGCTACTAGCTGTAAATGTGCAGTCTTGGGAGGCTACTCGCTGCAAAAGTACAGATGATTGTACGCTCTTGCAAGACACTTGATTTCGTCTGGACGTGTCTTATGCAATAACATTAAGAAAACAAGGACATTAACAATAGCTCCGCCCAACAAGCACACACACATAGGAACCTAAAGGTTTTGGTAACTTTGGCAGAAAGCTGTGATGCAGGGCTAAAATACTTGCAATAGTACAAATATAGTGAAGAAATCATGATTGCTTACCCTTATTGATGGTGATTATAGTTCGTGACGAAAGATCGCGCTCAGCATTCTAAAACGAAAATATTTAAAGTGCACGTAAAATTCAGCGCATCGGTCACTCTTCGTTAGGAAACTACATAAGTCATGCGAAGGATGCTCTGCTATGCATCGTTTCGCGCCATGATGCTACACTTGACAGACGGGTTCATTGGGCTGCCGGGCGCGCAGCCGAAGGCGGCAGAGAACTCTTCCACGTGTCGGAAGGTGACGTCGCACTCGTCGTCGTCGGCCGCAGGGAACACGCTCTCGCTGCCCAGGCAGGTCGAGTAGCACGCCGCGATGAAGAACAGTGCGGCGCTGCTGTAGCCCTCGAACCCTTCGAGAATTTCGTCGTAGCTCTCCGAGGCGGCGCTGCGTTGTCTGTACGCTTGCAGCGACACCTCGAGGGCGAGCGTGTGCTCGAGCTGACGGAGAATGTCGAAGAGACTGCCGTATCCACTGCTCACGTTCGCGCCGCACTCCAGCGCCCTCCTGAAGGAGCCCATGGCTCCTGGCGAAATGATGTAGCTGCGATTTAAGCGGAGTACACTATCAGGTAGATTTTTTTCTTGCGTGTGTGCGAGCGCACTACACACGTTCGCACATCTTATGGAATGTGTGCTTGACTCGCCGGCCTTGATCTGTCTTACTGGCTGTCGAACAATTCGCAAAGGTTGGCGCTGAGGAAAAAAAAAAGGAACAATTGGCGTTCTTGCACCTTTTGTTCATGGAAGAATTAAAATCTTTCTTTGTGGATCTCTTATATAATTATTTGCCGTTACTCCAACAGCTACGCAGCAATCGAACACATGAAAATAAGCATATTATTGTTCCCTTCAAATACTTTTTAAGGATCAAATAGAATCCTTCGCAGTCGCATTACTAGACTTTTTATTTTCTCAGGCCCATACGGTAACAAGCACCACTCAGTGAAAGAGAATGAATTCCAGCCGATTCCTTACTCACTCCCGGTGCAAATTATTTGATGATGATGATTAAGCCTGAGGATATCATCTTCATTGTCATCATAAAGTAATGGTGAGCAGAAATTATCGGGAGCCATCAGGCCTCAAACTTAAGAGGCCTGTCTTCGCGGGACAGCAAATCTGGGTCCTTGGGGTCATCAAACTATTTCCATGGAGAGAAGGAACGGATGGAAGAGGGGGAGAAAGTGGGCTGAGAGACATCCATCGGAAAAGAGAACCTGCTTTCCACGCGTGACATTTCTAAACAAGCCGATTTATATAAGCCTGCATTTCTGAGCTAACAGGGTATGCTTCGGAAGGAACAGGGAGCGTCTTTTATACTATTCTTATCGTAGGAAGGAGGTGTGAAGCGTTACAACCATACGTGGTTCTTGCGCTGCGACACAAGCCAGGGGGTCGACAAAGCGAAATGTTACGCAGCTGTTCTGCGTCAAAAGCCAAACGAACATTCACAGAAGTGGTCAATTTTGGTAGAAAGGAATATAAGCTTTGACTTCTCGATTCCTGTTGATCACTTATTTCAGCAGAGTTGCTTCACAGTAGCCTACCTGTCGCTGAACAGTCGGCTGAGTGCCAGGGCGACGCTGTATCCGAGGCCTCCGTGGTTCATGGCCGGCGCGGCGCTCTCGTCCAGCCAGGGAAAGGAGAATGCATACGGGAGCAGCGCCATGTCACGGCCGGGAACAAGTGTGAACCACTCGGCGAACTCGATTCGCGCCGAGGCCGTGCGGTCGTTGGCGTCCACATGGTCCAGGTTGACCGCCTGCCAGTTGTCCACCAGCGAAGCGTTCATGTCAGGGAAGGTCGGCTCGTCCTGCTCGGGCTGCATAACGACAAAGGAAAGGTCGCAAAGTTGGAATTAGTAGCACTGGGAGGAGAGGAAAATATTTTCGCCAGTGTCTGTTCGAGCTATAAAGGGGAATATCAAAGCAATCATAATCATCACAAAACAAATCCACTGCTGGGCAAAACCCTTTGTCATCGGCCTACAATTCACGTTTAACTGCACTAGATGGACGCAATTTATACCCGGAAGCTTACTTGCTTCTGCTGGCTAAATGTGCCTTGTCTTGAAGTACACTTTGTTACCTCATGGGGCCGTCCGCTGTCGTCCCTTTTCATTGCAAGCCCTCTGTTTTCTCCCGTTAGTGCAGAGGGATGTGAAATGGAATAATATATCATTAATGGAAAGCATCGCGACAGTCAGTGCTCTGTGTTAAAAGAGCTTGGCCTCGTCGTGGACGTTGGCAGCATATCTGACACCCTAACATCAGTTGCAGCGTCGCCACTATTCGAAAGAAGACTTTTGAACCTTCGCGTTACGGCGGAATCGTTAGAGGTGTCAACGCAGCTCTGCTTTCCCAAGGCGCCGCCGCAGTGGCCCAATGGTAATGGTGCTCGGGTGCTGAACCGGAAGACGCGTGTTCGATCTCGGCCTCCGCGGTTTAGAGGCCCTCGTGTGTGATGTTAGGACACGTTAAAAAAACTCAGGCAGTCGAAGTTATCCGGAGCCCTCCACTACGGCGTATCTCAGAGCCTGAGTTGCATTAGAACGTTAAGCACCGTGTAACCATAATACCAAAAAAATAAAGCCGCTAAAACAACACCACTCTGCTCCCATCCCTGGCTCCCCATGGGCTCAGCGCTTTTTGGTTCTTCAGCCATCGGTCTCATATATTGCACCGAAGCCCTAATGCGGTAGCTCAGCTTATTCCTTGGCTGTGCAATATGTTGGCGATTTTTGCTGTCCAAGTTGTTCGCACCGAAGCGGAAGCAGCGAGAGCTCAAGATTTCTAGGCACTACCGAGCGCCTTGCAACCACGTAAGAATACGTCACGTAAGGTGGATCATCGCGCTCGTAGTGAAGCCTCGAATGCACAGTAAAGCGCTATTTTCATTGAATGAGGAAGTACTTGGGACGCCTCAGAGGCCTGGAGTCCTAACAGATCGTTCCTGGAGGCTGGCAAGGGTGAATGCACCCATATCCGCTATGTTGGATTGCACGCTGGCGTCAATGATTTCGCCCTGCAAACGCCTTTTAAAAAAGGTATCCGTCAACAACAGCGAACATAGAAGGTATTACAAAGAACTGAAATTAATGACAGCCAGGTGCAAAAAAAAATGGCCGTGCTAATTTCAGGCCCTTCTGCATAAGCATTCTCTTCCGCTGCGTAGATTCTAATGTAGATCTTTACAACGCGCTAACGAATACACCTTCAATCTATCCAACATTTGCAGCGAATACGCTGGAAGGTGAGGAATGATTCTGTACATTTTCTCCTCCCCGTCGAACCTTGAGCGACCGCTGGTCGAAGCGCGGGTCGAAGTACCCAAGGACGACGTCAGAGCTGTTCCAGTCCTGGACGACTGTGCGGTGAGGGTCCCAATGTATCCACTTCTCGAGGCGGGCAGCGAAGGTCCTGCGGGTGTCCACGACCAGAAGCTGCGCGGTGTGCTTGGCCCTGCCGGAGATGACTTCGTCGTAGTATGCGCCGAAGACCTCGGCGCCGCTCAGCATGTAAACCTTGCTAAGGCAGAGGGCGCCGTGGTACAGTTCAGCTCTCATTTCGCTGCGTGAAAACCATGAGCACGTCGAAATTGTATGGTAGTATACGAATCTGAAAAATGAGAAAGGAACGGGCGGGAAACGGCATGCCGCTGACCCTGAGGCTTCCGTTCTGCTCCTTGCCTGTGCTAGGAATGCATTGAAGTTCGGCTCTAGGTTCGGCTTGGACGATTATCAGCTGGACGCCCCATCACAGTTGTAGCATAAATTGTGTCGTGCGCGCGTGCTCTCATTCCGCTTAGAATATGGACATCGCGCACACCAGGTTTGTATAATCTTACAGTGTAAATCGATTTCTTATACATTGTACTTTTCTCCCCTTATCTTTCTTACTGTCCCCTCAGCTATTTCAGTTCATTTCTGCAGTCTGCGTGCTATCTCTTTATTTCCGCTGCCCCAGATTAGGTGCTTCTGGCAGAGATTGCAGATGCTGCGGCACGAAAAAAATCTCTCCTTCCTTTCATTATTATTTTATTTTAAAATAAACAACAACGACTACTACAACGTTCGGTGCGTCAAGATCAAGCGCAGGCACTTATTTACCTAGTATACGACGCCAATAAAAAATGAAAAAGCAGGTGAAAAAAAGCCTTAAACAGACTGGCCCTCAGGCCTCCGTTCAGCTTTCTGACAGGGAACATTGCTATGTGGTACAATGGGCTCTTAGTTCGCTGCGTCAAGGTCACATGCACGCGGAAATGTTGGAGTAGTGTACGACATTGAACAGGAGATGAGAAAGACGCGGCAGGGGAGCTTCAACCCGCTGGCCAGTAGGCTTCTGTTCCGCTCCTTGCTAGGGATAGAGAGCCGTGGTACATTTCGGCTCTTAGTTCGCTGCGCCAAGATCACGCCCATGTTGAAATTTAGCGATAGTGTACAAAGTTGAACTGAAAATAAGAAATATGCGGGAGGTGAGCCACAGCCCGTTGGCCCGTGGGCTTCTGTTCCTCTCCGTGCTAGGGATAGAGAGTACTGATGCAAAACTATCCATAGTACTACCGATATTATCGATAGTTGAGTCAGTATCGAACTATCGATGGTAAAAAAGACTGTCGATAGTACTATCCATAGTAGTATCGAGAGTACTATCGATAGTACTTTCGATAGCTGTATCGATACCACTTATTATGTGTAGTACAACCGATTCTATAAAATCAACCACGCGTACCCACTGCATCCTAAACATGGTTTCCCGAGTGCGTGGTAAGCAGGTGATGGTATGAGTAATTGACAGGACTCGCCCGTTTTCGCGACCTACGCATCACCGAACCGTGCAGACGTTCCCTACGTAATGTTGCTGGATAAAACGTTAGCGTGCGAATGTCCTAGTTGCGGAGCTCGTGCGCGAAAAGCATTTCTGCAGCGGTTACGTCAGCAAGACGATGTCTGCGGTGCACGATAGTATCGTGTAAGCAAGCACAACTTGTGCTGTTTGTTCTTTCATCGGATGCAGTTCAAGGTATTTTTCCGAACAGCTACAGTGCATGTTAAATAACCACAGCTGGTCGAAATTACCCGGAGACCTCCACTACGGTATCCCTCATTTCTTGAGTATATTTGAGACGTTCAGCCTCATGAGACCGTAACACCAATCAGGTATAGCAAGTGTTTTGGTTATATCGTTGGCCAACAAATGCGTAATACCAATATTGTTACTATCAATATTCTTATCATCGACGGTTTCACTGCCGATAGTTTTGCTACCGATAGCGCTACTATCGCTAGTAAAACTTTCGATAGCAACACTATCGATAGTAATACTATCGAATCTACTATCGATAATGACACTATCGATTGTAAAATCGATAGCATTACTGTCGATAGTAATACTATCGAATCTACTATCGATAATGACACTATCGATTGTAAAATCGATAACATTACTATCGATAGTAGACTATCAATAATACTATCGATAGTCTATCGATAGTAGCACTATCAATAGTTTTTTACACTATCAATAGTTTCGAAAAAACTATCGACACTATCGACAGCCAATTTTCCGATAGTTTCGCATCACTAATAGAGAGCCGTGGTAGATTTCGGCTCTTAGTTCGCTGCGTGAAGATCACGCGCATGCCAAAATTTATCGATTGTGTACGAAGTTGAACGGAAAATGACAAAGATGTGGGAGGGCAGCCTCAGTGCACTGGCAGTGAGGCCTACGTTCCGCTTCTTGCTATAGGGACAGAGAGCTAGTGTAAGAAGTTGAACACAAAATGAAAAGGATGCGAGTGGTGAGCCTCAACCCGATGGCCGTTAGGCTTCTGTTCCGCTGCGTGTCAAGGCTGAGGGCGTCGTATTACAGTTAGGCTCTTAGGTCGCAGGGTGAAGATCACGCGCACGTCAAAATTCAGCGGTCTGCGAAGTTGAACGCCAAATGAAGACGGATGGAGGGGAAGCCTGAGGCCCTGCCCCCGGAGGCTTTCTTTAGGGTAAAGTGCTACAGTTCGGGTTTTAGTTCCCTGCGTTGAGGTCACACGCACGACAAAATTTAGCGCTAGTGTGAGAAGCTGAACGTACTTTCTTCCCGCGAATAAGCATGCCACGAACTTTTGTGCATGACTGTACACATATGTGGGGGCGCGAGGAGAGAGAGCCGAGCCGGCTCCGCAGGTGCCGCGGAGAGGGGTCGCTGACTCGCCAGATATGCGCCTCGCACGTGGCTCGTCGGCGTCGTCAGCTGCCCGCTCCTTTTCTCCCCACGGCAGGAACAAATGGCTCGCCGCTCTGCGCTATCGCCGCTTTCTCTCCCTCTCTTTCCCTCTCTCCGTTGCCCCTTTCTTCCCGCGGGCGCTTGTTGGAAGAAGAACCAGTCTGCACGGAATCTCTACGTTGTCGAGATGTCTCTGCGTTTTCCTCTCGGACGAGCATGGCGCGCACTACACATACATTCCCTTATTGCAACTCAAAGGTGATTACAAATTTTGGTTGCTCTCATTGTAAATCATTTGCAGGTATGTTTATGCGGTGTGTATGCAAGGGGCGCAATCCCCCGTCAAGCTGAACTACTTTCGACTTCCTGTCTCTTGAGTACTTTTATGTGTGAATGTGAAAACCATTCGATTTAATTTGACAACTCTGTCAGTTTCATTGATTCAATCACTCCGACTTATACAGTGTGTTTTCTTTCAATCGCGGCTAAATTAAGGTTCAAGTTTGTAAGCATCGTCCCTCGAAACGGATGCCGATACAGTACAGTAGGGTCTAACGCGATTAGAAGGTGATCTTTCTGGCTAACCTACAACGATTAAGCTGCTGACCTAACACTGTACTTCTGGCAAGGACGCTGAAAGGATTACTTGAAATTAGATAGACGAGGAACTGCTGTATTCAGCAGCGTCGTGTCTGTAGAGCAATAAATGAACGTCATGCGTCAGTTTTAGCTGGAATGAACATTAATCTCCAGTTTACGCTAGGCTGGATAGCGCACCCCTCACCGGGTGTAGAAGTTGAGCAGTAGCTACTGGTTGGCGAAGAGTGCCGCCGTCTGCACGACACACCAGGAGAAGAAGAGGTGCATCAGGTCCTCTCCGTATGAACTCCACAGGAATAGGAACGTGCGCACGAAACCTGGCTTCTCCGACAAGAAGACGACGTCTCTCTCCGAGTTCCCCACATAGTAGTCCAGCTCCTGAAGCCAACGTTGCTTTGTGAGTCCCGGCACCTTTCGGAACATGGAGGCAGTGTCCAGGCCACTGTCAAAATGATGTGTGCTCTCGAAGGCATATCGCAGCTCAGTCAGGTGGGTTTGGCTGAGCCTTTTCGTGATTGCGAAGGTCACGGTGGTGTTGTCCTCGTCGTGCCCGTATTCACGGTGAGCTAGAAACTCCCGCCTGCGGAGAATATGCTGCCGTCAGACGCACCAAAATGCTTTCTTCTGCTACAGTTTCTCCAAACAATCACTCACCTGAGCTCCTCAAAGTAGATCTTCGCTTCGTGGTCACTGCCCTCCAAGCCCTTGTGCTTTCGGAGGATGCGCTTAAAATCACTCAGCGGCTCCAGTACGACCGTGGTGACGTTCGGGTCCTGTTGCAGTACAACATGGAGCAGGGGGCTCCAGTGCAGCCTGATGGACACGTGAAACCAGGTGCGAAGCAGGTCCGGCCTGTTGGAGTCCTTGGGTAGGCGGGGCCACACAATGCCCGCGTCCAACAGCGCTCTTTTGACCTGTGACCACCGTTAGAACCGGAAGGATCTCTCTCAAAAGTGTGTTTTGGACAGCTCGAATTACGTTTGACTTGTGAGTCATCTCACTCGCAAGCTAGAACCAATCTCAACGGGTTGTAGGAAGTGCGACATATCCAAAGATTTGCGGCGGCTAAACCTTGACATAGAAATATCAGTGCCCCCCGGAGAAAGGTAAAATATAGCCATCAGCAGACTTCAGCAAGTTATAGCAATGAGATTTTTTGTCTAATGAAGGAGCAATGGACAAGGAAAGCTACTATCTACGCTAAACTATTCGGCACCTCAAGATTTTTGCATGAAAATGCTAATGGCCAAATAGAAGGGAAAGAAACATATTGTATCTCCACTCTGCGCCACTGGGGAAGGGAGCATGCCTCTAATTGTGCATTGGTGTTGTGCATCATCATCAACATCAGCCTCACTATGCGAACTGCAGGGTAAAATGCATCTCTGTTGACCCTCCACTTAACCCTGTCCTTTGCCAGCTGCAGCCATATGACCCTTGGAAGTTTCTTAATCTCATCCGCCCACCTAACTTTCAGCCGCCTCCTGTTACGCCTGCCTTCTCTGGGAATCCACTCCGTTACCCTTAGGCACCAGCGGTTGTCTTTCCTTCGCATTATATGCCCTGCCTAAGCCCTGTTCTTCCTCTTGATTTCGACTTGGATGTCACTAACTCGCATTTGTTCCCTCATCCGCTCTGCCTGGTTCCGGGCAGAGTGGGTGAGTATTTCAGTGAATATTTCAGACCGGCGTTCCTGCGCCCCTCTTGGATCGCTCTACGCCTAGGTTCCACTTGCCATTTCATAGCAGCAAGAAATCTGGGGGCGCTGCCCTCCCCAGAAAGCCTCGTCCATGGACGCAGCTCACCTTCTCCAGCTCGTCAGCCCTTCCCCGAAGCACGTCGTCGCAGCTGCGGTAGAAGGCGGCCGCCCTCTGCAGCGACGTCTGTCCCGTGGTGGGCACGGGCACTAATCGCAGCAGGGACGAGAGCTCTCGCTGAACGTCCAGGAAGGCCACCTCGCGCACGGTGAGCTGGTTGCTCCGCCGCCAGCCATCGCACACGAAACGCGTGAAGCTCTCGCACGGGTTAAGCGAGGTGTTCAGCGTGTACCGAAGACGGCGTGCGTAGTCGAGGCACCGCTCGGTTCGACACACGCGGATGCTGCCGTGCCACTTGGAGACTTTTGGGCGCACGAAGAACAGCAGCAGGAAGAGGGATGCGACGAGCACCCCTACCAGGAGAACCACGCCGAAGATGGGCACCATCGGTGGCTGGCTCTTGAAGAGCGCCTGCGATGACATCGTCGGCGTTGTGGGCGGGTGTTGCGGACAGTTGAGTCGTCCAGATGAGGCGTGATTCGAAACGAGTGTGCGAGTCTAAATGAATTGTGAGTTGAGAGTAAGTGAGCCTAGATGACTTGTGAATCTGCGATACACATGAGTATCTGTGAGTGGTTGACCACAGATGACAGGTGAGTCTGAGTGGATCTAAGTGATTTGCGGGCCTAAACGAGTTTGTATTCATCAGTTAATAGTACGCCCCGGCCTCTGTGAGTGTGAGTTTGAGTCGTCCAAACTTTTGTGAGTGAGGAGACAAAACCATTTAAATTTCTTACTGACCGTCAGGGTGGAAATCAAGCCGTATATATCGTTTAAAGATGGTTCCAGAAAATTTAATCTAGAAGCACCTCTATGTACCTGCCGCCAACACAGTGCGCAAGGTTCCCCCAGTGGCACTGCTCCTAAATGATGGTCATAAATCAAAGTACGGTGTGAAAGTAAATGAGGCACTTTTCCAAAAACGAATATGAAATTTGAATTGTGCTTTGACTGTACATTCTGTGGCCCACGCAACGTAGACAGTGCTATGAACATTGCGCTTCGCTCCCAAGCAGCATAGCTAATCGGCCCAATATTGGAAATGTATTGGCCAATGCCGGTGCTACAAAGGACCAGAGTGAAACCATCCATTTGAGATATTGGACCGATTATTTGTGTTGCTTGGGGCAGCAATCACTAACCCTCCGACAGCGGCTTAGCCTAAGAAGAGGTCACCTTTACGCCTTTGTTGGTGGAGGAGCCCTGCGTTGTGCTGGACACGAACTGCGGTGTTCTCGTCACGCTCCGCGTTGTCTCCACGTACGCCGGCTGGATTATTTGCCCATGGTTAGCTGGATGAAGCGGCGAGTCCAACCTGGTCGACTTTGAGGACGCTTGCGAGTGTGCCGACTGGGCCTCGGTGCTACCGGAGAGGGACCGTGTGTATCTCGGTGGGCTTCTCGTCCGAATGGGCTCGAACTTGTGGGGCTCGGGCTGGCGTCGACCACATCTCCGCTCGGGTGAGTCGCCCGTTAATGTTGTTGACATGCGTCGAGCTGACTGCCTTCCGTAACTCGGCACGGACGTTCCACTGTGTTCGGGAGTCCCGCGGCGACTGAATGAGGAAGAGGACAGCGACCTCCCGGATAGAGATATTTTTTCGTGGGGTTTCTCATCATCCCACACTGCGCGCTTGTCCCGAACATTACCTCGCAGGCAGCTTTTTTGTGACGAATGCTGTGAGCCTGACAGACTGCCGGTAGGCCGAGCAATGATCTTGTTTTCATTGTACTCGCGCGCCGTGTCTTTAGGGTAGCAACGACCAGACGCTGGTGGAGAAAATGAGTTCGGAGTCGTGTGGCAACGTTGTACATCTCTGCTAATGGCGTCTCTTCCAGGGCTTGAGCTCGGACGTTCGGAACGTTCGCGTCGCCGTTGAAATTCTGGCTGTTGCTGGTCGCGCTCTGATACGGATGGCGTCCGACTCCCACTTATCACCATTGACATAAAACTTGAAGACGCTGAGCTAGCCCCGGGTGAAGCTCGACCCTTACAATGGGGTCCCCCTCTGATTCGTTGTTCTGATTCAGCCATAACCTCAACAGCCGTCGCTGGCGGGGTGCCTGACCCTGGGCGGCAGTAGTTTGACATCTGCGTTCCCGTTGACTGGAAGTCTTTCCCTGCAAGATATTTCCCCTCTCCGGCAAAGCGTGGTATCGTTATTCTTAAAACCTGCAAATATGTAAAAAGGAGTAGAAAATCTTTCAGAAAGCGCGCACTGCTTAATGGATTTTGCTACGATTCAGCAATGTAGACATTAAAAATCTGAAATGCTTTTTTAGACAAGGTGAACAATTATAGAGCCGTTTCTTCAGTGCAAATGTAGCAGACACGCCTGCGAGACATAGATGGGCACAAGACACGCACAAAGCACAAATGTTAATTTGATAAAGACAATTAGGAAAACAGAGGGAGGGGCCCGACTGAGAAGGTATGACCCCTGAACTTGCTGTCTAGGAGGTGTTAAGTGACAGCAAAGGAGACATATCAGCTCTGCTTGACATCAAATAACAAGAGAACATCAAATAAAAACACAAAGGTTTCTGTGTAACTTCGAGGTCTATATTTTACACACATGAAACAATTTACCAAGCAGTTAGCTCTGTTAAAATAACTTTCCTTTACAAAGGGCATTTAAGTTCGTGTTCTTAACGCCTCTCCTATAGGGTATCGTGTAGTGCTTTTCTGCCTTTAAATTTTCTGGCTTCCAACCGAGAACTCGTCGAAGAAGATGTGTAAAAACAGCTCCCCAATGGACATTAGAACTAATTGTCATACTGCGAGCTTTAAGGACATCCACTGGACGTCCAAGGGAGTTCCAGTGCTCATTTGAAAAGCGGACAAACCTTCAAATCAGGGGTGCGCTGTCCCGAAGGCGGCGTCACGGTGTGGTATGGTTCGAGTTGCTTGACGGCTTGTTGTGTCCGCGCGCACCGGACTTCATCTTTCTTCACTTCGCGCGCATGAGTTACAGGAGGCAGTGGGGATGGCCCGAAGCGCGGAGTTCCCGGAGTGCCCGGAGTTCCCGGAGGTGTGCGATGAGCATTATTTTTGAGGACGCTGCCGACGCTGCCCTGGTCCTTCGCTGGTCGTTCCGGATCATCGTGCTGAGAATAGTCGGGTTGTTCGGTCGATGAGTTTGGAGGCTTGATCGCTGTCTTCGGGAGGTCGGGATCGGTCCTCGGTTGAGTTGACTTCCGTTCAGCTGCCATGGAGCCTGCGTTTGTATGCATCGTACATTTCTTCACGTCTACCGTAGTGAAAGCTTGACAACTTAATACAAACTGACCAAGATTTGAAGGGAAGTCGCACTATGCCGGCTGTAGCGGACTGAGGCTAAGGAGGCATTCGAATTTCGGATAAATCAGTTTTTGTTCTTATCACTCACGGGTAAGTACACGTCGCAGTGGGGCGCTTGAACATGCTTTATCTTTAATAAATATTAGTTCAAAAAATAGGGATCCAATATCCAAATGCAAGCATGGCGTCTTTGCACAACTGCTACACTTGAGGGGACCCCTGCACTGTGCCCACTTCCAGTGAGCGGCCACCATACGATTTCAACCATACACGACTGACTCATTTCCAGACATGCGTCCTTATCTGCAGTATTTTTTATCTCCGCACATTCTGTAAATGTCCCATTATTTTTTCCGGCACTTTCACAGAACACTATCAATAGGTGTCAGTTACCGTCCATGCCCTTTTAGAAAATTTCCTTTTGGTTCTACGACAGATTTATGCCCCGAAAGAAAACAATACTAACAACGGCATTGAAGTAGGGCCGTCGCGGCGAATATTCTGTGCACTTGTGCTCATTGCACAGCACAATAGCCAATTACAGCGCAGAAGGGTCGTGTATGGCCGAAAGGAACATCAAAGTACAGTCTTTGTCAAAAGTTTAGAGCCCAGGGGCTTCACTTCTAAGCTTTATATTGGGACTCCAGGAGCATTCGTGGAAGTCCTACCTATTTCAGGAAGCAGTGCCAGAAATCTTCTCACTTTGAGGAAATTTGGAGCGCTAGAGATTCATTAAGAGTGACACAGTGTGGCTCAAAAGAAAACCCCCTGGCCTCAAAACGTTTGACAAAGGCTGTGCATGGACCGTGACGAGCGACGCGAATTGTATAAATAGAATAACGGAAATTTTCAAGGAAAGAGCACTGCAGCTAGCGTTTCTTTACACTTCGATACACCTGATAAATGCTAACAACTACTGAACATTTTAAGTCAATCACCTTCAAATTGTTCGATGCAGTTCCTAAAGCTGCATTTTAGGATGTATAGGCCTCGAGATCAGCCATGGACGAAGACCGTAAGGCAAATGTCTAGAAATTCCATGCCTGTACTGTATCTGTATGCATATCTCGTGAACGAAGGATTCGTCTCCAAATGAAAAATATTTCTTGATGAGCAGTTTGCCCGCTTCTTTCTGCTGAATGGAAAGTCAATCTTGTAGAAACGAAGGGTGATGGGAACTACCCAAAGCGCTTTCAAATCGACTAGCGCATACCCTGACCGTCAGTCGGCGACTCCTGCTGAGGGCTCTCCTCGGTGCTGTCACTTTCAGAGGTTCTGTGCTTCTCGGAGTCTTGGACTGCCTCGATGGGGCCTTTGGCAGCAATGGGCCCAGGACCTTCTGGCACGATGGTGCTTACTGGTGTGTCGCGAGGTTTCAGATCTAGCGCAACCATCGGTCCTTTCCTGGATCCCGGCTGGTTGTCGACCTCCCCTGCCGGAGACGCCGTCGCTGCGGGGCTGTCGAAGAGGTGCCCCGCGACGGAGGCCTCGCGAGTGTCGCTGGGTGAGGCGGATTCCTTCTTCGAAGTCATCACACGTCTGCTACGCGCGGTGTCTTTCTTCTTCTGCAAGCAATGGCGCTTGCGGAAGAACGAGCTCCGCGTGCACTTCTTTTTCTTCACTGCAAGAGTTTTTTACAACTGTTTATTATCCGCGTTATGTGGGCAGACTAGTTATGGGCAGCCGAGATGTCAATTGGAATCGTTAAGAAGATAATTTTGGTAGGATAATTTTGTCATCTGTGCAAGGAAACACGCGCAGCTTGGTTAGTTAGTAAGACCATCAGCCATCTGCGACACCAGTCGTGCAACCCTTGTAATCGCATTGAACATTATTATCTGCACCGCTGTTAATAGAACAGTAAATGACACAATCGTCGGCGAATAAGACGATGTTTCATGAAATATCATTAGGTAAAATGTTGATGTAAATAAAGAAAAGGTGAAGGTTAAGAACTGTGGCTTGCGGCCCACCAAAAATTATGTTAGAGGGCGAAGAAGATTTGTTGTTGGCTTCTACTAATTGCTGACGGTTGGTGAGGAAATCCTGTAACCATTTAAAAACGAGCAGGTTAAGATTTAGCTGGGAAAGTTTTAGTAGTAGGCTTTTGTGAGGGACATTGTCAAAAACCTTCCAGAATTCGATAAAGAGAGCGTCTACAGGCATGTTAAGGTCTACTTTAGTACTTATGTAGTGAAGAAATAGAGCAAGTTGGGTATCGCTTGAAAGTCCTTTTTGAAATCTGTGCTTGTTAGGGTGAAAGAAATGACGCACTCCATAGCAACCGCACCCACTTTCCTATCATGAGGGATGATGCCGGATGACAGTGACTGCTGAAAAATGTGGGACAAAACTCTAGTGACTTCCTTGGTGTTTTTGAGCACTTCAGCATCGATGCCGTCGACGCCAGCTGATGAAGTCAATTTTAACGATTTGGTTATTTTCTAGATTCCTTTAGTAATAAGGGAGTAATTACTCATTGGCATCCACCCGAGCGCAGCCATGCGGCTACAAAGGAAAGCTATACAGCTTTCTCAGAAACGTCGTAGTTAAAGAAAAATTCGTCCTGGTGCGGGCTTCGAACCCGGGACCACTGTTTCACCGGAGCAATCGCTCTACCAACTAAGCTAACCGGGACGGCAAGCTTATAGTAGGGCGAGAGCGAATTGATCAATAACTCGAAGTGGGAACAGTGTTGGTCAAATGTTTAGGAGAATCCCCCGAGCTGGAGTAAATTTTTCTTTAACTACGAAGTTCCTGAGAAAGCTGTATAGCTTTCCTTTGTAGCTGTATGGCTGCGCTTGGGTGGATGGCAATGAATAATTACTGCCTTATTACAAATTTACTCCACCTTGGGGGATTCCCCTAAACATTTGACCAACACAGATTCCTTTAGGATGGAAATATGATACCTGGCATGATGGAAAGGATATACGAGGAAACATGCGGGAGGTTATCTTCTGGTTCTCTGGCCTAATCCAGCATATATGGGTATCAGCCCATTAAGCTGTGGCGTCATACCCTTAAGGCGGAGCTTAAGTGTCTCATACAATATTTTTGCCCGTCCTGTTTGTTAATTTGCTGCCATTGTTAGCTTCTTGTGATTGTGTTCTTTTTATATGGTTTTCAGCTGCTACCTCCCGGACGTCGTCTTTCACCTGCCCACCTTGCCTGAGTCTTCACTTCTGTCTCTTCGTTCTTTGTATGCTTGTGTTTTATATTTGTTAGTGGGACGATGATTGGGCTTCCTGGACTTAGAGCTCGTCCCTTGCTTCGTTTTTTAGCCGTTTTTTGGCACATTTTTATTTTAGAATGTGTTTTTTTTGCGGTTTAGCTCCTTCTTAATTATTTTGTATTGGCTATAGGCCTCGTAAAGCTCTACTGGTCTGAGCTCATTTTTATTTTCATTGTAATTGTTTTGTCAGAAACACTCAATTAGGCAAGTAATGCATCAACTGGAGATACAATGGACTCGTTCACATTTACGCGATATATCGCGTAGCAAGTAAAGAGAGATTTTGAAATGAGCGACTTTTGTTTATTCATATCCAGTTAGAAAGATTTACAGAGTGTTTCACCTACGTCTTTACAGAATTTAAAAAAATAGGCTTTTTGAGGTAGACGTGAGTTTTTTTTTTTGGCATAGCATTGTCAGTGGTGTAGTACGTCAGAATGGAGATAAGACATGCTCATTGGTTTGGTTTGGTTTATGGAGTTTAACGTCCCAAAGCGACTAAGGCTATGAGAGGCGCCGTAGTGGAGGGCTCCGGAAATTTCGACCACCTGGGGTTCTTTAACGTGCACTGACATCGCACAGTACACGGGCCTCTAGAATTTCTCCTCCAAAGAAATTCCAGCCGCCGCGGCCGGGATCGAACCCGCGTCTTTCGGGCCAGCAGCCGAGCACCATAGCCACTCAGCCACCGCGGCGGCTACATGCTCATTAACAGGCTGGTTAACTAATATTGAACATGTAACTGTTTAACTATTACTGTTAGGCCCCTTAATTAGTGCGAGGCATGTAGCCCGCCGTAATTAAAATCCATATCCGTTTTTAGAATTTCGAAAAGACTGTTACAGTGGGCGCTGTATCCCATAAAATTGTGGCTATTTCGACGAGTAACGTGCACTGGAGAGGTTGCTTTGCTTGGAAGCTTCTCAAAAGCGCATGCATTTTGGCGCGCTGTAGCAAAAATTTGGTAGGCCACAGCGCCGAGGGTAACCACTTATTCGAAATTCTAAAAACTGATATGGATATTACTTACGGAGGCCTACACGCCTCTCAATAATTCAACAGTCTAGCAGTAATAGTTTAAAAGCTAACTATTCAATATTAGTTACCCAGCCTGCTGGTTAACACATAGTGGCTGTATTTTGATGCACTACAGCGCTGACAATGCTATGCCGAAAAAAGCCCTATTCTAACTCAAAAATCCTATTTTTAAATATTTAGTAAAGTCTTAGAACACCTTGTATAGAAAACAGAAAAGTGATTGTTCTGCACAAAAAACGAAGGAACGCAGATGGCGAGGTATTTCCTGTTTACAGCGCTTCATTGTGAACAATAACGCTATTATAATTTTTTCAGTACATCTACTGATGACCATTTAACTCTCAACAAAAGTTGGTGGCGTTTCTTGAGGCCAGACCAGAGTGTACGAAATGATTCTCACTGTCATAACTGCGCTAGTATGTAGCGCTTAACACTGCATTTGAGCTGTGTTTCAGGGCAAATCGTTAAATGTACTATAACACACTTGGTGTTAGCTAGGCTATGGACAAGACATGTAATTCATGATGTAAACAGCGCGAACTACAAGGGACAAGATAAAGAAGGGACACAGAACGAACGCTGACTCGCAACTAAAAGGTTTATTCACTGAAACCTTCTTATATGAAGAAACAATCAAAGGGAAGAAACAACACAAAAAAATTAAAAACCATGAAACGCAACATTCGTCAGGTGCTCCCGAGAAAACTCATCTCCCTATCGCAAAGGAAAACAGATGGTTTGCTGACGCAATTCAGTTGATCCCCTGCGATGTGAAAGGCCTCGACAACTTCTCGTGTCGTCTGATCACTGTGGGTGTATAGTACACGTGTTTGATTGAATAATGCAGTGCATTTTTTCTTTTTCTTTTTCATGACTTTACATTCTAGACAATGTTTGACCAAATGTGAAAGGTCATCACCAATGTTTAAGTTGTTCCTGTGCTCTTGTAGGCGCTTGTTAAGGCAACGCCCGGTCTGACCAATGTAACGCGCTCCACAGGAAAGGGGTACACTGTATACAACACATGTTTTACAGGCCACAAACTTATCCCTGTGCGCAACGCCACATCCTTCTTTTTTCTTCTTGGCCTCTTTCTTTCTTTCAATGGCAGGGCATATCTGTTTGAGCTTGACGGGGGCTGAAAGAAACACGCCAACTTTGTACCTACTTGCTACGTTCTTTAGTCCGTGGGAGACGCGGTGTACATATGGCAAAACGGCAAATTTCTTCTTTTCAGGCTGGACGTCTGTCGTAAGCGGAGTGGCCTGACGCTTTAATGACTGAATTAACCGAGAACACGCCCCTGCTATCATCTGGTCTTGATATCCAGCAAACTTAACCCTAGACAACTGGGTCTGGAAGCTATCTTGAATGGTGTGATGACAGGATTTGGTCAAAGCACTTCGCAAGCAGGAACTGATTATGCTATTTTTTACCAATTTGGAATGACCAGAGTGAGAATTAAGAAGTGTCTTTGACGACCTCGGGTTATACTTCCAGCAAACATGGTTCTGCTCGAAATGCAGCCGCAGATCTAAAAACTGCAGTTCGTCGTTAACTGGTGCCTCAAATTTTCTCGGGAGCACCTGACGAACGTTGCGTTTCATGGTTTTTAATTTTTTTGTGTTGTTTCTTCCCTTTGATTGTTTCTTCATATAAGAAGGTTTCAGTGAATAAACCTTTTAGTTGCGAGTCAGCGCTCGTCCTGTGTCCCTTCTTTATCTTGTCCCTTGTACTTCGCGCTGTTTACATCATGAATATCTACCAACTCGCCCAACTGAACGGTTTGCTAAGACATGTAATGTTACATAGAAAACAAAATATTGACAGGGGCTTAACGTCGCACTGCATTGCCAGGTGGCTGTTTCTATCCTAGCCACCCGTCGGAATTTTTGCGACCCATGTTGCTCTTCCCGAGCAGATGGCACGACGCTCGTCCGAACTTACCCGAGCTTACCCGAGTTACTACCCGAGCTTACCCGAGTAACTCGTGTAAGCTCCGGTAGTAACTCGGGTTGCTAATCAACGGCCCAAGATAGTGCGTGCGCCTGCGCGAGGGTGGTGCCCTCTGGGTGTGTAGGCGACAGGATGCATGGATGGATGGATAGCAGCGCCCGCTTTGAAACGGGGTCGTGGCAATTGCCACCATGCTCAGCTTTTCTTTCTTGATTTTTGTTCAACTGTGTAGTTAATTCTCATTAAGATTCGCCATCTTCTTTACCTACGGTTTCCTACAATTCTAACCTTATGCCACATCTCTGCTTTTCAGCCACCAATCCTCCAATTGCTTTTTGCTAACTTCCACTGCAGATTTATTTTCATGACCATTGTAATCTTTAAACCCTAGGGCCTCATGAAGAGTGACTATGCCTGTATCGACAGCCGGATTGATACTATCACATTTGAGTATGAGGCGTTCAATTGTTTCCACAGATCTACCACACACTGTAAATGTGTCATCATCTTCGTTGAATTTTTTTTTTGTATCTGCGCGTACTCAGGCACCCTGACCTAGCTTCAAAGAGTGGGACACTGCCTCTTGAGCTATCATAGAAAAATTTTGTCCTGATCTGGCTTTTCCAGTATCGATACAGTCCTACACTGTGCTTCCTTCCATTTAATTAATCCAATTTTTAACTTCTGCCTTTTTAACCTGTCGTTTAATGCTCTTTCTTTCTCCGTCCTCATGACCGGCATACTTACTGGTTAGTTTTCTAGTTCTTTTCCGCCACTGTGAGTCAACGTTCTTTCTGTATAAATATTTAAATACCTTAGCTGCCCATCTGTTATCGTCCAATTTCCTCCATTTCGCTCTCTTTCTACCCCCTTGCATGTTTATGTGACTGATCCTGGCGTTGAATTTCTTTTTTGTAGCTTTCTTTTTGTACCTGCTAGTAGCCAGTTTGTTGGGCTAAGCCGCCATTGTTACATCTACTACTTCGCTTCTACGTACCCCTACGCCCTGAACCACCGTGGATACGCTAAAAAAGCTACAGCTCGGCTTGTCAGGCGCTAGCCTATCTCTGCTCCTACCCTTCCACTGAAATGGATGCCATCTCGTCTAAAGCCTCTGTCCAAGCCTACTCTGTGCACTTCCTTGTTTATGTCTGCCACCCCAAAGACTCTCGAGGCTTAACTGCCTTATCTCTCGATTAAGATTCACAACGTCGTTGGCAACCTCTCCATTCCTTCCTTGCACCTCCGGCACTGTGCACACCACGATCTGCGCTTGCTGCGTTATCGTCCTTATACCGCCAACTCCCTCAGCTAATCTTTTCACTACTTGTGTGGCGTCACCATTCAGGACATCATTTAGACCCGCCGCTACCAGTACCAACTTACGCCTTGCAAGATTATCAGAAAGTTCACTTTTTGTCTCTCTCTGTACCTCGTCCATTGTCCTCCCTGGGAATACCTCGACTTCTACCCGCCTATCACCCTTTACAACGCTCCATTATAGCTCTTTTGTAGCTCCTCATGTTTGAGTCACCAGCGATAAGCACTAGCGTACTCTGCCCCTCCCTCTTATCTTCCGGATCTTGCTGCCTCTTATCAGCGAATGTGACCTCATTGCCTGGGTTTAGCTCGCTCCCCTTCTCTGAATCGCCTTTAGACTTCCTAGCTGCCACCTGTGCGTAGTTGTTCCTGTCTGAACCTGTCTGACCTACTTGCTTATCGCTGTCTATGCCAGTGTAAGCCCCATCCACGTGAATGGCGCTAGAATGTCCGCCAATGTGGCTTCCAATGGCGATGTCAGCCATTTTTGACTCCAACTGACCAAGCTGTTCCTGGAAGTTTTCGCTTCTCTGCCCTCGCTACCTGTAACTCGCTTTCTAGAGCATCCATACGTAGCACTAGTTTGCTGTTCGCCTGTCCAGCCCTGTCCAGGCGTGCACCTAATACGCAGAATTTGCACATAAAATTTGCGCCTTCGGCCTCCTCCACGGATTCGAACCGCGTTTGTTTTAAATTCACCGACGCCTAACACTCCTTACATTTAACCTTCAGTAGCTTAACCATCTTAGCAGCACTTGATTATTGCTACCACCAAATGCTAGGATATCTACAGGCTCAAAACAAAAAAAAACTTTTTTTTTTATTCGAGGTGTTTGCCATTACGCATAATGTAAAAGGAAAATAAAGTTATAAGAAGGAGTGTAAACAAGCCTCGCTTAAAAAGTGGCAAAAGTTTACGATAAAGCGATTATCATGAGTCCACTTGCGATAGTCGCCTGCAACGTCCCATCGCACGCCTACCTTGTGTAGGAAGCGTCGTCTCACGGGAGCTGTAGCCGGGCAAGTCCACAGCAAGTCTTTTCGTCACACCGGTCTGGCGCAGCACCACAATGAGGACACTTGCCAATCACTTGGAAACGTCTGTCACGCCACCGATGACGCACAGAAGGAGTCAGAGCCGCTCCTGCCCGAATCCGGCGCACAGATACCTCCTCCTCCCGAGTGAGACTCCGAGGGAGAGGGTACGAACTCGGAGGAATTAGAGTGCGTGTTCGCTGACGCAAAGCCTGTTTCTCGGAAACATGGGACAGGAACGGATCTGGGGGAAGAGGGGATGGTGGGGGGAAGTCTGATGTGTCAAGGTGTGTCATTTCATCCACATGAATATCATGGGGATCCTGGGCATGGCCGCGAATCCAGTGTATTCGCACAGGACAGGGGTATTTTGTGCAAAGTTGGTGAATGGATTGTGTAACTTGGAATGTGCGCCGGACAGCCTTAAGCTGCTTAAGGGCGGCAAGGGAGTCGGTGTAAATGTGAACAATATCGAAAGTGGGTACGAGTGGAAGGGAAGCAATGGCATTATGTATCGCTTGAAGCTCCAAGGCAAGGGAGGAGCAAGTATCGGCGCTATATGTAGCGCGGGAGGTAAGATGAGGATGGGGGGGGACTGTGATTCCCTGCAGTGTTGTGTGTGATGCATCGGTGTATATTACGCACCCTGAAGGAAGATGCGCGGCTGATATCGGCGTCGAAGCAGAGGAGCGATTGTCTGGGAGTTGACAGTATGACCATGGAGGAAGGCTCTGTAAACGATGAAGCTGAAGCGACATCTTGCGTGCTCTGTTTGCCTCACGCTGGTCGATGATTTCACTTAATGTATTAAGTTGAGCGTACTCTTGCAGAATGGGTGTGGGAGTGATACGAGGAAGATAAGTTATGGCACGCATAGCCTCTCGATTGATTGATTCAAGGGAGCACCACTGTCGACGGGTGAGGCGATGAAATTTGTCCTGGTACGCTATGCGCGGCTGAAGGATGGAGCGCACAAGCTGACGGGCAGTATCAAAACGCGCTCCGCCAGAGCGCATAGCTATGCGTTGAATCAGATAGAGAGTAGCGTGAGCCGATTTACGGGTCACGTGTAGCCACGGAGTCCCAGTGCCATATGTATGAAGTAGAAGACCTAGAACACGCACACTTTCTACTTGAGGAATTTGAGAATTATCTATCCTGTTTCATTCGCATTGGAAACAGAAGTGGCTTACGGAAAGCAGCCCCTTTTGCCTTCACGGTAGATAATTCTAAAAACACTTAAAAACACGTGGACAAATCAAATATAATTCTGCCTACCGCATCTATCGATCGATCACCTAGAAAAGGGATACCTAACTTTCTAAAAATACAAATAAGCACTGAAAAACTATAGCTGCCGGTCAGAAGAGACCCGGCTGATTATAGGTCACCGACCTAAATTATATTCTTTATCCTGCACTTCCCCTAAAAGCCTAAAAACATACCACACCCTACTTTCAAAATATTAAAAGAAAGTACTCATCCATTTTACGCAGTCGCGTCGCTCTCGCAGTCGGTCGGGTCCGGGTCTCCACGCGTGATCCTAAGAGCACGTAAACATGCGTCCGCACAGCACGGCTGTACGGACGCATGTCTGGCTCGCAGCGCCCCCGTAGAGTTGCGGCGATAGGTAGCAACTGCCCCTCATGCACAGGTCGTAAGAGAGAGCCGTGGAGAACCGGCCGTGGTTCGGGCAACATGGCGGCGCCCGGGTTTCTCGCTTCAGCACCAATTCGTGGTTGCCGCGGTACTGGGCTGTGCCGCAAGTTCATGGCAAACGAACGGCACACGAAGCTTTCGATTTTTCTGAAAATGCCCGCACTACAAAATTTAAGCGACGAAACGCTGCAAATTTTCAGATTGCTTGATGATTTTCAGGGCAACCAGGCTTTGCCAATGCGCGTTCTTTCACGTCAGAAAGCGCTGAGGGTACCGGTTAACGATTTTGTTCCAGAAAGGGGTCACAAAGAATAATTCTTCTTTGTCGTCATCGGATAAAGAAATGGCTTTATTCCAAATGCAAAGATGTTCTTTTCAACACTTTACTGACTTTATAGAATAGCGCCGTTTCTATAAACACTGAAATCATGGCGGTGGTGGTCTGACAGTAGCCGCCTGTTTTTCGTCTCATGAGGAGTAGCACGGCCACGGCACGCCAGCGTTCCGCCGATCTGGTGTTGGCCGCGCGAAGTTCGTCACGGAAGTTCGGTTTGGTTTCGTTTATTGGGGTTTAAAGCCCCGAAACAACTCAGGCTACGAGGCACGCCGTTTTGGCTCGGTCTTAACGGCGAGTGCAGTTTTCCTCTCATACCTAGCGATTCTAGACAAGCGCATTTTTCTAACTTTAGGATGTTGATTCAAGCAATGTTTTGGCATACTGTAAGACTGCGCCATAACAATCAATACATCCGCAGATCCCTTCCCGGGATGCTTGTTACTTTATGCTATTTAAGTCAAAAACGCACCCCACTGGTTTTCTATGGAAGTTCCAATTGCTCGGTTCGAGCACAGGACAAACTTGATAAGCAAGATATTGATACGAAGGTTAAACCATCCCCTTCAACACGTTCATAGCAGGACCGTACATTATTGCAAAGCTGCCTCTCAATTAAAAAGTGATGTCTAAGATTTGGTTGTTCTTAGTTAGGTGGTTTTTGTTTGTAAATTCGTCATCATTCTTTCTTTACGTTTATATGGGTTAGACTTGCGAGCTGCTTGCAGGGAATCGGCCACACCCGCACAAATTGAGCTAAGCTTTATTCACCTGTCTTTCAAAGGCCGCGGTGGCCCAGTGGTTACGGCGCTCGGCTGCTGACCCAAAAGACGCGGGCTGGATCACGGCCGCGGCGGTACAATTTCTTTGGAGGCGAAATTCTAGAGGCCCGTGTATTGTGCGATGTCAGTGCACGTTAGAGAACTCCAGGTGGTCGAAATTTCCGGAGCCCTTCACTACGGCGTCCCTCATTGTCTGAGTTGCTTTGGAACGTTAAACCCCAATAAATCAACAAACCAGCTTTTCATGCAACCTCCCCCCAGGCACCGCTCCTTTGGTTTCTGTTTTGAAGAAGACACTGGAAACTGCAGTATAGCTTTCTACGCCTGTTGAAATGCGGCGAAGAGCCCGTATTTAAAGTCGCATTCCTGCCTCAAGGAGGAATCAACGCACGAACGCAATGAGTCTGGAGGTGCGAATTGTGAGAGTTCGGTAGCGCTCCGCGTGGGCACAACCTGATGGTGCAGAGTGAGTGAGTAAAAGTTTATTGAAGAGGATGGTGACTGGAGCGTACGTGGGTGCAGTGCTTAGTCCAGGGCTCCGGAGGGTCCTGCCGACCTTCTGGCGATAAGAATGGGCGCTGCCTGGTCGTCGAGGCGTGCGCTGGTCAGCTTCACCTCCCACAGCTGCAGGGCCGCATTGCGCAGCTTTAGATAATGGGGATTTTGGTGTCATGTCCATGTGATATGTGTTAGGATCGGGGTGTCGCCGCACCATGCACATTTGTCTTCGTAAAGTGTTCGGTGCAGGCAATGTAAATAGTGTTGATTGGGATAGGTGTTTATTTGAAGACACCTTAGGAGACAGGAGTCTGCAGAGAAGAGGAATGGAGAGCGTAGAGGCTTCTCTTGAGGCGTTGGGTTTCAATCCGCGTGGCGAAGTGGGAGGATAAGGGGTATAGGGCAGGGGGAGGGGGGGGGGGGATGGCCGCGCTCGGCGAGTACACTCTTGAGAGAAGGTGTCCTCCCTGACATTGTCAGATCGACTATGAAAGGGCACCGCGTCTACAGTGAGCGCGTGGTCCCAGCCGCGTGTTCGCCTCCTTTCGGTTGTCGCTGCTTTCTGTGAGCGTATGTGTGCTGTAACCATGGGCCTAATGTGACCATCATTCGGAATGCACGCAATGCCAGAAGGCATATAACGTCGCGGCCGCCGGCGTACATTGATTATGCCAATTTTTAAGAAAAACAGCAAATGATCAGCTCTAAGAAGTTCGTCTCCTATTGCCTAAAGAAGATGCTCAGAATCCTGAAGAAATGAACGCATATTTAAGCGGACTTCGACAGTTGAGCCGGAGTCTCGGGCTTGCAGAGAATTCTTTCTGCCACTCTTGCCAGTTGTTCTGACCTTCGGCACTAAATTTGCTAGGAGCGCCAACCGTGACAAATAACATTTAAATGCTGAAATAAAAAAATGGCATTTACGTGGCTGTATGTGTGCCCTGTGCAATGAAATATAATAAATGTAGTGAGAGCAAAATTGAAGAGGTATCTTTGCAAAACTGAACAAAGTCAAGAAAAATGACGTGGATTGATTACGCCTATTCAACGATTAGCTGTAATGTTAGAACCTTCTCATCAGTTTTATTTATCCTACTTCATTGCAAGCCCCCCTCTAGTGGGAGTCGGCACACAAAATCTTCATTAAAAATATTCACTGGGAAAACAAGTTACCAGTGCTCGCGTAACACAAAGTTCAGCAAGAAGCTGTTTGGCGAAAAACGAGGATAAAGTTTTCAAACTATGTCAAAGATATAAATATCATTACGTAGACACATTAGATGCACCGAGATTACAGCTGGGCCAACCCCGAGACAGCTGAGGTCTCCGTTGTCTCGCGGTGCTGCTCCGTATACCTTTTTAAGGCGAAAGCCTTTAATGGCTCATTCTCCTGTCCGTCCATCCGGCGTTACATCCAGCGCCTGGGGTGACTCATCGATGAGCGCAGCTGCCAAAAGGGGACGCCATCTTCGTCGACAGATGGAGCTTCGGCGCGGCGGCGTCGAGCGCTGCTCCGTCCTCAGTCGGTGTGCGGCAGATAGTGGAGGAGGATGGCTCCCAAGCGGTGCAGCCGTAACAAACATAGGCACTCATTGGCAGTTGAAGTAGCGCGACAAGGGCTTTCGCCTAGCGTACTTTAGGCTGCCAAAGTGCCCCCATAGTTTTTTTTCACTCGTTTTAGCCAATTACCTTTGTATATACTGCTAATCTTTGGTGGGACAAGCCCTCTTGATTAATACCCTGGTTCTATGCCAGCGCCTGCCTTACGTTGTCCGTGTTTTGCCTGCTGCCAATATTGAATTGACCTAATCCTTGTGGAAGTGTCGCCGCCGCGGTGGCTCAGTGGTTATGGTGCTCGGCTGCTGACCCAAAAGACGCGGGTTCGATCCCGGCCGCGGCAGCTGGAATTTCTTTGGAGGAGAAATTCTAGAGGGCCGTGTACTGTGCGATGTCAGTGCACGTTAAAGAACCCCAGGTGGTCGAAATTTCCGGAGCCCTTCACTACGGCGTCTCTCATAGCCTTAGTCGCTTTAGGACGTTAAACCCCATAAACCATAAACCAAATCGTGGAAGTGTCGTACTGGTTGATAAGCAAATTGAAGCACTTATTTGCATGTCGTATTTTGCTGCGTAGACACTCAGACAGGGGCTCATCTATGCACAGATCACTGACTACAGCTTTTGAAATTGAAATTGGAAAGATTTATTTGAGCCGAGCAGGGCAGATACAGCGTCTGCTGCAAGAGCAGAGGCTAAAGTCTTTGACGCCTGACTAAGGCCTGTGTTCTTGTTCAGTCGACGAAAGTGCAATAATAATTTGCAATTACAAGAAGGTAAGGTAGATAAGAAAAAAATGAGTGTGAGTAATACTAATATAATCACCACATTCACACATTACGGCATGACGCGAATATGTACAATAAAATTCAAGGATATTATGCAGAGGTTCTGTTCAGTATGAATGTACCACGGAAGACATTTATAACAAAGATGAATTAAAAATCAGGATATAGTTCAAGCTCATCTTCTGCAGACACATGACCAAAACACTCGTCACACTCCACACAAAACAGCTCATATTATTAGGACATTGTTCTTCATGTCGCGCTGGAAAACCCCTTTTGTTAGCAAAGCGCGCTTGACGTGGAGATTCAGATATATCTAATCCACGCTAACTGTTCGAACTTTTTCACACAAGCCACACCTAGGATGCTGGTGTGTAGAGGGATAATGAAAGCGACTGGACGATGTGGCTTAATTTATTTTTCGAAAGTCTTCCACACTTGTTCGCATTCCGATGAAGCAGCATTTCTGTGGTCGACCTAAGATAGCGTCAATAAAAATTAGGTTTTCCTACCTGCTGAGTCCACGTGCCGCCTTCGAGCTTTGCACATTCCTTCTGTCGACGGTCTTTGGTAACACGGTGAACCGAAGCTGCGCATGTGCTAGATCTTGAGCAACAAGCCTCGAGTTATCTATATTTATTTCTGGAATGGTCTAAAGCCAATGTATTGAACATGAACACCGAAATATCGAAAGCTGTGTTTTTGAAGCATCGCAGTAAGCTTCTTTACGGGTCACCATTTTGTTTAAGGATGGTCCCGTCACTCGTCCATATAGTTCCAGCAGTAACTAGTCTAGGTGTCACTGAATTCGTGAAAAAATAGCGCCAAACCATATAAATCACACGACAGAACGAAGATGATGATGATGATGATGATGTGCTCATGTCTAATGGCACATACCCACGGCGGGGGATTGGCCAGGGTGCATAGCGGAGACGGGACACAGGCATGATCTGAGGCTACACAGGCATCTTCGTTCTTTGTTATCGTCTGCAAAGTGTGGCACTATTTTTTCACCAATTCAAATATGCACCAAAAAGCCCAAAAAAAGGCGTTATCCTAAATGTCATCTTTCATGAGAATTTATTATAGAATGATCACGTCAAAATGGTGGCGAACAAACTGGGAAAGGTTCTCGGTATTTTGTGTTGACTGAGAAGCTTCATGCCGCAGCGTGTGAAGGAAATGTTGTATAATGCTTGTTTTCTTGTGTTGTTAATAATGGCCGTTTGGTTTGGGGGACCACGTCTTTTTATGAATATCTGCTTGAACCTGCTTCAAAGGAAAGTTTATTGAAATATCGTCAATGCTCTGCGACTAGAACACACAGAAGCCGATACTTTAGGCACTTGGCATCACCCTCTTCCACAGTTGTACAAAAATTTACTCTTGAGGTGGTATAAAGCAATGGTTATTAAAAATAATGTAAGACGGGGGTTTATTAAACGTGTAACTGGGAAGACGGGAGGAGCGGCGAAAACAGTCCGATGTCAGCCAGGTCGAGCACAGACATCCGTGGCAATAGCAATGAGAACTGAAGCGTGTAGCCATCTTTGTCTTTGCCATGAATGGGCGTCTTCTTTACAATCGCCCCCTGGGAGAACAGGAGCCATCCTGGCGACTTAAGGCAACGGTAAGATGGCGGAGTTGTAGTAAGGCTCAAGGCGCTGGACATGAACTGTCTCGCGGCCGCGGCGGCGGAGATCGGGAGATGGCATGAGGGGACCGACGACTTAATTAACAGGATATGTGCGCTCCAGGACATGGTAGGGGCCATGATACTCGGTGAGAAATTTCGAGGATAGTCGACGAGTACCGGACGGTATCCAGAGCCACAGAAGGGTGCCAGGAGAGAAGTGCGATGTGGTGTTAGCGTTGTCGTGGCGTACTTTCTGGCGATACTGGGTGTCAGTCGGGAGTAAGCGGGCGATTTGACGACAGTCTTCTGCGTGTTGCGTGACTTCGGAAACAAGGGTATATTCGGAGACGTCAGGTTGGTAAGGCAGAATGGTATACCTGTTGTAGCAGACGAATGACGGCCAGGTAGAATAATGAAAGGAGAGAAGCCGGTAGTGGACAGCCGAGCGGTATTGAATGCATAAGTGGCATAAAGAAGGACAAGATCCCAATTCGAGCGGTTGGATTCGACATACATAGAGAGCATGTGCCCGAGGGTGCGGTTAAATCACTCAGTGAGGTCGTTGGTCTGCGGATGATAGGCGGACCCGGGTCAAAAACAGCGCGTCCGTGGTCGCTGAGCAGTTCACGAGGTGCACCGTGACGAAGGACGAAACGCTGCAAAAGGAAGGAGGCATCGTCTGTCGCTGTGGCATACGGAATGGCGGCTGTTTGGGCATACCTCGTCAGATGATCAACCGCGACGATAGGCCAACCGTTGCCGGTCGCAATGTACGTACTGTTGCCGGTCGCAATGTGCGGGCTGTCGAAATCAATGCCGATGCGTTCGAAAGGGCGTGGTGGGCAAGGGAGCGGCTGCAACTCACCAGCAGAACGATGAGGAGACGACTTGTTCCATTGACAGGCGAGGCAGGAGCACAAAGTTGTACATGTCTCGCCAGTAGTAGCGCGGCCGGATGCGGGTGTATGTCTTGAAAACGCCAACGTGACCGCATTGCGGGTCGGCTTGGTAACGGGCACATATTGACATGCGCAAGTGGCAAGGAATAACGCAGCCGTCAGAGCTGTAGTTTCGGCGATATAGGAGGCGATCACGAATGGCGAAGTAGGAAGCATGGGGGCTAATAGCACATGGCGTAAAAGCAGCCATGGGGTTGGTAAGAAAGAGGAGAAGAGAAGTGGTGGGGCATGTCGCTTATCGGAAGCGTTGGCGGGAAGGCTTTGTTATGCCCGGGAATGCTCACCAGCCTACGTAGATTAAAACGCGGATTCTCGGCCGGCGTAGCTACGCCTGCGCTTCATTAACACAGGACGGGAGGAAGAAACACGCACTCACACACCAGCGGAAACTTGCAACTGTATTCTCAGAAACGATACACCGCCTTAAGAAGCAGAAAGGGCGCAAGCGTACAATATCCAATGCAACACGTGTGGGAAAAAAATAGCGAGCACATTCCCACACGTGCTGCACATTCCCACACGTGTTGCACATTCCCACCCGTGTTGTACTTGTACGTGGGCACAATTGCGCCCTTTCTGCTTCTTAAGACGGTGTATCGTTTCTGATAATACAGTTGCAAGTTTGCGCTCGTGTGTGTGTTTTTCCCTCCCGCCTAGTGTTAACCTACGCAAAGTTTTCATGAATATGTCGCTACCCTAACTGGCCCTACGATCTGCTGTACTCAGTTGCTCTTGCTTGTAAATAATGTAAATACTTGTATGAAGTTTGCCTTGCCGTCCTCGTAGACCTGTCTCCGATCTTCTTCGTCCCTTCTGAGGCCCGACCGCGCTGCTCAGTCCTAACAGCGTCACAGAAGGAAAGGATGGCGATCTAGGCTGGAAGTGGGCAGCGGTACAGGGCATCAGCGTCTTGATGCTTGCGGCTGGAGCGACAGACCACGTGGATAGCATCTTCCTGCAGACGGAGAGCCCACACGGCAATACGGCCGGATGGGTCTTTCAAGGAGGAACGCCAAGAAAGCGCATGATGGTCCGGCATAGCGTCAAAAGAAAGGCCATAGAGTTAAGAGCGGAATTTACCAAGGGCCCATACGATGGCCTTTTTGTAAGTGATTGTGCGCAGTGGCCGCTCGCGCGCTTTTTTTCGGACAATGCTTGGTCATTAGCGCGCGAGCGACGCGAACTTGATTACTTCTGTATTTTGTAAATAGTGTACAAAGCTCTCCCCTGTCCTTTCTTGCTGTCGCTCCCCTCTATACTTCTCCTCACTATCCTCTCCCTTTCCCTTTCATTTCCGCCGGCTGCAGCTCGGGTGCTTAAGATATTAGATAGCAATTCCCGCGGCCGGCAACAATCTTTTGCTTCACTTTTTATTTTTTTAAAATAAACCACTACCACCACCACCACGATGGCCAAACACTTTTTTATGCGAAGCATATTGCTAGAGCTACCACTCACGCCGTCGCCGTGGGACCCCCACGTGACACCATGACGTCACACCACGTGACACCGTGCCGTCACACCACGTGACATCGGATGAGAGAGCCGGCCTCCACCTTGCGCCGTCGCCGTGGGACCCCTAGCCGTCACACCCGCGCATTTCGAACGCGCGTTCACACTCGGTGTAGGTGAAACGCTCGCTCCACCGGGCAGGCAAACGCGGCTTCCGTGGCAATCCAGGCGCTCACCCAACGCGCGTCTCGGGGTTAATCGGCGTTCCGCTGTAGCCATGCCGTTGTCTTCCCCCACGACGAAGGCTTCTAGTGGTTGTATCAAAATGACCAAGTATTCAACCAAGGAAAGCCATGTATTACCAAGCCTAGCCACTAATATGCTTCGCATTCCCCAGGCTTAGCCAAGCTGAGCCTCAGCAATTTTTTCACTGACGGAGTAATTAGATTCATCCTTCGTAAGTGTGCGGCTTGCATAGGCAACGACATATTCATCGAAACGGGGCAAGTGCGGCGCCGAGGCATACACCACTGGCGTCCGTGTGGACCTCGGCAGGAGAGGCCGAGTAGAAATGGCGCAGTATGTCCGTGGCCGTTAGGAGGGGGCGCAAGTTGTTATAGGCAACGTCGCAAGCCGGAGACCACAGCTACAAATCGGAACTGCCAGACAGTTGTGTTAAAGGCTCGGCAATTGAAGCAAAGTTGCGAATAAAGCAGCAAAAGTAAGCCCATACGCCTAGGAAGCTGCGAAGGACTTGGGTGGAAGAAGGCTTGGGAAAGGCAGCTACAGTACGAAGTTTGGCTTAGTAGGGAGAAACGCGGACAACATGTTCTCAAATGGTCCCTTTGACGCGCAGCAAAACGGCATTTCTTCAACCTGAGCTGCAGGCCGGCATCGGAGAGGCAGGTCAGAACATGCTTCAGGCGGTATAGATGGGTGTCAGAGTCGGGAGAAAAGACGGAGGTTGCATAAGCGCATCTTCCATTTAAGTCCACGCAAAATGGTGGCCATCAACTTTTCGAATGTCACCTGGGGTAAGTTGGCTGGGAAACAGGGGCTTTCAGAATATTCTCGGTGGGGTTCAGTGCTCCTTGTAGGCCTCGTTGTAGAGACTTTCATGCGGCAGATGTACACGGAAGGAGAATGATGGAGATTTTGTGAAAGAAAAATCAGGAGAGATTGGGGTACGACATGCGAAAATAGCTCCAGACCGCGTGTTCGACAGATGCAGCCGGTACAGCCAGCGATGACAGCGCCGCCCACCGGCAGGTAGCAGCCACATTAAGGATGGTTATAAATATTCATTCACAACGACGGCTTGACATCGCCGCTATGGCGCAGTGGATTAGAGACATCTTGCAACGACATCTTTTGAGACATCTTTTGGGACATCTTGCAACGGACCTTAAGAAAGGAATTTCCGCTCGACGCTCATGGTATTCGGTACTTGCCTGTAGAGAGTGAGGATGGGACACCATTCGACCTCATTATGCTAATGGGCCTCCATTGTATTTGGCGCTCCAGAATGGCAGGATATCATTGCGATCCTGATGCACGGCCAGCACGGTTCTATTTTCGGGAGTGCATGCATAAGTATATTGAAGTTCAGAAACTTGCTCCTGAAGCTCCCGAGTGGCTCGAAAGAGTCGAGCCTTTGGTGACGCTTAAGGAGTTTTAATATGATGAAGCCACGCACCCCCGGGCGGATAGTGTTGTTAATTATTGCTCATTGCGCTCTGTAAGTGTATTTGTGTACTGTGGTTCTTGCCGAAGTCAGGCAATAAATAAAAAAAAAGCGCGGTGGATTAGAGGCACGTGTTGCGTATGGAAGGTCGGCCGTTCGACTCCGCTCTCTGTACTGTAATTTTATTGTTTTTTTAATTTGATTTTTTTCAATTTTTTCCCTTTTAGGTCGCAAAACGTGATGCTTAGTGGCATATAACGCCATTTAAGAGGATTTATTATCCCTTTTAGGTAAGCCGTTGTGACAATCTTCAGTCACCGTGATCATTTCACCGTGGTTTCAAGCCTTGTGGCTGTACAGGCTGCAGTTGGCGAATACGCCTCCAGACCACGGATACTCAGTTTCACAGCAAGAACACGATGGGGCAACAACCGCCTCTCAGTGGTGCTCCTTCAAAAATATTGCACTGAAGGAGCAGTGCGCGTTCTCAATAGAGTACCTCTCACAATTAGGAAAGCACTGGAAGCCGTACGGGACAGCTGCCTTCGTGTTTGTCTAGGCCTCCCAAAGGGATCCTCTTCCACGGCAACTGTAGCGGAGACCTGGTGTCTATCACTACATATCAAAGCCTTTCAGCGCAAAATGCTTATTCACCACTAACATCTACTCCAAACCAGAAAGAACTTCATCGCACTGGCACAAACCGCAGCAGCTCTGGTTTCACCCATTCCGTACGACTCCTAGATACTGCTTTCGTATTTACCTGCCTGGACACTCCGGCCTATTGAAATCAAGGAAGTGGTACCCTTGTGTCAGTGCGAAGAACCGTATGCCACAGGATGTGATGCTTCAGGCCGCTTCCGCTACATAGTTAGAAATGGCTCAAAAGCGGCTGAAATTAACAGCGATGCCTTATATTCTATGGAGGACACTCTGCTAGCCGCTGACCCAACCGTCCAGCTGATGCTGATGGAATGGGCCAAGACAGAGGGTTCCGTGACCGTTAAGCGCCCTCCAGGGATATTCAAAGAGTCATTTTGTTTGAAACTAAAGCTTCGCTGCGTTAGGTAAAGCCAAGACCACCGTGTCTGAAAATTTCACCTTCATTTCACCATCAGATAACCACATCTCCAAATATCCGCCTTACTATTAACAACCTTCCCGTGCCTACGGTCGACACCATCCGAATTCTTGGCCTCCACCTCCAAGCAAACGGAGCCAACATTAACACAATGCAACGCTTGCATCGATACACACAGCAGACAGCCCGCCTCATACGGCGCGTTGCCAACAAGCGGGCAGGCATGAAGGAGGCCAATCTCCTTCATCTCTTTCAAGCATTTGTCGCAAGTCGTATTGCTTACACTGCTCCATATTTACGTCTCACGCTCACGGAGAAGCACCGCCTGGATTGCCTTATCCGCAGCGGCGTCAAAACAGCTCTTTGTCTTCCTCTCTCTACTCCCAAAGACAAGCTCCTCGCCCTTGGTGTCTCCAACACGGCTGACGAGCTCATTGAAGCGGCCCTCTTAGCCCAGTGCCAACGCCTCTCACTGACTTCCGCAGGCCGCTCTGTCCTCGAACTTCGCATCGCTCCCCTCCGTCCGCCATCCTCGGTGGTCAGTCTCCCACCTGCCATCAGGGCCAACATCAAGACTCTCCTTCTCCCCCGCAACATCCATCCAACTCATCATCAAGATCGCAGAGAAGCTCGGGCCGCGTCACACCAGCGATATGCTGGCCGACTTGACGTGCTTTACAGAGACGCGACAAACCATCCTACTCGGAATGCTGCAACAGGGGTTGCCACAGATGAGAACATGACACTTCATGCTTCCTGCTCCGTACGCACTTCACATATCACTACAGCGGAGGAAGTAGCTATTGCTCTCGCGCTCTCCACTTTTAAATCTAAAATAGTCATAAGTGACTCACAGCGCGCCATTCTTAATTTTACTCATGGCCGTATTTCAGTCGAAGCGTTTCGCGCACTCATATCAAATCCTGCTAAACAGTTGACCCTCCTAATTTGGGATCCAGCCCACATGCGTCTCAAGGGTAATGAGGGAGCACATGAACTAGTTCGAGGGCTCACTTTCCGACCAGCTTATCATCCCGCCTCAAACATGCCCGCCTTGGTCAGGAAGGACACCATAATCACTTCACGCGACCTGCTCCAACACTATCGTCTTTCTCGCCAACTTTATCCAGGTCCGCATCAAGAACTTACAAGGACAGAGGCCGTTATATAGCGCCAACTCCAGACGGACACTTTCCCCAATCCCAAATGATTCCATAATATATTTCCTGAACGGTGTATATTCCGATGTGTAAACATTGCAATATCCTAGTAGACCTCCTTCATATGGTCTGTACTTGTCTACGACAACACATGCCAACACTCACAGAACATAGCTGGGAAGCTCGTCTACGCAGCTCTACCCTGGACGATCAACGAGCGCTCATCGGTCTCGCTCTAGAGGCTGCCAGATTCCAAGGAGTCTTGGCCGACCCCTAGATCTGGGCCTTCGGCCTCTTGACTGTTTTTAATACACGTTTACTAACCTCCAGATAAAGAAAAGGAAAGTGCATAACAGGCCCCCTGGGACATCGGACGCCTAGTCGCGCTTTAAGATTCGAAACCAATGAAGAGGGGGAGCTTTAAAAGCAAAGAAAAAAAATTGCCTGTGGTTTATCAATAGCCATCCCGAGTCGAACTGCTGAAGAAACGGCGCGGCAATCGCAGCGGCGGTGGCATCTCAGGGGGCACTTTGACTGTCTGAAGTGCGTAGAGGCGAAATCATTTTCCGCACCACTTTGACTGCCTCTGTGGCACTGGTGACGTCACCACTAGATGACGGCACACTTAATTAGTGACTAATTACTACGCAGTGAAAAATTTCTAATGGCTAATTACTGATCATTGACTAAATACTAATTAACTGTTAATTAATGGCACTTAAGCTTCGCCTCTAGGAGTGGAACATGACAGCGTGTTGTAGTGCTGCCAGGGAGTCCACGGAACGCCACCTCCCGTTCAGCGCGATGCCTTGCCATTTGCTGTGCCCGGCAGCGCTAAAACATTTTGACCCCTCCTTTAGCGGCAGCTGCCCCCACTGTAGTGCAGTGTCTTCTGACACTTATCACATGGTGTGGGCCTGCCCCTCCAACCCCGCTATTCCCCCCATCCCCAACCCAACCCGGGAGGACTGGGAGGCGACCCTGTTCGGCTGCCACGACTTACAGGCCCAACAAGCCTTAGTCGGGCGCGCCCGGGCGGCGGCAACCGCCACTGGGGTCCCATACTAGGGACCTCCACCTAGTGTTTGTAAGGATCGATCCCTTACGGGCTGATCCAAACATACCTCCTGCTCATTCGTAATAAATGTTTTCACCACCACCACCACCACCTGCCCTTCGAACGCAACGCTTTTTGAGGAAAGGAAATGGCAGTAATTCTCTGTCATCTCGGTGGACACCTGAACCGCACCGTAGAGGAAGGGAGGAAGTGGGAGTGAAAGAAGAAAGAGAAAGAGGGGCCATAATGAGGAAAATGAAAATTGTATTTGAGGAAAGGAAATTAGTAGCTGTCTCACACTCGCTCCTCGCGCATGCGCAGTTGGGGATCTCCGGGGCTCCGCGAAATCGCACAGAAGGCGCATAACTGCCCGCCTGGGACAGTGGACACCTTAGTGGCGCTTTAAGCTACGAAACCCATGAAGAGCGGGAACTTCGAAGGCAAAGGAAAGGCGCATAACTGGATTCTCTAACTAGACTGTCCTACAAAATTGCACTCAACCTCCCTCGTCATGCTCCAAATGAAAAACTACTACAGTCAGGAATTCATAATACCTTAGCGGAAATGATAGGAGCACACCTCACCGCACAATATGAAAGACTATCAGGCACTGAAACGGGACGTTTCATCCTAAAGAAAGCGGGAATACAATATGAAGGAATCCGTACACACACCTTGCCAATTCCAAGACACGTGCACGAACACTTAACAGTCCCTCATCTGCCCAAAAACATGCATCTACACTACAATACGGACAGAAGAAAGGCTAGGGCACAAAAACTTCACGAAAGATTTTCAGTTAAGAAAGACACGGCGCACGTGGACGTGGCAGAACATCCGGACAGAGGCGCCTTTTCTCCGGCAGTTGTCGATCATCGAGGTTCTCCCCTCTCATCGGGGACAATCGATAAAACAAAATTTCCGGAGGAGGCCGAAGAAGCTGCCATAGCTTTAGCCATAACCTTCACCACTGCCAAATACATCATAAGTGACTCCAAAACAGCAATTAAAAATTTTGCAAAAGGAAGGGCTCACTCAGCAACGATCAAAATGTTACAAAAAATCTTCAATACCCGCCAGATAACATTGATCTGGGTCCCAGCCCATTCGGACCATCCTGGAAACGAGGCGGCGCATCAATTTTCCCGAGGATTCGTGGTTAACCGGGAGGTGCGCTACCCCGAGCTCAGGTCGGCCAAGGAGCGAGTGACAACCTACAGAGAAATTACTACCCACTTCAAGAAAGAAAGACAGATCTTCCCAGAACCACATAAATCTCTGAGTAAAACACAAGTCAGTTGGCGGAAGCCCCAAACAGACACTTTCTTTAATCGTGCATGTACTCCAGATGGTCCCCGGAGCAGTACAGCCCCGTCTGTTCTCTCTGTGGGCACCAAAAGGCAGACACACCGCACATCCTATACTCATGCACTCAAGACAAGCCATCGCACAATCTGCAGCTTTCTACCCAATCTCAGTGGCAGGCCGCGCTGCTCAGCTCGGACCCGTAGGTTCACTTTGGAGTCACAGAGCGAGCCGAAGAGGTCGCCGAACGACATCTTCGGTCGGCCACCTGGCGTCCGGCCTAGAAGAGGAGCCCACCGCGGGGAGGGGAACATGACCCCAATCCGCGCCTAAGAGCTCTTCTTTAATAAAGTTTACCTCCTCCTCCTCCTGCCTCCCCCCTTTTGGGACAATGGGCACCTCTGTCTTGCTTTAAGCGGAAGTGACACATGTGCGCTGCGTGCGTTGGCATTGACAACGTTGGGGGTAGAAACGCTGCACTGATGCCATAGGCCGTCGGCATTCATTGGCGTTGGCGTTGACAACGTTTTGGACTCCGATGATTTTAAGGAAAGGAAGGGCGCATAACTGGCTCCCTGAGGCAGTGGACGCCTGAATCGCGCTTTGAGGTACGTGGGATGGTGAGAGAGAGATGTGGGCAGCATGCGTTAGTGCTGACAATGTTTTGGGAGACACGTGGCACTGCACCAATAGAGTGCATATTGCAACCGCGCAAAACGACGAGGGACGAAGAGGAAAGCACAGGACAAAAACGCGTCTTTCGTCTTTTTGTGCTATTGCAATATACACTTCTTTGTCAACCACCAACTAGCCCGGCCTCACCTGTTACACGCACAAATAGGCCACAGCGTTTATTGGGTGAGCAAACTCTCGATCAACCAATAACTGCCACCTGCCAGAATGGCAGGGTGGGCGCGCTTCCTACCCAGTGTGCGGAGCACTCAAAGTTACAGACGCCCGCCGTGGTGCCCCAGTGGTTATGGTGCTCGGCTACTGACCCGAAAGACGCGGGTTCGATCCAGGCCGTGGCGGTCGCATTTCTATGGAGGCGAAATTCTAGAGGCCCGTGTATTGTGCGATGTCAGTGCACGTTAAAGAACCCCAGCTGGACGAAATTTCCGGAGCCCTTCACTACGGCGTCTCTCATAGCCTTAGTCGTCTTGGAACGTTAAACCCCATAAATCAAACCAAACCAATGTTACAGACGCTAAGCCGCGTATAGTTGCCTGACCCGCTATAGATTTCGCTCTCTAACCAGATGCAAGAGTTGTTGAACGGAGCTAATTTAGTTAATGAAAATTTGTCCTTTTCCCCTTCAAAGAAGAGTTCCTCCTCTGGTTTCTTGGTGCCTTGCAAGGACAAGTTTTGTAGGGCTGCTTTTGTAGCGAGACCTACACTACGCTACCCAGTGGAGCATTTCGCCGTGAGCCTGGGAGGCTGATAGCGCGCATGCGCGAAACCAGAGAGGAGCAGCAGGTGCGGGGCGCATGACGTCATAGTTCGTTCGACGCCGCGCGAGGAGGCGCGCCGGCCCGACTACGCCTGCCGGCGCCGCGCCTCAGCAAAAAAATTCAGGGGCACTTTGTCTAAAGAGCGTAGAGGCGAAAGCGTTTTCGCACCCCTTTGACTGCTTCTGTGGCACTGGTGGCGTCACATATAATTGAGTACTAATTACTAAGTGATGACAAATAACTAATTAATGATTAATTACTGATTAATCCTTGAATAGTAATTAACTGCTAATTAATGACGCTTAAGCTTCGCCTTTAGGAGCGGAACGCGACAGCGTGCTGTAGCGCTGCCAGGGAGTCCACGGAACGCCACCACCCGTTCGGCGCGATGCCTTTCCCTTTGAACGCAACCCTTTTTGAGGAAAGGAAATGGCGCAGTAATTCTCTGTCATCTCGTTGGACACCTGAACCGCACCGTAGAGGAAGGGAGGAAGTGGGAGTGAAAGAAGAAAGACAAAGAGGGCCCGTAATGAACACCATGAAAATTGTATTTGAGGAAAGGATATTACGCAGTAACTGTCTCACATATCTCGGTGGACACCCGTCAAAATTCAGGGGGGCATTTTTTTACCTAAAGTGCGGTCACTGATGTGTGGTTAAGATGTTAAGCTTCGCCTCTAAGAGTGGAACGCGACAGCGTCTTGCAACGCTGCCAGGGAGTCCATAGAACGCCATCGCCCATTTCGGTACTACGCCTCGCTCGTCGGTAAATTGGTTTTTGAAGGAAATGTATCTGTCTCTCATATCTCGGTGGGCACCTAAACCTCACTGGAAGGGAAGGGAGGAGGATGGGAGTGAGCGAAAACACCGTATTCACTAGACGCGCCTTTGTTCGTTCCAAACCATCGAGCTGGCATGGCGGAGTGGATAGCATGCTCGTCTCGCACTCCGAAGACCGGGGTTCGATTCCCGAGCTCGACCAGTTTCTTACTCGGTTTTATTTATATATATGGCCTGACTAGGAAAGTTAATTAGGCTAATTGGGTGATTAAGCAATTAACTAAGCTTAGCCCCACTTACTTGGAGCATCACTATACGTTCCCTTAAATTGGCTGCATGGTTACTAGATTGTAAAACATTTTATTCGCCGGGAAGAGCTTGGCAAGAGGTCGCGTTAAGTGGTCGAGAGTACATAGCCCTCGACGACTTTGTCAGCCCACTCCACCGCCGAAACTTGCGTACTAGCCAAAGCACACTTGGCCCCGTTTGAAATTCGCGCATTCTGACGTCACGACCGTTTCGACCAATTGAAAAGCGTGACATTTCTGTCGACGACTGCTGCTTACAACGATGAGACATTAAAGGCTAATCGACGCAAAGCGAAGGGTGCCGTCTTTCTTTTTCACTAGGACGACTGGTGCTGCTTCCGCCTTAAAAGAAGAACGTCTTGCCAGGCGGAGACACCAAGGTAGCTCTCGCTACGTACGAGGGGGTACCCAAAAGAAACCGGACTAAATTTTTTGGTCAGCAAAGCTTCTGTGGTACCGCGTTTTGCCACTAGGAGCGCATAGAACGAACATTCCAGAGTCAGTAAGCCGAGTGCCGTCGCTGAAGGAGGTCAGACTAGTTTAGGCAGAGTTTTAGAGTGACGACTGTTTTGTGTGAATGTCGTTTTTGCAGTGGCTGATTTTCGCGAACAGCGGGCTCTGGTGAAATTCTGATTTTTGCTCGGAAAAAGTTGAATGGAAACTCTTGAAACAATAAGAAAGACGTACAAGGACGATGCTTTGGGAACAACTCAAGTGTTCCTGAATCGAACCCTGAGTCAAAGCAACAATCATGCCAATGGAAAACTTCAAAGTCACCTCGCCTCAAGAAAGCTCGTCAGGTGAAACCAAACCTCAAAACAATGCTGATTTGTTTTTCGACGTGAGAGGAGTCGTCCATTGAGAATTTGTTCCGCAGGGTCAGACAGTTAGCCAGGCTTTCTACTTGGATATTTCGAAAAGATTGGGCAAGAGTGTGCGGTGGAAGCGGCCAGATTTGTGGCGGTCGGGTGACTGGTTTTTCCATCATGGCAATGCCCCTGTTCACACAGCCCTATCTCTACGACAATTTTGTACCAAAAATGGCATGACCCCTATTACTCAACCCTCATACCCTCCCGACCTTGCCCCGTGCTACTTTCTTTGTTTTCTAGAATGAAAAAAGAAATAGGTGAATGGAAAGCGTTTCGCTGGTGGCGCTGAGGTGAAGAAAAAAACGACGGAGGCACTGTCAAGCATCACAAAAGATGAATTTAAACAATGTTTTGAAAAATGGAATGAAAGATTCGACAAGCGTATCATTGCAAGTGGGGATTACTTTGAAGGAGTTTGAAGGTCCGTGCTTAAAATGTGAACAAATAACTTCAAACAAAAATAAGTCCGGTTTCTTTTGGGTACCCCCTCGTATATCACGGCATAGATGCGCTAAGCCACTGCCAATTTTTTTAACCTTAAAATATCGCCCCACGCTTGGCTGTTCTGTGCAAAATGTAATATAATGGAGAGTTTATTTCATACTGTACTGCTATGTCGATGATGGAAGACGTCGTCCACTGAAGGCCATGGGAGTGCGCATTCCTCCTTGAGGTCAATGGCAATCAGTAGGAGAAACTCTCGTTAGAAAAAGCGCATTCCTCGTTGAGGTCAAAGGCAATCAGTAGGAGGAACTCTCGTTATAAAATGAACCTTCGGCGAAGATCTGAGTCTGTGCGCAGGCAGGAGCCTGCTCTCCAAAAAACCGCCATGTGCTGACCTTTTTTATTCTCGAATCTGGAGGAGAATGGAATGTTATAGAGACGATAACGCATTCTTTTCTTGCCCTTGCTATGTATTCGCCGGGCAGTGAACTTTTTGTCTGCCCATGTGGAGGGCATTGGACTTCTTCACTAGCCTTAAAACCACACTGCATTCTGCTTGATTGTATATTTACCAGAATTCAGTTATCATGCACATTTCCTTTTATAACTTCTTTGCCTTTTCTGCACCCGTCTTTATGTCTAGCTCACCCAAAACCACCCCACCGAATCTAAAAATGACATCATCGTGCCGAAAGTGCGACAAAATGTTCTGCTGTTTTGCCGTGACGGCATATTTTTCGTTAGTATAGCAGTAATCTTCTGTCGCGGTGTACTAATTTGCCCCAGTGTATTTTTTTTGTTTTTCTGTCTTTAGGACAACAGACGGCGCCATATTACAGAAAATGTTGTTACATCAAGATTACGGAGCGAGTGAGGATAATGAAATTAGTATAGGACAGGTGGCGCGGTGCTGGAAATGGTAAGAGAATGTCTATTTAGGGCAGGTAGTGATAGCTGATCCGGATCATGAGAGGGAAATAACTAGAAGAATAAGAATGGGGTGGAGCGCAAGTGGCAGGTTCTCTCAGATCATGAATGGCAGTTTACTAATATCCCTCAAGAGAAAAGCATGCAACAGCACACATCTTACCGGTACTCACCTATGGGGGAGAAACATGGAGGCTAACATAGAGGGTTCAGCTTAAGTTAAGGACAGCGGAGCGAGCTATCGAAAGAAAAATGATGGGTGTGACGTTAAGAGATCGGAAGAGGGTGGAGTGGGTGAGGGAACAAACGCGGGTTAATGACATCCTGGTCGAAATCAAAAGGAAGTGGGCTTGGGCAGGGCATGTAATGCGAAGGCAAGATAACCGCTGGTCCTTAAGGGTAACGGAGTGGATTCCAAGAGAAGGAAAGTGTAGCGGGGGGCGGAAGAAAGTCAGGTGGGCGGATGGGATAAAGAAATTTGCGGAAATACGGCGGCCGCCACTGGTGAAGGAAAAGGTTAATTGGAGAGACATGGGAGAGGCATTTGCCCTACAGTGGGCGTAGTCGGGCTGATGATGATGACGGGATAGGGACAATTGATATGAGAGGAGCCTTTGACCTGCTATATATAGAATAAAAAACATTTATTTCACGACCTTGGCCTGGGTCTAGTGCTTAAATCGGATAGTACCCGTACCGCCCTACACGTGGACAAAAGAGGCAACGGGTAGTCGTCATGGTATTGGAATATGTGCCCCAGGCGCAACGGCCCACCTCCCCCAAGAAACGTGTCGCTGGTTTGGTAGGGATCTGAGTTACGATGATAATGTAATCTGGCAGGTGATGATTGTCTTTGAAAGCTGGCGAAGCAGGTGAGCTCCCAGTTATCCAAATATTTCGAGCCGCTCCTCAAGATCTTTTCAAGACACACGTGGGCTCTTAATGTCGTCCAGCCCTATTAACGGGGCAGGATAACAACCTTATAAGGAATTCTGCATCCTGTTCTCCGAATAAAGAAGCTTAAGAGGTAATTCGGTTGTAATTGCTCATTAACATAGTAAATGTTGTTTCACACAACAAGGTTCTTTACCCCCGTTTCTTCCTTTGCACTAGAGGTGCCCCGTCGGAGACGGCTTTTGGATGACTTGAAGGCTGAATGGCTATAGAAGACGATACTCTTGGCAACAACTGAGAAACTTTCAGGGGATATGAACGGGAAGCTTTATATAGAATACTTTACATGTATACATACAAGTTGAGCAGTGAGCACAACAACAGCATGGAACTGGTTAACATTTAGGGGAGGCCCCTACTCGGCATAGCCGAAGATGCGTTACATCTATCTCCGTAGCCCAGAACCCCTTTTTCGGGCTCCGGGACCCAGTTTTAAAGACACATGGGCCGGCCCACATTCATCAGCATCCAATCGTGTCGAACTCTTAACACGATTGGTTATTAGCCGTGTGGCCCACCCTCCAACTTTTTTAAGGCACATAACCCTCTCTCAAATGTACATATTGTAAAAAGGGCATCATTTTCACTTAAAACTTAGTACATTCCGAGAATTCACACACATACGGATTGGCCCCCTGGGTTACGTGCCCCGCCCCACACTTCTACGGTATTACACAAACTCTCTCCCCTTTCAAAGACAAAGCAAAAAACATAAAACAATATGTCAAAACACTTCCACGGGTACGTCTGTCGCCCCAGTACCTGTGACCTTGACGATTCCCGGGACTAGGGCAATTATCAGCCCCAACGCCCAGCTGCGACCGTCGCGAACAACACCCGGCAGCACAGAACCACTTTCCGACACGAGTCGGATCACAATGCGCTGCTGACCCAGCAGCCGTCCTCCGGGGTCCGAGCGGCGTCATAACTCAAGTGGCCGTCACTTTCCCTAATTAAACCGGTGGCTCCAATGTTCAGGGGAATAAAGCAGTCAATACTTTATATAGAGCGAAGCACCGCCACGCGGCTACAGAAAGAAAAAGCTATACAACTTTCACAGAAATTCGTAACTTGCGAAAAGCTGCTATGAGGAGAGCTGCCACCTCGACTTTGAGAGGTTATGGGTTCGACTCCCAACCTCGCCGGTTACCAATGGGTTTCCTCAGAGGGTTTTCCTGTCCTGTCGTCAGCAGATCTGCAGACCACTCGAGTGACGCTGCAACAATAGACCACTAAGGTACAGTTTTAACGGAGAAATATCGGGCACCCGTTAAGCAACCTGGGCAGGTTGTTCCTAAATATTTCATTAAACCCGACTCGAGTGACGCTGCAACAATAGACCACTAAGGTACAGTTTTAACGGATAAATATCGGGCACCCGTTAAGCAACCTGGGCAGGTTGTTCCTAAATATTTCATTAAACCCGATATCTGCTCAAACTGCCCATTCAAGAAAATTTCGTTTGCCAGTCAACGACTCCGAAGGCATCGAACGATGAGCAGCTCAAGTCTTCCAGTGGTATTAAAGCTGCTCATCATCAGCTAAATGTTGACGATTTCAACCCTTTTTTAGACCCTTGTTATCCACGACTTGGTTTAGTTTGAGGATGACTCAGAAAAGAGCGCTGCCGAATGTTTTATTAATAATACTGCATCAAACGCTCCCCGCGTTAATGCCGTCCTCCTAAAAGGTTGTTCAGCGTTTCAAATCATCACTGTGATGTTTAATATGCTTCTAGAGCGCATGTAAAGCAGCCGTTACGCGCAGACGCAGCGGGGCTGCATACCGAAACGAGAGACAAGTGACTGTAAAAAAAAAGAAAGAAAACATTTGGCATTGAAAACGGATCATCGTTAGAAGTTTCCATTTCTAGTTTCTTTACGAAAATATAAGCATAAAGAAAGTAGCTGATGTCTTGCCAAAAAATGCACGCTATTTGTTAACTTTCATCACTGGAAGAAAAAAAAAAGAGCCGAATTTATTAAACTTTTAAGGAGGAAGCCGGTTTCTGCCCATACAAGAACTTGTAAATAGCTCTTTATTTTCATCTTCGGAAGATATGCATACGTCGACAAGAGTACTGTTCTCTATTTGATTTTATTCCTGCACGCTTGACAACACGCAAATCAGTCAAAGGTCAACAAACGGAGGGAAGTGTACGGAATTGGAGATATTAATCAGCCTGTCTGGTGTCCTTTAAAGTGAATTTGCAAACAATTTAGAAGCAAGTTAGTCGTGCCGTCAACCTTCCCAACATAAAAAACGACCGAATTGTTAACCTTTTACGTGAAACTAAAGATACTGTACCCCCCCCCCCCCCCCCCCTCCTGTCCTTTTCCGGGAATTGTTTTGCGTTGAAGTCAATTCTCCAGCCGAAGCAAGGAAGCGAGGAAACTCTGCCCTCCACCGCCGCTCTCCAGAAGTACATTAGCCCAGCCAGCTGCCCGCGTTCGCCTTCTAGAAACGCCATCCACCATTATCCATCCCCCCAACGCTACCCTCCAGAAGCGCCACCCAGCAGCATCCCACCTACCTCCACTCTCTGTTATGCATAGCCTTGCATCAGCAGCCGGCGCCCTCAATGTGTAAAGATTAGTGTTTGACCAGGGCTTGTACACTGTTGGGACGCAATTCGGTATATCATGCGTTGTGACTATAGCTGTACACAGGGCCGCTCCTGGCTTATTAATGTATGACTTGGAATAAACGACGCATCACGGTTAACAAGGCCTGCACGCAGCGGAACTAAAAAAGTGATGGCGAAATGGTATTTAGAGGCGCTGTGGAAAAACCAGCTGCCCTCCACAAACACCGCTCTCCTGCCATCTCCCACCTCGACCTTCTCTCCTGCCTATATCCTCCCCTTTACCTCAACATTCGACCCACTTCTTCCACCTTCATCCTACCGAAAAATATCCAAACGTGTGGGAAGCATCGGCCAAGAGCAAAGCATTCAAAAGATTAAAAGAAACAACGTAATCATCGAGGGTAAATCCATCTTCTTTCGCAGAATTGTCACATCAGAAGTATGATCGTCCAGTAGTTTTTTTTTGTTCTCCAACCTGATTTGTGCCCGAGTTGGGGCTCGCAAATAACTCTTGGTGGTCATCTTTAGGATATACACAGACGTCGACAAGAGTATATATTCTGTAACTGATTTCCTTAACGCCGTGCCTGACATTGCGCAATACAGTCAAAAGGTCAACAGACAGAGGGAAGTGTTCACAGCTGCAGATGCTCAATGATTATTTTCTCCGTTGCCTTTCAGAATGATTGTGAACAAAATAGCGCCAAAAAGCAAGTCAGTCCTGAAAGGAGCCATCCATATACTGATTCTGAAGTAGCATAGCTGAGAATCTTACACTGACACTTTTAAAGAAGTTAGCTCTTTTCATTATTGGTCGTCGTGTAATTTCTAATAGGTGTATTTGAGGGAAACAAATGTGACAGTGTAGAGCAAGAAGCATATTGCCGTTTGAGTTTGTGCTGAAAGCTAAATCTGTGACCTTCAGCGAAATTCCGCTGAACATAAATTCCATGCCGCAAGCTGCCTGTCTATACACGTGCACTTAGTGGTCGTGCATATGTCTTAAAGCGTTCTAATAAATACCATACATAAAGAAAAAAACTGCGGTGGAGGTCATGTGCTGTAAGGGGTCACGTCACGTGCCTTTCAGTAAAGTTGAATGAAGGGAATTTCTGTCCACAAATGCAAAACATGGCGGAAACAAAACTACGTAAGCGATAAGAACGGAATACTGACTAAACGTACACATAGCGGACTTTCAACTACGTTTAATGATGAAATTTATCTGCACGTGTGCAGAAAATAACGAAAGCTACAGACCGACAACAGCGGGGATGTCATCTGGACTACACTATTATAGCGGCAATTAAACAGCGAAAAGACGAGGCAGTAACACGGACTAGAGTATACAGTGTTGCATTTAAACAGCGTTCATGTACATACGGTTTTGTGCATTTAAACAGGCTCACTTGAGACCCTGTGTATAGATACAGACAGATTTTCATTATTATAGGTGAAAATCTGGGATACGTATTCTTCTAGTCTAAATATAATAAGCGCTCCTCGTTACGAATGTTTCGTTAACATAAAGAATCAAGAGCTCACGCTTTTGTCCTTGTATACACTGGGACTGTGCTTGATTAGTGCCCGTGTCAGGAGGTCATTTTGTTGGGAAAGCAACGCTACGCTAGTCGCCCAGCCATTTCGCGGAGCTTTAGAAAGGCCAAGCTGCGCATGCGCGAGGAGCGGGTGACGTCACACGGCGCACAGCTGGCGCGCCGGGGCCGCCGCCGCGTGCTCTGCGTCGCCTCGCCGACAGTCTCCCTCTCCCTCTCTCATGCACAGTAGCGACTGCGCATCGCCATGCGCGTATTTTGTGGTGTATATAAAACTGGCAGTGGCTTAGCTCTGCCATGACAGGATATACGTAGCCTGATGTGAGGGCGAGGTGTCCACATCTCGGTGGACGCCTGAACCAGAGGGAAGGCGCATAACTGCGCTCTTGGAACAGCGGGCACCTTGGATCAGCGGGCCGGAAACGCGGCGCTGAAGCCATAGGCTGACGCCGTTCATTGGCGTTGGCGTTGTGAACGTTTTACACTGCGATCATTTTAATTAAAGGCGAGTGCGCGCGGCGACGCGCGCCGGCAGTGCTTAGTGACGTCACTTGCTCCTCGCGCATGCGCAGTATGGTCGTGCAAGAGCTTGCGAAACGGCGAGACTGTGGGCAATGTAGCTCATGCAGTAGTATAGTCACGCGCAGATGTTGCTTTCGCAATCCTCCAGGTTTAAAGGGTCAGTCTACTCACCAAGATGAGTGTATAAATAATGGCATATTCTGGTAGTTGGCACCCTGTAACATCAATGACCAGGGAACTGCTCCCGGTTTAGGCAGGAATTTATATTTTATTGCGGGGTTAAAGTCGCGTAAAAATGCATGGTGGCGACTCCAAACGTTCATTTTGTTCAAGCAGGTGGTCTTTTTTTTTTTGTAGAAGTATAAGTGAATATGCTACGTACCGTTACTATGCCCCATTGTCACAGAAACGTACAGTCTTTGTCAAAAGTAACCAGGCTGCATGGTTTGCTTCTAGCTCGTACAGTGGAGCTCTTACAGCTTCCCTGAAGCTGAAATGGTCGTTAAAGATAAGGACTGGGGGTCCTCTTACCTTCCAACAACTTTAGATCTTTAGGAAAGTCACAAGGGCTCCACTACAGAAGCTAAGAGCAAACGATGCAGCCTGGTTACTTTTGACAAAAATTGTACGTTTTGTTCTAGTAAACTGTAGAAGGCGTACCGCTCGCTTTTTCTGTAAATCACATGAATATTTATAGTTATACGTACACTAAACACAGGCACATTCCCACTTTTAGTTCAGCGTATGCTAGCAGAGACGCAAAAATAAACTCAGCCTATAGTAGCGCCATCTGGTTGTCAGGACGGCAACCAGTGCTGTAAATAAACCGACTCCCCACTTAAGCGTAGAAGCGGCAGAATTGTCACTCTAATTATTAAAATAAATTAAATTTATCGCTTATACGTTTTCTTATAGCCGAGATGAGACCAAGCGAAAGACCGGCGCCCCATTTATGGCTAGTGAACGCACTGAAAAAGGCAGCAACAACGAGAATGCAGTCCGAAGCGAGAGGTCCAGCTTCGACGGGCGCCGCCATGTTTGTCGCCACGGGGCAAAAATCCAGATGGTTGCCAGATGAGACCACCATCTCATACAGATATGTTCCCACATCAATAAATTCTATTTTAAAATGTTCTACCGCACTACTTGGCACCACACCTGGCTAAACGGTAATTTGAGTAAAGAGCTATCGGTTGCCGCAAAGAAAATATGGCCGATAAAATGCAGTAGACTGACCCTTTAACCAGAGCAAAACCACAGTCATATTTTTTATAATCGGTGTCTACAAGTGACACGAGGCTGTAGTGCCACTTGAGCAGTGCCACTCGGAAAACATTACCGACGTCCGCTGCACAACGGACACTCGTCTCCTTGAGTTCCCGGAACTCTGTTCAGGGGACCCAAAGTCACCTCACCTTGCCCAAGTTCCTGGGTGTCGGTGCTGTGGGAATAACAATGGATGAGGCGAAAGCTTAATGTACTAGTGCATTATGAAAAGCAGTATTAAATTTAACACCTGCTGCGGTGGCTCAGTGGCTTTCGCGTTCGGCTGGTGATCTCAAGCCTGCGAAAGTGTATCACGGCCGTGGCGGCCGCATTTCGACGGTAGCGAAATGCAAAAAAAAAAAAAGCGCCCGTGCGCCATGCGGTATTAGTGCCCATTAAGTAACCTATGTAGTCTAAATTAATCCCCTGCTCTCCACTGCCGTGTTCCTCATATCCCCACTTCCATGTGTATCTTTGGCACTTTAAATCTCACCGCTAAAAAAAAAAACAACTCTCTCATTATGAAAGAGCTGAAGGGAAACACATATTCTACTCTTTTTGGATGACAGATTGCAAGATGGTCTTCATCTTCGTCTCGGCTTATAATAGTCTAAAATGGGAATTAACCCACTACTCTACCGCGTCATGTCTCTAAGGCGGAGCTTAAGTGTCCACCTCCCTTTTTTCTCCGGGGTCTTCAGAGTGAATTTGCATATCTTCAGTTGTAAAGTCAATGTTCGAAACGCATTTAAAAGGAATGATTTCTTGACCTTATGTTTAACTTGATTTCTGGACGGCTTTGAACTAAAAAACACTTGATTTTGAGCTTTCAAAAACCATTGGCACTCTATATATGTGCTTCAATCCGCGCTCGATAATGCGCAAAAGAATCAAGGGTGAATAGACGGAGGCAAGAGCGCACAGCTGGAGATGTTTTAATATTTCCTCCGGGACCCTTGATATCAAAATCGAGAACAAAGTCAGTCGTTAAAGGTACTTTCGTTAGAGTGAACGTAAAGAATAAAATAGCTCAGTATATATCACTGACACGTTTAGGCCAAAGGTTGGATCTTTTATTTATTGGTCAACCTAGCATTCCTGATGCCTCTATTCCAAGAAAACACGCGTGTAGTGTTGGGCAGGGAGCATAGGGCAAATTATCTTTCTGCGCTCAACTTATTCTGGTGAACTTCAGCGAATTGTCAAGAAACGATCAATTTACTCTCTTGCTCTCTAGTATTGTGCTATTAGTAGCCTATTGTGATATTAGTAGCCTGCTATTGTGCTATTAGAGCCTATTAGCACAAACCTTCAGGACAAAAGCCTGATACATACCTTATTGCATGTTGAGGATGAATGACAAATGGCCTCGCACTTCTCAGACATTGGCTAAGATCAAAGTGCAGCGTAATGAGAAAGATAAGATGAAGCCAAAGGAGCTAGGCCCCACCTGTAGTGGTACTGTTCTATGTTTAACCTAATGAGATCATCATCATCATTATCAGCCTTACTACGTCCGCTGCAGAGATTGTCCTGAGCATTGTGTCGGGTGCTTGGGCCCCGTCAGGCAGAGTGCATCTGCCTTTTGCCCTTGTATCCGTGACCTTGTTGTCTGAAATAAAGATCTATATCTAAAGGCATCTCCCCTGTCTCTCCATGTCGGCTGCTTATATTCGTACTCAGCAAATTCTGCGCTGAGCCCCGCCGCGGTGGCTCAGTGGTTACGGCGCTCGGCTGCTGACCCGAAATACGGGGGTTCGATCCGGGCCGCGGCGGCTGATGTTCGATGAAGGCGAAATGCTAGAGGCCCGTGTATTGTGCGACGTCAGTGCACGTTACAGAACCCCAGGTGGTCGAAATTTCAGGAGCACTTCACTACGGCGTCCCTCGTAGCCTAAGTTGTTTTGGAACGTTAAACGCCAATAAACTAACAAACCAGCTTTTCATGCAACCTACCTTCAGGCACTGCTCCTTTGGTTTCTGTTTTGAAGAAGACACTGGAAACTGCAGTACAGCTTTGAACGCCGGTTATAATACGGCGAAGAGCCCGGATTTAAAGTCGCGTTCTAGCCTCACGGAGGAATCAACGCACGAACACAACGAGTCTGGAGGTGCGAATTGTGAGAGTTCGGTAGCGTTCCGCGTGGGCAAAACCTGATGGTGCAGAGTGAGTGAGTAAACGTTAAATGAGGAGGATGGTGACTGTAGCATGTGGCTGCAGTGCTCAGTCCAGGGCTCCGGAGGGTCCTGCCTACCTTCTGGTTATGAGAAGGAGTGCTGCCTGGTCGTCGAGGCGTGCGCTGGTCAGCTTCACCTCCCACAGCTCCAGGGCCGCATTACGCGGATTTAAACGGCGGTGTTCTGAAGCGAACACCGAGGCTAGCTTGGGCCCCGTCGTCAGAAAAAGCCACTGGTACGCATGCGCGAACTGCGTGACGTCGCGGTGGACACCCGAACCGCGCCGTATAAAATGGAAAGAAAATTGGTTTTAAGGAAAGGAAATGCCTGTCTCTCATATCTTGGTGTACACCCGAAAGGAGTGACGTCACATGCTGTAAAAATAAAAAAAAAATAAAGAAAAGACAAGGAGTGCTTGAGGAACCTCTCGTATCTCGGTGGGCACCCGAACCGCGCAGTGAGGAAAGGAAAATGTAAACAGAATTGGTTTTAAGGAAAGGAAACTACTCCTGCCTCTTTCATATCTCGGTGGATACCCGAACTGCGCCGTAAGGGACTTAAGGGAAATGAAATGAAAATTGCTTTTAAGTAAAGCAAATGCCTGTCTCCCATATCTTGATGTACACCCGAGAGGAATGCACGCCACAGTAGATGTCTCTAAAGCAACCTTCTAAGACAGCAGCGTATTCACTACACGCGCGGTTCCTCCTCCGCCTTGCTGCAGCTTTTCGCTTCGAGCTATCCAGGCTTAACCTTAGCAAAGCCACAGCCAATTTGCTGGGGGTATGTCTCAGAACTTGATGCCGACATCACCTTAAACGAAGTCCGCCGAGCACTCTTCAGTATTCGCCGCTCTACGGCGCCGGGGCCGGATGGCATAACGTACAAGGCACTACTCAATCTGGACGATGTCTCCCTCCAGGAACTGACGGAGCTCTTTAATAACCACTGGCAAGCTGGGACGCTCCCATCAGCCTGGACCCATGCCAGCATGCGATTTATACCCAAACCGGGCAAACCCCTCACTCTTCAAAATTTGCGCCCAATCTCCTTAACGAGCTGTGTCGGCAAGCTCTTCGAGCATGTCATTCTCAATCGCCTGCAACCGTTTCTAGAAACAACAGGCTTTCTATCCAACGTTCAATTCGGCTTCCGCCGAAACATCTCGGCGCAAGACGTACTTCTTGCCCTTAAAGAGTCCCTCTTTTGCACCAGGCGCCGTACAGCCAGTACGCGAGCCATACTGGCCCTGGATATTCATAAGGCTTTCGACACAATGAGCCATGACCATATCCTAACGACATTAGCCACCACGGGATGCGGCACCCGCATATGGCAATATATTCGGGCCTTCCTTCAGGGACGCACGGCAGAACTCCACCTTGGGGATATTGCCTCCCAGCCTTTCCCCCTGCCTAACCGGGGTACCCCACAAGGGGCGGTTCTGTCACCTTTACTTTTTAACATTGCCCTAGCGCCACTGGCAAAGGCCCTTGCTGCTATCCCAGGGCTGCACACAGCCATATACGCAGATGATATAACCCTCTGGACAACGGGAGGATCCCTTGGAACAGCCCAGGATATCCTGCAATCTGCCATAGACATCACCACCACTCATTTAGCTAACACAGGCCTCCGTTGCTCTCCAAATAAATCGGAACTCCTGCAACTGAAGCCCCTCCCCATTGACCCCCAGATCGAACTACACATGTACGGCAATCCCGTGCCCATTGTGCCTCAGGTGAAGATTCTCGGCCTTCTCATTAGCAACACACTCGATGCAACCACCACCCTTCAGCTCTTGCAAAAACAGACCAAACAGGTCGCTGCACTTATCAGGCGGGTGGCAGCACGCAATCATGGGCTGTCTGAACGGGAGACCCTCAATATGACAAATGCACTAATCATTAGCCGCATTATATACCACCTCCCATACCACATACTCACTCAGCGGCAAACACAACAGGCAGACATCCTAATACGCACGGCTGTCACCTCCGCCCTACGGCTTCCACGGACGGTTAGCACGAAACGTCTCCTGGCCACTGGTACCCACAATACAGTGACCGAATTAATAGAGGCTCAACGCACCAACCAATTAGTCCGCCTGAGTCGCACAGAAACAGGACAACGTCTACTGCGACAGCTACGTCTCAATCCACCCATTCCCACCCCAACAAGTCCTACACCTTACATGATCTCTCTGCGCACTCAGGATCACATATATCAGAAGCCCCTACCGCGCAACATGAGCGCTACTTTCCATCAGGGTAGGCGGCAGGCACGAGCGAGCTATTACACCAAAACATACAGCAACCGCTGCGATATCCTTTATGTCGATGCGGCACAAAATTCTAAACCAGGATATTTCACGGCAGTCTTAGCCTATGAAGACGGCACAGTGGGGGCCGCCGCCACTATCCGCACTAATTCGCCTGCAGAAGCGGAAGGAGCCGCCATCGCACTTGCTTTGGCCCACTCCACCATTGACAAAAACGTAACCGAAATTTGCACAGATTCCCAGGCCGCGTACCGCCACTACCTAAAGGGCGTGGCGACGCCGGCAACACATCGTATTCTTGCCACAGTCACCTCTCTCGACCGAACGGTTACTCTGTCGTGGGTCCCTGGGCATGCCTCGATCCCCGGTAATGAGCGCGTTCATGCGCTGGTCCGAGAACTCTCCTCCCGGACCCCGGATGATCAGGCACCCAACCCTGCGAACGAGGCTACATCGGTCCTGTATACATATCATCACATTACAACATTCTACAAACTCAGCCGCATGACACTGCCACCACCCCACAGTACCTTGTCGCCCTCATCCAGCGCCACATGGCGGCAATTACAGACAGGTTGTTTTATTTCCCCCCACCGTCTCTCATGCTTTCATCCCACCATTCCTCCTGATTGTACCACCTGTGGCGTGCCCAGATCCACACTTTTCCATTACCTTTGGGAATGTCCTTCCCCAAAGGCAGTACTCCCCATCCCCAATCCCACTCATTCTTCCTGGGAGGCTGCTTTACGGACCGCTCAGCCCGCCGGCCAGAAATGGCTAGTGGATCGGGCTTTACGTGAAGCGCAAGCCCGTGGACTCCTGGACCAGTAGGGGACCACCCTGGAAGATTTTTTATTTTTTTCGTGTAATAAAGTTGTTTCCATCCATCCTTCCTTCCATGTGATATGAGTTAGGATCGGGCTTTCGCCGCACAATGCGCACTTGTCTTCGTACATTGTTCGGTGCATGCTATGTAAATAGTGTTGATTGGGATAGGCGTTTGTTTGAGAAAGAAAGAGAGAGAGAGAGAAAACTATATTGTCGGAAAAGAAGGGTTCCTGGATGCTTAGGAGAAGGGCCAGGGGTCCGTTAGCTGATAGCTGGCGGCGACCTCTTCGGCTCGCTCGATGGCTCCTGCCTGGACGGCGGGGACCGAGCTGCGCAGCACGTCTTCCCAGGCGTCTGGTGAGGGAGCTTCTCTAAGAGCTTCCGGAGGAGGATCCTCCGGGCAGTCCCATAGCATATGATTAAGGGTGGCAGTGCTACCGCAGTGTTTGCAGGTGGGGTCTATGAGATCGGGGTAGATGTGGGCGTAAATGTACGGGTTCGGGTAAGAATGGGTTTGAAGTCTTCTCCAAGCCACCTCTTGGTGTTTGGAGAGTGACTTGTGCGGGGGAGGATAGAGTCTTCTAGAGAGTTTGTAGAATTGGGTAAAGTCGTGGTACGAAATCACTGCCTTCATCTCGGATCCCCCTGGACGAGAGCCCACCGCTCAGCCGACAAAACCTCGAGCGTGTTGGTGGGCTGCTTCGTTCCCTGGGTTCCCTGAATGGGCAGGAGTCCATACCAGTTCTATTCCTCGTTGCAGTGTAATATTTGTGAGGATGTTTCTAGCAGTTAATGATGTTTGTTTGAAGATGCCGTAGGAGACAGGAGTCATCGGAGGAGAGGGAGGGAGACGGTAGCGGCGTCTATTAAGGTGGCGGTTCCACTGCCGCCATCTTGCGAGTAGTTCATATTCTGCCACCAGGCTACGACACTGATCCATCACTGAGAAAGTGTCTACCCGTCTTGCCCCCAGCGACCCGAAACTGGTTTTGGTTGAGATGTTGAGATACGTGTCCGGTCCTTTCTTGACCCGTCACCCTTGCTGCGTGAAGGCTTTTCTTTTGTTGCTGCGCCTGCCTTCAGAGGATTACAAACGAACCATGGCAAGCCCGGCTGCTAGTCCCCGTCGTGCGTGGGGGGAGGTGTTGGCTGGGATGGTTCCGCATGCTTCTTTCTCTGCCTGTCCCTCACCAAAGCCAAAGAGGGTGGGGCTTCCTTTATTCGGTCTATGGTTCCGGAAGGGTGAAGGGAAAAAGTTGGAGAGCCGGGGCAAAGAGGGTACCGTCTTTGTCCAAACGGCGTCAGAGGTGGGGTGATCCTTGTTGGGGATAAGGATGCCAGCACGGGAACAGAGGACCGTTTCCTTCTCTCTCTTGTTTAGCCTTGGCTAAATAGCCGCAGAAAGCTGTACCGTCGATGTTACTATCTGGAGGGCCTCCTTTGAGGGAATGTGCCGTTTCGTTCTTGAGTTTTACCCGACTACAGACTTTACTGTTTTCAATGTCGTGACATATATTAGTCGGAGCAAAGAAAAAGAAAAAAATAATGCTGCCCAGCCCGCATCGCAAAAGGCACAACGTCGACACAGTGGAAACTTGGGAGACTTAGTGATAATTGTCGACATAATTGCACAGAGCAAATTAGTAAGTAAGCGAAAAGAGGAAGCGGACGCCAAAAATAAGGAAGGTGTGAAATAAAGAAAATTAATTATGTTTATGTCCCATGTATATATTTCTAGCGTTTTTTGTTTTGTTTTTTTCAATGAACCTTATAGTTGAAATCGGTGCCTTTCTTGTGTCCTTCTTTCTGCCCTCGTCTTTTGCGCGTTCAATCACTTCGTCACTGTTGATGCATAGTAATATTAGTAGTAGTCGGAACACTCCTGGTCTAGAGTGTAACCTGCTAACTATAGCGCTGAAAAAAAATATATATTTTTTTATCAAATGATATTGCATCTATGATAAGAAAACTATAACAAAGACAGCTATACAATTTAGTCAACGCTAAGCGTATGCCTGTCCAACCTTATAAACTATGGTTGGTAAAGAAAAAGGCAGAGAGAAGTGGGCAATTGTCAATTTCTGTTTACCCTTGAGATGAATCGACATTGCGCAAGAGACGTGAAATTGCTATTGAGAGGGTTAGCACCGCAGGGTGTCGGAATGTGTTTACCTCAGAAGCAAATATTCGTCGTATATGCGGCGGCACCTTGCAACCAATTCCGATCAACTTCGACGGAATGTTGCCAAGGCTCACAAAAATGCAGTATACAGATGCATACCATTCACGAGGGGGACTCGAGACTATTTTATAGACATTGTACGAAGAAGAACGCGGGGGGGGGGGGGGGGGGGGGGGGGGGCGAGGTGTGCAGGAATGCTGCCAAAAAAAAGGGTCGGCTACAAAGCCATAGTTGTGTAGGCACTTAGGGCGACCCCCTCCCCTCTCTCGTTTGGACCCTCAACTGCGTGCTCTTATTCATTTTAGACGTACGTCTTTCTTGTATCCAGTTTGCATCATTAGGTTGCTTATTCCCTCCAGAATTTTCCATCGCGTGCTGAAATGTATATCTTTCTTGCCTTGCGTCGATTTGCCTCGATTTGGTTGGATCAAAGATTGAAAAAGTGCGCCCGCGTATGTGTGTGTGTATGCGTGCGTGTCCACGCGCGCGTACCTGGAAACTGTAGGAACAGCTGCTATTTTCACACCGTCTATTGTCAGGAAACTGTAGCCTCGTTTACATGAACCCGACTTCGGCGGGTCGAGCCAGGAGATCGAGTTGAGCAAGGTCAGCCCAACTTGACTGCATGTTTACATGAACTCGATTTTAGCGAGTCGCGACCGGTTCAACATGCAGCGGCACCAAGCGTCGAACGGCGCAGCGGGAAAGGGCAGTGGCAGCCGGGAAGAATGCGGCATGCACGGCTGCCTCGCAGGCGCTACGGCGCAAGCGAATAACAGGTTCGCATTTATCACCTCTCCTTCCACTAACCCGACTCAGACCGGTTTACGTGCTATCTGCTGTTGGGGTCGAGTGAGTCAGCCCACCCCTTGCAGCGGAGTTGACTGGACTCGCTCCCTCGACTCCCGGACCCGACTCGTTTACATGAACCCAGTAACCGGTTTTCAGCTCAAATCCTCCACTCAACCCGTCATGTAAACACCGCTTATAACGTGCTTGTAATCATTTTCCGAGAATTCCTTTTCCTGCGGCGCTAGTCTACACCGCCTGCAGGAGGGGCGCGCAGCAAGGGGAGGGGGCGGTCCTTTGTGCCAGTTCCGGAAGAGGGGACCTCACTCACAGCACTATAGTCGGTTACAACTAAAGAACGAAGCGGCACATGCAACTCAGAGGGAGCCCTCCAGCCAGTCACGTCGATTTCTGTGGCTGTGCATGCAGCCAAGCCTGCGAAAGAGAAGGAAGGAGACGGCGTTTTGTCCCCGTGTAGCCGAGAGTGGATGTCCTTTGTTCGGGATAAGGCTAAAAGAATAATAACGCAAAAAGAAAGGAAAAGATTTTGCTGCCCCGGCATCCGCCATCGTCTCTAGGAGCACCTGAGCTGGAGCAGGGGAAAAGACAGGGAGAAAGGCGAAGGTACTAGTAGGTGTGGTGCCCCCGTTTATTGTCTCAGCTGCACTGGCCACTAAAGGGGGAGGGGGGGGGGGAGGGCTGGGCTGCTCACCTGTCGCATAGATCCGCGCGAGAGCGTCTTTTTCGCAAAAGCGCTGAATGTTACAGGTGGGGTCATATTCGGCAACAGACGGTCGTGGCAGCTTCAGTCTCCACTGCTGTCGCGGCGCACCTGTGGAGACCGAACAGAAACCTGTTCGGTCGACGCGCTTGGCTGGGCGGTCTCCTTTGATGGGCATGTGCTGCTTCGTTCTTGAGTTGTACCCGACTTATATACCACATGGATTCATTTCAGCGGTGGAACATGGCGCCCTCTGAACCACGGCATTCGTTTGAAAGAAGTGCGAGTCTAGTTCAGGAAAACTGCACCTGCTCCATGGTTAGTGCTGAAATAGTGCAGCTGCAGCCGCCATGGAAGCAGATGATGGTTTGCGGGTTGTGATAAACGGCGGAGACTCAAGTAACTTTCACTCGTCGACAAGCTAGAACGCTGCTCGAGTTCTCCAAAGAAACGGATCGAGGCTGGTTCATGGCAACGTGTTATTGTGATGTGCTGTTTGCACATTTCTTCATGAGATACGAAAGGTTGGCTGCCGCTGATGTAGGCTGTAAACAGCTGGCTGCAATTCATTGGCATCGCAAAGGCTAGCGACGACCAGGCCTGCACTCGACCATCCGTTTTGGAAGCAGACAGTGCCAAACTGCGCTCAAAGTGCCGGAACTAGCGGTACACACCCGCCGCACCGCCGCTGCCGCAGAACTTTGCCGAACTGGTGCATTGAGTGCAGGCGAATCGAGCGCTCTCCAACTTCCCCTCCACAGCGCTAGCCGGAACAACGAACAACCGGCAGCACGAAGCGAAAGCCTGTCTCTTCCCTTTCCTGTCGCTTTAGTAATGCCTGTCCTCGAAAAATAATACGACGCCCAGAATGCGTTTCGTATCGTCAGGCGAAAAAAATTGGCAGTGGCTTAGCTCTGCTATGCCTGGATATACGTAGCGTAAAGTGCTCCGGTGTTTCGGCCGCACGTTTCGCCTTGGCTGCTCGACGGCGAACTGCCAGGCGACAACCTCAGGGATTGGAAGAATTTACATTTTCCAGTCTTATGCGCCATTTGGCAGCGGCTCGACTCTCCTTAGCTTACCAGAGCTTACATGTTGAGCGCGACCGTCATTTCTCCGCGCACCCTCCTCGCGCATGCGCAGTAGCGCGCGGCGCAACTGTCGTAAACACGAGGTCACGCGTCGGAGAGGAGCGCACGCCGGCGGCGCCGGCAGCGAGAAGCTCGCACCGGCTGTGGCGAGGAGGCGACGCACCTGCGGACCTGCGCCTCTCGTGACGTCACGCGGTTCTCGCGCAAAACTCGGCTCTGACCCGCGTAGTGTGGCTTTACTAGCTTTACGCTACAAAACAATCCAGCAAAGCAATATGGCGGAAGTCTGCTTGGAAGTTCGACACACACTACATAGGGCAAAATCGAGGGAAACGTGCAAACATCGTAGAGGTATCGTTCCCTCTCGTGAACACCTCCTGATTGTAAATGTTTAGCAGCGCCACACTCGTTATTTTTTTGAACTGTGATTATTTAGTACACGTGCATGTGTGTAGATGGCGCTACTTACTTCATTTATCTACATTTATCGCATGTCGCTGCGTTATTGCTATTATTGTTTGTATTCTGTGGACTTTGTTCTTGGCAATTGTTACAAGTTGATTAAAAGAATGAGAGACCGACATTTTAAGAGTATATTTGCCAGAAAAAAAGAAGCCGCGGAACGTTTCAAGAGCTTGTGTCCTTCATGACGAGAACAAAAAAGGTAGCTAAAATCAACTACCGTATTTTCCGGTGTATAAGACGCACCCTTGTATAAGACGCACTTGCCATATATGCAAGCTGTCACTGGAAAAGTTCGTATATAAGACGCACCCGTGTATAAGACGCACCCCAGTTTACCCAGTTAGGCCAGTGAGGCTTAATTAAATACGCTTGCGCGACTATCGCGAAATGCACCGTACCTGTGAGCAATTCTTAAGCAACGCTAAGTGATCGAAAAAGGCAACACTCATGCCATACTCGTCCACGTTCTAGCAAAAAAGAACGGAAAAACGATACAGCTCCCCATATGTCCATAACATTTTATTCTACTTGAAACCTTCGAAGTCTTCATCTTCAGATGCGCTATCAAAAGGTTCACCCATTTCTGGAAGCAACTCGGCTGAAACATGCACTACGTACACGGAGCAAAAAAAAAGTTGCAAAGGGTGACTAAAAAAGAACGCCGGCTTGTCTTGACAATGGCGAGAAGCGCGATTGTCACCATCTTTTGGCGCTTCTCATTACTTTTGCTTGGGGCCTCCGAAACAGCCGCGCGTTTGTGATCCCGGAAGTCGTCATCCCCGCCGTTTCATAATATAGATCACCTAGAATGTCGCGCACGGCGGTCCCGGTATTGAAGTATTAACCGTGTTACAACCGCGTTATTGGTAGTGATATTTTTTAGGTGAAAAAAGCTTGAGCATGAACTGGAGTAATCGATGAACGCGCAAAAAAAGATGAAAAATTCGCATATAAGACGCACCCTTGTATAGGACGCACCAGAAAAATTTTCGAAAAAAAGCCGCGTCTTATACACCTGAAAATACGGTAGACATTGCGCATTCCCCAAAAGCCGTAGAGTAAAGGCGATGCTTAGCCGCGTAGAGCGAAGTAATAAGTTTCTTCACGCAAAATCTCAAAACTGCCACGCGCTGGTTACCTGAACAGTATTGCATTCCGTTTTTAACTATTTCGAAAAAACGCTAACTTTGATCAGGAATAACTTTTAAACTAAACAAGGCAGACGGATGAAATTTTCAGAATGGAAGGGCGATTAGACGATCTCAGACTGTACAAAAAGGTGCCGCAGTGCAATGCATATCCCAAAAGTTATTGCAGATTACATTGTTCTGTTTTCTATGCTTTTCAAACATGCGTGGCTAATAAACTAATCTATACACGTACTTCTAAATGCTTAAATATGTTCATTAGCATCCGATCTCAAAGTATCTCGAAAGATATTTCTCTAGGTGCAAGAGGTTTTTCACAATTTTGCATTTCCTGAGACAAGTTGAGCTCAACTGCCAGTTTTCATCTTTGCGTTTTCATTTACAGTTGAAACAAATTTGCAGCTACCGTTAAACAAAATGCATCTTTTGAAAGCAGAGAAAAGTAGCTTTTCGGAGATATCTGAACCATATTTATGAAGCGAACGAGCGAGGTACAGTCGACGTACAAATATCACCAAAAATGGTTCCCGCTCACCGTCAGAGTGGGACCGCCACCGTTGGGTTTCAAGCCGCGTGGCGAAGTGCAAGGATAAGGGGTATAGGACAGGGGGGCATAGCCGCGCTCGGCGAGTACACTCTTGAGCGAAGATGTCCTCCCTCACGTTGTCAGATCGACTATGAAAGGGCACCGCGTCTACAGTGAGCGCGTAGTCCCAGCCGCGTGTTCGCCTCCTTTCGGTTGTCGCTGCTTCATTCGGAATGCACGCAATGCCAGCAGGCATAGAACGTCGCGGCCGCCGGTGTACATTGATTATGTCAATTTTTAAGAAAAACAGAAAATAATGGCCTCTAAAAAGTTCGTCTCCTATCGCCTAAAAAGATGTTCAGAATCCTGAAGAAACGAACGGGTATTTAAGCGGACGTCGACAATTGAGCCGGAGTCTCGGACTGGCACAGAATTCTTTCTGCCACTCTAGCCAGTTCTTCTGACCTTTGGCACAAAATTTGCTAGTAGCGCCAGCTATGACAAATAACATTTAAATGCTTAAATAAAAAAATGTTGGCATTTACGTGGCTGTATGTGTGTCCTATGCAATGAAATAGAATAAATGTAATGCGAGCAACATTTAAGACGTATCTTTGGAAAACTGAACAGTCAAGAAAAATGACGTGGAATGGTTACACCTATTCAACAAAGAGCTTTAATCTCAGAATCTTCTCATCAGTTTTATTTATCCTACTTCATTGCACGCCCCCCTCTAGTAGGAGTCGGCAAAAAAATATTTATTCAAAATATTCACTGAGAAAAAAAGTTACCAGTGCTCGCGTAACACAAAGTTCCGCAAGAAGCTGTTTGGCGAAAAACGCAGGTAAAGTTTTCAAACTACGTCAAAGATATAAATATCATTACGTAGACACATTAAATGCACCGAGATTATAGCTGGGCCAACCCTGAGACAGATGAGGTCTCCGTTGGCTCGCAGTGTTGCTCCCCATATCTTTTTCATTTGTTTTGGGTAATTACGTGATGGACACCAAGTCCTTTGTATCCACCGTTAATCTTTGGTGGGGCAAGCCGCCTTGATTAATACCCTGGTTCTATGCCAGCGCCTGCCTTACTTTGTCCGTGTTGTGTCTGCTTCCGATATTGAATTGACCTAATCTTCATGCAAGTGGTGCACTGGTTGATAAGCAAATTGAAGCACTTATTTGCGTGTCGTATTTTGCTCTGTAGACACTCAGATAGTTAATTATTGCGCACATCACTGACACATCACTTCTGAAATAGAAATTGGAAAGATTTATTTGAGCCGAGCAGAGTAGATACAGCGCCTGCTGCAGGGGCAGAGGCTAAAGACTATGACGCCTGACGCCTCCGTTCTTTTTTATTCGATGAAAGTGCAATAATGTTTCGCCATAACAAGAAGGTAAGGCAGATAAAAAAATGTTTGTGAATAATACTAATACATTCACAACATTTACACTGTATGGTATGACACCAATATGAAAAATAAAATGCAAGGATATTATACAGTTTCTTTTCAGTAGGAATGTACAATGCAGGACACTTATAACACAGATAAATTAAAAACCAGGATACAATTCAACCACATCTTCTGCAGACACGTGACCAGAACACTTGTCCCACTCCACACAAAACACCCGATATTATTAGGGTATTTTTATTCACGATGCCTTCATGTCAAGGTATCCTCTTTTGTGCGCATAGCACGCTTGACACGGAGCATCAGATATCTCTAATTCACGCTAACTGTTCGAACGTTTTTTCCAAAAGCCGCGCCTACGATGCTAGTGTGTAGAGGCACAGTGAAAGCGACTGAACGATGTGGCTGAATTTATTTTAGAGCGCAGCTCTTAGGCGCCCGTTTCTGCGTTTAGCGGCGTCGCCGTCGCCGTTGTCCGTTGTAACCAGCAGTGCATACACTTTAAGCTGCGAAAGCAATGGAGTGGGAGCTTCAAGTAAAAGCGCAACCTCCTCCCCTCCTTAGCAACCGGGGGGCCAGTGGGGGGCGCAGCTGTGCATAGCAACCGTGACGTCACACAGTAGCGGTAGAAGGAGCGCGCGCGCATTGGCGGTGGCAGCTACACCGCCCCTCCTTCACCAGACGTCTCGTTGCAGTCGAGTGTGTGCGACGCATGGCTCCGAAGCGGCCCAGTGATTCCGCGCCAAGCGGTTCGGAGAAGCGGCAGTGGGTTGACCACAAGTGTGAAATTCGCTGAACTTTCTGCTGTGCCATTCAGTCTCCAGCACAGAGTGTACGGCGGGAGGTAGCGACTTTGATATGGGCATCTCTCTCCAGTCGAAGGGCTACCAAATTCATGACACCGCGGGCACACGACAGAGGCTGCTCTATTGTTGCCGGCGGCACCACCGCCAGAGCTCTCGTTCCGTCTCCGCCTTGCCTTCCTACCACAGATACCTTTCCAGCACGCAGCTTTATGCAGTGTTGAGTGTTTGAATGCCTGCAGTCGTCATTTTATGGCCAGCGGACGTTTTTTTCTTAACCTTCTTCTGTCTCCACGTGTCAGTCATTCGCCCTGCTTATGAGGGCGCAGGTGTACGGTGGCTGATCGGTACGCGATGCGGCTCCAATGGGTCGTTTGAGCTTTGGGTACTCAGAAGAGGCCCCTGGTTAGGCTATAGTTCCCACAGGGCGCTTGACCCCTCAACGACAGCTTTCGTTTTTTTTTCCTAAAGGACCTTAAGGGATTTTTCCCGAGGCATACGTGTGTCCCGTATGCTCGTGTGCAGAAAGGAGACGTGGAGGAAGGCAGAAGTTCGGAATGCAGTGAACTCAGTGCTGTTTGTATGTGTGCTCGGAACCCCTCCTTTCCCAAGTATCTGGTTAGCTGATATCCTTTTCCCAGTATTTGATTGGCTGACGGAAACTTTTTTTTCCTTTCCGTAACCATCGATTCGTGAGAAGTGTCGCCGGATTGATTATGGGTTGCTGTCCCCGCCAAGGGCGCAGACAGAGGGCTTAAATCTAAGTGCTCTGGGTTAAGCGAAATCTGATTTCGTTTAATCAACGGTTCAGTCATGTTGTAAATAGTTTTTTCCTTGCTCGTCTCTTCTTGTTTATTTACATGTAAAAAATAGTTAACCTTCTTTTCCTACCGCCGAGTAACGTGAATGTTTGCGAGTCGGAACCATCAATCCATTAAGAAACCCGATTTCATCACCAACAAGTGTTTTCTCACGTCACCACATGAAGGGCTTTCAACTACAAGGCTTTCGCCATGCACACTTTAGAATTCCCAAAGTGTCTTTGGTATTCTTTTGAGGAACGGAAATGCGCTGTATCTGTCTCCCACAGCTGCGAAACCAATAGAGCGGGGGCTTGGAAAGCAGTGGGTAAAATTTGTAAATTGGTTTTTAAGGAAAGGAAATGCGCAGTATTTGTCTCACACATCTCGGTGGACAACCAGAAGGAAGCTGCATAACTGCCCTCTTGGAACAGTGGACACCTCAACCATGCTCTAAGCTACGTGGTGGTAGTGACAGATATGCGCTGCATGCTTTGGCATTGACAGCGTTCTGCCAGAAACGCTGCTACCTGCCAGGGTGGCAGGGTGGCAGGGTGAGTGGGGAATGTAATGTAGATATAAAGACAAGCGGCAATTTCTTACCATTTATGCGGGAGAGCATCCCGTTCCTCTCGCTCGTAACGGCTCTCTCACCGGACATTCCCCTCCGACCCTGACGATCAGGAACTCGAATTTATTTCAGCTTACACCTTCAAAGACATTGTTTTACTCTATCAATCTGGCCATGGTCTTTTTCCCCGCCCGTGTAAAGGTCTCTCAAAGGCGGAGGAGCGGCTTCTGCTTCGCCTCTATACTAATACTTTGCTGTACCCGGCAGCTCTCATACACTTCGACCCTTCTTTCTCGGGCAGCTGTCCGCACTGTGCGGAGAAGACTTCGGACATCTACCACATGATGTGGGCCTGCCCCTCCAACCCTGCTATCCCCCTCACCCCAACCCAACCCGGGAGGACTGGGAGGCGACCCTGCTCGGCTGCTCTGACCTGCAGGCCCAACGGGCCTTGGTCGCGCGAGCCCGGGCGGCGACCGATGCCACTGGGGTCCCGAACTAGGGACCTCCACCTAGTAACTTTAAGGGCTGGCCCCCTCTGGGTCAGCTCATGCATAACCTCCTGTAGTATAAATGTAGATAAATGTTTTCCACCACCACCATCCCACACCTGTGACAACCTCGCGAAATACTTACGCTGACCTCGTCTTTGAGAACCAGGCATTGGTGCAGCAAGTCGAGCATATACCCATCTATTTCTCCGTCCACAAAGCTTCCTTCACGACAATCAAGGACTGTTAGGGAAGTGTTTCTTGAAGAAGGAATATGGGTGAAAAATAACAAGTTGTCTGTAATTGTACACACATGACTTGATCGAATTCTTTGCCCCAATCTATCAAAAAGCTGAAACAGCTGATGAGCTGCGTTAAAATTTCGCATTAGGAAGTAACGTAATTGTCGGCAGTTTTTTCGAAGGTCTTCCACACTAGTTCGTATTCATATACAGTAGCATTTCGGTGGCCGTGCAATGAAAGCGTCCGTCAAAATTTTCCTCTCTTCGAGCTTTGTGGACTCCTTCTGTGGCCGGTCTTTGGCAATACGATGAACCGGAGCTGCACATTTGCAAGATCTTGAGCAACAAGCCTCGAATTATTTGCACTTATTTCTGGAATGGTCTAAAGGCAATGCATTAAACATGAAGACTAAAATCAATATAGTTCCAGCAGTAACAAGTCTAGGTGTCATTGAATTGATGAAAAAATAGCGCCATACCATGCAAGCCACAATAAAGAACGAAAACGAGATACAGGCGTCTTCGTTCTTTCTTATGGTCTACATGGTTTGGCACTATTTTTTCACTGATTTAAATATGCACCAACTAGCCCAAAAAGAGATTTTAGCCAAGGTGTTATCTTTAATGAGAATTTATTATGGACAGATCACGTCATAATGGGGGTGAAGAAGCTGTGAAAGGTTGTCGGCATTTTGTGTAGACTGAGAAGCTTTATGCCGAAGAGTGTGAAGGAAATATTGTATAATGCATGTTTTCTTCTGTTGTTAATTATAATTGTTTGCTTTGGAAGACCACGTGTTTTTAAAAATATCAACTGCTTGAATGTACTTCAAAAGAAAGCTGATCGAAATATATTGGTTGCTTTGCAACTAGAGCACACTGAGCCGAAATTTAAGGCACTTGGCGTCACCACCTTCCTCCGTTGGACGAAAATTTATTCACGAGGCGGTATAAAGAAAATGTTATTGAAAATATTGTAAGACGGCGGTTTATTAAAAGAGTCTGGGAAGACGGGAGCAGTGGCGAAAACAGTGCGAGGTCAGCCAGCTCGATCACAGGTATTCGTGGCGATATCAATAAGGCTGAGGCGCATGGCCATCTTCACCTTTGTCATGAATGTGCGGCTTCTTCTTTGCAGTCACCCCCCCAGGGAGAAGAGGAACTCTCCCGGCGATTTACGGTGATGGTAAGATGGCGGAGTTGTAGTAAGGCTCAAGGCGCTGGACGTGAACTGCCTCGCAGTCGCGGCGGCGGAGATCGGGAGACTGCATGAGGAGTTCGAAGACTAATTAACAGGAGATGTGCGCTCCAGGACTTGGTAGGGTTAATGATACTTGGCGAGAAATTTCGAGGATAGTCGAGGACTACTGGACGGTATCCAGAGCCACACAAGGGTGCCAGGAGAGAAGTGCGATGTGGTGTTAAGCGTTGTCGTGGCCCATTGTCTGGCGATACTGGGCGTCAGTCGTGTGTGAGTGGGCGTGAAAATTTGAGACGTGAAAACTCCCGCGTGACCGCATTGCGGATCAGCGTGGAAATGGGCACATATTGGCGTCCGCAAGTGGCAAGGAATAATGCGGGCGTCTGAGCTGTAGTGTCGGCGATATAGGAGACAATCACTAATGGCGAAGTGGTAAGCATGGCGTAAAAGCAGCCATGGGGTTGGTGAGAAAGTCGAGAATAGAAGTGGTAGGGCATGTCGCTTATCTGAAGCGTTGGCGGGAATGCGTTGTTATGCCCGGAATGCCATCCAGCCTGCGTAGATTAAAACGCCGACTCTCGACCGGCGTAGCTACGCCTGCGCGTGATTAACACATCACGGGAGGGAGAAACACGCACTCACACACCAGCGGAAACTTGCAACTGTGTTCTTAGAAACGATGCACCGCCTTAAGAAGCAGAAAGGGCGCAACCGTACAATATCCAGTGCAACACGTGTGGGAAAAAAACAGCGAGCGCATTCCCACACGTGTTGTACACGTGGGCACACTTGCGCCCTTTCTGCTTCTTAAGACGGTGTATAGTTTCTGAGAATCCAGTTGCAAGTTTGCGCTCGTGTGTGTTGTCGTGTGTTTCCCTCCCGTCTAGTGTTAATCTGGGCAAAGTTTTCCTGAATATGTCGCTACCCCAACTGGCCCAACGATCTGCTCTACTCAGTTGCTCTTGCTTGTACATAATGTAAACACTTGTATAAAGTTTGCCTTGCCGTCCTCGTAACCATGTCTCCGATCTTCCTCGTCCCTTCTCCGGCCCAGCCGCGCTGCTCAATCCTAACACCATCATAGAAGGAAAGGATGGCGATCTCGGCTGGTAGTGGGCAGCGGTACAGGGCATCGGTGTCTTGATGCTTGCGGCTAGTGCGATAGACCACGTGTATGTCGTATTGCTGGCGACGGAGAGCCTACCCGGTATTAGGATCGGGTGAGCGTGGTCGGGCCGGAGAAGGGACTAGGAAGGCGGGAGACGGGGTTACGAAGAGAAAACAAGGAAGGAAGAAAACTTTATGCAGGAATATTTACATTAAATACAAAAAGAGAGCAACTGAGAGTGATTCTCAGTGAAAGAGAACGTCTTCAGGAGTCAACAGGAGTGCTCTGCTGTCCCCAAAACAACACCTCGTTAAATAACGCACGGATTCCCAGATCCCTGTCTGGGGAATATATTCCGAAGAATGACGTGTCCAATCAGACGGACCGTTGTGGATACTGTTGATACCGCCCACGGCAGGGCGGCGCTGGGCCGTGGGGCTCTCCCGCAGCTCGGTTGATGGGAGAGGGTAAAGGCTCAGTAATTAAACACTGCTGTCTTTCACTCAGCACACCACCACTCTGTTCGTTGACCCGAGGGTCGACTCGGCCACGAAACGCCGCCATCGTCGCCGCATCTTCGGCCTTCGGCGGTCTTTGACCTTCGCCGCTGCTACCATGGTCCCATGGTCCTGGAAGGTCGCTGCCTTAATCCACTTAGGCAGGAGGGGAGCGCGAGCTGCCTTAATCCACACGGGCAAAGGGGGGGGGGGGGCATCCCAAACCCAACACTGGCAAGGCGGCCGGATGGGTCTTTCATGGAGGAACGCCAAAAAAGCGCATGATGGCCCGGCATAGAGTCAAAAGAAAGGCCATAGAGGTAAGGGCGGTATTTGGCAAGGGCCCATATGATGGCGAAACACTCTTTTTCACTGACGGAGTAATTGGGTTCATTCTTCGTAAGTGTGCGGCTTGCGTAGGCAACGACGTATTCATCGAAACCAGAGATGCGCTGTGCAGGTATGGTGCCGAAGCCGACACCACTGGCGTTCTGGGTTTTTGCGCAAAAGACACGACACAAAAGAAACGAGGTAGACAGGACAAGTGCTTCCTCCTTTGTACCTCGTTTCTTTTGTGTCGTGTCTTTTGCGCAAAAAACCCAGAATGCTTAGGCACCAACTAGCCTGCAAAAACATACAACTGGCGTCCGTGTGGACACCGGCAGGAGAGGTCGAGTCGAAATGGCGCAGTATGGCCGGTGCCGTGAGGAGGCGGCGCAAGGTGTTATAGGCATCGTCGCACGCCGGAGACCACAGCGATAAATCGGAACTACCGGACAATTGTGGTGAAGGCTCGGAAATCGAAGAAAAGTTGCAAATAAACTGGCGAAAGTAACAGCATAGACCTAGGAAGCTGCGCAGGTCTTGGATGGAAGTAGATTTTGGAAAGGCAGCTACAGCACGAAGTTTGGCTGAGTAGGGACAAACACGGACAACGTTGCCTAAAATGGTCCGTTGACGCGCTGCAAAACGGCATTTTTTCAAGCTGAGCTGCATGCCGGCATCAGACAGGAAGGTCAGAACGTGCTTCAGGCGGGATAGGTGGGTGTGTGTCGGAGTCGGGGGAAAAGACGACAATGTCGTCGAGGTAGCACAGGCACATCTTCCACTTTAGTCCCCGAAAAATGGTGGCCGTCATGGGCTAAGATGGCTTGGAAACAGCGACTTTGAGAATACGCTAAGTGGGGTTCACCGATCCTCGTAGGCCTCGTGTATATGCGGCAAATGTACGCGGAAGCAGAACGTTGAGGTTGTGTGGAGGAAAAATGAGGGGAGATTGGGGATACGGGGAAGGCGGTAAGACATGCGAAAACAGCAGCAGCCTACGGATACTCAGTTGCACAGCGTGAACACGATGGGCCAACCACTGAGTAGTACTCATTTTCAAAAGCTTACGCCTAAGAAGCAGTGCGTGTTCTGAGTAGAGTACTTCTCAGAATTAAGAAAACACTGTGAGCTGCACGGGACAACTGCCTTCGGGTTTGTCTGGGCCTCTTGAAGGGATTCTCTTCCACGGCAACTGCCGCGGAGACCGGGTGTCTGCCATTATCTGGAATGGTCTCCCAGGACACAATGTGTATTCACCACTGGCATCTACTCCAACTTGGGAAGCGTTTTCTTTATCGCACTGACAAAAAGCACAGACACTCTGGCTTCAGCCATGCCGTATGACTCCTAGATACTCTTTTCGTATTTACCTCTCTGGACACCGGCGCCTCTTGAATTCAAGGAATTGGTACCCTTGTGTCAGTGCGAAGGAACATGTGCCACAGGATGCGATGCTTCAGGCCGCTTGAGCTACAAAGTGAAAGAGGGCGCACAAGCGACAAATTTTCGCCGATGGCTCATCCTCTAAGGAGGACGCTTTGCTACCAGCCAACCCAAACGACCAGCTATGGCTGATGGAATGGGCCAAGTCAGAGGGCTCCCTGACCCCTAGGGGCCCTCCAGGGGTATTCCAAGAGTCAGTTTGAAGCGAAAGCTTCGATACGTTAGGTTAAGCCAAGTCACCTTGTCTGGAGATTTCTTCACTTGACCTTGAGATAAAGAAAGGAAAGGAAAGTGCATAACTGGCCCCCTGGGACACTGGACACCTTAGCCGCCCTTTAAGCTACGAAACCGTTGAGGAGCGGGAGCTTCGAAGACAAAGGAAGGGCGCATAACTGGCCCCCTGGGACAGTGAACACCTCAGCCGTGGTTTAAAGCACGTGGCAGTACTGACAGTTGTGCGCTGCATGCGTTGGCATAGACAACGTTGTGGCAGAAACGCGGCAATGAAGCCACAGGCCGTCGGCGTTCGTTCTGTTGATTGGCGTTGGCGTTGACAATGTTGTAGACTCCGATGATTTTAAAGGAAAGGAAGTGCGCATAACTGGCTCGCTGGGTCAGTGGACGCCTGAATCGCGCTTTCAGGTACTACGTGGGCTGGTGAGAGATAGATGTGGGCTGCATGCGTTAGCGCTGACAACGTTGGAGCAGACACGTTGCACTGCAGGAATAGGCCGCAGCGTCCATTGGATGAGCAAATTCTCGAGGTCAACCAATAACTTCCCTCTGCCAGGGTAGCAGGGTGGGCGCGCTTTCTACCCAGTGTGCGGAATGCACTCAGTGTTACAGACGCCGAGCCGCGTATAGTTGCTCGACGCGCTATAGCTTTCGCTCTCTAACCAGATGCAAGAGTTATTGAACCGGAGCTAATTTAGTTAATCAATATTTGTCCTTTTCCCCTTCTAATAAGAGTTCCTCCAGTGGTTTCTTGGTGCCTTGCAAGGACAAGTTTTGTAGGGCTGCTTTTGTAGCGAGACCTACACTACGCTACCCAGTCGAGCATTTCGCAGTGAGCATGGGAGGCCGATAGTGCGCATGCGCGAAACCAGAGAGGAGCAGCAGGTGCGCGGCGCATGACGTCATAGTTCGCCGCCGCGCCGCACGAGGAGCCGCGCCGGCCCGACTACGCCCGCCGGCGCCGCGCGTAAATGTGCGGCTAAGACGCCTGAGCAAAAAAAGATGCCCAGGCTTAGCTTGGTTAAGCCAAGAATGCGTTGCATATTGCGCGGTCTTTTTGCGCGAGGTATTGCTTGGCGGCACTCGATTTTCTCAGCAGCTTTTCCTCCGTGACGTATGGATGGATGGATAGGAGCGCCCCCTTTGAAACGGGGCGGTGGCAACCGCCACCATGCTCGGCCGTTTTTTTTTGTCCTTTTTCCCCTTTTTTATTTTTCTTTCTTTTTTCTTTTTGTTTCACGTGGTTTGGTGGCGTCACGTCCCGTGGTTTGGTGGCTGCCCGGCCGCGCCCAAGGGTTGAACTGAGTGATTGCAATATGCTACGCATAAAAGAAGAACGTCTTGCCAGGCGGAGACACCAAGGTACCTCTCGCTACGTATATCCTGGCATAGCTGAGCTAAGCCACTGCCAGTTTTTTTTAACCTTAAAATATCGCCCCACGCTCAGCTGTTCTGTGCAAAATGTAATATAATGCAGAGTTTCTTTTATACTACACTGCTATGTCGATGATGGAAGACGTCGTCCACTGAAGGCCATGGAAGTGCGCATTCCTCGTTGAGGACAAAGAGAAACAGTAGCAGAAACTCTCGTTAGAAAAAGCGCATTCCTCGTTGAGGTCAAAGGCAATCAGTAGGAGGAACTCTCGTTATAAAATGAACCTTCGGCGAAGATCTGAGTCTGTGCGCAGGCAGGAGCCTGCTCTCCAAAAAACCGCCATGTGCTGACCTTTTTATTCTCGAATCTGGAGGAGAATGGAATGTTATAGAGACGATAACGCATTCTTTTCTTGCCCTTGCTATGTATTCGCCGGGCAGTGAACTTTTTGTCTGCCCACGTGGAGGACATTGGACTTCTTCACTAGCCTTAAAACCACACTGCATTCTGCTTGATTGTATATTTACCAGAATTCAATTATCATACACATTTCCTTTTATAACTTCTTTGCCTTTTCTGTACCCGTCTTTATGTCTAGCTCACCCAAAACCACCCCACCGAATCTAAAAATGACATCATCGTGCCGAAAGTGCGACAAAATGTTCTGCCGTTTTTTCGTGACGGCAGATTTTTCGTTAGTATAGCAGTAATCTTCTGTCGCAGTGTACTAATTTGCCCCAGTGTTTTTTTTTTTGTTTTTCTGTCTTTAGGACAACAGACGGCGCAGTATTACAGAAAATTTTGTTACACCAAGATTAAGGAGCGAGTGAGGATAATGAAATTAGTACAGGACAGGTGGCGCGGTGCTGGAAGTGGTAAGAGAATATCTATTTAGGGCAGGTAATGATAGCTGATCCGGATCATGAGAGGGAAATAACTAGAAGAATAAGAATGGGGTGGAGCGCATGTGGCAGGTTCTGTCAGACCATAAACGACAATTTACCAATATTCCTCAAGAGAAAAGCATACAACAGCATACATCTTACCGGTACTCACCTATGGGGCAGAAACATGGAGGCTAACAAAGAGGGTTCAGCTTAAGTTAAGGACAGCGGAGCAAGCTATCGAAAGAAAAATGATAGATGCAACGTTAAGAGACCAGAAGCGGATGGAGTGGGTGAGGGAACAAACGCGGGTTAATGACATCGCAGTGGAAATCAAGAGGAAGAAGTGGGCTTGGGCAGGGCGTGTAATGCGAAGGCAAGATAACCGCTGATTTTTAAGGGTAACGGAGTGGATTCCAAGAGAAGGAAAGTCTAGCGGGGGGCGGAAGAAAGTCAGGTGGGCGGATGGGATAAAGGAATTTGCGGAAATACAGCGGCCGCCACTGGTGAAGGAAAAGGTTAATTGGAGAGACATGGGAGAGGCATTTGCCCTACAGTGGGCGTAGTCGGGCTGATGATGATGATGACGGGATAGAGACAATTGATATGAGAGGAGCCTTTGACCTGCTATATATAGAAAAAAAAACACATTTATTTCATGACCCTGGTCTGGGTCTAGCGCTCAAATCGGATAGTACCCGTACCGCTCGACACGTGGAAAATAGAGGCAACGGGTAGTCGGCATTGTATTGGAATATGTGCCCCAGGTGGAGCGGCCCAGCTCCCCCAAGAAAAGGGTAGCTGGTTGGGTAGGGATCTGGGTTGTATCTAGTTAAGATGATAATGTAATCTGGCAGGGGATGATTATCTTTGAAAGCAGGCGAAGCAGGTGAGCTCCCATTTATCCAAATATTTTGAGCAGCTCCTCAAGATCTTTTCAAGATACACGTGGGCTCTTAATGTGGTCCAGCCCGATTACCGGGGCAGGATAACACCCTTATAAGGAATTCTGCATCCTGTTCTCCAAATAAAGAAGCTTAAGAGGTAATGCGGTTGTAATTGCTCATTAACATCCAACCAAGCGTAGTCAAACGGCTACAAAAGAAAGCTATGCAGCTTTCACACTAACTTGGGAGCTGAAGGAAAAACCTTCCTAGACGGGGCATCGAACCCGGAACCATCCTCTATGGGGGATATCGCTCTATCAACTGGGCTAACCCCGACAGCTAGAGTATAGTAGGGCGAGAGCGACTTGATAAATTCGAAGTTTTAACAGTTTAAGTCCAATGTTCAGGGGAATAAAGCAGTCAATAAAGCAGTCAATACTTTTTTATATAAAGCCGAGCACCGCCACGCGGCTACAGAAAAAAAAAAGCCATACAACTTTCACAGAAATTCGTAACTTGCGGTAAACTGGCTATGAGGAGAGCTCCCACCTCGTCTTTGGGAGATGGTGGGTTCGACTCCCGACCTCGCCGGTAACCAATGGGTTTCCTCAGAGGGTTTTCCTGTCCTGTCATCAGCAGATCTGCAGACCACTCGATCAACCATAGACTCAACCATAGACTGCAACGCTGCAACCATAGACCACTTAGCTACAGTTTTAACGGATATATATCGGGCACCCGTTAGGCAGCCAGGGCAGGTTTTTCCTAAATATTTCATTAAACCCGATATCTACTCAAACTGCCCATTCAAGAAAATGTGGTTCGCCAGTGAACGACTCTGAAGGCATCGGACGATGAGCAGCTGAAGTCTTCCATGTATTAAAGCTGCTCATCATCAGCTAATTGTTGATGATTTCAAGACTTTTTTCACGCTTGTTATCCACGACTTGGTTTAGTTTGAGGATGACTTAGAAAAGAGCGCTTCCGAATGTTTCATTAATAATACTGCATCAAACGCTGCCCGCGTTAATGCCGTCCTCCTAAAAGGTTGTTCAGCGTTTCAAATAATCACTGCGATGTTTAATATGCTCCTAGAGCGCATGTAAAGCAGCCATCACGCGCAGACACAGCGGGGCTGCATACCGAAACGAGCGACAAGTGACTGTAAAAAAAAAGAAAAAAAAACATTTGGCATTGCAAACGGTTCATTGGTACATGTTTTCATTTCTAGATTCTTTGCGAAAATATAAGCATAAAGAAAGTAGCTAATGTCTTGCGAAAAAATGCACTCTATTTGTTAGTTACCATCACTGGAAGAAAATAACCAAAAAACACCCGAATTTATTAACCTTTTAAGGAGGAAGCCGGTTTCTACCCATATTTGAATTCAAAAATAGCTCTTTATTTTCATCTTCGGAAGATATGCACACGTCGACAAGAGTAGTGTTCTCTATTTGATTTTCTTCCTGCCACGCTTGAGAACACGCAAATCAGTCAAAGGTCAACGAACGGAGGGAAGTGTACACAACTGGAGATGTTAATTAGCTCGTCTGGTGTTTTTTAAAGTGAATTTGCAAACAATTTAAAAGGAAGTTAGTTGTATCGTCAACCTTCCCAAGACAAAAAACAACCTAATTGTTAACCTTTTACTGCGAAACCAAGGATACTGACCCCCCCCCCCCCCCCACCCCCTTTCCGGGAATTGTTTCGCACTGAAGTGAATACTCCAGCCGAAGCAAGGAAGCGAGGAGTCTCTGCCCTCCACCGTCGCTCTCCAGAAGTACGTCAGCCCTGCGAACTCCCCGCGTTCGCCTTCTAGAAACACCATCCACCATTACCCATTCTCCAACGCTACCCTCCAGAAACGCCACCCAGCAGCATCCCACCTACCTCCACCCTCTGTTGTGTGCAGCCTTGCATCAGCAGCTCGCGCCCCCAATGTGTAATGGTTAGTGTTTGACCAGGGCTTATACACTGTTGGGACGCAACACGGACGAGAGTATACAGCGATGCGTTCTGACCATATCTGTACACAGTGCCCGCTCCTGGCTTATTAATGTATAACTTGGAATAAACGACGTATCTCGGTTAGCAAGGCCTGCACGCAGCGGAACGAAAAAAGTGATAGCGAAACGGTATTCAGAGGCGCTGTGGAAAAACGACCTTCCCTTTAAAAACAACACCCTCCAGCCATCTCCCACCTCGCCTCACTCTCCGGCCTATACCCTCCCCCTCACCTCAACCTTCCACTCACTTCTTCCACCTTCATCCTAAAGAAAAATATCGAAGCGTGCGTGAAGCATCGACCAAGAGAAAAACATTGAAAAGATTAAAATGAACAACGTAATCATCGAGGGTAAATCCATCTGCTTTCGAGAATTGTAACATCAGAAGTGTGATCTCCAGTAATTTTTTTTTGTTCTACAAACTGATTTCTGCCCGAGTTCGAACCCGCAAATAACTCTTGGTTGTCATATTTAGGATATATACGGACGTCGACAAGAGTAGATATTCTGTAACAGATTTCCTTAAAGCTGTGCCTGACATTGCGCAAAACAGTCAAAAGGTCAACAGACAAAGGGAAGTGTTCACAGCTACAGATGCTCAATGATTTTTTCCGGTGCCATTCAGAATGATTGTGCACAAAAAAAATCTAGAAGCAAGTCAGTCCTAAAAGGAACCATCCATATACTGAATGTCATATAGCGTAGCTGAGAATCTGAGACTGACACTTTTAAAGAAGTTAGCTCTTTTCATTATTGGTCAACGTGGAATTTCGAGTGGGTATATTCAGGGAAACAAATGTGACAGTGTAGAGCAAGAAGAATATTGCCGTTTGAGTTTGTGCTGAAAGCTAAATCTGTGACCTTCAGCGAAATTCCGCTGAACATAAATTCCATGCCGCAAGCTGCCAGTCTATGCACGTGCTTTTAGTTCCGTGCATACGTCTTAAAGCGTTCTAATAAATACCACGAATAAAGAAAGAAACACTGCAGTAGAGGCCGTGTGCTTTAAGGTGCCACGCCTCATGGCTTTCAGCAAAGTTGAATGAAGGAAATTTCTGTGCACATATGCAAAACGCATGTGATAAGGACGGTATACTGACTAAACGAACACATAGCGGACTTTCAACTACGTTTAATGATAGAAATTATGTGCACGTGTGCAGAAAATAACGAGATCTACAGACTGCCAACAACGAGGATGCACATAGCGGACTTTCAACTACGTTTAATGTTGAAATTTATCTGCACGTGTGCAGAAAATAACGAAAGCTACAGACCGCCACCAACGAGGAGGTCATCTGGACTACACAATTATAGCGGTAATGAAACAGCGAGGAGAGGAGGCAGTAACACGGACTAGAGTATACAGCGATGCCTTTCAACAGCGTTCATGTAAATACAGTTTTGTGCATTTAAACAGGCTCAGTTCAGACCTTGCATATAGATACAGACCGATTTTCATTATTACAGGTAAAAATCTGGGCTACGTATTCTTCTAGTCTAGATATAATAAGCTCTCCTGGTTTCAAATGTCTCGTTAACATAAAGAATCAAGAGCTCACGCGTTTGTCCTTGTATACACTGGGACTGTGCTTTATTAGTGCCCGTGTCTCGAGGTTAATTTTGTTATCTGTGTCAACAAGTGACACGAGGTGGTAGTGCCATTTGTGCAGTGTCACATGGAAAACGTTACCGACACCCGCTGCTCAACGGTCTCTCTTCGATTTGAGTTCGCGGAACCCTGTTCAGTGGACCCAAAGGCACTTCCCGTTGCCCAAGTGCCTGGGTACCGGTGGAGTGGGAATAACAACCAACGAGCTTACAGCTTGATTTACGGGTGCTTCATAAAAAACCGTATTAAATTTAACACCTGCCATGGTGGCTTAGTGGCGCTGGCGTTCGGCTGGTGACCTGCAAAATCGTATCACTGCCGTGGCTGCCGCGTTTCGGTGGCAGCAAAATGCAAAAAAAAAAAAGCGTCCGTGTGCCATGCGGTACCAGCACCCGTTAAGTAACCTATGTAGTCTAAATTAATCCCCTGCCCTCCACTGCCGTGCCACCCATATCCTCACTTACATGTGTATCTTCGGTACGTTAAAGCTCACAGACATTTAAAATCTCACCGGTAGAAGAAAAATCTCATTGCTTGTTAAATGAGCTGAAGGGAAACATGATATTCTGCTCTTTTGGTTGGTGGATTGCAGGATAGTCTTCATCTTGGTCTCGGCTTATAATAATCTAAAATGGGAATTAACCAACTACGCTACCACGTCATAACTCTAAGGCGGAGCTGAAGTGCCCCCTCCATTTTTTTCGCCGCGCCCTTCAGAGTGAATTTGCATATCTTCAGTTGTAAAGTCAACGTTCGAAACACACTTAAAAGAAACGAATTCTTGACCTTTTGTTCAACTTGATTTCTGGTCGGCTTTGAACTCAAAAAACACTTGATTTTCACTTTCAAATAGATATCTAACGTCAATCATCGTTGGCATTTTTTATGTTTGCTTCAGTCCGTGCTCGATAATGCGCAAAAGAATCAAGGGTGAATAGACGGAGGCAAGCGCGCACAGCTGGAGATGTCTGATATTTTCCTCCGGGACCCCTCAGATCAAAATCAAGAACAAATTCAGTCATTAAAGCTACTGTCGTTCGAGTGAACGTCAAGAATAAATTCGATTAAACCCGATATCTACTCAAAATGCCCATTCAAGAAAATGTGGATAGCCAGTGCACGACTATGAAGGCATCGCACGATGAGCAGCTGATGTCTTGCATTTGCATGAAAAGTGCTCGTCATGAGCTAATTATTGGCGATTTCTAACCTTTTTAACGCTTGTTATGCACGACGTGGTTTAATTTGAGGATTACTTCGAAAAGCGTGCCATGAAATACTGCATCAAACGCTGCCCGCGCAAATGTCGTCGTGCTCCAAGGTTGTTGATCGTTTAAAATCACAGCTGTGAACGGTCGTAGTTCGGACGCAAAGCAGCCATGACGCGCGGACGCAGAGGTGGGCTGCATACCGAAACTAGGAACAACTGACAGCAATAAAAAATGCCAAACGTTTGATTTCATCAAGTTGCCATTTCTAGATTTGTTACGAACACACAAGCACAAATAAAGCGTCTTAAGTCCTGCAAAAAAATTAACGCTATTTGTAATTTACCATCGATGAAAGAAAATAACACAAAACCAGCCAAATTTATTGACCTTTTGAAGAAGAACCCGATTTATGCCCGTATTTTGAACTCAAAAATACCTTCTTATTTTCATCAAGATATCCAGACGTCGACTACAGACGTATTACTTATTCTATTTTCTTTCTGCCGCTGTTGAAAATCCGCATAACAATCAAAGGTCAACAAACGGAGAGTAATGTACACAGTTGGAGATGTTAGTTATCTTCTCGGGTGCCCTTCAAAGTCAATTTGCGAACAATTTAAGAGCAAGTTAGTCGTATCCTCAACCTTCCAGACACAAAAATAACCGCATTCTTAACCTTTTACTGCGAAAGCAGAAATACCACAACCACCACCCAACCCCCTTTTCCGGGAATTGTTTTGCTTTGAAGTGAAGCCTCCAGCCGAAGCAAGGAAGCGAGGAGTCTCTGCCCTCCACCGCCGCTCTCCAGAAGTACATCAGCCCAGCGAACTCCCCGGGTTCGCCTTCTAGAAACGCCATCCACCATTATCCATCCCCCCAACGCTACCCTCCAGAAGCGCCACCCAGAAGCATCCCACCTACCTCTGTTGTGTATAGCCTTGCATCAGCAGCCAGCGCCCACAATGCGTAATTGATAGTGTTTGACCAGGGCTTGTACACTGTTGGGACGCAATTCGGTATGTCGTGCGTTGTGACTATAGCTGTCCACAGGGCCGCTCCTGGCTTTTAATATATGACTTGGAATAAACGACGCATCAAGGTTAACAAGGCCTGCACGCAGCGGAACGAAAAAATTACCGACGATTACGTTACTTCCTAATGCGAAATTTGAGCGCAGCAAAAAGCTGTTTCACCTTTTCGATAGATTGAGGCAAAGAAATCGAGCAACACATGTATGCGCTATCACAGAGTTTTTTTTTATTTTTCACACGTATTCCTTTAACAAAGATTCCACTAACAGTTCTTGACAGTCATGAAGAAAGCTTTGTGGTCGGAGAAATAGACTGATATATGTTCGACTTGGTACACCAATGCTTGATTCTCAAAGACGAGATCTATACAAGTGCCTCGCGAGGTTGTCACAGCCGTGGGACGCGTTACGAGCGAGAGGAACGGGATGTTCTCCCGCATAAGTGTTAGGAAATTGCTGTTTGTCTTTATGTCAACATTAAAGTCCCCTACTACTAACATCGGTGTGGATCGATGGACGGTTAATGCGAGTTGCAGGAAGTGCACGACGTCTTTCGTGAGTGCGGTAGGGGCGAAGTAGGCAGCTACTACCAGCAAGCCGTTGGGCAACTTTGCGGCGCACAGTTCGCCAACTTCATGTGACGTGCCAAACATTTCGACTGGTATTGCAGAGAGACCTGTGCGCAAGTAGATAGCGACTCCCGCCGCTCTGTTGTGGTCTCTGCGAGCACCACAGCAGTATAGGAAATCTATGATTTCGAGAGGCTCTTCGGGATCCATCCAGGTTTCAGCAAAGCAAAGTACAGAGGAATGGCGCAGAATGTGATCGTGGTGTACGTCCTTGGCATGTGCGGCAAGGGAGCGTACGTTAAGAATGTGGTTGTGAATGATGATTCAAGTGCTGCCAGCGAATGACGCGTCCATTGGCTGCCTGCGTGTGTTACTGATGTGTGGTTAACATGTTAAGCTTCGCCTGTAAGAGTGGAACGCGACAGCGTCTTGCAACGCTGCCAGGGAGTCCACAGAACGCCATCGCCAATTCGGCTGTACGCCTTGCTGGACGATAAATTTACTTTTGAGGAAAGGAAATGTATCTCTCTCGCATATCTGGGTGGACACCTGCACCTCGCCGTAAGGGAAAGGGGGAAGATGGGAGTGAACGAAGACGCCGTATTAGCTAGACGCGCCTTTGTTCATTCCAAACCATTCAGCTGGCATTACGGAGTGGCTAGCGTGCTCGTATCGCACTCCGGAGACCCTGGTTCGATTCCCCAACTCGACCAATTTCGTTCTCGGTTTTATAGATTTATGCGGTCTAACTAGAAAGGTTAATTAGGCTATTTCATATTTACATTATTGCATTTCTATCCATCGTGTTCTGTCATTAACCTGTCAATTGTTGGAACTGTCTAGGATGTTCGACACAACGTATATGAAACGAGCAACGTCTTACTGAGTGGGGAAGTGCGTGGTGGTGGAGGGAACGCGGCTTCGTACTTATCTGTTTTTTTTTTCAGCAGCGTCTCCTTCCGCGGACGCTGTTGTCGCTGCGGCGCGCGTCTTTCTTTTCTTTTCTTCTGACCTCTTCATTCTCCTCTATATTAATTAAGCTAATTGATTAATTAAGCAATTAACTAAACTCAGTCCAACTTAGTTGCAGCATCACTATACGATCCCTTTGATTGGTTGCATGGTTACTAGCCAAAGTACAATTGGCCCCATTTGAAATTCGCGCACTGTGACGTCACGAGCATTTCGACGAATTGAAAAGCGTTACATTGGGGGCGGAGCTGGTTACGAGGCCGACGCCGACGCCGACGCCGACGACGACGCGAAACCCAGGAACGGACGCCAAAGAGCTGCGCTCTAAAAAGTGACGGCGAAATGGTATTTAGAGGCGCTGTGGAAAAACCAGCTGCCCTCCACAAACACCGCTCTCCTGCCATCTCCCACCTCGCCCCTCTCTCCTACCTATATCCTCCCCTTTACCTCAACATTCGACCCACTTCTTCCACCTTCATCCTACCGAAAAATATCGAAACGTGTGTGAAGCATCGGCCAAGAGCAAAACATTCAAAAGATTAAAAGAAACAACGTAATCATCGAGGGCAAATCCATCTGCTTTCGCAGAATTGTCACATCAGAAGAATGATCATCCAGTAATTTTTTTTATTCTACAACCTGATTTGTGCCCGAGTTGGGACTCGCAAATAACTCTTGGTGGTCATCTTTAGGATATACACAGACGTCGACAAGAGTAGATATTCTGTAACAGATTTCCTTACCGCCGTGCCTGACATTGCGCAAAACAGTCAAAAGGTCAACAGACAAAGGGAAGTGTTCACAGCTGCAGATGCTCAATGATTTTCTCCGGTGCCATTCAGAATGATTGTGAACAAAAAAACCTAGAAGCAAGTCAGTCCTAAAAGGAACCATCCGTATAGTGAATCTCAAATAGCATAGCTGAGAATCGGAGACTGACACTATTAACGAAGTTAGCTCTTTTTATTATTGGTCAACGGGGAATTTCTAATGGGTGTATTTCAGGGAAACAAATGTGACAGTGAAGAGTAGGAAGCATATCGCCGTTTGAGTTTGTGCTGAAAGCTAGATCTGTGACCTTCAGCGAAATTCCACTGAACATAAATTCTATGCTTCAAGATGCCTGTCTATACACGTGCTCTTAGTTCCGTGCATATGTCTTTAAGCGTTCTAATAAATACCACGCATAAAGAAAAAAACACTACAGTGGAGGCCGTGTGCTCTAAGGTGCCACGCCATACGGCTTTCAGTAAAGTTGAAGGAAGGGAATTTCTGTGGACATATGCAAAACATGGCGGATGCAAAACTACGCAAGCGATAAGGATGGAATACTGACTAAACGAACACATGAAACTTGAAAACTTACGAAACTTAACACTACTAAGTGCGAACACATGCCTATTTCTAGCCGAACTTATAATAACACCGCTCTCTATCTTCTTAATAACAATCCGTTATCACCTGTTTCATTGTGCAAATATCTAGGTGTTCACATAACTCACAATCTCTCCTCGAAAATGCACGTGAACTATGCATCTAACCAGGCTAACCGCGCACTCGGTTTCATACGCCGTCATTTCACAGGTGCAGACAGTTCCATTAAGCTTCATTTGTACAGGACGTAAATAAGACCGAAACTAGAATACGCATGCTCTATCTGGGATCCTAATCAAATATCTCTATTTGACAGTTTAGAGTCCGTTCAGATCCGCGCCGCCTGCTTTATTGTTTCAAATTACTCACGAACAGCAACCGTGTCTGCACTAAAGTCAGCCCTTGGCCTTCCAGCTCTTTGTTTGCGCCGTAAAGATTTTCACTTACGTCTTTTCCAACAGATTTATTATACTAACCCTATTATCAAAAACCAGTTATTCCTTCCTCCATCTTATATATTCTCGCACACTGATCATAGTTTTAAGGCAAGAATCCCGCACTGCAGAAGAATCCTTTACTTGAATTCAGATATTCCTCGAACTGCTAATGACTGGAACTGCTAATGACTGCTAATGCTGGAATCACCGATGTCGAACATTTCACGAAAATTACTTCTGATTTTGTATGCCCCTCCTCTCTGTAATTCCTCCGGGCCTTGAGAGTATTGAAAATAAATAAATAAATAAATAAATAAATAAATAAATAAATAAATAAATAAATTAACAAATATATAATTAAATAAATAAATAAATAGCGGACTGTCAACTACGTTTAATGATGAAATTGATCCGCACGTGTGCAGAAAATAACGAAAGCTGCTGACCTCCAACAACAAGGATGCACATAGCGCACTTTCAACTACGTTTAATGATGAAATTTATCTGCACGTGTGCAGAAAATAACGAAAGCTACAGACCACCAACAACGAGAATGTCATATGGACTACACAATTATAGCGCTAATGAAACAGCGAGGAGACGAGGCAATAACACGGACTAGAGTATACAGTGATGCTTTTCAACAGCGTTCATGGACATATAGTTTCAGACCCTGTATATAGATACATACAGAATTCCATTCTTGAAGGTGAAAATCGGGGCTTACGTGTTTTTCTAGTCTATACATAATATGCCCTCCTAGTTTCAAATGTTTCGCTAGCATTAATAATCAACAGCTCATGCTTTTGTCTTTGTATACATTGGGACTGTGTTTTATTACTGCCCGTGTCACCAGGTTAATTTTATTATCTGTGTCAACACGTGACACGAGGCTGTAGTGTCATTTGTTCAGTGTCACACGGAAAACGTTACTGACGTCCGCTGCTCAACGGACTCTGATTTGAGTTCGCCGAACTCTGTTTACTGGTTATGGTTGGTTACTGGGGCTTAACGTGCAAAAGCAACCCAGGCTATGGGATGATTAGTACAGAGTTTCTTGGTTTAAGCTCCCGCTTCTATATTCCTTATAAAAAATGTCCAAAAATAAAACACTTTATTCATCAAAAAAAAAAAAAAAACGTGCGCTACTTGTCAATATTTGCCACTCGGAGAAAATAACGCAGAAAAAACAATCTAATCATATCATTTCCGTTGAAAACATGATTTGTTCCTGAATTTGAACGCATGAACCGCTCCTGATTTTCTACTTTAGAATGTATCCACAAGAAGCCAACAGTATTATTCATTATTGTATTTTCAAATCGTGCTTGACAGTGCTCAAAACAGTGACAGCTCAAAATACGTAGAGAAGTGCACAAAGTGGTCGATATTCAAATATTTTCTCCGGGCCGTTCAGAACGCATTTGCAAGAAACCTAGAAGCACGTAAGTTGGAAAGACAGTTTTCTAAACACTGTAAAAAAATCGAATTCTTAACCTTTTTTTGTTCAACGTCAATGCTGAGCAGCCATGAATTTAAATAAGTCCCGATTTTTTCCCTCAGAAGATATCCAAACGTCAACAACCATTGGCAATCTTTATACGTTCTTCAAGTCGCGCTTGATAATGCGCAGAACAACCAAGGGTGAACAGACGAAGGAAACCGCACGCAGTTGGAGATGTTTGATTATTTTCACCGGGTCCCCTCAGAGCAAAATCGAGAAGAAAGTCAGTCGTTAAACCTACATTCATTACACTCAACCTAAAGAATAAAAGCTGAGCTTATGTGGTGGCAAGTTTAGTGAAAATGATGGCTCTTTTCTTTATTGGTGAAACTAGCATTCCTGATGCATCTCTTCCAGGAAAACACTTGAAAGTGTACTGAAGGTCGCATAGAGCCAATTCTCTTTCTGCCCTTAACTTAGTCTGCTGAACTTTAACGAAGTAATACACAGCTATCATCTACCCTATTGATAGCTGGCTGGTATTGTGCTAATGGTGAGCCTATAGTTACAAATCTTCAGGATAAAGGCCTAATCACTCTTTTAGTATGCTGAAAACCAACGAGAAATGGCCCCGCATTTCTCAGCCATATCACTAAGATAAGATGCAGCCTAATAAGAAAGACAGTATGATGGAGACAAAAGAGGCATGCCGTACTCGTATCACTGCTGGGCCTATGTCACCAATCTGCTCAACAAATTTATCGTTCTTCCGGATGTCATCTTGGAAAACAATATGTTATTCCAAATTTTTTACTAACTGGCCCATTTCAAACCTACACAGATTTAAACATTTGAGACCAACTGCACCGAAATCGCAATGTGCGGTTGTTCTCGACAGCATTCCGATAAAATGTTCCAAGCTTTCCTCTTTAAAAGAGTTTAAGGGGGGATGGGGGGGGGGGGGGGGTGTGACAACCGACGACTATACCTTTCGCATTTTCTCCCTCCCTACCCCTAAATGCATTTCCTCTCATTTTTTGCACTCTTCCCAGGAACTAGAGAATCCGCCGGTATTCGAAAAATTCGAGTAATTGAATAGAAATTCATCATGCAACAGTCTAATAGTACTGTTCACTTTTTTGCAGCGATCGCTGCATTACCTACACGGGAGGCCAGGCTCCTCAACCGTCCGAACGGAAAGCCGAAACGACTTGTGGCGGTTGCGGCGCGTAACACCGAAAAAAAAAATGGCTTTACTTTCACTCACACGCGCACTGGTTAAAGCAGAATTAACGCAAACCACCGGGAGAACAAAGGGGAAGAGGGAAAAGGAGTGCTTTCAATGTAGATAATGAGAATGTGTAGCCCAGAGCCACGCTGCTATGAAGAGGTCATATGCTTTCAAGGATCGTGAAAGGGCACGACGTGCTGTCGTCTGTAGGAAAACAAAACGTTTTACAGCGACTACAGTTATACTCCTGAAGGAATCGCACGAGGAGCAGCTAATGTCTTGCACGTTTACTAAACCTGCGTCATCAGCTAATTATTGATGTTTTGAAACCTTCTTTGCCGATAGTTATCGACGGCGTGAATTGGTTCGAGGAAAACTTCGAAAAGTTCGTTTTAAGAGCGAAAGGCCAAAGCACAGGTACTGATGGATCGTTTTACTGTTTTTGTCACACTAAACTCTACTCGCGGTAATGTCGTACTGCTCCAAAGTTGTTGAAAGTTTGTTGTTGAAATGTTTGTTGTTGAAAGGTTGTTGAAATGTCTCGCAGTTTCGCTGCAACCGTCCTGCTGAAGGAGCGAGAGAAAAGGAAGGATAGAGAAAGAGATGTGTTGAAACCCGGCTGACGGTACAGAACCTGATATTTAAATGCTTCTGAAATTCTCGGCTGTGACATCGTGCACGTCTGTCTTTTTTTTTCCCCGACACTTGGAAGGTCGAGCAATGTCTTCGGCATTTATGAATTTTAAACTTTTGTGTGTGTGTTTCTCGTCGTCTTGAACCTCCAACGACCCCGACAACCAAGAGAAGACCTTTACCGTTTTCAAGAACGCGTTACAACGGAAAGGGGATTCCCATACGAGGGCCTTACATCCAGAGTGGAAATGGCAGGGTTCGCATTTATATTATAGCTTTGTTATTACTTTTTAAGTAACGTTGATATAAACGTTATATGCCGAAACTAGAAACAAAATAAACTTGCTTTTGAAGTTTTTTTTTTCGTTCAGCCACATATCCTCATTATACACTCGCGAAATAAAAGGGAATTTTTTCTTTGTTGGAGAGGTTAACCTTTGGCGACATATCCTTATTATAAACTGCATGTTTTCCCAACATAACAAATTTCTTATCCTACTCTATAGAGTGCCCAGGAATAAAAGCCGGCGCGCTGCTGTTCGCCTAAACAAGTAGTAAAGATGAGGCCGGCGTTCTGTCTTTTGGCTCTTTTCGCTGCCCTGACATGTAAGTCAGTTGATTCGACATATGTTCGCAGGAATAAAGCCTGCAGGTTTCATCTGCATTTTTTGAACACAGGTTCAAGTAAGATATTGCCCGAGCATGTTAAGGAAGAGCATTACGGAGCGTGGCAGTGTTTTAATTGGGTAAGCGAAGACCTACGATCTGCCCAAAGAGTGGACGGCCAGCACAAAGCGAGAATAGCCGCATTGTGCTTTTAAGAGGAAGCGTCGAAAAGTATGTCTTGCAAAACGCAAGCGTGGTTCTGACACGAAGGACTCTATGCCCGATTATACTGCGAATGCATTCTATATTTCAAGCGCCAAGGTTTCAGAACTTAAAAATCATTTCTGTGCTACCTTCTGTTTAATCCAACGTGTATAAAGGTTTATCCTGACCAATGCGCCCGTAGGCCATATGAGACCTCTACAGTACTCGAGAAAGCAACAGAAAATTTAAGCTCAACCTATGTTGCCCAGTTTGACAAAGTGGCAGATTCATCCACCACTGCTGAACGACATGTTCAAACTTGGTTAATGTACGCCCTGGTGAGCCTAGTAACGTTGCTATTGGGCTAGATGCATGCTTCCACTCTCTATCGTGCAAACTCATTATTTCTGACGAGTAAAAATTAAGAAAATAATATAAACATCACATGTGACACATCAGTCTGTGGGGTGGAATATAATAGCACTGAATATTATACGGGCTTAACTATCTGGTATCCCTCGTTGCGCGACAGTGCTTACTTGGCGAGTAGAAATATTGATAGTAGCAAGAATACGAAGAGAATTCATTTAATTCACAACAGGGAATTAATAAGGAAGATGTTTTTCTGGTGCATGTTTCGCTTAAGACTGACGTCCCTGTCCGCTAGATTTAGTAAGAAATTAATCTTAATTCCCTGAACGCTCCTTGTGCAAGCCTAAACACACTAATGAGCACTCGTTTGAACTGTATTCGCAGTGACTAAATCATAACTTACACTTCAACATAGTAAAAATTAATTGCCAAGTTCCTGAATTTGGGTAGTCTGTGATATTGAAGTCACACGGCCAAGTTTAGTGCATTTTCAATGAATGACACGCGTTCAGTCATTCGCTCAGCATCACCCGATTAAGTTCACTGATATTGGCTGCAAAATCATTCGACTTGTAGTGAGTTCGGCGACCTCCCTCAGCTCGGCTGAAACACACTCTGCACTGTACACAAGAACAGTCAGCTTTTCTGTGCACTGAAAATTTCTGTACAGTGCGGGCGTGATTTTACTTTGGGAGAATAGTTCGGAGCAGCGCCCACGTCGTCTAATCAGAGCAGCAGTCATCATCTGTGAAACACTTGCCGGGCAGTTCGTTGTCTACGCTGTATTTATTCCACTTAATCCTGAAGGACGCTAACGAACCAGATCGTGTCTTCTCTCTTGAGGCACATCAGCGCTGAGGTCATCAGCGTGGACCCAGGACATGATAACACAGCGCCTAATGCATCGTTCTATAGTTCGTCGTGTCTCTGGCTAAGAAAACGCTTGTCGTTGAAAACAGGTGCAGTTGCTTCGTCTCACAAAAATAGAGGAGAAGGAACGCATACGTGGTACGCTGCAGAAAAAAATGTATTTAGAATGGCACTTTTCTTCCCACTGCAGCGCCACATGGCTACAGTGACACTTCACGTGGCGAAATGCACCAGTTGCGTGGGACCCTAAGTTTCTTGGTCTGACACGCGAATAACTATGTCACTTCTGCGGAGAGAGGCGGTGGCGAGCACAGGGGTGAAAAGGCGAAGAAAAAACAAAAAAAAAATGCTATTAGGCAAGTGTTATGCAATAAAACTAGCAGGCCCGTGAGCGCGGTACAAGGCAAACGCATGCAAAACCATGCGAGCAAATCACAAAACAGGGGTTAGTGATTGCGTGCCGGTCTCCTGTTTTAGTTAAAGCCGCCCTTCTTTCACGTGGTGTTTCCAGAGGCTACGTTTTTTTTATTTTGTGCAAAATTGGAACATTTTAAGCAGCGTATCCCTCATCATTGCGGGACGGTACGTCTTTGGCACAAAAGCCACCGAGATTAGAAGTTAACCGCCGCCGCATACGTTTCCGCCAGCGCCGCCGGCTCCCAATCCGCACTAACGAAGTGACGGCTCCGCCATCTGTAGGTCGATCTCTCGGCGAATAGCTAGACAGCTCGGTCGCTCCACGAGGCTTAGAATTGAACTAAATGACCGGGTGGCGGAGACGGTAAACGAAACCCACTGTATAAAAACAAATTAAACAAAAAAAGACTGGTTGAAGCATTCTTTCCCAGAGTGAGTGGTGTAGAGGTAGGGACTGTACTGTGCTATTACAAATAAATGGTCTGCTAAAATGGAGAGATACCTTTCTTTCCCCCGTAGTAATTGATAGCGAAATATTTCCAATTTGATGAGTTCGCATTTATTTCAAGACAAAGCCAGAAACTCTTAGTTATTTAAGATAATAGCGCATCCGATATTACCTCCCCATTGAAATGTATCTACAATGGTAGCTTGCAGTGAACTTAAACAGGAAATGCATATACGAAGTATGATCGAGGCGATGCAGAACGTGCGACTTCTAAAGTAGTTTTGTTCATTTTGCAGGTGTGTTCGGGACAGAAGAACCTGTAGACTGCCCTCATATAACTGAAACAAGCTTTCATCGAAATAAGACTACACCAGATCGTTTATGTGAAGTCCTAAATGGTGAAAAGTCGAACTCCACCACCATTTCTTGGAAGTTTATCGTAAGTGCGAGTAATATCACCCTCTTTTTTCGCTCTCAGTGACAGATCTTTGAGTAGAAAGTTACTTTATGTATTTTTATGTCCCGTGGATTATAACGCCCCAAAGCCGCACATGGACAGTAATAGACGTCGTTAGAGAGGGGAATGGATGAAGGAGGAATTGAAAGAAAGAAGAGAGAAAAAAGCGCAGTATTGGTGGGCTCCCGAGCAGTTTCGACCACTTGGGGTACTACACTGAGGCCAAATCCGTCCAGTGGTTGTTAGCACAAACTGATTTCCTAGCTCTTCCTGGAATTACGTTTTCCGGCGCAAAGACGCATTTATAGCCGAGAAAAGTGGATTTACAAATATTTCTGCCCCTCAATTTAAATTTATGACGCCCTTACCGAAAAGGATGGGTTGCCACTGTTTTGTGGTCGGCTCAACCACAGCCATTGACCAGATACTCAACAAGTTGATGTCCTGGTGTAAGGGTCAACGGCGCCTGACCGCATGGGGAGTGACGATTATCCAACTTTTCTGTTTGCTGTCGACTTCCGTGTTCTCTGCTCAAGAATCAGCAATGTTGTCAAGTGGGACAAGTACAGAGAGCTCCTAGGATGCGTTTTTGGAGATACATTTTCTAGCAAAAGTGCAGCAACGTCGGAACTCAAAATATCCGACCATTTTCAGGCTCCGAATTGGAAACTGAAAAATCTTTGCGCAGCGCGGCGGAGAGTGAAGCGACAGCTCTAGAAAAAGGAGGATGACAGAGTCCTGAAGATGACATTGAATTGGCTGAATTCTGCTATTCTGCGGCCCACAAGCTCTGCAGGTCACAATCGGCTTCATTCTATGCCAGCTTGTCTGTATCTTCATGGATGACAAGAATATGGCGCTTTCATTGGTAGATTTGTTCGTGAATCTCGTCCTTCAAAGATATTTGGCGTGCTCGAATTGCGCAAGAAGTCTCTTTCGTGCTTTTCTGAGAAATTGCCTGACGCCTTTGTGCGCGCAAATGTTGCAACTGTGCCCCGCCCTTTTACTACCCCGTCCACATTTGTCATGGGCGCCCCGGTCACGTTTCGAGGATTGCAGATGACTCTGAACGGACTGCAACGTGGGTGTGCACCTGCTCCCCACGGCATCACCAACCAAATGCTGCAATACCTCTTTCTTGAAAAGAGGAAAGCGCTCCAGAGCTACTTAATCAAATTTGTTAGCCCGGCGACGTTCCACCGTCATGGAAGACGGCTTGCGTTGTTGCCGTGTTAAAGCTTAGGAAAGAGATGACGAACTACGCTTAGCATCGCCCTGTGTCGCTCACATCTTGGCGAAGTTTATATGAAACGCTGAGTACACTGATAATAGATGAGGAAGTAATAAGTACTATTGGGAACGACCGCAACAGTCTAATCATAATGGTTGAGTATACAGGAAAGGATGAAGCTAGAACGGGAAAACCTAACACGGAGTACGGAATTTGGCACATGAATGACCGCCAATTGATGAGAATATCACAAGTGGTAGAAAAGGGAGTTAGAAACGCCTCAAATAGATAATTGGACCTATAATTAAGTTCTACAGGTAATTAAGAGCGAGATAGGTTTGGTACTTTAGAAACACCTGTGGAAGGGCAAAAAGAGACCCAAATGTTAGTGGGACGTGAACATTAAAGATGCAATATCAAGCCGCCAAGCAGCTTCCAGGGCACACCGGAAATCAAAACAAGAAAACAGATCCTTGCCCGAAATTCAACAGCGACAAGTACACAAAACAAAAGAGCCCTGCCCAAGATATAGTCCATGAAAATATTAAGGCTGCAACAGTTGACTTGATGGCAGATATTCGAAGAAGAGACAAACAGGTACCTAGAAAGCTCTGGAACCACCTGAAGGCACTTGGTATCAATTCGAAGGAAGCTTATTGGAAAATGAAGTGACCATGCAGCTTATTTGCGAATGGTCAGAAGAGGCTTTAGAGCGTGTAATGGCGGCAGCGATACCCAGCTTGGTGCAGACTGGCACCAAAGGGATGTTTTTCAAGTAGACACAGACACATTAGATTGGGAAAAAGCGAAGAAATAGGCCTTTGTGCATACCGCAACAGGTTTGGGCAAAACACCGATCAGACTAATTCTATATTGTCTGGTAAAGAAACAGGAAAGATTTTGTATGCTGCTGTAAGCAACGTATTGAGAACGAAAGAAATCCCAGCAAGCTGGTGAGAGTAGAATGACACTGATATAGAATCGATGATATAGAAACCGATCGGATTAGGTCCTATGGGCCTCTAACGGTGACATCGGTATTGTATCGAATAGCATCGCAAGCCATCAAGGATCAGCTACATGGTTGGACTGAAGAGGCGATGGTTTGGGCAGAACTGCAGAATGGATTCAGACTGACGTAGATTAGACAACTTATTCTGAGCCGCCAAATGGCTCCAAATTGCTACAAGTTAAAAACGATCACAGTGGATGCCGCTTTCAGACCTCAAACGGGCTTAAGACAATGTAAAACACACCCTGTTATGGTTAATTTCGAAATAAAAAGCTGTAGACGCCTACATATAGCCTTCACTAATTACGACAAAGCATTTTACTCAGTGGAAACCTCAGTAGCCATGCTGGCATTGCGGAATCAGGGTGTAGAAAAGTCTTATTAGAAAATACTGGAATATATCTTTAACGACCCTGCAGCTACCATAATCCTCCATAAAGTCAGCAATAAAATTACAATAAGAAAGGGTATCAGGCAGGGAGACACGATAATGTCAATGCTATTCACTCCCTGTTTATTGAAGGTGTTCCGAGGCCTAGATCGAGAACAGCTGGGGATAAGAGTTAATGGAGAATACCCAAGTAATTTGCGATTCGCTGATGACATTGCTCTGCTAAGTCACTCAGGAGATGAATTGAAAGGCATGATCAGTGAGTTAGACAGGCATAGCAGAACGTTGGCTCTAAAAATTAACATGCAGAATATAGCCGCCGTGGTGGCTCAGCGGTTATGGTGCTCGGCTGCTGACCCAAAAGACGCGAGTTCGATCCCGGCTGCGGCAGCTAGAATTTCTTTGGGGAAGAAATTCTAGAGGCCCGTGTACTGTGCGATGTCAGTGCACGTTAACGAACCCCAGGTGGTCGAAATTTCCGGAGCCCTCCACTACGGCGTCTCTCACAGCCTTAGTCGCTTTGGGACGTTACACCCGATAAACCAAAACCAAAGTAATGCTCAACAGTCTCGCGAGGGAACAGCAGTTCACAATTGGCAGCGAGGTGCCCGAAGTGGTAAGGGAATACCTCTATTTAGGGCAGGCAGTGACCGCTGACCCGGATCATGAGAGTGAAACGACGAGAAAAAATTGGAAGTGGCTTAGTTTGATCAGCTATCCCAGGATATACGCAGCGAAAGCAGTTCCATCTTTTCGTCTAGTGACATTTCGGTATCGACACGCCGTCGTTGCCGTACAGCAGCTTGGCGGCGTATCTTCGCGACAAGTTCCTCTCGTTCTTCGGGCGTCTCGGCCGCCCGCTCAGCCTTTCTCTCCTCGTTTTCAAGCTGTCGGCCGGCCTTGCACCATGCGACGACGACTCGATCGGAGGACTCAACTTCACGCAGCCTGCACTGCGGCCGTGACAAGCACGGCCTCGCTCCTTCTTCGATGGTGCGCGTCTGAGCAGCGAGCGCATCGCTTAGTTGCGCGGCGCGACTCTGCGCAGGCGCAGTGCGGCGCAGCGGCTGCGGCGCCATGGTTGCCATGGTATTGGTTGCCTTGGTAACGGCGCATGTGCAGTAGTGGCCTTTGGCAGGCACCGCGAAACGCGCTTCTGGTGTAGCCTAGTGTAGCGTTCGCTACGAAAACAAGTAGTTGTTGTGACTGAGAGAAGGACGAAAAAGAAATTGCACGGGCCTGCCTACTGGCTCGAGCCAAGCCACCGCCGCTGCCACGTGCAGATAGAGGAGAGTTAAAAGATTAGAGGAAAGAGAAAAAGGAAAGAAAAGAGGCGCGTCGCAGCAACAACTGCGTCCGCCGGAGCGGACGCTGCTGAAATAACAGATAAGCGGCCGAAGCCGCGCTCGCCGAAGCGATAACAGATACTCCACTACCACCTACGAAACAAGAATGGGGTGCAGCGCATATGGCAGGTTTTCTCAGATAATAAGTGGCAATTCACCAATATCCCTCAAGAGAAAAGCATACAACAGCTATGTCTTACCGGTACTCATCTGTGGGACAGAAACGTGGAGGCTTACGAAAAGGGTTCAGCTTAAGTTAAGGACAACGCAGCGAGCTGTGGAAAGAAAAATGATAGGTGTAACGTTAAGAGACCGGAAGAGGGCAGAATGAGGGAGAGAACAAATGCGAGTTATTTACATCCTATTCGAAATCAAAGCAATAAATGAGCTTGGGCCGGGCATGTAATGCGAAGGCAAAACAACCGCTGGTCGTTAAGGGGGTAACGGAGTGGATACCAAGAGAAGGCAAGCGTAGCAGGGGGCGGCAGAAAGTTAGGTGGGCGGAAGAAATTTTCGGGGATACGGTGGCTGCAACTGGCGAAGGACAGAGTTAATGATGATGCTGATGATCTGGTTCTACGTTGCTAGAGATTTTATTGGGTGCTTTATGCACCTTTTCTCGAACCTTGCTGGACATTTAATTGAAAGCTCCCAGGAGCGACGGTCACTCTGCTTTTCGATGACCGCCAAGCACATTGGTTGCTATTGCGACTGCGGAGTTGTCCAGTAGTTTATGAGGGCATGTTAGCCCCAATAAAGTGTTTCGTTTGTAAGGATTTCGCTGTCTGTGTGATTGCCGGACTGCCGTCAAATGACAACAGCGAGATTTAGCCTATCGGAGACGTACTAGCATAGGCGTATGTAGGTTTACCAGACGCCGGCTGCGCTCGAGCAGTGGCACGGATGCCGCTAGGTGAGGCCACTGCGCGTGCGCAGCCGGCGTCTGGTAAGCTGGTAAGCGTCAAAAGAGCTACTACTTAGGCAACTTGGAAATACGTGGTTTCGGGTATTGGGCTACGTGGGACACCCCGTTCTGATGCCGTATATTCATAACATCTCCCACAGAATAAGAAAGACAGCTAGCGAGTACGGAGTTAAGGTGGTTTTTCCAGCTCTCCGTAAGCTCATTGGAATGCGTAAAAAAATTGGCGGGGGCTTAGCTTTGGCTAAGTCTGGTAGGTTGCGAAAGCAGGTGTTTTTTACTGCATATGCAGCGCCTCTAGAGGGAAGAGCGCGGCGCGCCGTGCCAAGCGGCCGCCGTTACCCGACGAGCCGAGTTGGTAGCCCGTCTCTCGCTCCTCTCTTACAAAAATGGATATTGAATTTCTCATATCATTATGATATAATCGTGGTGAGTCATCAGAAATTAATCACGAAGGCCACATATGTTGTGTTTTCGCATCAGCCCAACATCATAAACTCTTAATGAGTTTTTAAGGCGGAAGCCTTTAATGTCTCATCGTTGTAAGCAGCAGTTGTCGACAGAAATGTCACGCTTTTCAATTGGTCGAAACGGTCCTGACGTCACAGTGCGCGAATTTCAAATGGGGCCAATTGTACTTTGGCTAGTAACCATGCAACCAATTGAAGGGATCGTATAATGATACTCCAAGTAACTGGGACTGAGCTTAGTTAATTGCTTAATTGCCTAATTAGCCTAATTAACCTTTCTAGGTAGGCCATATAAAGAAATAAAACCGAGTAGGAAATTGGTCGAGCTCGGGAATCGAACCCCGGTCTTCGGCGTGCGAGACGAGCATGCTATCGACTCCGCCATGCCAGCTTTTTTTTTTTCTTTATTACCTGACTTTGGCGCATGACACTGCACAACAAAAATACACATAACGCTATATACATACGACACTGTCGTGGTCAGCCAGCACGAGACTGGCTTCGTCAGCTTAAAATTCCCGCAACATACACAACGGCTCTAGTCTTGAGAGCCACTCGGGAGGCTCCGCAGCTGCTTTTTGGATTGCAAGAAACCAGTCCATGCTTCCCCGAAAATAAATTCGGGCCGGTCGGGCGTCTTTGTCACAATGGTAGCCTGCCATTCTGGAGCGCCATATATAGTGGAGGCCCAAGAGCATTACGAGATCAAAAGGTGCCCCGTCCTCATTATCAGTGCTTAAATAGCGAATTCCGTGCGCGTCAAGTGGTAGCTCTTTCTTTATGGTCCTTTGTAACACGTCCCAAAAATAAACCCCTTCCCAGCAATGCAAAAAACATGGTCTATTGTTTCAGGCTGTTTACAAATTAAGCAGTTCGATCCCCACGGTAAAAAGAAATCCTTTCCCTCTAGAAACTTTTTAACTGGTAACGTCCCGGTGTGTAACTTAAAAAAGAAAGTCTTTACTCCTGGTGGCACCTGCATTTTCTTCACCCTTTTTAAAACATCCCCTCCCGGGCCTCCACTGTACAAGGCCCTGTACATGGGCTCTGGGAAAACAATATCACAAAGATCATTGTACAACTTTTTCCTTTTACTTTTCCACAAATAATCGGTGGAAAAACGTGCCGAAAGAAACCGAACGCTTGCTACAATCTCTTTGTAGTAACCAAAAGTTTCACCAGAGAGCTCTTCTGTGGATACCACAAACTCCGGCTGCAATCGCCGCAGCTTCACTTGGCACACGGTGCGCAAGAACGGGTCTGTGACGTCGCGAAAAAACGAAAAACGATTCACCAGCTGCCTTAAAAAGAGGTGCCCTAGCCCTAGCTCCCCCGTCTTTTACCAATTCTTTTACCCGCCGGAACAGGTTAGTTCTGCTACAACGTTCCCATACGGACGCCCATATGAAAACTGCAAAAATCCTGTGTAGCTCGATGGTTTGGAATGAACAAAGGCGCGTCTAGTGAATACGGTGCCTTCGCTCACTCCCATCCTCCTCCCTTCCCTTCCGGCGAGGTTTAGGTGTCCACCGAGATATGAGAGACAGATGCATTTCCTTTCCTCAAAAACCAATTTACCGACGAGCGAGGCGTAGAACCGAATCGGCAATGGCGTTCTATGGACTCCCTGGCAGCGTTGCAAGACGCTGTCGCGTTCCACTCTTACAGGCGAAGCTTAACATCTTAACCACACATCAGTGACCGCACTTTAGGTAAAAAACGTGCCCCCCTGAATTTTGACGGGTGTCCACCGAGATATGTGAGACAGTTACTGCGTAATTTCCTTTCCTCAAATACAATTTTCATCTTCTTCATTACGGGCCCTCTTTGTCTTCTTTCACTCCCACTTCCTCCCTTCCTCTACGGTGCGGTTCAGGTGTCCACTGAGATGACAGGGAATTACTGCGCCATTTCCTTTCCTCAAAAAGCGTTGCGTTCAAAGGGCAAGGCATCGCGCCGAACGGGTGGTGGCGTTCCGTGGACTCCCTGGCAGCGCTACAACACGCTGTCGCGTTCCACTCCTGAAAGCGAAGCTTAAGCGCCATTAATTAGCAGTTAATTAGTATTCCGGCAATAATCAGTAATTAATCATTAATTAGTGACTTGTCATCACTTAGTAATTAGTACTCAATTATATGTGACGCTACCAGTGCCACAGAGGCAGTCAAAGTGGTGCGGAAAACGCTTCCGCCTCTACGCACTTTAGACAGTCAAAGTGCCCCCTGAATTTTTGCATTAACTTTTTGCACCAGATTGACATCATAAATACTTGATGAATTTTCGCATTAAATTTTAGGAACAGGAGTGGCAACATAAATTCTTGATATGTTTATGCATGAACTTTCCTGATGAAAAAAAAGAGTAGTTTTTCTGATGCGTAAAGACATCAAAGCAGTACCTTTTCAAGCACCAGCCCAGGCGCTTTTTCAAATTTCTCGTGGAGCAATGATGCACAACAACTCACAGAACTTTGTAGTTAAATCTCTGCACTATAAGCACTATAATCTCGGCACTATAAGTTTGAGCCCTCGCTATGAAGTACAGATAGGTAAGTGTACCGCTGTGCAACGTACTTCCAGAGTTTGTAATTCCTTTTTCTCTTCGTCTTGTTACTTGCTTCTTTCAAAGGGTTGAGGAACCTGCTTGCAGCAATGCCTGGCAGATTACGGTCCTCGGCTGTTCCACGTTTCAGCGAAAGTAGCACATAAGATAGTCTAGTGGATGTTTGCATTACACGTAAGACTGCTTCACCACAGCGGTTTCTGTATGATGTTAAAGAGCCGGTAAAAAATGGAATTCACGACTTTTTTTTTTTTCTTGGGAGGGGGGTGGCGCCAGAACACGCTTTCAATGCATCATAAAGCAATCAGAAATGCATCATGAATTCAGCTTATCTGAAAATAAATTAATGAGAATCTCAAGAAAAAAACACACATCACGTCTTAATCAGAAAATCGGTGGCCAATTTTCATCACCATTGCATCAGAAGCACAAATAAGAAGTCATCAGAAATACCTGATGAGTATGATATCCGAAATCATTGACTTTTTATCGAAAACTCACCACAGATTTTAGCAACGGCTGGTATGACGTCACGCCGTAACGTCCAGCGCCTCTAGCGGGAGGAGCGCGGCGCGCGCCAAGCGGCCGCCGTTACCCGACGAGCCGAGTTGGTAGCCCGTCTTATGGTGGCTAGACCCGTCTCTTGCTCCTGCTATGACATCACGCTTTAACGTCCCTAGCGCCTCTAGCGGGAGGAGCGCGGCGCGCCGTGCCAAGCGGCCGACGTTACCCGACGAGCCGAGTTCGTAGCCCGTCTCTCGCCCTGGTATGACGTCACGCCGTAACGTTCCTAGCGCCTGTAGCGGGAGGAGCGCGGCGCGCTGTGCCAAGCGGCCGATGTTACCCGACGAGCCGAGTTGGTAGCCAGTGGGCGCATTTGTTTTTCAGTCCCGGACTGTCGGGGACTACTTGCGGACTCGAGTCCGGTATTTGTTTTTCTCGGGCAGCCCGAAAGCTCCGCCTACCTGCCTGCATCGCCATAGCAACGCGTTCGTTTTTAGCCTATGGCAGTCCTCGGGCTGCTTGGGGCTGCTGAGAAGGCAGCAGACGATAGCTGCGCGCCGCGCTGGCAGCCATATTGAGTTAGACTCCGTGTGCATTTTGAGTACTTTTCGTGTTCCTGGAGGTCGATATCATGCGTTGAACCTTCACATGAGCTCCGTAGCTCCTCTCTGAGCCACCGCAAGACTTTTTGTTCTTGCATCTTCGTTTATTTTCTTGAAATCCACCGCACACGGACGCGCGTTCGGAGCTGCGAGCGCGTATTGTTTGCTCGTGTCGTCAAGAGGTTCTTTGTCGCTTGTTTTGCCACATGCTGCCTGTACGCTTACCTGAAAGCATCGCAGGTGAACCACTCGTATACTGGAGCAACTATAGAGCTTGTTGTCAACATTTTTGCGGAGGTTTTCGTCTATCCGCCTTTCCGCAACGAGTCGGGCTACTTTGTGCGAACTTCGCCGCAAGCAGTAGCGGCGAGCATACCTCCGAAGCTGAGTTCTGTAATGCACCTACGTTAAGCTGACAGTACAGTCTTCAAATCGACTCAGTATCATGATCGAGCGCACGGCGTTGCTTCGGCTACTTCGGCGTCGTGGTGGCCGTGGCTTGCGTCGTCTGCTAGCAGATGACAGCGTCCTTGTACGGTAACCGAGGGGGAGCCCGGCTCTGGCGCCGATTTCGAAAGCAGCCTATGGCAAGTAGGTCATGTGACCATGAGGCTGTTTCCTGTCAGAGCGGAAGCCGAGACCTGTCAGCAAGTAGTCCGGGACTGGAAAAACAAATGCGGCCAGTCTCTCGCTCCTGCTATGACATCACGCCGTAACGTCCCTAGCGCCTCTAGCGGGAGGAGCGCGGCGCACCGTGCCAAGCGGCCGACGTTAACGACGAACCGAGTTGGTAGCCAGTCTCTCGCCCTGGTATGACGTCACGCCGTAACGTCCCTAGCGGCTCTAGCGGGAGGAGCGTGGCGCGCCGTGCCAAGCGGCCGACGTTACCCCACGAGCCGAGTTGGTAGCCCGTCTCTCGCCCTGGTATGACGTCACGCCGTAACGTCCCTAGCGCCTCTAGCGGGAGGAGCGCGGCGCGCCGTGCCAAGCGGCCGACCTTACCCGTCGAGCCGAGTTGGTAGCCAGTCTTTCGCTCCTGCTATGACATCACGCCGTAACGTCCCTAGCGCCTCTAGCGGGAGGAGCGCCCCGTTAAGTTCACCCCGATGCCAGATTGCCGAAAGGGGGGGGGGGGGGGGGGGGGTGAAAGGGGCATAGTAGCAGTCGTTGCGCATGAAAAGATTGTAGGCGGATAAAATAAAGTGACCAACATATTGCTCTCTGCCGATAGAGCGACATTGGGATGATATGGTTGTGTATGGTAGGGACGAGGCCTTGAAACGAGGCTCATTCTTTAGAATGCGCTAAGCTGGTACGGCAGAACATTTCATGCTTACTTCTGTTGTCGACGACGAGAGGCTGCATTCTTTATTTTTTGTCTCAACTTGCAGAAAGTCGACTGTACCAGCAAGGACGTGTGCTGCGCGAAGAAGGGTGGTCTGAATAAGATATTATACTCCAAAAAGAAAACAAAGAATACAAGTTTATGCCCGAAAAAGGTAAGCCAACTAGAATGGTTGCGGGTGAAAGTACTGGGATTAATGTTATGGCTAATGCTGATGGAACACATCTTAGGGTAGGCAAAGTTTACTTTTGGTTCTTATCTTCTACTTTTCAAGCGTGTTTCCGTTTAATGGAAGAACGATGTACCCCCTCTGCCAAAAGTAGCCTAGCAGCAAGTTTTGGCTTCTCAACTGTATTATGGGGCCTTTACGGCACCCCTAAAGGCCGAAAGGTGTAAAAAAGTGAGGGCAACCGCTCACATTACTTTCCGCAGATTCAGAGCTTAAGGGATGCCGTAAGTGCTTCGCTACGCGGCTTAGAGACAAACCACTTGTTCCCGGTTACTTTTGGCAAAGACTGCATGTAACAGGAAAGGATCCCGAAGAGATCTTGTCTTGAACAGTCAAACTTTTTAAAAGTTGAATTGGCTTCACGTAATGAAATTTTCTCCTGAAAAAAAAATTCTATGCGGGTTCCCATCAAACAGTTAACAAATCTAGGCTCTCAGAACCTGAACTTTGTCTTCTTGTTATTCGCATTAACCTTCGTCTAGAAGCTACACGCCTACGCCGACAATGACGTGCTCGCGACGTCGGTTACGTCTTGGTCAGGGACGGAATTCGCAGCGTTTCCTCTGCCCACATTTCTGCAACTCTTCTCTTGGCCCCTTGCATTTATGACGCAGCAGGAGTACGGCTATTAACAGCCACCTATTCATCGTAACGTCTGAGCACAAGAGCGGCGGAGATTTGAAACGACTGCATAAAGCAGCAATATTTGGACAAGACTGCATAGCTCGTCTACTGTATATGTCGAGTTCCTAAAATTATCTGAGCTGTTCAACTGCACGTAAGTTTAACCATTGGGAGAGCGCACAGATCTTAAAGACAGTGTTACGTGGGCCCTTTAACAACACGAAGTAAACAGCACAATCTTAGAAACACACTGTAAAAGAATGAGGCCAACACTGTGTTCGTCCTGCTGTGTGTGTATCAGACTGCGCTGTTTACTTCATAATGCTTCATCATAAACTAGGAAGCCAAAACGTATTAACATAATTCAACTCTTTGGAAAATGTAATGGATTTGAAGTTGAAGCAAAATCAGTGCCGTTAGATTTTTCATCGCCATTAAGGTCGATACCGTCGATAGAGCTCGAGCACCCCTTGGGCAGCTGAAGCGGCATGAAAAAATTAAGACGCCGCCGAGTTTATGCGCCAACAGGACTTCCATGTGAATATAGGGCGCTGAATGTTAAAACACCTTAATATTGTGTCGTGTCTCTCGCGGTTTCTTTAGTGCTCGAAATAGAGTTTTTTCTCGCATTAGGAAACACATTTCGAACATTCCGATGCTTGTTTTCCTTTGGTATCTATAGCTTCAGATTGAAGAATTATGTGTCTCCACTCATCATATACATTTCTGTCGGGCTGTTGGCAATTACTTGTAACTAAAATGAGCTCTTGATGGAGCTACGTAACCTCCGACAGAGCAGTGTGCGATTAAATTTAGCAAAATTCATTTTTCTTTGTTTACTTTATTAGCTCTCACATGAGGTCTTCTTTACAAATGACATTACTAATCTAAAGTGCACTAGAAGTGAATGTTTATCCCAGGTCATGTCAAACAGTTGCGAAACGAAAAATATAATAAAATAACACTCCTTCCAAATTTAACTACATTCAAAACACGAAGAAAAATAAGGCGTGCTTTTTACGGTTACACGGCAGATGTTTTTCGTGAAGATAACTGTGTTCACGTTGCAGCATTGGCTGTTACGGCGAATGTTCTCGACCTAAACGTAGTAGTAGTAGTCGTGACCACCAAGCATTTGTGCATCCGAGCAAGACCATCGAGCAGGAGGTGGCACGCAACACGGTATGCCTCACAGGGCGCGATGACATGACTACGTGTGCCTCGGGTCAACCCTCACTGAACAGAAACGCAATCGCAACACACTCACGACTGGCAAATACAACAACTGCAAAAGCACAATGGCAAGCAGCTAGCGATAGCCACCCTCACTACCACAGATGTAATCACCTTTTTTTCTTGAAAGATAATCGCTGCATCGAAAATCTCAAGCGGTATTTTTTTTTTCATTTTTTGAGCAGAAGGAATCCCCTCACGAATAGAAAAATTGCGTGAAACCACACAAGGTGATTAATAAAATGGCTTAAAAGCTCACTGACGTGCTGTCAAATATATGCGCATTCTGTGGAGCTCTAAAATGTTTGCACGGAATTTGAATATCGCAGCGTTACATACGAGCACGAGAGCCGTTAATGTTTTTTTCACAACCGGTCCCGCGAGATTCTAGATCCAAGTTGTCCAAGTCTCTTCTCTGTCCGTGTTTTTTAGCGCTTGTACGTGTTTGCTATGAACCAACTAGCCCAAAGGTCTGTGCTCCTGTTCTAGAACAAGCCCGGAGTAGGTCGAATAAATCGCTCTTTTCGACCCTTGCACGAAATGCTCAATTTTCGAAAAGTAGACACAACTGAAATAAGACTGGAGGAGTCGCGCAGAATATCAGGAGAGTGGATTAGAAATGCAAAAAAGAAAATCGGCCGTTAATCCGAAGATATTAAGCACGTTTGGAATTAACGGTTGGAATTAAACTCATTTTTTACTCCTGTCCAACACGGTTTTCGCAAACACTACTCGTGTGAAACACAGCTATTATCTCTTACTAACAGCATAGCCTCCTCTCTCGACCATGGATCAATAATTGATTGCATTTTCCTCGATTTTGCAAAAGCCTTCGACAAAGTACTCCATAACCTGCTCCTTGTAAAATTAAGCATTCTGAACATTGACCCCTGCAACATAAAATGGACTGAGTGTTTCCTCTTTAATCGCCCCCAGTTTGTTACAGCTAACAATTTTACTTCATCTACTTCTTCCGTAAAATCCGGTGTCCCACAAGGCTCTGTTCTGGCCCCGTTATTGTTCCTAATATATATTAATGACCTTCCTGACTGTGTTTCCTCATCCATAAAGCTTTATGCCGATGACTGTGTTCTTTTTCGTGAAATCACAAACGCAAATGATAACATACTCCTGCAATCCGACCTTGACGCGATCTCACACTGGTGTAACGATGGGCTTATGACTTTAAATGCTAGTAAATGTAAAATCATGACAATATCCCGTCGTACCAACCTGCCTATACCTTATTGCTAAAGAATTAACTCCATAGCCCTCGAAAATGTCACATCCTATAAATATCTCGGAGTTTACATAACAAACAACTTTTCATGGCATGGTTTGGTTTTGGTTTTGTGGGGTTTAACGTCCCAAAGCGACTAAGGCTATGAGAGACGCCGTAGTGAAGGGCTCCGGAAATTTCGACCACCTGGGGTTCTTTAACGTGCACTGACATCGCACAGCACACGGGCCTCTAGAATTTCTCCTCCAAAGAAATTCTAGCCGCCGCGGCCGGGATCGAACCCGCGTCTTTTGGGCCAGCAGCCGAGCACCATAGCCACTAAGCCACCGCGGCGGCTTTCATGGCATGTTCATGTGAAATATATTACGAGCAATGCTAATCGCACTCTAGGTTATCTGCGAAGGAACTTTTCTCAAGCACAAAATCATCTCAAAGTAATATTGTATCAAACATTAATTCGACCGAAACTAGAATATGCCTCCGCAATATGGGACCCAGCTCTCTCCACACTAACCGACGACATCGAAGCAATCCAAAATCGATCAGTGCGCTACATTCTGTCCAATTATTCCCGTACTGCAAGTGTTTCCTTAATGAAATCACAACTAGGTCTACCAAACTTGCACATTCGAAGGAAGATCTTCCGTTTGTTCCTGTTTCATAAAATCTATTTCAATAATCCTTCACTGAAAAGTGAACTCTTTCCTGAACCTACATGCATATCAACGCGTGTCGATCACACATATAAAGTTCGCGCCCCACACTGCCGTACAAATCTGTTTTCTGACTCTTGCTTGCCAAAAACTGTAACGGACTCGAACCACCTTCCCCCCTCCATTGCCTATATTCAAGATCCTGTGGCATTCAAAGACTCGCTAAAAATTTTTTTTGACTGTCTGGACTGCTTATTTCATGTTTTTTCTTATCACTTGTTTGCTGTGTCTAGAGCATTTTGTTTCTTTTCTTAAGCCCTGCAACATATGTTTCAGTTTTTATTTATTTCCAAATACTGCAGGCAGCAATGCTGCCCAAGCAGGAGTGCCTGTACGCATGTGCTTTATCACTTTTTTTTTCAAATTTTTTGTTGGAATTTTGTTCAACCCCTGTACCCACCCCCTCTGTAACGCCTCCTAGGCCTTGAGGGTAAATAAATAAATGGCTGGGTGATACTTTTTGCCACCGTGATGCAATAGGGCTGCCGATAATTATCGACTATCAAAGGTAAGCTTACAAGCAGCATTGATACTCTCAGAAGTAATAGATTCGAGGTTGCCGCCGTAGCTCAACTGGAAGAGAACCGTAGGCGAAATTCGAATGTCATATGGGTTCAGATCCTGCTAGTGGTTGTTTTTCCTTCTACTTTTTAACAATTTTCTTTCAACATAAAATGATTACTCTATTAATTGCTCATTTATTAACACCACAAGATACAAAAAAAAGTATCCGACTTTATTTTTTTTTGCGAACACTTGATGTATATGAAACAAGCGCGCTTGCACCAGCCGACCTTGAACCTTTGTGCGCATGCACGAATTTTTTCCGGCCTGCCGATGGCGTCAGTCGCTGGGACGCAGCGTTTGAGTGAGGCAGTGCGCAGTGCTCTCGTCAGTTTTTTATTCCAAGGAAAATGGCGGAGCGACAGGAGCAGCGCTACTGCAGCAAATTTTGCTAGCAACTGGACGACAGCCAATTGGAAACCATTCGGAATATTCAGTACGGATTTCGGTGAAGATGCTATGAGCAGTACACAAATCAAACAGTGGTACAATTGGTTTAAAGACGGCCGCACATCGGTGGAGAGCGAGCCACGCTTCGGTCGGTCATCAACATGCCGAAATGACCAGGTCATTGCCGAAGTAAACACGGTGGTGATGCGGGACCGTCGTGTGACTATCCGAGAAATTACGGAAGAGGTGGACATCAGCAATTGTTCTGCGCATTCCATTATCACCGAAGATTTGGCCATGGAGAGAGTTGCGGCGAAATTCGGGCCGAAGCCGCTCACAGTGGAGCAAAAACAGCTTCGTGTTGAAGTCTCACAGGACATGCTAGATTCCACAAACAGTGACCCCGACTTCATGAACACCATAATCACTGGTTACGAGTCTTGGGTGTACGGGTACGACCCAGAAACCAAATCCCAGTCGTCACAGTGGAAGCATTCCAGGTCACCATGACCAAAGAATGCCCGCCAAGTGCGCAGCAATGTCAAAGTGATGCTGACCGCTTTCTTTGACTACCTCTGTGTGGCACACCACGAGTACACACCCTAAAGGGTTAAACAATGACCAAAGAGTACTACAGGGATGTCCTCCGCCGCCTACATGGTGCTGTGCGGCGCAAGAGACCGGAGTTGAGGTGAACAGGAAATTGGCGCATCGATCACGACAATGCTCCAGCACATTCCTCGCACTTGATTCAGACTTTTTTGGCGAAAATTTAGACTCCTGTAGTTCAACAAGCTCCTTACTCTCCTGATATGGCCCCCTGCGACTTCTGGCTGTTTCCCAAAACCAAGAAGACATTGAAAGTAGCGCGATTTAAGACAAGAGAGGACATTATGGCTGCAACGACAGCTGAGCTAAACTCCGTTCCGAAAGAGGCCTTTTCGGAATACTTCCAACAATGGCAGCACCACTGGGTGTGTGAAGTCACAAGGAGACTACTTTGAAGGTTATTAGGTTTCCATGCAACGCTCCAGTTATGCCAGTTTTTTTTTGTTCGACCAAAGCTCGGATACTTTTCTAACAGACCTCGTATAATAGAAACATTACCCTTCGCTCCCCTTCCTTTCAGTGACTATTGACTTCATATTTTTACTCTTTGGTACACTGCGTTCTATAACATCAGTAAGGTGATTTTCGAGCATATTCTGTATAATGTATTCATTGTAAAACATCCTCTAAAACAGCGACTGTTTATTTCCTGCAGCCACGTACGAACAGGCGCATCAAACAATAGCCTCCTTTCCACAAAACCAGGTAAGTCATGAAGATATTAGAATAACATTGGTCGCCCTAAAATCATTCCTACACGGAATTACTTGCCATGCGCTTAAGCCTATATCAGGCGACCTGAACGTAGCACAGCAGGGGTGGCCACATCCAGAGCCACTCTTTCATGACGGCGCTGTTAACCATTTGTCAGACTAAGATCCTGGATAAGGGGAATTGAGACAACCTAGCATTCGCTCGCGAATCAGGAGTCACATGACCGTCTACTTCCGGTCTTTGAGATTCGCTCCTGAGAAACCGTATCTGTAAACGTAGGACAGTCAAAAGCCGCGTGCATGCGTAGTCCGCTTATCCCCATCGTGAAGACCGGAGCATGTGGCTATAATCAGACTCGACATGCTCGCGGGCTTTTCCCGTTGATGCGTTGCGTCTGCTCCGGTAGCGGGCCCAAAGGTAGCGAGGGGCCGAGTCAGCTGGTTGCAGGCACTCAGACAACGGACAGCTGTCACCGAAGCATAGATGGGCCAAGGAGTAGAGGAAACTTAGCAGGGGATTTATTCACATGAATAGAAGACAGCGAAAGGAACTTTTGAACAATTATCGATAATGGCAAGGTTTGAAGAGAGACTGGATGGGCCTTTCTTCAGGACCCAGAGCGACCTTTCGCCCGCAGCACTGTCCTTAAAGCCCCTGAGGTCCAGCCGCTCCCCCAAAGCGGTGGTCGATCCAACACGGAGCACATCCCTCTAAGATGAGAACCAATCAGAATAACACAGCACTGCAGCAGGCGGAATCACTCGTTGACCAAGTCAACCCGTGGGAACTGGCGAAGAAAACTCGCAAGTCCGCTTCTAACTCCTGCAGTGTATCAGTAGTGATTCCGGTGGCTCCGTCTACTTCAAAACACATGCGGTTCGTGCAACTCCTCGGGCGTCGACTCAAACCGACAGCTAGTTGTCCACAGTGGGGCAGGCTCATAACGAAAATTGGTAACTGCTTGATGGCCCCATCCCTTTGTTCCCTCGAATGGGCGCCCTTGGTTCCATCCGAAGTCCTTCGCTCTCCCCAGGCGTCCTTCTCTGAGAAAGCCATCCTCACCCAACGAAGGGTGGGAAAATCCCGCAGGTTCTTTCCCAGCGCGGCAGCGTTCTTCAGTTTTCGGCTGGTCAGTCGGAGCGTCTCCAGCTGCAGTGGTCTCAGTTTCAAGACCACTGTCTCGATGCTGGGAAGTTGACACGTAATGCCGTTGACGGGCGTAGCGAGGAAATCGCGGTGCGGAAGTATACGAGTACGTCGCGTCACGCCGGGTCCGCGGGCCAGAACGGCTCCGTGGTCCGTCGTCAGAATCGCCCTTTATCCACAACGTTGTACAAAAGCGAACAATTTGCGACGTCACAAAGCGAGCACAAACCGTGTCTGACTTTGCCAACCGCTCTATCTTAGTTACATAGCCTCGGCTGCGGCGGCATTCAACAGCCTACGCTTTCTGTTTAGATACCAGAGATGATTACGGAACCTGACCGTATTTTTCCATCCTTAGTCATCTCGAGTATTCAATTACGAGACCTATAAACAAATGTCTGACCATATTTGTTTTTCCAATGGCCAAGCTATCAGTTAATCTTTAGGTAATCAAAATGGATTGGCATGCAAATAGTTACTTCTTCTAATTTGCAAACGTATTAAGTGCAGTAACTTGGTACAGAGTAACAATGATATTTCAACTGAATGTTAGTCTCCGCGCGGTCGCGGACTGTAGTATTGTTACCTACAGTCCACGTAGTATATTTTTGCCTGACGGCAAGCCGACGAAGGCAGGACGACATGACAGATAGTGATAGCATAATTTTGGTGGCTGCAGGCCTAGCGCGAGCGCTCCTCTCCGCGCCAATGCCCGCTTCGTCTACTTAGTACTTCTAGACCGTGGCAATATATTGAAAAACATTATTATTTACTCAGCGACGATCGAATAAAAGAAATGGCAATTAGAAATAAATCAAGCTTAACAACATTTGTACCAAAAAGCTAACCAATACCAATAAGGAACAGCTACAACACATACAATATACAAGACAAATAATATTAGCGGCGCGCCAGAAATGCTCAAATACAACAGAAATATAAACTGTAAGTAATGATGTTACCTAGTGACATAAAATGAGGATATTGCACAAGCAACTATAAGCAAACGACATAGTAGCCACAAACTCAAGAAAATAAAAATCAGAAATGAACCGCACCAATAACGACACCATATACATCAGATACATAGTTAAAAAGAAGAAATGAGGTGCAACAGTAACGATACCATATGAATCAGATACATAACAGAAACATATAAATGATCACCAGGACACTGGACAGCACGTGTCGAGGCGAAGGATCAGAGAATTTAAACAAGCAATATCAAGTACCTCCCGACCATTCCCTAGCCTCAAGGAAAAATTTCAATGCTATGATCCCCCGTTTCTGTAGCGCATGCGTCGGCCATGGACCTAATACCTTTTGAAGACAAAGGCATTTTATCAAGGGTGGTCAAGTCCCTCTTCAATCGTGTCCTAACACTGTCATGCTCTGGGCAATCCAGTAGGTACATCCTCGTGACCACACGCACATCACGGATCGTCTGCAAGCCCAGTTCTATGTAGAAAGTAATTCGTGTAAACCTGAACATGCAAATGAAGAAGGGGGGGGGGGAGGAGAAAGGCAGTGGGCGGAAGGGGCATGTCGGTTGGTTACGGGCTTTGAGGTGGCTAAGGTAGCCTTACGCCTCTGAACTAGAGTAAGAATGGGGCTCGCCTTACGTTATGGTGTGGCTGGTGCGCTCTGCACAATTTATGGACAAAATTGTTTTTTTTTTATCACGAACATTTTTGCGCACCTCATACTGCACTCCAGAGTGTTGTTTTTATTTTTATAACTCATGTACTGTTCTCGTCCTCTTTTCAGCGCAGGCATAGGCTGTGGAATAAATAGAAATATTTCAGCATGGCACGATATTAAAATCGGTCGGCTCACTTGGAAGCCTAAGGTGGTTCGGCAATTCATTATCTTTAAATTTACGCTCAGTTCACTAAATAAAGGTGCTCAATACAAAACTTCATGGCTCTCCCACGCTTTCTCTGTCACCAATTGCCGAGCCAACTCAGACGTACAGCCCTCGATGATGCAATATGATGAATTATTCTTTGTTAACTAAGCTCAAAACTCTAACTCTTTAGGCGTATGCCTGAGGAGAGTTGGATGCTGACACTGTTTCTGTTCTGCTGCACAAACATTACCGCATAAACATAGTGTTTTGCTGGAGCCATGGCTCAGAAATGCAAGAGCGTGAAACTTTCTAAGCACGTTGGGAAGGTATTTAGCAGACCTATTGAAGTTAATCAGTAACGGAGAGGTAAAATGACAAAAAAGTGTAAAGTGCAACATAGATCACTTTGAGCAAATCATAAAACCTTGAGGTAGCCTCAAGAAAAGCATAAAGAATGGGGATGGCCAGAAATCGAGGTCCGGCTCAATATATACAGGGAGCTGGGCAGTGGCAGTAGCCATCTCGGCAAGATTGTTCAATTAGGTTTGGTTTTGGTTTTATGGGGTTTAACGTCCCAAAGCGACTAAGGATATGAGAGACGCCGTAGTGGAGGGCTCCGGAAATTTCGACCACCTGGGGTTTTTTAACGTGCTCTGACATCGCACAGTACACGGGCCTCTAAATTTCTCCTCCATCGAAATTCAACCGCCGCGGCCGGGATCGAACCCGCGTCTTTCGAGTCAGCAGCCGAGTACCATAACCACTGAGCCACCGCGGCGGCAGATTGTTCAATTAGCATAGAAATATTACGCGGCCTCGTACAGTGGTCGAAATAAGGTGCTAAAAGCATATTTCGTGGGCCGAGTAAATGGATATTTCGGAGGCAACGAAAGAGGAAATAGCAAGCTCCTAAGAATTATTTGCGAGGGGAAAGCCGCAGGTAGTGATCACGCATTAATTGATCTACTGCAGTGCAGTGTAGAAACTGAGCTAGAAATACAGCCACGCTGTATGCGTAGTCTGGCATGACCTGGAACTTACGGAATCCAAGAAAACTAACATGCCCTTAGTTTTCTTGAACTCTAATTGAAAGAAATCTTGATTTTTAAAGAGAAATTTAAAACATACATAAATTCGTGTACCGGTAGCTATGCGGCTAGTGAACGGTCCAAATATTTCTTCAAGTAGCAGTAATAAGCCCAAACCAGTAATCAAAAGCATCTCACAACAAAAATATATATGAAAGAATAAATAGCAGACGCCAATAGTAGTAGAAGAAACAAATAATAATAAGTAAAAAAAAAACAGAAGAACAATTCACATAAGAAAGACAAACCGACAAGACTAAGGGTTTAGCGTCCTTCCTGGCTGTTATTTGAAGAGCTACCTATAAGCCAGCTTACAGTTATTTGCAAGTTTCACGTTAGTGCACATGTATTTACAAACTTTCGCACCGAAAAAATTAACCAGGTGTTTCCCATATACATTTAAATAAGCAAGCAGATTCAGGATTTTTTTTTAACGTCTGTCTCACGTCTCGTGGTGATAACAAAAAAGGCAATGTTAGACTACATTGATTAAGAGAGTGCGTTGTTAGTCGATTCGGTTGTTCATTACAGCATAAGCAACTGCGAAAACGCAAACAAGAACTGGAAGTGTACACAACAAGCCTCAGACTTTCGACTGAATTTTATTCGAAAAAAGGCATTTTTTAGCTCCCAAACTGCCACATCACGGACTACATGCAGCTCAAAAACCTCCTTGTCCTCTGATAGAAGAAGATAGAAGCAGATAGAAGATTATCGTCCCCTTCTTTTTTAAAACACCTCGGCTAGCTCACATGGTACCTGGTCATGAGTTTTACTCAACAGTTTTGTTTTTCAAAGGGCAACAGGGTTTGCTGCATGTAGCCTTCCGGCAAATGCCGCAGTGTAAAGGCAAATTTGACCCTATTTTGTTCTTCTCTGAAATTTGGTGTTCTCTCAACCAAACAGTTATACAACGGTTCGTCTGGCCGATGTGCACCTTCCCACTGGTTAGGGAGAACAATCCCCCACGCGCACCAGACGATAGGAGTGACGTAATGCTTTACGCAGCCCGGCGCACTCTTGTCTTCGGACATGATTCGCGGGCACAATGAGACCGAACTACACAAGCCATAAAACAACGAGCACATTGTAGTGGTTCACCTCACTCTTCAAATTGTGGGAAGCCCTACTCATGTATACCAACACCGTTAGCCTCAGTTATGAATGGCCACCTTCGTGGCACAGCCTAGCCTTCAGTTTCAAGTGTCACGCGCTACCTATGAATCCTGAAGGAACAACGAAGCGCACACGCAGTAAGAAGAAGCTCGGCATCTTCCCGCTGACGCACCAGGCTCGGGTCAACCCACCTATGGAAATAGCCTTGGTAAGTAGGAAGTGTAACAATATGAAAGAAGCCAACAGCACAGAAACCAAGAAGCATAGGGGATGTCTTTCTGTCTTCCTTTTTAATTATTTGGTTTTCATCTATAAGAGATTAACAAAAGCAGTAAAACCAACTTCATGCCGCCGCTGGAATCTGAATCCACGACCTCTTATTTATTTAGGTACACCCCCCGTCAAAAGTAAAGTATACGGCCCAAGGGGTTTGCTTGGGAAGCATGCTGCATGCCTCGTTATGCATCCTCAGCGACCGTAACCTCTCGAATGAGGAATGGCATTGCGTCCTGAATCCTGCCAAACTTTCGACTGCTAGATGTGCTAGGAAGCTCCGCTAAACTCCTTAGAATCAAACCCCTTGGGCTGTATACTTTTGACGGGGGCTGTAAATGCAGCCGCGGTGGCTCAGTGGTTCAACCAAGTCATCCAACACATTTAACCAAGTTGGCTGATCAGGCAGTGCCTGATACACTTCCCTCAGACGTATGACACCTTCAATGAAATGCTCGCGTGAAGATCTCACAACTACTTCTGCATTGTTGAATTGTGTCCTTGTTTTCCATAAACTATGGAGGCCAAGGAGCATAATAGTGTCATAAGGGATGTCCTGAAAAAATTTTAACCTGCTGTGTCAGTGCAAGTGTTGCTGACAAGTTTTACTTCTTTGTACCCGTTGTGAAAATGCAATAAAGAAAAAAAAGCGATGGCTCAGTGGTTATGGTGCTCGGCTGCTGACCCGAAAGACGCGGGTTCGATCCCGGCCGCAGCGGTTGACTTTTTTTTGGAGGAGAAATCCTAGAAGCCCGTGTACTGTGCGATGTCAGTGCACGTTAAAGAACCCCAGGTGGTCGAAATTTCCGGAGCCCTCCACTACGGCGTCTCTCATAGCCTTAGTCGCCTTGGGACGTTAAACCCCATAAAACCAAACCAAACCAAACTTCCTTTTTGTAAGTGATTGTGCGCAGTGGCCGCTAGCGCGCACTTATTTTCGGACAATGCTTGGACATTAGCGCGCGAGCGGCGCGAACTTGATTACTATTTTGGAAATAGTGTACAAAGCTCTCCCCTGTCATTTCTTGCTATCGCTTCCCGCTATACTCTCCTCACTATCCTCTCCCCTTCCCTTTCATTTCCACCGGCGGCAGCTCAGGTGGTTAAGATGTTAGATAGCAATTTCCGCGGCCGGCAACACTGTTTTGCTTCACCTTTTTATTTTTTTTAAATAAACCACAATCACCACCCCCTATATATTTATATATATCAGCAACCTTTCACCTCCCAGTCAAATGCTGCTGCGTAGAAGGGAGTATTAAAACTTATTACGCTCTGTTGCCGCTACATACGGATACTGGTGCCTCCCTTTGACTGTGTATTAGAAAAGAAACTGTTTTTGTTTCTCTCTGATCCTCTAAAGGTGCATTAGTAGGCCGCGCGTTATTCATTCAACATAAAGCTTTTTCGTAAAACCTCATTTATGAGACCTAGGATACTTCACAAATATCAATGATTCCAAATAGAATCACTTGGAGGTGGCAGCCCTGAAGTAGAATGCACCCCACGGCCGTGCATGAGTTCCTGTGTTTTTAAGCATCGCCTTTCTGACTTAAGTGCGCTGTATAGTAAAATTGAACGCTCTTTCAAATTAGATTACTACATTCAGAACACGCTGTTTTTAACGTGCAAATTAAGTAATTTCGAGAGCTGCCCACCTCACGTGGTAAAGTGTCCGGCATCAAAGTCGATTTATCAGGTGAAGAAGTTCTTATCGCAAGAACCTATCAAAAACAAGTATAACATGAAAGCGATGGACCTACGCCCTATTACAGCCATCCAGAAATTTAACGGATGGTCGGAAACGAAAAACCAAGATTGAAAAAGGTTAACGAAAAATCAAATTAATGATAAACGAGGTGCGCAACGATGACACTAGTTGAAAATCACCAACAAGCTCGCCAGAAAAAAAAAGTCTGTCGACCACGCAGCGGGACAACTACTAACAAAGTTAGATTACGAAAAGTAATGGGAACCCCCTATGAAGAAGGACCTTTTTCACACTGATGCTCCAATAAATCCTGCGGGGACTCAAGCTTTCATAAATTCATTATATAAATTTTACTTCACGAATGAAGCTGCGTAGGTCAGTCCCGAATACAAATTCCCTAACTCCTCAAGGCATTAAAATAGGCAACAACAAAAAAAAAAAAACATGGCCGCCATGCCGCTTACGCACCACCCCTCAGCACAACCACCATGTGGACAAGACCGCGCCCTGGCCCGCACAGTAAAAGCGGAGGTACAAACTGTGTACCGTGTTATGCTCCCGACCTCTACATCTAATAGGAATTGCATTGTTTCAATGCTTTTCGTTCAGCAAGATATCTATATATATACTGGACTCGTGCGATCACGCTTTTCACACCCTCCAGGTCCCGATGGTTCCACATAGAACCCAGGAAGAAATGGATATAAAAAAGGTTGAGTCCGAATTTTCTCATTTTGTTAATTGTCCTATTCCTAAATTCGCAGATCTCTGTGTCAGTTTTTTAATTTGGGCCCGAAAGGGTTAACCGCTGCACCACTGCGCCAGGATTGGAACGAGGACTCCGCGCGATCTATGAATTTTAAGCAGAGAATGACCGTTTCCGCATATATGGGCATTTAGGTAGAGCCTATAGGCGACAGATAAGGAGCGCTTGCGCAGGAGGGATCTGTAATGCTGCAGTGTAGGTTGAGCCTTATTGTCCGTCTCTCCGAAGTGAAACGCAAAGAAGGCTCCAAGCCGCTGAAAGGACCCATTAACGCCATCGCGTCATACCCTTACAGCGGAGCTTAAGTGTCCCCTCAAATATTTTATTTCGTTAGCGTAAAACTACTGTAGGTTTCGCCTCGTCGTGTAGCCCCAGTCCGTAGGGACGGAAGCCCTTGTACGGCCGCTACGACGAGCAGGTGACGCACCATTGCTTCAGCTGCACTCCGCCAGATGGCAGCGCCGTCGGCAGCGTCTATAAGACGCTTTACAGCGGCGTATCTTGGGGGCTGCCATCTTTAATCACGTGATCACGCCGCCATTACTCGCCTCCTGACCGCTCGGCGCGCGCCTCGTCGCGACGGCTGCTGCGTCTGATGTTTCGGTTCCGACAGGCAGTGTTTAGGCTGATACGGTTGTAAAGGAGTGGGAAGACGACGCTGTGGCTTGTCCGAAGCTTCGAAGGACATATGAAAACCCCAATTTGATCGCTTTAGGCGTGAAAATGTGATCGGGCTTCATGTCGCGAAGATCCGCTGAGCTCTCCGCCTGTTCGAGGCAACGGGTGGATCGCCTGAATGCCGCTTAAGGCTTTGCTCAATATATTTTATAGTTATTATCTAAAACAGCAAGGTTTAATGACCCTGCGGCTGCGCAGGTCGTTGTCGTATTGTGCACATGCATGCAGACTGCTGTAAAACGCTCACATGCATATCGTACTAATTTGTTTACAACCTGCCAAAGGTGCTTAGGAAGCCTAAAATATTTTCTGTTGGTTTGCTAAACAAAGGAAGGCGGCAAAAATAAATAAACAAAGCAATGTTACCCAATCATGTAAGCAGTACCATGCATCAAGCAGCCTTCGCAAGCTTGCATGCAACCGTTTACAAGGATTCCGCGATATAATTGTTATAACGCGCGCATGGCAGAGCGTTCACTACAAGAAGTTCACAATTATGTCAGCCTCACATAGTATAAAATTGTGGTACGCTCCATGCTCGATATGCGGACATGAAAATGCTCAAGGTCTCGTTGGTTGTAAGCAATCAGCCGGAGTCACTTCTAGTGACTGTCTCGCATGGTTCCCGAGGAAGTGACAACCGCAGAGCACAGCAGCCGTAACTCAAATGCTTTATTCCGATTGTGGTCCACGAAAACCGCGCTACTAGGAGAGAAGTTCAACAGTAGCACCAAGACGGTGTGTAATACACGAACTGACGGTAAGCGTTGTCCGCTCGACGGCTATGCACTGCACAATATGTAGTAGCGGTATAGAAGCGTAAGTCGTCTTTTTTTTTTTTTGTGACGCTTCAGTGGCGGGGCAGCTTGTTCATGCGGCTATGTTGCGCACTTACCCTCGCAGGTTTTCCAAGATCGAGACCTTTCTTTCTATATTCGCTGTCTTGCGCTGGCGAACATATGTGTTGCGTTCGCCCGTTCGCAAAGGGTGGGTGTCCAACGGGCGCGAACAGGGGCAGTACGTCCTTGTGCAGTTCGGTTCCTTGAAGCTCGCAAACGATCGCATCCCGCCCCTTTAACTGTTCGTCGCAATTCTTGCAATCCACAGCACAGCATGTATTTTCTCTTTCCACATTTACACTGCTGCGTCGAGGCATACACGCAGGCGACTTACGAGGCAAGTAATGACGCCGTGTTCCGAGCGCACCCGTGGCGCCATCTGGTCTCAAACGGAAGAACTGCGCGCTGTAAACGGTCTATAAATGCGCGCTTTGCCTTGGCGTGAATGCTTTGCTATGCAGTCATCTAATGAGAAGTGGCAGCGACAGAAAGAAGCGAGAAAGCGACAACGTGCACAAGAGACGTAAGAACAGCGTGAAGAACATCTTGCAAAGTTTCGTGCTAAGGACGCAGCTCGTTGACAACATTCTACCTCGCAGAGTGGTTCTACGCCATCGGTCACCGATGAATCTCAACGCCTGACTGCTAACGAACGCCGCAATGCTACCAGGCGAAGGCAACGCGCCGAAGAATCGCCACAAGAACACGCGCACCATTGCTAACGCAATTTACCCGGTCTAATCAGAGCTAAACCACTGTCATTTTTTTTTTAAGTTCATGGCTATTAGAATGACTATTTTCCAGTAAATTTCAAGTTGCAGCCACTGACTTGTTTTGTCACTGTTTGCATCTCCTCTCTCTTTACAAGATGTTAGAACCCATGCTTTGTTCGTGATGCAAACCCTTTGATTTAGAGTTGGTGGCGTTAGTGGGGGTTTAACGTCCCAAAGCGACTCAGGCTATGAGGGACGCCGTAGTTAAGGGCTCCGGAAATTTCGACCACCTGGGGTTCTTTAACGTGCACTGACACCGCACAGTACACGGGCCTCTTAAATTTTGCCTCCATCGAAATTCAACCACCGCGGCAGGGATCGAACCCACATCTTTCGGGTCAGCAGCCGAGTGCCATAACCAGTGAGCCACCGCGGCGGCTTCCCTTTGATTGAAGTCTGCACTGCAAATATAGTGATAAATTGGTCGAATAGACCTGAAGTCGTTAATATGGTACAAATATTTGAATAGCTCTCATTGCCATAGACTGTCTTCTGTCGCTTTATTTTGAATAGGCTCTAACTTTCAGATTAAGTACGCTTTATAGAGATTCCAGATTAAGTAAGCATAATCTATTTTCGCATTACCAAGTGCATTGAATGTCAAACGCCTGGTAGATGAGTTAGTGTGATATAAATAACGTTTAATAAAACCAAGCTACCTACCATTCCTGTAGATGAGTTAGCGTGATAAAATAAACGTTTAATAAAACCTAGATAACTATAATTCCTAGTAACAGCGTCAATATAATGCTGCCAGGTTATTTGGTAAGTGTACCGTATGTGTTTATGACTGCTAACCGTTTCATAGTTGTCTATTCGTAGATTAACACTGGAATATTCGGCCCGTTATAGAGGTAAACCTGGTAGTTTCTTTGCATTGACGTTAACTGTCATCTGCTGTCGTTCACACCACGCAGATACCGTTGGATACAACTCAAGAACGAAGCGGCAGTTGATCCTCACTGAGACCTTCCAGCCAATGGAGTCGACTGATTTTCATGACGGCGTGGTTAATTCGATTAAGCCGTGGTTATCCCCCTTCATCTTCGACTGCCTGTGATTTCGTGTTCGCTCATTTACCTCCTTGCAAATTATCCTTTGCACTGAAAATATTATAGTGGAGGAAAGTTTATTACTAATCTCACTAATAAATACTATGCAAAGGGTGGGCCTGGCCACTGTCCCGCGGCACACCAGATTTGAAACACGCCAATGAGGAACGAATGTCATTTTTGAACGAGGACTGCTAGAGATCGGATAGAAAATGTATAACTCATCGAGCAAAGTTACCATTGATATTTAGGCCGTTAGGTGTCAAATTACACGTTTTTACGGTACTTGATCGGAAGATCATTAGCAATAAAATATGGCAGCACTTCCAAAAGAGGTCAGCAAGGATTCAAGTACCTGATTTTCACAGCCACGACCACTCTATAAAAACTTCGTAAGCAGTTTTATTGCGTTAGGTGCTCCAGAACTGTTGATATTGTTGCACGCCGGTCAGCCGAAAAACTGGACGTGATGAGTGATTGAAATGAGATGCCGCTGGCCCAGCGCGAGCACTCCGTCCCGTGCCACTGCCAGCTTTTTCTTCGTGATTTCAAGGCATTCTTTTGAGCAAAACAATTCCAAAGCTAGACGAAATATTGGATTGAAATCAGGGAATCAATTTAGCTATTTTCCAATCACCCAGTGCATGAGCTATATCAACAGATGTGCTGAAATATTGCATAGGACGGTTCTGTCACATTTAGCAACTTTGCACAAATACCCTTAAGGCCAGGCGCCGATTCAGGAGGCAGGCGATCAATAGCAGGGGAAATTCCTGAGAAATGATAATAATACGTTCAATCCGGTAACAATAGATTTTCATTTCTGAATAGATTATTAAAATGTTAATTGAATTCTGCTGCCCTATCAGAGAATCAGACAGCCCTTTCATCTTTATTAATTTCTATGGCGTTGCACGAATGTTTAGAAGTGTTAACTTTTCAAAATATATTGTTTTCATTTATTAAGAGATTTTGCATATCATCGTTGTAAAATGTCGCTTTTGTTACTCGAATCTCAAGTTTACATTTGTGAGGCTGTTTTTAGCCGTGCCAGTCATCACAGCCGGCCAGGTTTTTTTTTCGTAATGCAACGTTTCAGGTAGGAAGCAAATATTGTTATGATTAAATTGAGTGATTATAATTTCTCTAATGCGCTCCTCGTTCAGCTTAGTAAATTTAATTTTTGTAATGCAAAAGTTATCATTTCTGTTGCGGCCGGAAAACGATCCCAGATATTGCAATGTAGCATGGCAGTTTACTAATCATTACATTAATGCTGGATGTATTGAAATCAAATATAACTTTCATCGTGTACTTAGGCTCCGCTGCTTTTAAAAAACTCACAGTGTAACAAACTGATTCCTGATAAAACGAATGACACCAAATATATCGTCGCTTGTTTTCCTTGTTTACAGGATGTAGTAGGGAATCGCCATGTGCTCGAACTTGAACCATTTGTGTCAGATAAACAAATCAAGAACGCCTAGGAATTCTTGTACATTTATTTCCTTGCGTTGCTCATGCGTCTGTGTGCTTGTCAAACAATACCACGGAAAATGAAATCACCGGCAAGATTTGTAGGAGATTTTGGATAATCGTTTTTCTGAAAAATTAGTAGTCGTTTAGATTCTCTTCATATTCACTCTCAAAGATTGGCGAACGGTAGCAAAACCCAATAGAGCAAGCCGCTGAAGCAAATCACTGCGACCTTAGCCATAATAAGTTTAGGCTTCTACCCTTATCAATCAAGAAAGTAGGAAGATTCTTTTTCACTGCAATGTGGCCGCCCATTTCTCAAAGGTCAAAAACAAAGGTCAACAAACGGAGGCAAGTGTACGCCATTGGAGATCCTCTATTATTGTCTCTGGGGCCCTTCGCAGTTAATCCGCAAAAAATCTGCTAAGAAGTAAGTCTTAAAAGGAGTCTTTGCTGTACCGAACTTCAAGAATAACATAGTTGACAGAGTCACTGACACGTTTGGGAAAAAGGTTGGCTGCTTTCTTCATTGGTCGACCTAGCAATATCTATTTCTGTAAAACAGATGTGACGATGCTGGAAGCATGCAGCAAATTTACGTTTTGCGGAAAGCTAAGTCTGTTGAACTTTACCGAAATTCCACGGAAATGTCAGGTTATATTGGCATAGTTGGTATTCTTTAATGGGGTGTTCATTGTTACAAAAGTTTTTATAAAACCCCAATGAGTCTGATTGCAAGCTGAGGACGAACAAAATGGCCTCGAGCTTCTTGGGAGTTTGGCTTAGATCAAAGCGGAACATAATGAGGCGGACTCTATACTGAGGATGATAGAAGAGGGCCTCAACCGAATCACTGGTGTATCGCGGGTAAGACTAATTCAATAGGCTCTTTTGACACGGCATTTAAAGCCAAAGAAAAATAATGCCTCTCCCGCACCACTTACGTGCAACGGTCATGAAGCCAATGGAAACAACAAACATAAATGGCATGGAATGGAATGGGTAAATGGTCCTTGTGGGCACTTGGAGATTGAAATATATATATATATATATATATATATATATATATATATATATATATATATATATATAGTTTTCGTGTGTATACCCTGAGGAAGGACAGTCCTCCGTTCGAAACTGTCGGTATTAAATGAAGATAATTGCAATGTTGTGACCCCTTCTATATATTGTAACGTACTTGCTGACGAAGGGGGGTTTATTAGTAGGCACGAAAGGGAAGGCCAGGCAAGCTGGGGCAACAACAGCGACAGACTCCACACGGCGCGAGCCCTACTTCGTCGTCGTCGCCCTACTTCGTATGCGCCACCTGGCAATACTAGGTGGCATTATTCCCCCCTTATGAAGAAAAAAAAAAAGAGCGCTGTCGCTGTCGACGTAAGGGGGAAACAAAAAAAAACAAAAAAAACAAGCAAACTGCCGCAACTGAAGCGCGCGAAAACATCAGCACGGTTGCGTCACCGTGTATAGTACGGCTTAAGCCGCACAACGTGCACAATGTCAGAGTCGGGCTGTCGGCGTCGCGGTTGCGCAGCACCGTCCGGAACCACTTCATAGTTAACCTCACTCACACGCCGTACCACTCTGTAAGGGCCAAAATAGCGGGAGAGCAGTTTCTCACACAAGCCTTGGCGACGAACAGGAGTCCACACCCAGACTTGGTCACCGGGTTTGTAGTCAACCTGTCGGTGGCGAAGGTTGTAACGGCGCGCATCCGAGCTCTGCTGTTGCCCGATGTGCACGCGGGCCAGCTGACGGGCTTCTTCAGCACGTTCGGCAAACTGTTGGGCGTCTGGGGCGAGTTGGTCATCCTCTGGGCACGGGAGCATGGCATCAAGCATGCTCTGGACTTCGCGTCCGTACACAAGGCGAAACGGGGAGAAGCGCGTAGTTTCCTGCAGGGCGGTGTTGTAGGCAAAGGTGACATACGGCAGGACCTCATCCCAAGTTTTGTGTTGAACATCTACGTACATGGACAACATGTCCGCAAGGGTACTGTTTAATCGTTCGGTCAAGCCATTGCTCTGCGGATGGTAGGCCGTGGTCTTGCGGTGTGTTGTGCAGCTCAGCCGAAAGATGTGGTCGATTAGTTGCGCTGTAAACGCCGTCCCTCTGTCTGTAATCACGTGCGAAGGAGCGCCATGTCGCAGGACGATGTTGTGCATGAAAAACTCTGCGACTTCTGAAGCTGTGCCACGAGGGATCGCCTTGGTCTCGGCGTAGCGAGTCAAATAGTCGGTAGCAACTATGATCCACTTATTGCCGCCCTGCGACAAGGGGAAAGGGCCGAGGAGGTCCATGCCGATCTGGTCGAACGGAGTGCGAGGGGCAGTAACGGGCTTGAGAAAACCCGCCGGCTTAAGTGGTGGCGTTTTCCGGCGCTGGCATTCTCGGCAGCTTTTAACGTATCGTTTGACATCAGCAGAAGGTCCAGGCCAGTAATACATGTTCCGCACTCTCGCGAGCGTACGTGAAAAGCCCAAGTGGCCAGACGTGGGCTCATCGTGGCAGGCGAAAAGAACGTCAGATCGGAGGTCGGCTGGAATGACGAGAAGGTAAGGTCTATCGTTGCCTCTCGAGTTCTTCTTGTACAAGAGACCTTGCCGCAAACAGAAGGAGCCAAGACGTCGAGAGAAGTGGCGACGTATAACCGTATCACTACCTTCAAGGGCGTCAATGAGAGGGCGAAGGTCCGAGTCCGCCCTCTGCAGAATAAGTAGGTCGGAGGCGGTGAGAGTACCAAGGAAGCCGCTGTCGTCATCGGGCGCTGCGTCGGCAGGATCAACTGGTGCACGCGACAGTGTGTCGGCGTCTTCGTGTCTGCGGCCGGACTTGTAAACAATAGTAATGTCAAACTCCTGGAGCCGTAAGCTCCAGCGTGCCAGGCGTCCAGATGGGTCTCGCAAATTTGCCAGCCAGCATAGGCAGTGGTGATCGGTGACCACTTTGAATGGGCGGCCGTATAGATAAGGGCGAAACTTCATGGTGGCCCACACGACCGCAAGACATTCTTTTTCAGACGTGGAGTAATTGCTCTCGGCGCGGGAGAGAGTACGGCTAGCATAGGCGATAGCCCTCTCAAGGCCGTCTTGGTGTTGAACAAGGACCGCGCCAAGACCGATGTTACTGGCGTCGGTGTGGACCTCGGTATCGGCATCTTCGTCGAAGTGCGCAAGAACGGGAGGTGTTTGAAGGCGCTGGCGGAGCGTAGAGAAAGCGGTCTGTTGCTCAGTGGTCCAGACAAAGGAGGTGGTATTCCTGGTGAGGCGCGTCAACGGCTCAGCAATCGTGGAAAAGTCCGCAATAAAGCGCCGATAATACGCACAGAGACCCAGGAAGCGCTGGACAGCTGTCTTGTCGGTGGGAACGGGAAAACGTGCGACGGCGGCAGTCTTTTCGGGGTCCGGCCGCACTCCCTCAGCGCTCACAACGTGACCCAGAAATTTCAGCTCTTCGTAACCGAAATGACACTTCTGGGGCTTCAGGGTAAGGTCTGCCGAGCGGAGGGCTTCGAGGACAGCCCGCAGGCGCTGGAGATGTTGGTCAAACGTTTCCGAAAAAACTACGACGTCGTCCAAGTAAACAAGACAGCTTTGCCACTTGTGGCCTGTGAGGACGGTGTCCATCATCCGTTGGAACGTAGCCGGGGCGGAGCACAAACCGAAAGGAAGCACTTTAAATTCATAGAGGCCATCTGGAGTCACAAAGGCGGTTTTTTCGCGGTCCCGTTCGTCTACTTCAATTTGCCAATAGCCGCTCTTTAAGTCAATGGATGAGAAGTACTTAGCGCGCCGTAATCTATCCAGCGAGTCGTCAATGCGCGGCAACGGGTAGACGTCCTTTTTGGTCACACTGTTCAGTTTGCGATAGTCGACACAAAACCGGAGAGTGCCGTCCTTCTTCTTAACAAGGACTACAGGTGAAGACCACGGGCTTTGGGAAGGTTGAACAACGCCATCGTCAAGCATTTCCTGAACCTGAGTTTGGATAACCGCCCGTTCTTTAGCAGAAACACGATAAGGCTGCTGTCGTATAGGGCGAGCGTCGTCATAAGTGATGATGCGGTGCTGCGTGATGGGTGTTTGACGAACCTTCGAGGAGGAAGCGAAGCACGACTTGTATTCCTTCAGCAGCTGTTCCAAAGCCAGGTGTTGCTCCCGAGACAGGTGGCAGTTTATGTCGACGTTTTCAAGGGAAGGTTCGTCTGTGCCGGCTGCCGCGGACGCAAAACAAACGGGAATATCGGTAACAGGTTCGGCAGAAGCGATAGCCGTTCCTGCAAAAAGGTGCCGGTACTCATTAGAAAAATTAGTGACCAGGACCGCAGACCGGCCACCACGAAGCGTCAGTAGACTGCGAGCGGCGCAGATGCCTTGAGTAAGCAGGAGTGAACGGTTAGCCTCGGCGACTGCTTCTGCGTCATGCAAGTCGTTGCAAGTGACTTCAACCAAAACACTGCTCCGTGGCGGCAACGTGACACTGTCTGCAGAAACACGAAGGGCGGCACTGCGATGGCAAGATTCGGCGAGGTGGGTCGCTTTACCGGTCGAAAAGGTGATGATTCGTCGGCGGAGGTCGATGACAACACCATACTCCCGCAGAAAGTCAATGCCGATAATGAGATCTCGGGAGCAATTGCATAGAACTACACAACTGACGACGAACGTAGATCCCTGAATCTGAACGCGAGCCGTGCAAATACCCTTTGGAGTAACGAGATGACCACCGGCAGTACGGAGATGCACTACAGAACAAGGCGTAAGGACTTTTTTTTAGAAGAGTCGCCAATTTATCACTGATAATTGAATAGTCGGCCCCGGTTTACACTAATGCACTGACTCTGTGGCCGTCGATAAGAACAGGTATGTCCAAGGAAACGCAGCTGTCTTGGTCAGATGACGGTACTATCTGTTCACGGTCGGAGCGTAGCGGCGGCGGCGGGAGGTCTTCAGCGCAGCGACTCCCAGCGACCTCGCCCCCGAAGGTCGCTGGTCTCAGTTTTCCCGGCGAGGGCTCGGCGAGCGACCCTGTACTGCTCGCGGGGAGCTGTGCGGGTTCGGGGAAGAGCGCCGCGGCTGATGCGGCGCACGGGCTGAAAGTCGCTGTTCCGCGAGGAAATCTTCAATGGCTGGAGGCCGGTGGCCAAACCGGGGTCTGGGCGAATCGGCGCGAAAGCCCTGCAGACCGAGGCGTCGATAAGAGCAATTGCGGTAGAGATGGCCTGGTTCTCCGCAGTGAAAACAGAGTGGCCGGTTGTCAGGTGTGCGCCAGACATCGGCCTTCCGCAAGTGCACTCGGCGATCGTCGAAATACGGGACTGGTGGAACTGGGGACAGCGGTGCAGGAGGCGTTACTGGAATCGGCGGTGGCGAAGCTGCAGCCGGGCGTCTCGCAACTTCGGCATAGGTGGGGCGGCTGTAGTCTCCCGGCAGATGTGGTGTTTCGACGGTAGGACCCCTGAACGCCTGTTGCACCTCCTCGCGAACAAGAGCGGAAAGCGAACCAAGTGCAGACTGCGAAGGGCTGCAAAACTTGAGGACCTCTTCACGCACGATGGTGCGAATCAGTTCGCGCAAATCGTCAGGGTGGCTCCCGGCGGTGGCAAACGATTCGGTAACTGCAGCAGCATGCACGGGCCGGTTGTAAGTCGCAGAACGTTGTTGAAGAACCTTTTCCATCGTCGCGGCCTCGGCAAGGAATGCAGCGACGGTCGATGGTGGGCTGCGCACGAGGCCTGCAAATAGCTGTTCTTTGACGCCGCGCATGAGTTGGCGCACCTTTTTCTCTTCGGGCATGGCCGGGTCAGCTCGCCGGAAGAGCCGAGTCATATCCTCCACGTACATGGCTACAGACTCATTCGGCATTTGAATGCGAGACTGCAAAGCCCGTTCAGCCCGTTCTCGGCGATCCGTGCTGGTGTAGGTCTCCAGCAGGCGTCGGCGGAACTCATGCCATGATGTTAGCGCATCTTCTCGGTTCTCGTACCACGTACGTGCCCCATCCTCCAGGCTAAAGAAGACGTTTCGAAGCTTGGCTGCGTCGTCCCACTGGTTGAACGAGGCCACGCGTTCAAACTCGACCAGCCAGTCTTCGACGTCTTCGAGCTGACTGCCATGGAATGGTTTTGGCAGTCGCGGATTCTGCAAGGTATAGTAGGCTGCAGCTGGCATAACAGGTCGATGGGTGGGTGCTCTTGCAGACTCCAAAAGCCCGTGTTCGGGAGGTAGGCCTTGGTTTCTCCGGCTAGCACGGTGCACAGGGGTGTCCACCAGCGAAGGACTGGAGCCCAGGGTATGCGGAGGAGTATTAGACATATACAGGGATCTTACCCAGCGCCTACACCAGACTGTAACGTACTTGCTGACGAAGGGGGGTTTATTAGTAGGCACGAAAGGGAAGGCCAGGCAAGCTGGGGCAACAACAGCGACAGACTCCACACGGCGCGAGCCCTACTTCGTCGTCGTCGCCCTACTTCGTATGCGCCACCTGGCAATACTAGGTGGCAATATATATATATATATATATATATATATATATTATATATTGCGAAAGCGCGAAGTACTAGACTGCTTATAAGAATATATAGCGAAGTATACGCTTCGTTAAAGGAAACATATTTATTAAACTCGACGTTTCGATCGGAAGACCGATCTTCTTCAGGAGAAGATCGGTCTTCCGATCGAAACGTCGAGTTTAATAAATATGTTTCCTTTAACGAAGCGTATACTTCGCTATATATTATATATATATATATATATATATATATATATATATATATATAGAGAGAGAGAGAGAGAGAGAAATTGTCTTTTTGCAAGATTGGTTCGAAGTGCTCAAGAAGTGCACCTTGAAGAACTTTCATAAGAATTCAGAAAGTTCACCAGCCATGAGGACGCCCAAGAAGCTCTATTGTAAGCTCTCATTCATGAGCCGTGCTTTGCCTTAGAGAGAGAATATACATTTATTATAGAAAAGGAGTCCGGAGCGGACTGCGGATGGGGTCCTCAGTCGAGGACTCCAATGACTTCCGCCGGCACTTTGGCGATGGCGACTGTCGCCTCCTGGTCTTCCAGGGTGTCGCAGGCCATCGTCACCTCACACTGCCCCGGCGGCTCGTTGGGAGGCTTTAAGTAGCTGGGCTTAGCTTTTCATGCCCATGAAATATGTGGAAATGCGGAAATTTCACCCCACCAGGGACATGCATCCGCGTATAATGTTGGCTGAATGCGATGCAGTTGGTGGAGATTAGGGAAAGTGAGTGTTTGGATGCGTATTAGATATGGTAGGAGCCCGCCGGGAAAAGTTTCTTATGTAGCGGGGGTGAGACGCCTATTTAGGCGGAGGGTCTCTAGGCGGGTTGAAAAATGAGTTTCGGTTCAGGTTCATATTCACGCCTTTCGGAATCAGTTTCGGGTTCGGCTTCACAGCGAAATTTCATTCCGATTCGAACCGGTTCGGACCGTATTGAACCGGTTTAAACGGGTTCAACTGAGTTCGCGACCAAAGAATGAGAATGTAGATGGGGTTTAACCAACCTTCTTATGCTGTTTACTTTTTTCTGGCCTATCGGTATATAAAAAAATGCGACAATTTGTTCAATGCGAGATGTTCTCCCTTTACACACTGTATGCTTACTGTCCGCGACACAAAGACGAATTTACGGCAAAAGCCGCAAAATGAAATAAACTCGAAATTAATGCAAATCGGCTATATGTGTACGCTATAATTCATCAGATGAGATATAAGGTGAAAAGGCGCTGGATCTTGCATCTGCAAAACACTCCAGCTTGAGCAGTTTTGGAGACCTCGTCGCGCGATTAATTGGTCTTCCCTGAAGCTCCACTCATGTCGGGAATTTCTCGTACACAGTGCGCTTACACGGGCGCCGACATGACCGCCGCACGCGGCCACTACCTTCCCGCGCACTACTGAGAAATGACGCTGTTATGTATCGGAACCTGTATGCAGACAGACACCTTTCCGTCGCCCCGAAACCATCTTGCCGACTTGCCAGCAATGAGAAATCATTGAGCGGTAAAATCATTTCTTTTGGCGTGATGCTGTGTTTTTTTGGAGGGACATACATCAGCCGTCTCATAAAAAATAAATTGAGATCGTGCACTTCACTAACATTTTGTCTGCGGTGAAAAACTCCGGAATTCCCTGCGAACTCTCCGTGTTCTTAGGACCGTTTATAAAGCATGTGGAAAACTCGCATGGTGGATGAACACCCTGAACCGCCGCGTTCAACGAGGCCACTGTTCACAGAAGAGTGTCCTTTAACGCAGCAGGAATATGCTGTGCAAGTTCAACATCCTGACTAGTTGCCCTTTCATGACGGGTGCGCATTCCGGAGTTCTGATTTGTGGGCAGAGTAAGGGAGTCATAGAGGCATTATGTCGAGATCCCTGAATTCGACGAGATCAAGCAAGACCCGAGGAGGGTCAGACAGGTTAGTATTTCGTGCATAAACGATAAAAAAAATTCGCTGTGGCTTAGCTTGGTTAAGCCCGGTAATTGCGAAAGCAATATCCGTACCTACGCCATGGTTCAGCTGGTAGTGTAGCTGGTGGGGGTGCTTGTGGTTAGACTTGTGGTGATGCATCGGTTATACAATCCAATGCAATGCAATGCAATACAATGCAATGCAATGCAATCCAATCCAATCTAATCTAATCTAATCTAATCTAATCTAATCTAATCTAATCTAATCTAATCTAATCCAATCCAATGCAATGCAATGCAATGCAATCCAGTCAGGCCGCCGTTCATGTGCACCGCCGTCGCACACGGACGGCGCAAGCTGGTCTCCCAGCTCTTCGGCGTGACGTCACAACACCTGTGGCGCTCCTGGCGGAGAGAGAGGGAGTTAGGCCGCCGTTCATGTGCACCGCCGTCGCACACGGACGGCGCGAGATTGTCGCCCAGGTCTTCGGCGTGTCGTCACACAGAGGTCATGCGAAAGGTCATTTCATGTGCACTGCCGTCGCACCGCAAAGGCTTGAAAGTGAAAGTAGTATTGATTTCGCAATAAAAGAAGCCTGAGAGATGGCCGAGTAGCCTAAGGCATCTAAACGGAGCTTTTCTGTTGCACCGCCACTGGTACGAATCCGACCCGGAGTACGCATGCTCTTTTAGTTGTTCTTTTCACTGCGCTAGGAGTAAAACCTCCTTTCTGAAAAATAACTGCGCTGTGTGTGCGTGTGTGTGTGTGCGCGCGCGCGTGTGTGTGTGTGTGTGTGTGTGTGTGTGTGTGTGTGTGCGTGCGTGCGTGTGCGTGTGTGCGTGCGTGCGTCCTCCACCCTACACCTTTGATGCACACTCCAGTCGGCACACACCTGGGCACTCACCGGTACAAATGCATCTTCAGCAACCTTTACCCGTCCCCTCACCCCCATCATTGACCTGTATCCGATGTAGCCTAGGCGAATTGTTGTGAATGCTCAAAGTATCATCATCATCAGCCGACTACTCCAACCGCAGGTGAAAGGCCTCTCCCATGTCTCTGCAATTAACCCTGTCCATTGCCAGTTTCGGTCACCGTATCCCCGCTTAATCTCATCCGCCCAACTAACTTTCTGTCACCCCCCTGCTACGCTTGCCTTCTCTTGAAATCCACTCTGTTACCCTTATGGACCAGCCGTTATCCTGCCTTTGCATTACATACCCTGTCCAAGCCCATTTCTTCCTCTTCATTTTGACTAGGACGTCATTAATCCGTGTTTGTTCCCTCACCCACTCCGCCCGCTTCCGATCTCTTAACGTTGCACCTATCATTTCTCTTTCCATAGCTCGCTGCGTTGTCTTTAACTTAAGCTAAACCCTCTTTGTTAGCCTCCACGTTTCTGCCCCATAGGTGATTACCGGTAAGCATTCTACGAAAAAACGCCAACATGCCTAAGCCTCTCGTCTCAAACACCAAGAACCGGAAGTATGACGGCGAGAAGTAGATAAAAGTCGCCAGACAGAGAATTCAAGGTCCAGCAGTCCGAGAACAGCGTGATGAAGCCGTCCGCTAGCGAGAGGCATCAATTTTTTTATAAGCAGAATAATTCAGTGAATCGGCATAACGATATAATTTCATCGCAGTTACATTTCCTTGCAGTAGCATCTTTCTGGGCGTGATCGCTATCACGTGCCAGCGAGCGTATGCATTTCGGTATTGCCCCTTTGTGTAATCGGTATTTTTTTCCTTTCAAATCAAGTGTAAACAAATTTATTTTTCAGCATTGGTAGAATGTTGATGGCTTTTCTCACATCGAGTGCTTAATTCCCTCATTATGCGTCAGCCCGACGGAATGACGGCAAAAAAATTAAGGAATATCAATAACGGCTTTATGCGCTGAGGTTTTAACCTTCTCTTTTTCTTAACTCCACTGAATTTCAGGTATAATCTATTCAACTCCTTACAACACCAAGCTTTCTAAATGCGGTCGAAACACCTGTATATACTTGTTAGTATTGCTTTACGTTCTGTTTTGTAAGGTTTTAATTGGAAGACACTTACCAGTCAGTGCTTTTCATGTCTCTTTTCTGTTATTAACCTCACAAAAGCAATGCCTGCCGGACGGAATAAGTAGAGGTTGTAATTCAAGAACATTAAGATGGGCCACAAATATGGCGTCCACTCTGGTGCTAGAAGCTTCCTCTGCACGAAAGAAGCCAACTCTCTCTGAAACAAAGGAAAACATAGCGGAATGTTGATTTGCTTGTTCGAGCGTCAGCTCTTGAATGGAAGCTTCAAGGTTGAAGGCCTCGCCTTCCAGCGAACAGAGTCCGCGAGCGATGGCTTTACCCGTCAAGGTCCACACCCACAGTCGGCATGAAAGACGCCGGTTAATTCTGAACCAAAGCAACTCTTGTGAAGGGGCACAACATGGAACGTAGCGGCAGAGCAGAACATGCAGTCAAGTCTCTTGAGCGCGCAATGATAAGGTTACAAGAAAACGGGCGCCAACACCTGAACGCAGCAGAACAAAAGCACACTTAGGCGCGAGTGGGACGAATCGTAGCAGCCACTCACTCCAAGCAGCTATTCCATCTTCCGTCTTCATCCTGGTAAGGTGCAGCCCCGTTGTTCGTGCACGTCGCGACGGCACGTGCTGGCATGGCAAGTGATCACCGCAGCGATCACTTGCCCACTCTCTTGCCCACTCTTGCCCACAAATTGCCCACTCTCGGCATGGTGAGATAGTTACAAAAAATAAAAATGCGGGCCTCTTTAGAGGCCCCGTAACTGAAATAAGTACACCTTAAATCCATTAACGGGTATGAAATGGAGGGATATTCTGGGGCCAGCAGCTTCGGTACTTCAAGCTCCAGCAGTGTATACTAAAGCTGTTGCAGTTAAAAGCACACAATTGGATCCTTGCTCCACACAAGTATTGCATCTTCCCGATGCGACGGCTCAGACTGAACATCATGCCGGTCCTCTCTTGGTGCCCTTCAGCAGTACGTCTCGAGGTGGCCTCTGCTTTTAATTTGAAAAAAAAAAAATAATTAGAGTGCTGGACCCAGTTGAGTCTCCTGGATAAACTTGCATATGGGTTTTTGGATTGCAGAGTAATGATTAAGAGCGACAAACGGGAACCTCCGTATTGCGGCGTTAGAGGTGAAATTCTTGGACCATCTTAAGTAGCCTGCGCGTCTACCCTTTTAAGAGGAACTATTGCAAAAGCATTTCCCAAGATTTTTTTCTTTGGTCAACAGCTAAGAGGTTCGTTCGAAGAGGTCAGAGGTTAGAAGGCGATCAGATAGCACCCTGGTGCTGACAATAAATGACGCCAACTGCGATCCACGTACGTTTCTAAATTACTCGGCGGGAATCGTCCCAGACACCAAAGTGTATGGGTTCGGGGGCAAGCATGATCGTAAAGCTGCAACCTAAAAAAATTGATGAAAAGGTATCACTAGGAGTTGTCGTGCCCTATTGCTGCTGCTACCTAGTACTTTGAGGCTTGACATGTAAACTGCCACTTGCATCAACGTGGGTCATCGTAGAAGGAGCTCCTTTAAATCTTTGCACCATTCCAAAAATCATTTTAATCCTGTACACATTCTAACAAAACTCTATACTTTGGAGAAATGTCCCGGCCGCATGCACAAAACCGCACAGAATCGTTCTTCGGTCTCACTAGTTTAATCTTGCAGAGCTGCAGTTTAATAGCGCACACGAAGTCTAGCACTAAGCAAAAAGCCTCGAAAAGCAGGTTGTATCTGCCTCTGTGAATATAGGAGACAAAGAAACCAAGCGATAGCGTACCCACTGGTTTAAATTGTGCACGAGCATTCTCTCGGCCTGGTACTCAGCTTTCTCAGGGTTGAGATGCATCGGAAAAGGGTCTTTCTTTGGCAAACCCATGTATTGATAGGTCGTCGATCCATGAAGGGCCTAAATCAACCTTATGCGGCAAAAACCCATTTGTAGTTGTTTTTCTACGGGGTCGTCCTAAGCTGTAAAAAAGCATGGATCTCACATACTAGACACTACAAGCCCTATAATCTACTCCAAGTTACCTGTGTTATAAGAGCGGACAACTTTCCAAGGAAACGCTAAAAATTGGCTAATGTATTGTATGCTGAAGAGTGTTGCACGATTACTTGAAAGCCCATAATAGCGAGCCTACCTTGTCACAACCAACTACCACAAATCTACGTGCCGCAACTATAATTAAACTAAACTAGAACTAAACTATATGCATCTCAAGCGGCTCCTTACATGCCTGGCCTTTTTGGGACTTAAGTATGACAGCGGTTATGTTGAATCACTGTGCAGAATTTTTAAGCAGGTTCACGTAAAATGAGAAGAACGCAAACTGTTTTTGCCTACGCACTTCTGGTGCGGATTGGTTTTGTAGTCATTCTTCATCCTTTTTCCTCACAGGAATAGGCTCTGGATGTACTGGTGGAATTAAAGTTCTGCACAACTCCTTCATCTTTCTCAGATTCTGGTGGCTGGCATGAAAGACTGTTGTGCCTTTTGCTTTAATATTTGCCCTTTAAAGTCACATCCATTTTTCTGAATAAAGGCGTGCAATGAGAAATTCCTACCAGCTTCTATTTACTCTTGTTTTGCAACGGCAAGCTGCGCGTAGAGTGACGACGCTGCAATTACCCGCCGTAAGTAATGTCCATATCAGTTTTTAGAATTTCAAATAAGCGGTTACCCTCGGTGCTGTGGCCCACCAATTTTATGCTGCAACGCGCCAAAAGACATGCGCTTTCGAGAAGCTTCCAGGCAAAGCAACCTCTCCAGTGCACGTAACTCAGCGGAATAGCCCCAATTATTTGGGACACAGTGCCGACGATAACCGTGTTTTGGAAATTCTAAAAACTGATGTGGATACTACTTACGGCGGCCTACACGCCTCACACTAATTAAGGGACCTACCTGTAATAGTTAAAAGCTAACTATTCAATATTACTTAACCAGCATGCTAGTCAGCATATTTTAGCTGTATTCTTATGTACTACACCATTCACAATAATATGCCAAAAAAACGCTCTTCTAACTCGAAGAGCCTATTTTTAAAAATTGTGTAAAATCTTAGGTAAAACACTCTGTATATCTTTCTGACTGCAATTGAATGAACAAAAGTCGCATATTTCAAAATCTCACTTTACATATTACAAGATACAAACGAGCCCATTGCATCTCCAGTTGATGCATTACTTGCCTAGTTGAGTGGTTCTCTAAAAACAATGACAAAGGTAATAAAGATGAAAAATTGAGGAAGCTTTATTGTCAAACTATGCACCGTTACATAAACTAAACACCTATGCTACGTTAATGCCTTTGCAGTAACGCTTATAATATTTACCGTTTACTTATTGTCTGCATATCATAACAACTAGCATTGTTTCAACATTTTGTTATTCTTTGTGTAATACTACCCACATTAGCCTTATTTTATGTGTTATTTGATTGATTCCGGCAGCTCGGTTGTATTTTCGTTTTACCGTTTGTTGTTTTTCTTAACATACTGACCAGTTGAATGTTCCGATTATGCTTGACCGCGTTCTGTTAACCTGTGTTCCTGCCACAATTCCAATTCGGATTAGCAATATTTGTAAATAAATAAATAAATGAAATAAATAAGAAGAAGCTAAATCACAAAAAAAGCACATTCTAAAGTAAAAATGTATCAAAAAATGGCTAAAAAACGAAGCAAGGGACGAGCTCTAAGTCCAGGAAGCCCAATCATCGTCCCACTAACAAATATAAAACACAAGCATACAAAGAACGAACAGAGAGAAGTGCGGACAGAGACCCCAGGAAAGGTGGGCAGGTGAAAGACGACGTCCGGGAGGTAGCAGCTGAAAACCATAAAAAAGAACACAATCACAAGAAGCTAACAATGGCAGCAAATCAACAAACAGGACGGGCAAAAATATTGTATGAGACACTTAAATTTCGCCTTAAGGGTATGTCGCGACAGCTTAATGTGCTGATACTCATATATGTGGAGTAGGCCAGAGAACCAGAAGATAACCTCCCGCATGTTTCCACGTACATCCATCCCATCATGCCAGATATATTTTCATCCTAAAGAAATCTAGAAACTAATCAAATCTTTAAAATTGACTTCATCAGCTGGCGTCGACGGCATCGACGCTAAAGTGCTCAAAAACACCAAGGAAGTCACCAGAGTTTTGTCCCACATTTTTCAGCAGTCACTGTCATCCGGCATCGTCCCTCATGATAGGAAAGTGGGTGCGGTTGTTATGGAGTGCGTCATTTCTTTCATCCTAACAAGCACAGATTTCAAAAAGGACTTTCATGCGATACCCAACTTGCTCTCTTTCTTCACTACATAAGTACTAAAGTAGACCTTAACATACCTGTAGACGCTCTCTTTATCGAATTCTGGAAGGTTTTTGACAATGTCCCTCACAAAAGCCTACTACTAAAACTTTCCCAGCTAAATCTTAACCCGCTCGTTTTCAAATGGTTACAGGATTTCCTCACCAACCGTCAGCAATTAGTAGAAGCCAACAACAAATCTTCGCTCTCTAACATACTCTCTGGTGGGCCGCAAGGCACAGTTCTTAACCTTCTCCTTTTCTTAATTTAGATCAACATCTTACCTAATGATATTTCATCGAACACCCCTTATTCGCCGACGATTGTGTCATTTACTGTTCTACTAACAGCGCTGCAGATAATAATGTTGTTCAATGCGATCAACAAGGGTTGCATGACTGGTGTCGGAGATGGCTGATGGTCTTACTAACTAACCAAGCTGCGCGTGTTTCCTTGCACAGATGACAAAATTACCCCACAAAAATTATCTTGTGAACGATACCAGTTGACATCTCGGCTGCCCTTAACTGGTCTGCCCACATTACGCGCATAATAAACAATTGTAACAAACTCTTGGCTACATTCGTCGTAATTTAAATCTGGCTTCAACACCAGTTAAATTACAGCACATTGTTCAACTGTTAAGGCAACACTTTTAAGGCAACGCTCTGTTCAACACAAAAAAGCCGTCTGGTGGTACCATCCGGCGATGGACCATGCAACGGGTTAACAACCGCCCTGTAATAACGGTTAATCGCATTACAAACAATCTGAGGCTTAATTGTGATGATGGTTCCAGTGACTGTAGCGCCACCAGCGGCATTGCTGGCCTTTGTGATGAACATTTGATGAGGCGGAGCACTAGAACAGTCTCTGCGTGCTCAGACTGGCGGCTCCTAAGAGTTCAAGCAGTGAAGAAAAAGAAGTCCATGTGGAGCTCGTTCTTCCGCAAGCGCCATTGCTTTCAGAAGAAGAAAGACACCGTGGTTATCGGACGTGTGATGGCTTCGAAGAAGGAATCCCCCTCACCCAGCGACACCCGCAAGGCCTACGTCGCGGGACATCTCTTCGACAGCCCCGCAGCGACGGCCTCTCCGGCAGGGGAGGTCGACAACAACCAGCTGGGCTCCAGGAGAGGACCGATGGATGCGGCAGATCTAAATCCTAGCGACACGCCAGTAAGCGACACCGTGCGAGAACGTCCTGGGCCCATTGCTTCCAAAAGCCCCCTCGAGGCCGTCGACGACTCCGAGAAACACACAACCTCGGACAGTGAGAGCACTGAGGAGAGCACTCAGCAGGAGTCGCCGACTGACGGTCAGGGTATGTGCTTGTCGATTTGAAAGCGCTTTGAGTAGTTCCCATGACCCTTCGTTTCTACAAGATTTACTTTCCATTCAGCAGAAAGAAGCGGGCAAACTGCTCAACTAGAAATATTTTTCGTTTGGAGACGAATCCTTCTTTCACGAGATATGCATACAGATACAGTACAGGCATTTGCCTTATGCTTGTCGTCTATGGCGGATCTCGAGGCCTATACATCCCAAAATGCTGCTTTGGGAACAGCATCGAACCACCTGAAGGTGTCTGGCTTAAAATGTTCAGTAGTTGTCAGCATTTATCAGGTGTATTTAAATGTAGACAAACGCTAGCTGCAGCGCTCTTTCCTTGAAACTTTCTGTTATCCTCTTCACACAATTCGCGTCGCACATGACGGTCCATGTACTCTGAGGTTCCTTTCGGTTATACACGACCCGTCGGGGCTGTCATTGGCTACTGTGCTGTGCAGTGAGCACATGTGCACAGAATTAATATTGACCGCGACGGCCCTACTTCAATGCCGATGATAGTATTGTTTTCTCTCGGCGCATAACTCTCTTGTAGAACCAAAAGGAAATTTTGCTAGAAGTGCCTGGGCGGTAACACACCTTTTACATTCAAAATATGTACGGAGATAGAAACTAGCGCAGATAAAAACGACGCGTCGTCAAGGGCGCGCATGTCTGGACATGATTCAGTTGTGTTTGGTTGAAATCGTGTGGTGGCCGCTCACTGGAAGTGTGCACAGTGCAGGGGTCCCCTCAAGTGAAGCAGTTGGGCAAACACGCCCTCTTTGCATTTGGATATTCGATCCCTATTTGCTCACGTAATATTTATTAATGATAAAGCATGTTCAAGCGCCCCACTGCGACGTATACTTACCCGTGAGTGATAAGAACAAAAGCTGATTTATCAGAAATTTGAATGCCTCCTCAGCCTAAAGGCCCATTCACACTTGCGAGTCGCAAAGGGCACGCGACCAGCAGTCGCTTGCGACCACGCAGCAGCTCGACAACACCGTTGTTCACACTTGCAAGCGCGACCAGCGGGTCGCCTTTTCGTTAGATTCTCGTTTGAAGCGAAAACTCTCGGGAATGACGTTGTTCGCGCGCTTTCGAGAGTTTCGTCTGCTGTGGCCGCGCCTCCTGCACTCGCGCTCGATCCTCTAAACTGGTATTAGCAATGTATACAACGACCCGAGTGAAGATGAGGATGTCATGACGGTTTTGATGTGCACTGCAGTCGTACGAGCGTCATGATGACAGAGGCGCGCTTCACTGCCTACCAGCCTGCCCTGCAGTATGCCGGCCGACGGCGTCAGAAAAAATGCGCCAATGTTGCTTGTTCGCGTTAATACCAAGCCCTTGGGTAGAGGAATGTAAAAAATTAATCATTTATGAAGATCGCTGGCCAATGCCGAGTTGCTGGTAGAAGTGATAACTGCGACACAAGCAAATTTCTTCCCACAGCCGCTTTGCTGCTGCTGCTCAATGCGGCTCGACTGTTGTCTGCTAGCTCCGCTGCCGAAGGTGTCGCGGAAGTCGAGCATATTTTGATATTATTATGATACGAGGTCCGCAATAAAGCGGTGACGAAAGCAGCATCTTAATTACTAGCGCTGACCAGGATCCGAAGCGCCCTCAGCTGCGGCATCGATATAAAACCGGATAGGCTTAGCGACGACTAGGGCAGCCAGCTGAGCAGCGCAAGTCGTCGCCCGGCGTGCCCGCGAGCGGTGTCGTTGCCGGAAGCTTGGCTCGCTCGCTGATTGGTTCAGTGGTTTGCGACTCGCAGTCGCAAGGCTGGAAAATCGAGCAGCGAGCGACTGGCCTGCGACTGTCGCTTTTCGACCAGTGCGACTGTTTGCGACTGTCGCTTTTCGACCAAAACGGTCGCGCGACCTCTGCGACTCGCAAGTGTGAACGGGCCTTAAGTCTGCTATAGCCAGCATAATGCGACTTCCCTTAAACTTTTGGTCAGTTTGTATTGTGTTGTCATCCTTTCACAGCGGTAGACGTGAAGAAATGTATGATGCATGCAAACGCAGTCCCCATGGGAGCTGAACGGAAGTCCACTCAACCGGGGACCGATCCCGACCTCCCGAAGACAACGATCAAGCCTCCAAAATCATTGACAGAACAACAACCCGACTATTCTCAGCACGATGTCCCAGGACGACCAGGGAAGGACCAGGGCAGCGTCGGCAGAATTCTCAAAAATAATGCTCATCGGACACCTCCGGGAACTCAGGGAACTCAGCGCCTCGGGCCATCTCCACTGCCTCCTGTAACTCATGCGCGCGAAGTGAAGAAAGATGAAGTCCGGGGCACCCGGGCACAACAAGCCGTCAAGCAACTCGAACCATACCACACCGCGACGCCGCCTTCGGGACAGCGCACCCCTGATTTGAAGGTTTGTGCTCTCTTCAAATGAGCACTGGAACTCCCTTGGACGTCCAGTGGATGTCTTTAAAACTCGCAGGATGACAATGAGAATTTTAATGTCCATTGCGGAGCTGTTTTTACACATCTTCTTCAAAGAGTTCACGGTTGGAAGCCAGAAAATTTAAACGCAGAAAAGCGCTACACGATACCCTATAGGAGCGGCGTTAAGAACACGAACTTAAATGCCCTTTGTAAAGGAAAGTTATATTAACAGAGCTTACTGCTTGGTAAATTGTTTCATGTGTGTAAAATATAGACCTCGAAGTTACACAGACACACGTGTGTTTTTATTTGATGTTCTCTCGTTATTTCATGTCAAGTAGGGCTGATATGTCTCTTTTGCTATCAAGTACCACCTCCTCGACAGCGAGTTCAGGGGTCATATCTTCTCAATCGGGCCCCTCCCTCTGTGTTTCTAATTCTCTTTATCAAATTAACACTTATGCTTTGTGTGTGTCTTGTGCTCATCTATATCTCGCCCGTCTGTCTGCTACATTTGTACTGAAGAAGCGGTTCTATAATTGTTCACCCTGTCTAAGAAAGTACTTCAGGTTTTTAATGTCTACATTGCCAAATTGTAGCAAAATCTATAATGCAGTACCCACTTTCTAAATCTACATTCTACTTCTTTTTACATATTATTCTACTTTCTACTTCTTTTTACATATTTGCAGGTTTTAAGAATAACAATACCACGTTTTGCCGGCGAGGGCAAGTACCTTGCAGGGAAAGACTTCCAATCAACCGGAACGCAGATGTCAAACTACTGCCGGCCAGGGTCAGGGACACCGCCAGCGACGGCTGTTGAGGTTTCGACTACATCAGAACAACGAATCAGAGGTGGACCCCATTGTAAGGGTCGAGCTTCACCAGGGGCGAGCTCAGCATCTTCAAGTTTGACGTCAATGGTGACTAGCGGGAGTCGGACGCCATCCTTATCAGAGCGCGACCAGCAACAGCAAGAATTTCAACAGCGACACGAGCGTTCCGAACGTCCGGGCTCAAGCCCTGGAAGGGACGCCATTAGTAGAGATGTACAACGTTGCCACACGTATCCGAGCTCATTCTGTCCAGGAATGTCCGGCCGTTTCTCCCCTAAAGACACTGCGCATGAACGCAATGAAAACAAGATTATTGATCGACCTACCGGCAGTCTGTCTAGCTCGCAGCATTCGTCAAAAAAAAGTAGCCTGCGAGAACATCTTCGGGACAAGCGCGCAGTGTGGGAAGATGAGAAACCCCACGCAAGAATATCCCTATCCGGGAGGTCGCTGTCCTCCTCCTCATTCAGTCGCCGCGGGACTCCCGAACACAGTGGAACGTCCGTGCCGAGTAACGGAAGACACTCGCCTCGACGCATGTCCACGACCTTAACAGGCGACTCACCCGAGCGTAGATGTGGTCGACGCCAGCCCCAGCGGCACAAGTTCGAGCCCATTCGAATGAGAAGCCCACCGAGATACACACGGTCCCTCTCCGGTAGCACCGAGGCCCAGTCGGCACCCTCGCAGGCGTCCTCAAGATCGACCAGGTCGGACTCACCGCTTCACCAGAGTAACCGCCGGCAAAGTATCCACCCGGCGTGCGTGGAGACAACGCAGAGCGTGGCAAGGACACCGCAGTTCGTGTCCAGCACAACGCAGGGCTCCTCCGTCAACAAAAGCGTTAAGGTGACCTCTGCTAAGGCTAAGCCGCTGTAAGAGGGTTAGCGATTGCAGCCCCAAGCAACACAAGCAATCGGCCCAATATTGGAAATTGATGGTTTCACGGTGGCCCTTTGTAGCAATGGCGTTGGCCAATACATTTCCGATATTGAGTAATCGGACCAATATGGGGAATTCATGTTTTCACTGTGGCTCTTTGTAGCAATGGCGTTGGCCAATACATTTCCGATATTGAGTAATCGACCCAATATCGGGAATTGATGGTTTCACTGTGGCCGTTTGTAGCAATGGCGTTGGGCAACACATTTCCGATATTGGTTAATCGGCCCAATATCGGGAGTTGATGGTTTCACTGTGGCCCTTTGTAGCAATGGCGTTGGCCAATACATTACCGATATTGAGTAATCGTCCCAACATCGGGAATTGATGGCTTCAGTGTGGCCCTTTGTAGCAATGGCGTTGGCCAATACATTTCCTATATTGAGTAATCGGCCCAATATTGGAAATTGATGGTTTCACTCTGGTCCTTTGTAGGACCGGAATTGGCCAATACATTTCTAATCTTGGGCCATTTACCTGTGCTGGTTGGGAGCGCAGCGCACTGTTCATTGCACTGTTTACGTTGCGTGGGTCACAGAATGTAGAGTCAAAGCACATTGCAAATTTCATATTCATGCTTGGATAAGTGCGTCGTGTACTTTCACACCGTACTATGATTTCCTTTCTTTATTCTCATATTTGTATGAACGAGCTAGGAGAAAGCTTTATGACAGTTGTTATTTTGAGGGGGCTTCGACCACCATTTAGGAGCAATGCCACTATTTAAGAACAATGCCACAGGGTCAACCTTCCAACAGTGTTTGCAGCAGTTTCATCGAGGTGCTTGTAGATTAAATTCTTCAAGTACGGCTTATTTACAGAAGTAGAGAAGAACGGCTTATTTTGCACTCAGTCGTTCAATAAGGTATTTGAATGCTCTTGCGGCGCTGAGCACGCGCAGAGCTTGCCGAAAAGAAATCGCGCGCTGTAAATATAACACTCTCATTCTGTTTCAAATCAGGTTAGTTACTGAACTCCGATTAAATAGTGTATAAGCTTGTGTCAGTGCTTACTGAAACGAAACGAACTCGACCATGTGAAACCACGTTATTAATGCACAAAATTATTTAAAAGCTACGCTTTCACCTCATTTACCCGCCGCGGTGGCTCGGTGCTAAGGGCCTCGGCTACTGAGCCAGGGTACCCGGATTCCAACTCTACCGCGGCGGCCGCGTTTCGATGGAGCCGAAGCGCAAAAGCTGCCCGTATGCTGTGCTATTCAATGCACGATAAAATCCACTGCTGGTCAAAATTATTAATGAGCTTCCCACTAGGGCAGCCATCTCCTTTCTCTTGCACTACTCCGTTATCTCACGTCGTGGTTTAGGTGCCGACCAAGAAGTCAGACTGTTACTGTGCTTTCATCAAAAACCACTAATTTCACCTCTTTGTCCGCCGAGTTATGTTCCTCGGACTCACTGCCCCACGCAGAAATAGTAGAGTGAAATAGATGCGAGAGAAACGATTGAAAGAAGAGGCCCTTCGAAGTAACCACGTATGCGTTGCAATGGCTGTAGTAAAAAATACCCCCCCCCCCCCTAACGTCCCCTCCTTTTTCCAATGGTATCCATGTCGTAGAAGCTTAAGCAATGGAACTTACTCTTCTAATAGTTAGCTTCCAGTTGGTGCGACAATAAAGCAACAGCTTTGCTACAAGAACCTATAATTTCGTACGCTGCGAAGCGCAAGTAAGAAATTGAAGGGTTTATAAGAAAGGCTCTGTAAGATAAATTTTATCCTCTTAAGAATGCACGAGTAGACGAAAGAGGGACTCCTTGATAAGCATTACTGCGTCTTTATGCTTTCGAACGCACTGTGTGTTGCTCTTATTATGTGTTCTCTTTCGTGTCCGAGCACACGTCCCTTTGTCTGCGCTCAGTCTGCAAAATTTCCCGTTTCTCTCTTCGAGCGCGATAGCTTCAACGCGGCCGCGTTAACGTTACCGTTGAGCGCAGATACTGGCGTCGTGCCACGAAACCCACGTCACACGTGTATTCATATCTCGGCAAAGTCAAGAGCGGTCCTCACGCTCACTTAAAAAAGTTTGGCCGACTCAAACTCACACTCACGGAGTCCCAGGCTCATTCTAACTCATGAATTCAAACTCGTTTGGCTATCATATCACTTTGGTCCACTCAGACTCACCAGTCATCTGTGAAAAAAATACTGATAGCGACTCATGTCCCACTCAGGTTCACAACTCACCTAGGCTCATCTGCTTGTAATGAGCGACTCATTTGGACTAGCACACTCGTTTCCAATCACGCCTCATCTCGACGACTCATCTGTCCACAACACCCACCCAACGCAACAACGATGTCATCGCAGGCGCTATTGAAGAGCCAGCCACCGATGGTGCCCATCTTCGGCGTGGTTCTCCTGGTAGGGGTGCTCGTCGCATCCCTCTTCCTGCTGCTGTTCTTCGTACGCCCAAAAGTCTCCAAGTGGCACGGCAGCATCCGCGTGTGTCGTACCGAGCGGTGCCTCGACTACGCACGCCGTCTTCGGTACACGCTGAACACCTCGCTAAACCCGTGCGAGAGCTTCACGCGTTTCGTGTGCGATGGCTGGCGGCGGAGCAACCAGCTGACCGTGCGCGAGGTGGCCTTCCTGGACGCCCAGCGGGAGCTGTCGTCCCTGCTGCGGTCAGTGCCCGTGCCCACCACGGGACAGACGTCGCTGCAGAGGGCGGCCGCCTTCTACCGCAGCTGCGACGACGTGCTTCGGGGCAGGGCTGACGAGCTGGAGAAGGTGGGCTGCGTGCATCGACGAGGACTTCTGGGGAGGGGAGCGCCCCCACACTTCTTGCTGCTATGCACTGGCACATGTAATCTAAGCGTAGACCGATCCAAGAGGTGCGCAGGAACGCAGGTCATACGTTGTCTTCTTGTTTCAGTCCAATATTCACCCACCCTACCCGGAACCAGGCAGGGCGGATGAGGGAACAAATGAGAGCTAATGACATCCTAGTCAAAACCAAGAAGATGAACGGGGCTTAGACGGGCCATGTAATGCGGAGGAAAGAAAACCGCTGGTTCTTAAGGGTAACGGAGTGGATTCTCAGAGAAGGCAGGCGTAGAAGGAGGCGGCAGAACGTTAGGTTGGCGGATTAGATTAACAAGTTTGTGGGGTTCCGATGGCCGCAGCAGGCAAAGGACAGGGTTCAGTGGAGGAACATCAGTGAGGCCTTTTACCCTGAAGTGGGTCAGCCTGATGTTGATGATAATGGTGATGCACGACACCAATGTACATTTGGATGCATAGTCCCTTCCCCGGTGGCGCAGAGTGGAGATACAATGTCTTTCATTCTCTTCTATTTGACCATTAGCATTTTCATAAAGAAATCGTCCGGTGCCGTGTAGTTTCCCGGAGATATTAACTTTCCTTGTCCATTGCCCCTCATTACAGAAATCTCACCTCGCTATAGCTTGCTGCAGTCTGCTCATGGCTATATTTTACGTTTCTCCGCGGTCACTGATTTTTCTATGGCAAGGTTTAGCCGCCCCATAACGTTGGATATGTTGCACTTCCGACCACCCTTTGAGATTGGCTTCGGCTTGCGAGTGAGACGACTCACAAGCCAAACACAATTCGAGCTTTCCAAAACACACTTTTGAGGGAGATCCTTCCTGTTCTTACGGTGATCACAGGTCAGAAGAGCGCTGTTGGACGCGGGCATTGTGTGGCCCCGCCTACCCAAGGACTCCAACAGGCCGGACCTGCTTCGCACGTGGTTTCACGTATCCCTCAGGCTGCACTGGAGCCCCCTGCTTCACGTAGTGGTGCAACAGGACCCGAACGTCACCACGGTCGTACTGGAGCCGCTGAGTGATTTTGAACGCATCCTCCGAAAGCAAAAGGGCTTGGAGGGCAGTGACCACGAAGCGAAGATCTACTTTGAGGAGCTCAGGTGAGCGATTGCTTGGAGACCAAGTAGAAGGAGGAAGCATTTTTGATGCGTCTGACGGCAGCGTATTCTCCGCAGGCGGGAGTTTCTAGCTAACCGTGAACACCAGAACGAGGAGGACAACACCACCGTGACCTTCGCAATCACGAAGAGTCTCGTGCAATCCCACCTGACTCCACTGCATCATGCCTTCAGGAGCACTCATCATTTTGACAATTTTCTGGACACTGCCTTCATGCTCCGAACGGTGCCAGGACTCACAAAGCAACGCTGGCTTCAGGAACTGGACAACTACGTGCGAACTTCAGAGAGAGACCTCGTCTTCGTGTCAGAGAAGCCAGCTTTTGTGCGCACGTTCCTGGCTCTGTGGAGTAAACGCGGAGAGGAGGAGATGCACCTTTTCTTCTCCTGGTGTGTCGTGCAGACGGCTGCGCTCTTCGCCAACCAGAAGCTGCTGCTCAACTTCTACACCCGGTGAGAAGACGAGCTATCCAGCCTAGCATGAACTGAAGGTTACCGTTCGTTCTAGCTAAAACGGACGCATCACGTTCATTTATTAGGCAACAGACGTGACGCTGCCGGATAGAGGAATTGTTCGGCTAGCTAACCCCAAGTTCGTTAAAACACCTCAAGTATTCTCCTATTCTATTTAACCTCATTCTATTCTATTTATTCTATTCCTATTCTATTGCTGTCCTATTTTCTATTCTATTTCTATTCTGTATTCCATTTAACCTCAAGTATTCGTTGCAGTGTGTCCATGCGAAAAAGTACACTATTAGGGCAGCAGCTGCGCATGATCTGCAGCCGGAATGTGCCACGTTTCTCTGTCCCCAGCTAGGAGCGGAACGGAAGCCTCAGGGTCAGCGTCATGCCACTTCCCGCCCGTTCCTTTCTCATTTTTCAAATTCGTATACTACCGTAAAATTTAGACGTGCGCACGGTTTTCACGCAGCGAAATGAGAGCTGAACTGTACCACGGCGCCCTCTGCCTTAGCAAGGTTTACATGCTGAGCGGCGCCGAGGTCTTCGGCGCATACTACGACGAAGTCCTCTCCAGCAGGACCAAGCACACCGCGCAGCTTCTGGTCGTGGACACCCGCAGGGCCTTCGCTGCCCGCCTCGAGAAGTGGATACATTGGGACCCTGTCCGCGTAGTCGTCCAGGACTGGAACAGCTCTGACGTCGTCCTCGGGTACTTCGACCCGCGCATCGACCAGCGGTCGCTCAAGGTTCGACGGGAGGGGGAGGACGTTCGAAATCATTTCTCACCTTCGAGCGCATTCGCAGCAAATGTTGGATAGATTGAAGGAGTATTCGTTAGGTCGTTGTAATGATCTACGTTAGAATTTACACAGAAGAAGATGAAACTGCTTATGTATTTTCATTTCGGTTATGTCTTTTCATTTCAGTTATTTATAACACCTACCTATGTTCACCGTTGGCGGTTTCCGGTAATCATTAACGCCAGCGTACAGTGCAATATAGCGGGTATGGGTGCATTCACCCTTACCAGCCTCCAAAAACCTTCTGTTCGGACTCCAGGCCTATAGACCATTTACATAGAGCAGTTTGCTCTGTGCACGACAGATGGCGCCACTGGGAAGTCCGCCACTTCTGGCCTTCAAAGCCGGTGTCAGCAGCATCACCGCGCTTTGCGAAACGCTGTTGCGCAGCTTGTGTACGAACGTCAAGCGACTCTTAAATAACCCAGCTGTGATACGGATGTCAAGCGTACTGTTGAATTACTTTAGCTGTTTGTTAAATTAATAGAGTCAGAAAAACAGACGCGCTTGTTACATAAAGGAAACTGCGAAACAATTACCGCCGTTTTTGGAGGAGCTGTCTTGCGAGTTCATGCTGCTTTCAAGCAGAACAGAACGTTAATGTGTTGTTCCAAAAAAAAATAAACATATCACAAACGCCGCGGGCCAGTTTATTTCAAGGCCAGCAGTGCCTACGGGAATGCCAGAACGAGCGTACCTATGCCTGTAACCTTTCTCACCATCGACAAACACTGATCCAATACTTCGAATGTGCGGTGCGTTTTAGACCATTGCAATAAGTGCTTCCTTGGCGTCGGCACAGTGCTCACTAAACTGTCGTGCGTACATAACGCTAGCACGGTAGAAGCAGCAACTGAGCGTTGCAAAAGTCCTCAAAGCAGGCACTTCAACATGCTATTCTGTCGCCCAGTGCAAAACTCTATAGAAGTGCGCTAAAATGCACAGGACAGCGGTGAAATTTATCATTACAGGACTTCGAATATCCCAGCTTATTCCGGCTGCTTACATCTGCGGGTGCTGAACTATACGAGCTGTTTTCAGTTTTACTTATCAAGAGAACATGGTCGAATGTCGCTGAGCTTCTGAAAAGGCCCTTGAAAAAGATCCATACTCTTCCTTTGGAAGCCGGAATGTTAACCGAGGATAAAGTGAATATCTGGACAATCGGCCGACGATCACGCGCACGCGGACGTTCGGCTGTAAGACGAGTGCACAGTGCTGAGCAGCGAACGTTCTTGATAGCTGCGAACACATATTCCTCCATTCGGCAAAAATATCGAGCTCTAAAAAGCACGCTTTCAGGCATTGGCCCGCTTTTAACCCGCAGTTCAACAACAAGTTATGCGGTCCACAAATATCGTTACGTGGTGAATTGATTGAATCAATATGAACGCGCACGTAGCTGACGGCGGTATGTTGACACATTCGAGCCGATGCAGGCAGTCTAAAGGAGATGAGTAAATCAGCTGGTTGAAGCAAAAAATTTCCAGCACCAACACGTTCTATGCGCACTCACAAAAAATTTTTGTGGCGTCCGGCAGCTCGTTATCCACAACGAGAGCCGGAGAAGCGTCTTGCAGCCGGGCACCAGTGCGCCGGCAGCCGTCGAAACGAGAAGGCCCGAAGGCCAGCGATGGCCGATTGGTCATGTGACCAAATATGGCGGTGCCTATGCTCCCGCGCTGTAAAGCATGTATACGGCGTCCCTGGTACTTCATCGTTCAATAAAAATAGCGCTTTACTGTGCATTCGAGGCTGGACTACGAGCGCATGGTTCACGTTACTTAAGTGCCGTATTCTGACGCGGCTGCAAGGTGCTCGACAGTGCCTCGAAATCCTCGAAAAGAGATAAGCTGCGCCACTGCATTGGGGCTTCGGAGTAATATATGATGCCGATGGCTGAAGAACCAATAAGCGCTCAGCCAATGAGGGGCTAGGGGTGCGAGCAAAGCGGTGTTGTTTTAGCGGCTCAACATGGTGGCCTGTGAGATATTTCGGCGAAGTACAATATGATACCCCGTTTTGTGAAATATTTGTGGTGTTATGGTTACATGCTGCTTAACGTTCAAATGCAATTCAGGCTGTGAAGGACACCGTAGTGGAGGGCACCGGATAATGTCGACCACCTGCGTTTCTTTAACGTTCCCCGACAACACACAGTACGCGCTCCTCTAGCAATTCACCTCCGTCGAAATGCGACCGGCGCGGCCGGGATCGAATCCACGTCTTCCAGGTCAGCACCGGAGCACAACAAAAACATAGCCACCGCTTTGGCGCTTTGGGAAAGAAGACCGGCATTGATGCCTCTAACAACGGCGCCGTAACATGAAGGCTCACAAGTATTCTTTCGAACCTTCCTGTTTACTTGGCGACGCTGCAGCTGATGGTGGTGTTTCAGATATGCGGCCAACGTTCTCGACAAAGCGAAGCTCTTTTAACACAGAAGTCCGACTACCGCGATGTTTTCCATTAATGACATCTCAATCAACTCCACATTCCTCTGTACTACAGGAAAAAAAAACAGGGCTAGCAATGAAAAGGGACGATAGCGGACAGCCCCATGACGTAATAAAGTGTACTTCAAGACAAGGCACATATATTAAGGAGAAGCAAATAGGTAGGAGGGCGGACGAGATTAGGAAGTTTCCGGGAATAAATTTTGTCCAGTTAGTGCAGTTCAGCTTGAATAGTAGGTCGATGGCAAACGCTTTTCGCCAGCAGTGGAGGTGTTTTGTGATTATTATGATTCCTGTTTGGAGCGTGGAGAAACACTGCTGAGAGTATTTTCCTCTCCTCCTAGTACTGAAGATAGCCCTAGTTTAGTATTGAACTAGTTACAACTTTCCGACCTGTCTTTTCTCGCTATGCAGCCCAAGCAGGACGAGCCGACCTTGCCTGACATGAACGCTTCGCTGGTGGACAACTGGCAGGCGGTCAACCTGGACCATGTGGACGCGAACGACCGCACGGCCTCGGCGCGAATCGAGTTCGCCGAGTGGTTCACAGTTCTTCCCGGCCGTGACATAGCGCTGCTCCCGTATGCATTCTCCTTTCCCTGGATGGACGAGAGCGCCGCGCCGGCCATGAACCACGGAGGCCTCGGATACAGCGTCGCCTTGGCACTCAGCCGACTGTTCAGCGACAGGTAGGCTACTGTGAAACAACTCTGCTGAAACGCGTGCTCAACATCACTCGAGAAGTGAAAGCCTATACTCCTTTCTACCACAACTTACCACTTCAGTAAATGTTCCTTTGGCTTTTGACGAACTGCAGCTGCGTAACACATCACTTTGTCAAGTTCCCTGGCGCGTACTCTTAACTAAAGAACCAGTTATAGCTTGTGTGGCTTTAATGAGGGAAATAAATGCGCTTTCCCCGCTTAACCGCGGCTGTCACAGTTCAATACCTCCGGACCCGACCCCGTGGTCGCGTGCACTACCGAGCGCACGACGACCACGGCAGGTCTTGCTCTGAGGGAACAAAGGAACGACCCTCTGCCTGACGCAAACAAGGCATTCATTGCTGCAAGGACAATAACGCCACCTGGCAACCTAATAAGCTTAGGAATCGAGCACGTCCGACTGACAAGCACGGTTACGAGCGAACGTTCGCACACGCCAGGGAAAGGGGGAAACTCCGAGGCCGGAAGGGGCGAGCCGGCGGGAGAATGTTCCCGGCATGAGGCATCGCGCCAGCTGGCGAAGAGCCGAGCCCACGCCGACAGGCTCGTACACGGCGAAATTCCGAGTCCAAGAGAGCCTAGCTCTCCTGGCTCAGAAGCTCATAAACCGCTTCTGCGGTTCCGCGAAATCCTAATTCATTATTGCGACAGCCACCGTCTCTACCCGGCACCTGCCAAGGGGCTGAGTAAGGCGGAGGAGCGAACTCTGCGGCGCCTGCAGACAGGAACTCTTCTCTGTCCTGCCGTAGCAAAACACTTCGATCCGAACACAGATGGTGTGGGCATGTACTCAGAATCCTCACCTTCACCCTTCCCCCACCCCCACCCGAGAGGCATGGGAGACCGCCCTCCTCAACTGCTCCACACTGGAGTCCCAAAGGGCTCTAGTAAAGCGGGCGCGAGACGGGGCCTCGTCGTGCGATGTCCCGGACTAAGGATACCGACTATGTAGCAGGGTTTTTTGACCCTCAAACTCTCCTTGCAAATTACAGTTTTTCACCACCAGCACCACCACTCTCCCACGCGCAGGAATCATGCCATCCGTGGCGCTCCTGTCGCTGCGACGCCGGCGCCCTCCCTCGGTAATTAAGGCAACTAAGCTCGAGAAGGTGCATCACGGGGAACCCCACCAAAGGGGAAGACTAGGGCCAAAGTCCCCACAGGTTGTAATGCTTCACACCTCTTTGCTACGATAAGAACAGAACAAAAGACGACCCCTGATATTACCGAAGCGTACCGTCTGAATATGCTCAGAAATGCAAGTTTCTACATATCAGCTCGTTTATAAAAGTCACGTGTAGAAAACAGGTTCTCTTTCTGCTCGATGTTTCTCACCCCTCTCTAGCCCCTCTTCCATCCGTTTATTCCTTCCATGGAAAGTAGTTGCACGACCCGAAGTACCCAGGTACTCTGTCCCACGCAGCCAGCTCTCTTAACTCTGAGGCCAGATGGCTCCCCGATATTATCTGCTCACCATTATTTGCACCGGGTTGAGTAAGGAATCGGCTGCACTTTATTCTTTTTCACTGGGTGCTGCTTGTTTGCGTATGGGCCTGCAGAAAAAAATAATCCAGTAAAGCGGCTGCGAAGGATCGCAATTTGTGGTTAAGAATGGTTTCAAGGGATCAATAATATGCCTATTTTCAGGTGTTCATATTTACGCGTAGCTGTTGGAGCAACGGTAAATGAGTGTATGAGGTCCGCTAGGAAACGGCGATTCTTATTTTATTTTACCAAGTGCATAAACAAAAGGTATAAAAACGCCATTCCTGCCTTTCTTAACCCCCCAGCGCCAAACCTTTTTCCAATTGTTCGACAGCAAAGTGGTCACGCCAGTAACACGGATCAGGGCATGCGAGTTACGCACACATTCCAAAAAAAATGTGCAAACGTGTTTAGTGCGCTCGCACATAAGCAAAAAAAATTGCGAGGACACTTTGGCAACTAAATTGTTGAGAGACGAAAGGCGAGCACACTATGCTGTGACAACTTCCGGTGGATGTAACGTCACACGGTTCCGTTGGATATATAGATACCTAAATTAAACCTCCTTCGGGGATATTAATTGTTAATTGCTCTTAATTACACATTTTTCTGTCTAATTTGGCACAAATCCGGACTTTTTCCGATAATTCTGTGATAATTTTCGCTATGCCGTGACGACTTCCGGTGGATGTGACGTCACACCGTTCCCGTAGCTATATCGACGTCCGCGCTCTTTCGACGCAATTTCAACATTTTTACTATAATTAATTAACTAACTATTCCACGGTCATCAAGCGTGGCTTCTAGGTTCATTTTTTCCTCCTCTATTTCAAGCAACATTCTTTTTCTGCTATCTTTTTTTAGTTCCCGAGTTAACACGCTGCCAAAGGTGCGGCATCCTCTGCTAACGGACGCCAGTATGAGCCATTAAAGGCTTTCGCCTTAAGAGGCTGTCTCATAGTATACTATGCTTAAATCGCAGCTACATCATTTCTTCGGAAGCCGTGGGCTCCTTCAGCACGGCGCTGGCGTGCGCCGTGAACGGGAGCAGTGGATACGGCAGTTTCTTCGACATTCTCCGTCAGCTCGAGCACACGCTTGCCCTCGAGGTGTCGCTGCAAGCGTACAGACAACGTAGCGCCACCTCGGAGGGCTACGACGAACTTCTCGAAGGGTTCGAGGGCTACGGCAGCGCCGCACTGTTCTTCATCGCGGCGTGCTACTCAACCTGCCTGGGCAGCGAGAGCGTGTTCCCTGCGGCCGACGACGACGAGTGCGACGTCACCTTCCGACACGTCCAAGAGTTCTCCGCCGCCTTCGGGTGCGCACCCGGCAGCCCAATGAACCCATCTGTCAAGTGTAGCATCATGGCGCGAAACGATGCATAGAAGGCCGTCCTCCGTATGGCTCCCGATGGGCTGAATTTTGCGCGCACTTTACCTATTTTAGATTTAGAATATTTTCGGATTGCACTGTACAAAATCGCTGAGCGCGTTCTTTCGTCACGAACTATGGTGACTACCAATAAGGGCAAGCACTGAAGATTTCTTCACTGCATGTTTACTATTGCAAGGATTTTAGCCCTGCATCACAGCTTTCTGCCAAAGTTACAAAAACCTTGAGGTACCTATGTGTATATGCTTGTTGGGCGGAGCTATTGTTAAGGTCCTTGTTTTCTGAACTTTATTACGTAAGACACGTCCAGATGAAACCAAGTGTGTTACCCGGCCATTGAACCGTCTGTACTTTTACAGCGAGTAGCCTCACAAGACTGCACATTTACAGCGAGTAGCCTCACAAGACTACACATTTACAGCGAGTAGCCTCGTTAAATACTTAGTGTTTGATTCTGATATTAACTGGCAATTGCATATTAGCGAGACATGTTCCAAGCTCGCTTACGGTCGCCACGTGTTAATAAAAGCCCGTGAATGGTTTCACGTAACGGTGCTGCGTATTTTCTATATCTTATTTGTGCATAGTTATTTAGCTGCTGCACAGTACCATGCGGCTGGACATATAAAACATACTTAAAATCTACTAACCGCTTACATAAGAGGGCAATTCGAATCATTACCCCGTCAAACATACCGGATACTGCAAAACCACTGTTTCTCCTGATTTGTGAACTTCCGCTGGACTCTGTTCACGTATAAAGTGTGGCTGACATTCTACATAGAATAACAGTAAATGAGGACCCGCTGCGATTAAGCTTATTTGCCTTACCAGCATGCAGTACAAGACACGCAGCGAACAACTGTCTCTCATCGAAAGCAAAGGAAAGGCGCATAACTAGCCCCCTGGAACAGTGGAAACCTCAGTCGCGCTTTAAGCTGCAAAACCGCTTGAAAGCAGGGGTTGTTGCGACTGAAAGAAGGATGAAAAGGAAATTGCATGGGCCTGTCTACTGGCTCTAGCTAAGCCACAACCACTGCTGCGTGCAGATACAGGAGAGTAGAAAGATGTGGGAGGACAGAGTGAAAAAAGTGGATGTGGCATAGCTCAGTTGTGCCAGGATATACATAGCGAGAGGTACGATATACCCCTGGTTACGTCTAGTCGTTTTAATGCGAAAGCCTTTAATGGCTCATGCTCGCGGTGTCCGTCCATGGTCGCGGTGTCCGCCCGTGCGCTGGAATCATGCCAACTGCCTCCTCTGCTCCGCACAGCGGCGCAACCTAGCGGTGGAACGTAGCGGTGGAACGTGCGCGCGCGCGTTGGTGGTGGCAGCTGCACCGCCGCCCCTTCGGCAGACTTCTCGTTGAATTCGGTGGTGCTGAACTCTTTCATTACGCCCCAAAACAGGGGATCAGTCCAAGGACCGGTTGCGCTGTCTCAGAGGAGGTCGGCGGGGATCCCTTGGGATGTCGCCGCCTCCACCGCGACCTGGATATGCCGGCGTTGGTCTGCTGGCTCGGAAGTACGCAGGGGAGACTCCCACGTCTCTGGGGTGTTTGAGTTGTTTGTGTTGTAGTGTGTATAACTGCACGCCATGTGTATGATAGTGGCCGGAGTTGAGCAGTGTCTGCACATGGTGTCTATGTTGCGGAAAGATTCTGCTTTATCAAAAGGGGTTTAGAAAACTGCCAGTCTCCCTTTTCTTTTTCCTTGTATCTAGGTATCAATGGTGCATAAGCTTGCACACACTGGTATAGTTTAGTTTAGATTGGCGCTCTGGCGGGTCGGCGCATCATGGACACGTTACTGTCAATACTTATCGGTTTTTATCCCGGCTGTGTGATGTGGTGGTTGTTTAGTGCGTATAAAAGCTAATGCCCGAAGCGTTTTTCGAATAAAAGTTGGAAGTTCTGCGCTCAGTGTGTACGTGTGTTTCTGTCTCTGTCCTTGTTTCCTTCGCGCAGTTTAACCATGAATGAGCCAGTTTGTAGTTTGCGCCATTAATTGGACGGCCTCGCGCCTTGTTAGATCACGGTGTGCGGAAGGGTATAAACAGCTTTCGAGCCGTTGGTGCTGGCGTATGTCCGTGTAAGTATTGAGTAGAGAAGCGCGTGAGATATTAGCATCGAAGGAAGCAGGGAGGCTGATCATACACTCGGCTCGGCAGCTGAGATCTCGGGCGAGTGTGCGCACCTGGGCGTTTCCGCTGTGCGACTCGTGGGCTGGAGCCCAAAGAAGTAAGCGAGAGGTGGAAGAGGGTGCAGTAGAAAGTAGAATATGTAACGCCTGGCAAGAGATAAGGCCAACATCGTAGTAGCGGATAGCCTGTTGAGAATCACTGATGACGATTTTGGTGGTTTGGCCAGCGCTAGCGCAATGGCAACCTCCTCTGCTGCGGTGACTGTTTCTGCATTGCGAATGCTGCAGGCTGTGTACGAGCTGCGGTGAGGAGCGGGAGCTGCCGCCACCGTCACTGGTTTAGAGGGATGGTAAGAGCCGTCCGTATGCGCGACGTCCGGACGTCCGCTGAAGCGTTTCTCGAATTGACGTGCGCGGTCGGCCCGTCTCTCAGCATGGTGTTCCGGGTGCATCCGTTTGGGAATGGGAGGGATGCAGAGATTTTGGCGATATTCCGGGGTAAGTTCAGCATAACTTGGGGCCGCTCTCGGCGGTGAGATCCCATCTCGCTGCAGTACCGCTCGGCCAGCGTGTGTGAGTGAGAGCCAGTCGTATTGGGCAGTGAGGATTGCTTCGATAAGTTCGCTCACGGTATTGAAGATTCCGAGAGCCATGAGCTTATGAGTAGCTGTGGACATGGGAAGACCCAGGGCCGTCTTGTACGCTTTTCTGAGTGACGCCTCTAGCCGTTCGCTTTCGGCGCGAGTGAAACGTAGCTACACTGTAAAAAAAATCGCACCCTTAAAGGTGCATTGCCGTGTCTATAACTCACCCCCTTACACCCTCCAGAAAGGGTGCGTATAGGTACTCACGCACACTTTTAATGGGTGCAGCAAGCAACCCTGCACCCTTCGCTTGAAAGGGTGCTGCAAGCACACCTGCAACTTTTTAAAAAAGGGTGTTAGGAAGGGTGCTGCAAGCGCATATGCACCCTTTGATAAAAGGGTGTCTCCTTCAATAAAAGGCTGTTATAAAGGTGCACATTTTGCGATGCTTTACACGCGCGCTTAGCTATAATGGACTGGTGCAAGTTATTGCACTTTTATCATGCAAACCGCCATCAGCTGACTTGCGTGGTGCCCTTCTGCTCGCTACTGCAGCAATAAATGTACACGCTCTGTGTTGTTAAAGCGTTGTCTTTAAATGCATGCAAGTGCAAGCACGCATGCAGTGATGCATACAATACAGTGTACTCAGTGAACTCATTTATTGAACAGTTAACGGTTGAGAAATGAGGGGCTCGTTATGACATGAAGATGAAGGAGGCCGACAGACACCGAACCAGGGAAAGCACAAGACAATTGTTTTATTTGTCGTGCTGATCAGTGAAAAAATAATAGCGCAATCATTTTTTGCCTAAAAATATTATGATTAGAAATTCTGAGTTTAATCATGTTTTATGCATTAAATGAACACTGATAATTTCGTACTGATCAACACCAGAAATAAAAAAAAATCCCTTATTCTTTTCTTAGCCTCAGTGACTGTTGGCTTTCTTTATATACATTTGTTGTAGATTCCTAAAACATGAAGTCAGGCTTGAAGCTTGAAATGAACCTCTGGGCGGCTGCCCTTGACTTTGAAATATTCACATTCAAAAATAGGTGTTCTACTACGCAGCTGTTGTTCTAACAGCATCATCCGTTAAAAATGTGACGACCCCACATAATGCGCAGGTCCACACGGGACGGAGAGGCAAGAAGACACCGTATGGCTCAGTTTAAACAAAATGATGTAATCAATAATTATACATGGTACATCAGAGGCTGGGGTGTCCGAGCTTACGTGGCGACGCCGTCATGGGGGCGATGGATGGTCTCCGTAGTTGCGATCCGTCGGTGGCTGGTAGAAGCTGCGCGCCGTCCGGCTTCGGCGCTGAAGGACCCTTTTCCGTGAACGATCTCGTCCTCTCCGTCTTTCGTCCGCACTCGCCAGCTATATCTGCTCCGCCGGCCACGCCCGATCTCCTGTCTTCCCGACTGGAATGTTTCTTTCTTCCTCCTTTCAACGGCGGCGCCCTGCGGCATCCCCGACATCCCTCGTTGGAATGTCGTTTGTCTCCCGCCGGCAGCTTTTTTTCTCTTGTCCTTGTACGGCCAGGCATGCCTAATTGGGCTGGCTTTCCCTCCCGCCGGCGCCTTTGCTGTGGTCGCTCGGACAATACCTCCGGCGCGTCCCCGGCCTTCGCCGCTATAGTGGTCACCTCCGCTCAAGGAATTTCGCTGGGGTTACTGCTGACAATGGCCCTAGACATTCCTGCTACACTAATCCGCTGAGGCTCGGAGGGGCATTCCAAGCATCCCACTTCCCATGGTCGTCGCGAGGTTGTCGGCCTTGTTGATTGTTCACGGTTGAGCACAGAGAAAATTCCGCCGAAGGTATGGGCCCTGGTAGCTCACGCACGGAACGTCACAAAAAGAAACAATAAACTTAGCACAATAATATCACAAAACAGCATCAGGTACTATTTATGCCACACCTATTCAAGACAGCATGAGAAATGGCCACAATTCCAAACAGAAAAAAAAGTACTTTTTAGTACATGGGCTGCAAAATTCTTGAGTCATGGCTCTAGTGGACAATTTATGTGCATATCGGATAATTTATGTGCTTTTAACAATGTCAGTGAAGTGCTCCTTCATGTGCCTTGTTGTCATTGCCCAACCGCATACATTTAACTGAATTCGCCTCATTCAAAATGCAAAGACTATATTTCGAGGGAATAAAGAATTAAGACTGCCTTTGTACATGGTCTATATGTATACTGGGTTAACAAAAAGGCAATTCTTCAATCTTTTCTGTGAACGAAAAAACAAGCTTCGAAAGTGAATGTTCACTGTTCTACGACCAAGGAGTACTGAATAAAGTACCACGTGGTGAGGCTTCGAGAGTAATGCAATGCCACAGTTGCATCCATACACAATTTGTTCATGAATTTTCTACATCACTACTGTTTAAATGAGTGGTTTGGTAATATGTTTTCTACAAGTCGTGCACATCTGTAACCAATTAGGAAACAGCTGCGTTCTAAGAAAGGTGCTAATGTATTAATACGCAATGTTATCAAGTTGTACCAAAGCGAGAATGAATGAAGCTATGTATATGCAGATTTATTGTGCTTGTACTCTAAATAAGGAATTCTGAGGCGAGTGAAGAAAGTATACGAATAGTGATCCTCCATCAGTACCTGATGGATTAATACAGCTGCTTATTTTTGTACCGGCAAATTTAAGCCAAGAACAGCGCCTAATTTCAAATTTTGCAATATACTTGCCCTGATGAGCAATGCAGAGCCACGAACCGTAATATATGCATAGTGCTGCACAGACGTCTGAGCATGACTGCGAGATGAATCCTTTCTACAACATAAGCATGCTGTAGTTTAGGCTAATGTTGCACAGCATTATGACAGGCTTCATGTACTTGCAACTTCATTTCAAACTTTTTAGCAGCCTTATAGAAGATGAGCTTACCGCGGGCACAAACATTGTCTCCGTTGCCTTTGGCTGGCAACTTATTTTAGCCAAAAGCTTTTAGATTCGTACTGCACGGATATCCGCAACAAAAATGAAAAATCCTGCGTAAGTTTTCATCCTCTCACAGAATATGTATTGTTTAAACACCAAAAGGTCCAAAGGAACAAGACAGCATCAAGTCCTCACTTCAATAGATGCTGTGTGAGGTTGGCATTATAGCGTTTTGGTCCTGTTCACACAACATGACATGCACAAACAGTCACTGAAACCAAGGAAAGCATAGACGAACGCTCTTCTGTGGCGACCGTGATTACAGTAAACAATCACTTGCATAACCATTTCGTCAAGGGCAGACAAGCAAATGCCACAAATTCATTCCAAACCATGTGAATGCTTTAGAAAAAAGAAAAGGCTTGATGTTGGTTTATGGGGTTTAGCGTCCCAAAGCGACTAAGGCTATGAGAGACGCCGTAGTGGAGGGCTCCGGAAATTTCGACCACCTGGGGTTCTTTAACGTGCACTGACATCGCACAGTACACGGGCCTCTAGAATTTCTCCTCCAAAGAAATTCTAGCCGACGCGGCCGGGATCGAACCCGCGTCTTTTGGGTCAGCAGCCGAGCACCATAACCGAGCCACCGCGGCGGCAGAAAAAAGAAAAGGGGGAATGCCTTTGTTGCTCAGTTTGTATGCATGCAACGCTGCGAATGCTATGGAGATCATGAGTTCATGCTGCACCAAAAGCATTTCATTCTACTGTTTTGTATAATTACTGTCAAATGATTACACTATATTTTCCTACATCGATCAATATCACCGTATGGAAAAAAACATTCTACCATGATCCTGTTGCTTGCAATGTCTTCTTTCATGCATGCATCTTAATGAGGACAGTTCACGCCCTAGTCTATCTTTGCTCCTGGATAATATTTTGATATCCTCAAGTCAATTCTCACAAGAGCGGCAGTGGGTGAGAAAATTCAAGTTTGTTTTGCTTTCCAACAATATTTCATGTCCCCCTGAGTGGCCATGAATGCAATGGCCAGTCTGGCTGACATATGTTTTAAGGCAGAAAAGCAGGGTCACATAAAGCACAGCTATGGGTACTGATCTGGCGCACATTAGCTTCTGCTGGCTGCAGCAAAAAACACAAAAAGCTACATGCTCAAACAGCACGTGTGTGGTCCACAAGGTCCACAAGGTTCTTTTATGCAGGAAAATTGAGGATATTTACTAGCGTAACATGTCCGGGTTTTTTTTTCCTAAAATTAAGGCTTCAAAAAGGGGTGTGCAAATTACAAGCAGATTTTCCGAACATGCCAAAGAAACTCTGGAAAGGTCTTAACGCACAATGTATACGACATTTTGCCGCATATAAGTCAACCATACAAATCACTTTAGCCAAAAGAAAGCTTCGACTCCAAATATATGTCAACACATACCTCACCCCCCAACCTCCTGCGCCTGCCCCAAACACGAGTTATGTCTACTTCCCCACGAGATGGCATGACAGCACGTGCACAGCTCGAAGCAATAAACATGCCATGATACAGTCACAAAGCCATCAATAAGAGGCAAACAGAAATGCAAGGCGATTAAGCAATGCCCTCGGTAGCGGCCTGGCGGAGTTGCCACAAACAGAACAGCTAACAGTTCGGAAGTTTCGCATTCTGTCGCGATGCATGCTCCAGAGGTTACTAGAAGTTTGCAAGTATTGCAGCCACTAGTAAGGAAAAATGACCACAGGTGCGAGCCCGCCGGATAAATGGCACGCAAGTGACTCTTCCTTACTGGAACCACTGTACAAATGAATTACTGACTCTTTGCACCACTCACTCACCTTTCACAGCTGTGCACGGCAACCTGGCTGCGCTAATCTTTCGAAGCCTGCCCTGCGTGCACCCGCAAGCATGCTGGTGTGCTTGCACAGCAGGAAGTGCAAAATATGCGAGTTTTTGTTCTAAATTCGGTAATTATTAGGGGTGCAGAAATTCCATGAGGAAATACAGTATGTCAGCCAGTCTGGCCACAGCATTAAAAGTCTATAGACATTAAACTTGAATTGCACGTTTCCTTCTTCGTAATGGTGTACAAGACATAGTAATATATAGATCACCATGTCGAATTCGGATAAGACTGTTGAATAATTTGACTGAATTTCTCCTGTGATCTGTTTTGCTGTCAACAGCCGAGCAATGGCTATAATGTGAATGGTCGATATAGTGAAGTGAGACATGAAATAAACCAAGATTGCTTCAACCTTTTAAAGTACTACAACGCTAAAGCCAGCCTTTCCTCAAAAGCCGGAATCACCGCGAGTGCATAAGCAGCAATGATATCAGTTTTCTTCATACCCCACATGGACACAGAATACTGAAAATAACAGCAAGCTAGATCAGATATCTCTTAGAGGCAATACTTTTGTTCCTAAAAGCATTACAATAGCGTTAGCTCACCTGGCTGCAGTACAATGCACAGCATCAAAAAATTTAAGAAAGCGTCATGTCACCTGCACAGCAACCATCTTAGTAACTCACCAAAGGCACAAACAAGCACCAATATTCAGGAGTAAATCTTGGAGGAATTAGCACCCGGAGTTAACTGAGCTTTCTCCACTCAGAAAATAGAACTATTGAATAAGCAGCAAAAAACTGCAGATGTATGCACTAACACAATAAAAGCTTGCTTACATTGTATGATCAGCCATTTCTTGGAAAAGTATGTCAACAGTCCTTGTAGTGACGTAAGAGCTTAGAGGCTTGTCCCCTGTTAGTGCTGCATCTAGGGATCCAAGGCAAATCAATAAGATGCAGGTGAAGGTTGGATACAGGGCATGTGATTGCGGGAAAAAGGAACATGGCTAGCACTTTACGCAAAAAGGTTAAAAATCTAAATAGTGTTCTAAGAGAGGTATGATCTCTTTTTCAGATAGGCAGTCTCTTTTGATAATAGGATGAGGGACGGCTGACACACGTATCGCCACGGTTTTGAGTTTAGCTTCATGTATCTCACGTTTGTGCTTTCCGTAATATGTTTTCAAAATCTTTGTCTTGTCGAGGGCTGGCACGCAAGAGCATTTTTTACAGTGAATAGGCAAGTTGCTGCCTGTATCTGCAACAAGGAACGATGCCTGTGAGAAGAGTGACATGAGAAAATAAAAACCACGCAATCAACTTTCTGGCGCAGGCTTCAAACTCGCACACTCCCATACCCGATAGTCATGCACGGACGTTTCCCTGACCTATTTTCCTCCTCCTGTCGACTATGCGGCAAACCAGGCGACTTTCCGCATGTACTGCTAACCTGTTCCACACTCCCCCCCCCCCCCCCCCCCCCCTAGATATGTGGCACTCACTTACAGGGAACAGCTGATGTCAAGTTAGGCACTCCAAGACAAACGACGCGCCATCACCAGTGCCTCTAACAGGCTGGCCCTCCAGGGTCTGGCACACCATTTGTAAGGGAGGAGCCCGCCGTTTGGGCCCCTCCGGCAGGCCATGAGGCACCTGTAATTTGTCATGGCCAATAAAGTTTATGCCATCACCACAAGCCTCAAAAGATAAAGAACTCTTGGCGCAGGTGTGGCACGCAGACTCCGGGTGTGTAATTATTGTACATGTCGGACTGGCGTGACGCTCGTCATGTGTGGCTATGTGGTGTATGAAAGCCTGTGGTGGTCTCCTCAGCCGTCGTGCTCGAGCTCATCCGCCGAACGGAGTCCGTAGTCTGAATTGAGCCAGTAGCATCTGTAACCGCCAGTCCCATAGCGTCAGTGCCGAATGTGTATTTCGCCGCTTAGACGTATTGTCACAGGACGCCGGTAGAGCGTTCTCACTGGTCGAACAGTACTTGGCAAGAGCACTGGGCAGAGCACATCCGACCGACCCAAGAGCCGAGCAGAATACGGCGTAGAGCGGCGCGCGACCAAGCACGAAGACAGACCGCACGGCGGCGCACGTAGAGTGTCTGAAATAAGTGTAGCAATATAGTATAATAGGTCACAGCCATATTGACGCATGAATGCCTTGATTCTGCGAGTTCTGCGGTCGGCGTGGAGCTCGGGGTGCACGTTTTTCGTGACCGGCGCGACTTCGATCTTAGGTGCGAGTTTGGGCGGGACGGCGTGGTACTTCTGCTGCAATGGAGTGGTGGGGACCGGCTACCCTTGTGGGCGCAGAACGGTTCGGCCTACTCTCGAGTCTGGAAGACGCGCCAGCTCTTCTGTCGTGTGTCCAGGTGCACGAGGGCACTCTGAGGGCTGTCTTGACCGCCGATCGCAGGAGGACATTCAGCCGATTAAACTTGCTTCAACTCAGTCTTTGACAAGATGCGTGGAACGTTGCATGGCTGATTAGCAACGCCTGTACGATTCGCATGGGTCAGTTTGGTTGAGCCCCTGCGTCTGTTCCAGATGCGGCGCATTAAGGTTGCCACCTGCGTAAATTGCTTCTGGAGCAACTGTACAGTGCAGCTTGCTCGGCCGTCAGGTTGTAGGTACAGGGCCAGCTCCTGGAATCGCTCGACTCCAGGGATGCGAGTGCCTTCGAGGCGGAGCTCCATATCGGGGTAGACTGCTTGTGTCCTCGAACGCGCGCAGATAACGAGCAGTTCCCACTTTTCAGGTGCACACGTAAGCCCAATCTCAGTCGTGTAGTGTTGAGCCGCCTCTATGAATTTTTGATTGAAGGTTATCTTGGATGTGGCCGTCCGAGCCTGTCATCATCTATATCGTGATGTCATCGGCACAAATAGCATGGTGCACATCGGGAATTCTAGGGAGCAGCGAGGAAAAGCCAGCACACGTAACGTTGAACAACATGGGCGGCAGCACCGAGTGTTGTGGGGTGCAACATCCTGTGAGGCGGATTGTTTCGAAGCGCACGTTCCCTAGGCCCAGTGTAGCGGTTTGATCTAAGAATGCCCTCACGTAGTCGTAAGTGCGCTGACCCCAGTGCGACCTCGCTAGGCCCGCCAAGATCGCATCATGAGACACGTTGTCGAAGGCCCCATTGAGGTCTAACGTCAGCGCATCACGGGCCTGGGGACTTGTCGCCACCTGACGCCGTCGTCAGAGGCCACGCATTTCATTTCAAGACGGCCTCCAACCCCTCACCGTCCTTGTCGTGTTCAGAATAAAGTTTTGCCATCACCAAGACGGAAACTCACACGCCTGCTCCGACTTGAGGCGGCCAACGCCGATTATGTCACAGCGGAAAAGCGCCAGCCACGATCACCAATCGTGAAACGAGACCACGAGGGCACGTACCGCTCGCCAGAAATCGATTTACAACCAGACTCCAGAAAGGGAAATAAATCGCCCTTTAAAAAAAAACGAGCAACTGCATATTGTTGTGCAATGTGACGATTGCATTCTTGGTATGCGCAATTATGGAACTCCGCTGTCCACACAAAGCTTAATCGTTCCAGCCTAGCTCGTGTTCGCCTTACATCTTCCCCTCTAAAAGCCACATAAAGTGACGTAGATGCCCCTGAAGAAAAAAACATCGCAAACGGCAGCTAAGAAGTGGATGTCGCCCGTCGCCTGCGTTGTAGAGGCAGCAGAGAAAGAAGTAATGCTCCCATTCACTATACTAATCTGTTAGCCTTGATGCCTAAGTCGGGGCTGATACAGCGGACGTAGCGATGAAACGCCATAACAGTTGAATAAAAAAACAGGCATCCGCAAAGACAGCGGACCCATGTTGAGTGCTACACCAGCTACTAACACCCTCACCCTTCTGCCCAAGAAATAGAAGGCGAGCACCCTCACTGGGCACCTAGCCTCCTGAAACAGGCGAAGACCCAGCAGCCGGCAGCAGAAGGCAAAGGACGGATGGCGAGTCCACCCCTTCAACGTGGCTGCCCGAGTGCTGAATGGTACACCAGCTCTGTGTGATCCGTCAGAAAAACAAACTCACGAGAGATTGAAGGGAGCGCGAAAATCTAAGAGAAGCATGAGGAACATGCGCGAGGAGCCATATTAGGCAACAAAAAACAAAGCTGGCTTTCGCTCAACTCGGCTCAGCCAAGTTACACGTAGAGAAAGGCAACCGAACCAGTGGCCGATGTAGACAGGATACGTTGGCAGCATCGGCAGCCCTTTTCCGCTTGAGATCCTCTTGCTGCCTGTAGCGCTGCTCCTCCAGACGTATCTCCCGTTCTTCGTCGGTTTCGGTGTAAGTTTTGTGGCTTACGGGGGTTTAATGTCCCAAAGCGATTCAGGATATGAGGGACGCCTTAGTGAAGGGCTCCGGTAATATGCACCACCTGCGTGGGTTTTGTTAACGACCACTAAATTTGCGCATTACACGGGCCTCTATAATTTCGCCGCCACCAGAATTCGACCACCGCGAGCGGATTCAAACTCGTGTCTTTCGAGTCAGCAGACGAGCGCCATGACAAGTGAGCTATCCGGCGGCTCTTCATCGGTTTCGTTAACTCGACGAGCGCGCTTTCGCGACTTATCTTTAGCGAACGCGGTTTCGTGATGTTCTCTGTCGTAGGCAGCACTAGAAGCAGCCCGGCGCCTCCAATGCTTAGTCGAAGAACTTATCCCGGTGGCCGTTGCTGGATCCATGTCTTTGCGGTGCCTAGGCGCGAGCGCTGGTCTTTTTATTTATTTATTACAGATGCATGCAGCGCCCGAGGGCATTATTGCAGGGGGGGAGGGGGGGGGCAAAATAACTTCTGCTTATTTTGCCGAAAGTACACAGAATAACACTGAGTACACATAATTCACTGAGCAAGAGCGCATCATGTGGGCTTGTCACGGAACACAACTGGCGAGCGCGAGCGGTCGGATCGGCGTTTTTGCAGCGGCGGAACGAGCGGAAACTGCCACATGTCACAAGTCCTGACATCACAGCCACACCTGCGGCGAACTTCCAGTATCGAGTGTACAAGGCAGCGCCGCTCGGTTAAACATATGCGAAAGGCACTGGTCATCACCAGATTATCGCGCACCGTCAGACAGAACGTCGCGTCAAAGCTGCTACCCGGTGCGCCTCATAAGAGCCGAGGATGGGGATGCTATGTCTGCGGAAGCCATGCTCTTCACTGTAGAGTTCGGACGAAGCCACTGTTCAAGCCGCCGCATTCACGATGGTAAGACACCTCCCCGCAGGGACGCAAGACAAAACGCGGGACGCCAGACTCTGAACGATATACCTCTCTCTCATCACGACTGATACACACAAAGAGAAGTTTATTGTGTACCGTCAGGGCCCCCCTCCCCCCCCCCCCCCACTTGGAAGGGGTTGATACAAAAGCACTGATAAAAACTGGAAGACACAGATAGGTACTGCAGATACACAAATCTGGCCTATACACAATACACTATATCTGGCCTATACACAATATTAAGGTAGCACGCAAAGGCTAACAACAACGCAATGCTGCTAAAAACAAAACCAAAAACGGAATGCAGCACTCAAAGGCGCAGTTCATGCCGCCTTACACAAAAAATGAACAAAGTAATACATCAAAAGGCACTAAAAGGAGGCTAATATTGCAAGGCTGGCACTCCCAGCCTGCCTTCCCGCACAACAAAGAAGCGCGTGTGCCAGCGCTACAGAAAGAGCGTTTCTCCACCCTGGTCCAGCCGGTCAGACAGAAATGTCCACAGGAGGAGGCGCAGATTCTGCAGCGCCGGGTACATTGCCCTGGCAGGCTGCCTGCGGGCCTCGGCTAGGCAGCGTCGCCACCACAAAACAAAATACACACAAGCGACGACAAGTCGCGAAAAAGGGCCGCGCTGGCGCCGGTCTCCGGGGCTACCGCGAACAGATAAAATGCGCCACACGAGGCGCCACATAACTCGAGCGACAGCGCACTCAAAAATACACGGTGCGTCGTCTCCGGCGCGCCGCAATTGGGGCACTGGTCGTTAGGGACGACGCTCCACGCCGCAAGACGGTGGCGCATTGGAAGAACCTCCCACCGTCGCTTCCAGTCCAGGTCGCGAACTTCACTGGGAAGCGAGCTCGCGGCCCGAACCCGCCATTTCGGTTGCGCGGTCCGCCTAACCTCCTCAGGGCTGAGGCGCGCGCACGCGATGAGTTCGCTTATGCGCATGACTGGCGTGTCAGCCACGTCAACAGCCGTGTCGGCAGATTTGTCCGCCTTTCGGCGTCACTGCTTAAAAATAAACTGCGCCGAGGGTGGGAATCGAACCAGGGTCTTTGGCATTTGAAGCGGAGACGCTACCAGCATAAATAAAGGCGCATCTATTGAATGCATGGGTTTCATAAATAAAATAAAAGGAATAAAGCCAGGAAAAGGAAAATAAAAATAAGAAAATAAACAAAAATAAAAACAGTATAAAAGTAATATAAGAAAATAAAAATAAAAACAGTAAAAATCAGAAAAATATGAAAATAAAAAATAAATAAAGAGTACATAAAAACAAACTGCGCCAGAAAACGCCTTCGCTTTGCAGCACTTTAGAGAGCCAAAGTGCCCCCTGAACACGACTGCACTACAGAGGAGGCGGAGCGTATCCTAGCACTATGGCGCCGTAGGCTCTAGGTCTCCCCGCTCCCCCGTAACATGGACACCGACATACACGAAAACAGACGACAAGCGCGGGCTCGGGCTCTACAGAGACACAACACGGCTCCCGACCCGATGTATGTTGCCACACTGCTGGCACCATGCCGGCGCTACCTGGTGGCCGAACCTTGGCTCCCAGCGCGTGCCCGAGCGTCTTCTTTGTTCTGCATGAGCTCGGCGGTTCGGCGGGCTTCATCCTAGGAAACGCAGTGCTTCCAGCTTTTCTGCTGCGTTTGTCAGTGACATTTGGTGGAGCCGTGCTGGGTACCGTCCCATGTACGCTGACCCCGACGACAGCCGTGACGCTTCTCCCCGACCCGCGCACGCCACACCCGTCCACAAAACGAGCCGTCGCCTGCGAGGCTTGCGACCAGAGTTTGAGCCACTGACAAGACCTGTGAGAGCTATGACGTCCACCACTGGCAGCCAGACATGTCAGTCCTCCGGCAGTGCCCCACCGTGCGCCCTTCTCGCACCTCGGCCGCCACCATCGTTCCACGGCGACCGGTTCGAGGATGTAGAAGACTGGTTGGCCAATTTTGACCGTGTGGCCGCATTCAACCAGTGGGACGACGAGCGGAAGCTGCTGAATGTATATTTCGCACTGCTCGACTTGGCGAAAGCGTGGTTTGAGAACCACGAGGTGTCCTTTTCCAACTGGGCAGCTTTTCGCCGTGAGTTGCTCGCCACATTCAGCTCGAGCCAACGGAAGGAAAACGCTGAAATAGACGATATGCGAAATTGCTTGGCGGTCTGGCAACACCGCGCCCACAACTTCCGGTTTCCATCTTGGCACGGTCGAGCTCGTCGAGCTGGTGCATCGTTTACTATGCGTACTTTCTTCTTGCGAGTGGATTTCAACAGGCAAGCTTCAGCTGCTGCGTTGTTTTCACAGCTGAGCTTTGACCAAATGTAGGTGCTTTCAATAAGCGCCAGCTTACTCCTACCGCGTCCTCAGCTTCGCTTGAAGTCTGGCGCTGATGATCGCAATAATCGGCACTCGAAAGTGGGTTGGAAAGTCGAACCGTGACCGTGTGCTGTTGTCGTTTTAATGCTCGCATTAAAGCGCCAGTTCAAGCATCACGCATTTTCATGGCTATTTTATTCCCAGGTGGACGCGAATTCATCTGGTAGGGTAGCGAGCGGTTATTTTGCGGTGAGTGCGCACGTGTGTTGACAAACTTCTATGACAGTGCGAATTTTCGTTCGCGCCGACGCCAGGAGCTTCGTGCATTGCAGTATAATCACACAAGACCCTCGACCAGCTGCGTAATTCGATTTCTTTACTGTAATGTGCAATGCGCATCCGCGGTTTGCAACGCCACCGTTTCAGAGCCCGGCGTCGGTTGATTTTCGCCACAATTCGTTGAAACCGCGTCCTGCTTAAGACGCAGTCAGTCGACATTAACAAAAGGAAAGTAGGCATGCACATATAATTCAAAATATTGTAAGCAAAGACGCAGCTTTTTTTTTCAGATAAGCACTGAGCCACCGCGGCGGCTTGATTAGAGAAAGATGCTACAGCTGTAGGTGCATGCACGGACTCGATACGCTGGTCAAGCTGTGTGTGCAGGGGCGAAATTAGCATGTTCGGTTGCTTCCGAAACTTAATTAGCTTACTCCCAAACTTGGACAAATGGCTTTGTTGCGAAGCAAGCTGTTGGAGCTTGCCACAACGATAATAAAATCTGATGGCCTAAAGCGTTTTCAGAACACTGTTGCACGTACTTTCTAGCTTAGAAATGCGTCCCTCCTTCATAATAAAGTAGCTATATTATTCGCTTCTTTTTTTTTTAGATTTTCGTCGCCGCAGATATCGAAGGTATAGGAATCCTCAAGAAATAAAGCATTCGCACCTGAGTTTTTATACGTAGGGCGTATTGCTTCACAGACTCCTTAACGCGCATAACATATGCGCATAACCAGAGAGTTTGCTCGCCCTTCTAAAACTAATTGAACACGGGAAAAACTTAACTGAACACGTAGCAAACTAAGCAGTAATCGGCATATGGTTCTTCGAGTGAACTTATTTCGCCACTGCACGAGCGATTGGCCCGCTCAAAAAAATTACCTTCTCTATTACGTTGTTCAAGTATGCGTCTATTCACACCCGACCGGAGAGTTTATAAATGCATGAAATCGGCTTCTAATTTTGATCAGAGACAACAAAGGCTGTGGTCCTTATCTTAATTTAAACGCAAATCACCTCGAGAGATTTGTCAAAAATCAGCGCAGAAAGCGAAAGCTGCGCACTGATCCGCGTGTTGACACATGATACCTCGCATGGCGTTTTGTGTTACTGAAACGTTGGGACGGAGTAAAAAAATAGAAAAGCGAAAAGCTGGAACGCACCTAGTTCTGGCACGCATCGTAGTGTCTTTTCACAGTGGAGAGGGTAGCGCAACACTGCATCGGCATTTTATTTTCCAAACGAAGCGCAGCCGTTTTAACCCAACGCTGGGCAGCGGTTTCGTTTTCTGTACCGTGCCAACATGGAGGACTTAGTTCTCGGAGCGCCGAGAGATGGCGCTGCGCATTTCGCATATCGTCTATTGCCCTTCGCTACAGGTCACAGCAGTCCAAAGAGAGCGTGGCCATGTTTATAGAGGACATGACACGCCTCTTCAATCGGGCCGACCCTACCATGCCAGAAGCTACAAAGGTGCGGCACCTTATGCGTCGGGTGAAGGAGCAGCTGTTTGCTGGCCTCATGCGCGACCCTCCGCTAACCGTCGCCGCCTTCGCCAAGGAAGCTACGAGCATGGAACGTTCGTTGCTGGAACGGAGCGCCCAATACGGCCGTCAAGCAAATGTAGCGGCCACTCAATACTTCACTACCTTGCCAGGCCCCGGGGATGAGGCGCTGCGAGAGCTTGTACGGAGCATTGTCCGCGAAGAACTGCGACACCTCCGCATAGATGCTCAGTCGGCAAGCATACCTTCTACAGGGGACGTCATCCGTGACGAAATCCAGCGAGCGGTGCAGCCACCACCAGCACCACTACCGGAGCCACACGTCATGTCCTACAGCGATGCCTTGCGCCGACCTGCCCCCATGCCGCAAGTTTCGCCCCGTTGCCGGACCTCGAACTTCCCACCGTTACCTGCGCTCCGTCGAGCAGCAGCAGAACCTGCGCCCTCCTATCAGCAAAGCGCACGTGTGGCGCACGCCCAACGATCGCCCGCTCTGCTACCACTGCGGGGAGCCTGGCCATATTCTGCGGCATTGCCCGTACCGGCGTATGGGTTTGATAGGATTCCCGCCCGACGCGCCTCGACCTCGCTATGGTGAAAGACCGCAGGACATCGACGAGTACCTCGCCGCTCACGTGCTGCCCCCGGCCTCGCAGCAGCGCCAATCGCAATCGCCATCCCCGAGGCGCTTTGCTTCGCCCAGTCGGCCCTCAACCTCTGGTCAGTTCAGACGCACGTAACCTCGCCGGGAAAACTGAAGACGGCGTCCTCTGGGGGTAGGGCCGCCGCCACTGCACAGAGTCAACAGCCTCCACCCGACGATTCGACGCGACTGCCCGGGGGGTGGCGACCCGAACCGACGACCTCTCCGACGACCCGTCGACGACCCGTCGACGTGCTGCGAACGATTAGTTTCATCTGAAATTTTTGTAACCGCCGACAGTTATCAAGTGACCGCACTCGCCGATACCGGCGCTGATTTTTCTGTGATGAGCAGTCAACTCGCCACGATTCTCCGTAAGGTTCTGACGCCTTGGTGTGGACCCGTGATTCGCACCGCCAGTGGCCACGTAGTGACGCCGATCGGCGCCTGCACCTGCCGCATCCAGATCCGAGGTCTTACTTTCACTGGCTCTTTTGCCGTCTTACGTGACTGTTCTAAAGACCTCATTCTGGGCATGGATTTTCTTCAAGAGTATGGCGCGGTCATCGACCTTCGGGAACTCATGGTATCTTTTTCCGCCCAGCGAGCCGTTGACACCCACAGCGAGCCCTGCAGACTAATGTTACGCCTATGTGACGATCATGTAACGATCCCTCCGCGAGCCAGAAAGTTCGTCACAGTCGAGTGTAATGGCAGCACCGGCACCCTTGGCATCGCTGAAGCGAACATGTCGCTGCTACTCGCTCGGCATGTTTGTGTATCTCGAGGCCTCGTACAGCTTGCCAACGGTCGCACCATCTTAGTCACCAACTTTACCCGTGAACCGCAACATCTAACGAAGGCAGAGGTCGTCGCTTATTTTGACGAGCTCGGAGGGTGTACCAGGCAGTGCTCTTTGTCCACGACGTCAGACCACGACGAGACGACAGCTACAGCCATCCCGACCGACGTCAACCCGCACCTCTTGGCCAGTCAGATACGCTGCGTAGAAAACCTCATCTATTCCTTCCGCGATTGTTTTGCATCAACTTCCAAGGTGCGACAGACGCCGCTTACAAAGCACCGAATTATCGTTGCTGACGACCAAAGACCAATATGTGAGCGCCGTTATCGGGTATCATCAAAAGAACGTGACGCCGTCCGCCGCCAAGTTACACAAATGCTCCAGTACGACGTCATACAACCGTCCACGAGCCTCTGGGCATCACCTGTTGTCCTCGTCACGAAGAAAGATGGCACCCTCAGGTTCTGCGTGGATTACAGGCGCCTCAATAACGTCACGAAAAAGGATGTGTACCCTCTGCCACGCATTGATGACTCTCTAGACCGCCTGCGCCATGCCACCTATTTTTCGTCTCTTGACCTCTGCAGTGGGTATTGGAAAACAGAGGTCGACGAACGCGACCGCGAGAAGACCGCCTTTATTACCCCTGACGGCTTATACGAGTTTAAGGTGCTCCCTTTTGGCTTGTGCTCGGCCCCTGCCACATTCCAAAGAATGATGGACACCGTGCTATCTGGACTGAAGTGGGAGTCGTGCGTCGTATATCTCCATGATGTCGTGACCTTCTCCGACACATTCGATGAGCACCTGAAACGTTTGCGTGCTATTTTCGAGGTTATACCTTCTGCTGGTCTCTCTCTCAAGCCAGAAAAATGTCACTTCGCTTTTCATCAGCTGAAGTTTCTTGGTCACATTATCAGCGCTCGAGGCGTTAGTCCAGACCCCGAAAAGACGGACGTTGTAGCTGCCTTCCCCAAGCCCACAGACAAACGGAGCCTGCGTCGTTTCTTGGGCCTCTGCGCGTACTATCGCCGGTTCGTTCATAATTTCTCCAAGCTAGCTGAGCCTCTGACCCGTCTGACGAAAGACGCTGAACCCTTCTTGTGGGGGCAGGACCAGCAAAGAGCCTTCACGGAACCCAAGTCCCGTCTCCAATGTACGCCTGTGCTTGGCCACTTCGACAAAGGAAGCCGACATGGTCCTTGTTCAGTGGCAGGATGGTCTAGAACGCGTGATTGCTTACGCCAGTCGCACTTTGTCCCGTTCCGAAGTCAGCTATTCCACCTCGGAGAAGGAATGTCTGGATGTGCTGTGGGCCGTTACGAAATTTCGTCCGTACCTGTATGGCCGCCCATTTCGGGTTGTGAGCGATCATCATTCACTGTGTTGGCTGGCGAATCTGAAAGATCCCTCGGGGCGGCTTGCTCGATGGAGCCTTCGGCTACAAGAATTTGATGTCACCATCCTGTACAAGTCCGGCCAGAAACACAGCGATGCCAGAAACACTCTCTATCCCGCGCTCCTATTCCCTGCCCCACGGGCGAGTCCGACGATTCCGCTTTTCTCGGTGCTGTCACCGCGTCCACCCTTGCCCGCCAACAGAGGGCCGACGCCGAACTGCTTCCTCTCATCGAGTATCTCGAAGGAACCGCTCCATCTCCTCCTCGAATCTTCAAGCGCGGGCTGTCATCGTTTTGCTTGCGCGATGGTGTCCTCTATAAAAGGAATTACGGCCCAACGGACACTGCCTATCTGCTTGCCGTACCTACAGCGCCTCGTGACGAAGTTCTGCGTGCGTGCCACGACGACCTTCCTTCGGGCCACCTCGGGTTTTCGCGCACGTTGGCGCGCATACGTCACAAGTACTACTGGCCCAGGCTTGCTGCGGTTGTACACCGCTACGTCCGAACCTGTCGTGAGTGCCAGCGCCGGAAGACGCCGCCGACTAAACCAGCCCGGCTCCTGCAGCCGATCGATCCCCCACGCCTCCCATTTCAACAGGTCGGCATGGACTTACTCCGCCCATTTCCGGCGTGCGTCTTCCATGGGTAACCGGTATATTGCTGTTGTCACTGACTATCTTAGCCGATACTGTGAGACCAAGGCCCTTCCCCGTGGTACCGCAGCCGAGGTTGCACATTTCTTCATTCGCAACATTGTGCTTCGTCACGGAGCCCCTACAGTCGTATTAACTGACAGGGGCACCGCCTTCACGTCGGCACTTACGAGCGAGGTACGTCGACTCAGTGGCACCAGCCATCGAAGGACTACAGCTTACCATCCGCAAACGAACGGACTGACTGAGCGGCTTAACAAGACAATTGCCGACATGATTTCGATGTATGTAGACGATGACCATGGGAACTGGGACCGGATACTGCCCCACATCACGTTTGCTTACAACACCGCTCTACACGAAACGACGTGCTTCACTCCGTTCCATTTGGTGCACGGTTGCGAAGCCTTGACCATTCTGGACGCCATGCTTCTTCCCGATCCTGCTCCCTCTTCTTTCGTAGCGAACCAATTTCCTCGTGACGCCGAAGCCGCTCGCCATGTTGCTCGACAGCGAATCCGGCACCAACAACAACGCGACGCCGAGCGTTACAACCTCCGCCGCAGGGAAGTGATTTATACACCCGGTGACCAAGTCTCGGTGGGGAGCCCGATCCGCTTGCGGGGCCGCTCTGAGAAGCTTCTTCGCCGTTACTTTGGTCCCTACCAGGTGTTGCGCCGCCTCAGCGCGGTGACCTACGAGGTGCTCCCTCATGGAACTGTCCGGTCCTCACGACAACCGACGTCCGAAGTAGTCCACGTGGCGCGACTGAAGCCGTATTACTCCTGTTAGCCCCTTTTCACGCAGACACTCGCGCCGTTAACTTTCCGCCTTCCCTTTATTATTTTTTTCCGCCCGTGCGGCATCGGGTCGATGGCTCTTGAAAGAGGGGGGGGGGGGGGGAGAGGGCAATGCCACACTGCTGGCACCATGCCCGCGTCACCTGGTGGTTGTTCTGCATGAGCTCGGCGGTTCGGCGGGCTTCGTCCTAGGAAACGCTGTGCTTCTCGCTTTTCTGCTGCGTTTGTCGGTGACAATATTATGTAGACGTAGCAGGGCCATCGCCCACGGGATTTTACACGGCCGCTGTCGTTCACCAGGAAATGCACGTTGATGGACTCTTTCTGCTGCGTTTGTCGGTGACAATATTATGTAGACGTAGCAGGGCCATCGCCCACGGGATTTTACACGGCCGCTGTCGTTCACCAGGAAATGCACGTTGATGGACTCTTTTTTCGAGCCCCGAATTCAATGCGAGCCGAGGAAGTAGCGATGGCGCTTGCTGCCGCCCGCGCCAATTCGAGAATCATCATTACGGACTCCCGAGAAGCATGTGATCATTACTTGGCAGGGGAGATTTCCCCCTTAGCTGCTTGCATTCTAAGACGGACTGCCACTGACCCAACACCGAAAAGAATAATTTGTGCTCCTGGCCATCAGGGCTTACGAGGTAATGAGGCCGCTGACGCGGCTGCCCGAGAGCTTATTCACCGGGCTCCTCATCCCAGCTCTTCTGGCTCGGAGACTAACCAGCCGCTGCTGCGATATAGGGAAATAATGACGCATTATAGCGACAACCACCGCCTTTTCCTGGCCCCTGCAAAGGGGCTGAGTAATACGGAGGAGCGAACTTTAAGGTGCCTGCAGACAGGTACTCTACTCTAGCTGTCCTGCAATCTTAAAACATTATGATCCTAACGCAGATGGGCGATGCCCGCACTGCGGGGAGACCTGTGATATCTTCCACATGGTGTGGGCATGTACTCAAAATCTCCACCACCACCACCACCACCCTGAATTTTTATTAGGAAGCGACAGAATATATGATTGGGTCAGCCCGTAAGGGACCGATCCTGACAAGCTCTTGGTAAAGTTGAAGTGCCCACCGAGAAATAACAGTTACCGCGCCTTTAACTTCCTCAGAACCCCTGTAATTTTTGGCTACGACATTGGGCGAGTGACGAGCACGCGAAATTAAGGCTACGCATTGTGCGATACCCGCCGCAGTGCCTCAGTGGTTAACGCGCTCGTCTATCGAGCCGGAGTACTCGGGTTCGAACACGACCGCGGCGGTCGCGCTTCGATGGAGACCCAAAGCAAAATGCTCCCTTGTACTGTGCGATCTCAGTGCACGTTAAAGATCCCCAGGTGATCGAAATTATTCCGGTGACCTCCACTACGACACCTCTTTCTCTCATTCTTGTTCCACTTCCTCTTTTAACTTACGGCGTGGTTCAGGAGTCCACGAGATATGTGAGAGATACTGCTCTATTTCCTTTCCTCAAAAAAACAATTTGCCAATTTGAAGGATTCACCTTTCCATCTTATTCGATAGAGCCTCGTCTCCGAAAGTTCGACGCCACCGTAGTCACTCGGAACATTAAGCGCAAGCGATTTCGCACCATCGCAGGGCTATGACCCTCAGCTGAATATTGTCCACTATAAGGAAGGCAAAACAGGCTCACTGCCCGATGTGTGCAGGCGCGAATTTTTGTAGTTCGTACGTTTTCGTTAAGAACAATAATAATAATTGGTTATTGAGGAAAGGAAGATAGCGCAGTATCTGTCTCACACCTCGGGTGGAGACTTGAACCGCGCCGTAACGTGGGAGTAAAAGAGGAAAAAGAGAAACAGGATTCTCGTTAAGAACTTTTGCCCGCAAACACCACGTATGTTCTCGTCGTTCCCAACTGTCTTTGCGGAGAAAATGCGCACGCTTGCAATGACGACCCGACCGCTAGGCAACTCTTGTTTATCTGCGAGTAGTGCTTCCAACTCAAGTACTACTTGACACCGCTATCAACCGATACCGCACGTTACGTAAATTGCCCGTTGAAGTTTTTGAGTGACGAAGGATACCATCTACAAAGCCAGCTGGAGACTTGCCCTTACAAAAATGACTTTTGAGCTTCAGTTGACGCCTTGTTGAGCTCCTGTTGAATCAACTGGAAACCAACATGAACTCAATGTATGTTGAGCCCACACAACACCTGCTACACGGAATTTTTGTTGAGCGTAGTCAAGAGATTTACTATTGAGCAATTTCTGTTGAACTTAAGTTGAATCATCTCAAGACAGCCGTTGCTAAGCCTAACTAAATGAAATCATTTCGACATGCATCGTGTAAACAGAACCTGATCACATTACACATATTAAGAACGCACGCAACACCCGTCAAAACTCTCATAAACCGCTCAAAGTCATTTTCTTGCATAGAAAAAGTGCAATATGCTCATTCAGGCATACCTACTTTGGATGATTCGTATGTGCTCTCATAAAAAGGGCGCTTATTTATGCTTTATTTAAGTGGTTTATGAATGAATCAAGGTCGTCAAATAATAGACCGTTGCATATGAACTTCATTACTTCTACTACACATAAAATAAATAAATATTAATAGTAGTAACTGACATAACTTTGCTGATCGGCAGTCTACAACCTGCGCAGGTCCGGACACCCTTGAGTAGGACTATATAAGGGCGAAGCCGAGGTTACACTTAAGATCGTAAAATGAACTCTGTCAGTTCTCTCTATAGCCTCGTGTGCAGTACTGTCCCATGCTCTTTATCTGATGGATGTGTAGGGCTAAGGTGTATATATGTATGTATATATATTGATGTACATATGTGTTTGTGCGTATGTGAGGAGTACTACGTCACAGGGGATGACGGCTTCACGTTAACGAGAAATTGCAGCAATAAATATAAATATACCGCCGAAAATTGCATTGGTAGTCGGTCCATCTGGCGCAATACGAATGTATTCCCAGGATTTTTTTGCTTTTTTACCCCAGCCAAGATTCAGAATGGCGTGTTGATTCACTCCCGTAATTCCAACATGAATTCAACATGAACGCAAAGCAGAAATTTCATTGAGAATGCTCAACTCTAGCACAGTGGCCACTTTTCCCATGAGTTTCAACTCGGCCTCAACAATTCACCAACACTAGCCCATCCTGGTCACAACAAAAATTCAACATGGCGTGTTGAGTCTGCTCATGAGAACTTCAACACTGTCTCAAGAAGCATTTTTGTAAGGGTGATGTTAATCCCATAATCAACAAGGCAATTCCAGCCGATCGACATAGAGCTCCTGGACCTTTTTACGAAGTCGTCCTTCGAAAACACAAGTATATATGCGGCGGCTGACTTACCTAGTGAGTTATGATTACCGGGGATGCGAATTTGGAGTTTATAGAGTATTCCTGCCGTTAGGGGAAAGCAATTGGCCAAAGCCTACGCATTCGGCCACTCCCTCGTAACAAGCACCCCGACCAAAACCGCGGGGGACGGGAAGCCAGGGAAGCGGCCCTTCATGAACGATACGGCGATGAACAGAACACCGTATGGGTAGATGCTGCATGCGACCACCACCGAGCCACAGCGGCTGCGTAAACTCCGGGTACCCCTACAATTATAAAAGAATTACCCCAGGGAACTAACCCAGAGGAACCAGAAGAAATACCTATAGCGTTTGCGCTCGGCAGCTCCAGTGCTACCTATATACTCAGTGATTCAAAAACTGCAATGCTAAATTAGTCTAAGGGCAGGGTCTAACCTGCCACCTACCAAATGCTGACCCAGAACCTCCCTCCTACTGCAGCACTGAGCTCGTCTGGGTGCCTGTGCACTCTGGAAACCCAGGCATTCAGGCCGCCGATTCTTTAGCCCGAGGGTCTAGAAACCAGGCACAGGCTCACCTCATGGGGGCTTTCTCAAAGGAGCGCGCGTGCACCTTCGCTGAACTCATTGCGAATGCTCATGCCGGAAGGCAATTATACCCGCCCCCCCCCCCCCCCCCCACCCCGAGTCCTCCCTCACTACCAGGGAGCAACACCTAAGGCGCCGTCACCAAAAGCGAGTCATACCTATCCCTCTCTACTCTCCCACTACCGAACCATACCACCCTCCTACCCTCTGTGCAATGCACAGAAGCAAAACCTGACCCATATCCTCCTGGCCCGTCCGGCTTCGCCTCGACCCGGCGGGCAGGGACCACTCCAAACATGGGAGGACTGGGAGACATCGCTACGCTCCACGGACTCAGCAAGACAAAAGATCGTCGCCGCCCGCGCTGCCAGCGTCATGGACATTTTACGCGCAAAGAGTTGAGTGGGGTGGGGCCATGCGGAGCACCATGGGCCTGGGAGGCCCGAATTCCTGTGCACAGTAAAGTTTTTCTCTCTCTGTCCCTCACCTAGGGCGCCAACCAAAGCGCGAACGCAACTGCAAAGAAGAAGAAATGTCGAAACTCTTCCTCAAACGTAACCCGCCGCGACATAACCTCTCTCCTCCTGAAATAACAATTGCGAGAAGCGGAACCGCATTTACGGTAGAGACGACGCAGACCATCCAGCGCTACAACCTGACAACCTGTGGACTGCTGACTGTCCATCGCCTACCATCGACATTAGCGACGACTGTTCCTTCTCACTCCCAAAACCTGTGATCTCCCCTATGAAATGTAACCAGCATCTTATATAACACCCCGAAAGGAGTATTTAAGGTGACAAAACAAATCGAAATGAACGGACAGTACACCACACGCAGATGCTCCACTGAGCTCTTGGGCGGACAGCTCCGACATGCATGACATGCCGACTGAGAGTACGCGGCCTGGGAGGTCATCCTCTTTCACGCTCCACTCCGCTACAAAGCCGCTATAGAAAAGGCCACTCGGATTACGCCTTTTCGGCTCGTCCACGGCACGGAGGGAGCCACTACGCTCGATGCCATTCACCTAAAGGTCACGGGTTAAGAGAAGCTTGACGCCAATGCCTACCTTCAGCATCACAGAAGGAAGTCTGAGAGCTTACCAGGCTCCGGGTTCAAGACGAGCAGCGTACCAGCATCCTATGCTAAAACCAACGGCGATGACACTCAAAGCACAAGCCATATGAGAGAGACGAGGTGTGGACACCAATCCCCCGTTAAGAACTTAATGAAACACTGTTACCGCGTTATATTTCGAACCTTCGAAAAATAGGCGTATCAGACTACGAACATGTTCTCTAGACAGCGAAAGCGTCTCAGCGGCGCTGAGCACGGCCAGAAATGGTGCAGGTGGTACATCTGAAATCCGATACGGGCATAATGAAAACTACTATTCTCATTCTCGGGGTGCGTTTTCGGTCTTTTATTACGATCGCTGATGTACACTAGTGTCTGTATTCACAGTTTTTATTTTTGTTATTTGTCGTTGTGTGTCGTACCACCATGAGCAGAATGCCGCCGCAGTGGCTCAGTGGTCGTGGCACTCAAGTTCTGCTCAGAAAGACGCGGGTTCGATCCCGGCCGCAGTGGTATCACTTCGATGCAGGCGAAATACTAGAAACCCGTGTACTGTGTGATGTCAGTGCCCGTTAGAAACGTATGTGGTCGAAATTAACCGGAGCTATCCACTGCGGAGATCTTCACACAGTGAGTCCCTTTCGGACGTTAACCCATATCAACACAACTATCGTAGTCTTGTGTGCAATGCCTGCCGCACTTGGCAAGCGGGAAGAGGTAAATCCGGCTCTCCTTCTGTCGGGAACAGGAGGGAAAGGCCGGCAGGCGGCTGCCAAAAGAAGAAACGCAAAACAAAATGAAGCAAAAATGACTGGCAACCTGGCATGCTTGGCAGGTGCCAAAGTGAAGAGGGACATCACCTTCTCCACTTTTAGTGGAAAGGAGAGGGAGGCCCGAAAGTGGCTACCACGGGAAGAACCCAGAGGGCGGCTGCCGTGGAGGGAAGTGTTATGACGCGGTAGGGCCAATGCGCCCCGTGAGGACGGCGAACACGGGAACAACCCGGCGTGTGGCTACCAGGGAAGGAGAAGGCCCAATCAGCCATCAACTGCCGCTGATCAACAACTTAAGCCTTGATTCAGTGGAATCTTGGAGACAAACTGATATCTCCAATATTGCTGATAGATCAAACAATATTTCCACTTGGTGCACGCAGGGAAGAAAAACGGCGATGCATATCTTCATTGACTGTCTTCGGTCATAAAAGTGAACAAGAGAAGAGGAGCCTCAGGGAGCTTCACCAACGTTGCGACAAGAGGTTGATACGGAGGACCCGTTCAAGAATACAAGGAGGCGCAATGCCATGCTCAGTGACATGAAACAATGCCGTCGCGTAAACCATTTATTTCGGTCTGCCTTCAAAACGAAGGCCACATATCGAACATTGCATTTACGGTGTCTGCCAGCTCATATATAAGAAGTCTAATTGTCCGAAATTATGTAAATCCGGTTTTTTTTTTTCTGATCATTTAAGCGATATTTTGCCCCGAAGAGGTATTCTCTCTTGACCCATCGTTACCCCAAGAATTGTAAAACGCAAATGTTTTCTTAAACCTTCATGGGTATCGCAAATTATGTTAACTGGCCAATAGCAGAAGGACGTGAGCAAAGAGTCCACACACGGAGTTCCCTTGAAGGCGAAAAATCAGGTCATATAAACCACAGAAGAAAAAAGGACGCTTCAGCAGTTTTCACCTGGCGGGGCACCTAGGTTCAAGCTCTTAATGAAGTCACAGGTGAAGTGATGGCAGAGGCGACTTGTTTGCTCGGAGCTTAGTAAGACCTCCAAGTAGCGGCAAGAACTGGGCAAGGCATTACGCACGCGCACCGCGACGTGCTCCGTCATGTGTGGGCTGCTCACAGCGAGCCACTGCAACCGGGGAGCCATGCTTATAAGTTTGTAAAGGCGCTTCTTGCCCGCATACGTGTCCCTCAGGCACAGATGTGTTAGACCCAGCCTTAGGCTTCCATTTGTTCCAATGTAGATTGATTTGAATGCTTTGCCGGTGAATGCCGTGTGTCCCAAGAACAAAACACGCAGGCTCTGACCGTGCAAGAGCACCATCTCGGCACCCGTGTCCCTCACGTCCGTGCGCTCAATATCCAGAACAACGAGGTTGGCGATCACGGGCAGTATGTTGGTCAGGCGTCGGTCGTTGAACAGGTAGCAGCCTTCGAAGCAAAGGGCACGAAGCGACGAGAATTGCTCCAGCTTGGCTAGCCCGATGGCAGGCGCGAGTACGCAGTCGGCGAGGTCCAGCAGCCGGAGATCACGTGGGTATGGACGGCCCTCTTCGGCGGTGAAGAACTGCTCCGCTCTGAACCACGACTCGCGCAGTGAGAGATGAGTGAGCGTCGGTGGCAGGTCGCACACTGTGACCTTGTTCTCTCGAAAGTGATCGAAGAGGAAGCCGCGAGTGATGTGCAAGACCTGCGAATAAGTGGGGACACATGTAGATCTTTTTAGTACGCTAGCACTTGTAGTGGACATTCCCCGCATTTATCCGTTGCGTGTTTATCAAGAAGTTGACGTTTCAGTGTTTTGGGGAACAACAACTGCGCTGGATGGGATGGCTAGAGATGGGAAACTCATATATCGCATTATCCATTCAATCCAGACGTCAGCGCCAATTCCTCCCATATTGGCTGGCAGGAAGCCAACTGGAGCGTCATGTTGTTGCTATGGCAACCATCTCCAGCATGAAAAAACTTCGTCACCGAGCAGGTGTTAAACAACCAACAGTGGTAACAAAGCAGCATCGTTTTTCTATGCCTAAAACGATTCGGCTACCGCGCAGCCTTTCCCGCTGCGTTCACGTCGAGAATTTAATTTTCTAGACATCAAACCCCGTTCAGTCACCAAGTGCGCTTAAATCGCTGAAATCGAATTTAAATGGAGTTTAGGATCCCAGGGCTAACTGCCGCTTTCATGCTTGGTGTGTCGACGGAAGCGAAAAATATAAGTTCATCTACTTCATCGTCCTGAGTCGGCCCAGATCCTAGAGCAGCTCATCCAAGTTGTGTAATTTGGTGTTATCGATGAGGGAAGGCATCCTGATAAAAATGAGTGAGTATTCGTTTTTCTTCATTTAAAACTTTGACGTCCTGTTAACTGAAGATCACAACAATTGCTGGCGTTAAAGAAGCGCTATTTTTGTTACAGAATGTACGTGTTTCTTCCACATCGACTACTCCGGTCCCATAGCGCTCGTATAAGACTTTGGGCTCGGGTTTGAACGAGGGGACCCTTCGTAAAGCGTAGCCTTCATGAAACGCTCACCCTGAGTGAGGGGCAGTGATCGGCGAGGTAGGCGAAGAACGCTCGCGGAAAGTCTCTCTCCTCATCCTCGGCGGTGGATGTGTCCAAGGAACGGGTTATGTGCAGTTCCACGATGTTGGCGTCGACGTGGGCCTCGAGAAGGCTGTGCACCTGTCGAGCCTTGAGCGGAAACGACGTCACGCGTAGCACACGCCTCAGCGAGAAGTCGCGTGCCACACGCCACCATCGGCGACATACCCTGGAATGAAGAGGCGTGCGCTAGTGTTGTCGCATTGTTTTATTTGACATATATATATAAGCGGTAACGTATACGTGAGCTCTAGTAGAGGCAAAGCTCATTAGTTCCGATGTTCAAGAGCCGTTAATTCACCGTCGTAGAGTAAGAATCTATTTAAGCTAAGAGTTATCTCACCTCTACAGCATTCAGACAAAATGTACATGAAGAATTCCGGCGCGGTGATTTTCCTCACCGCTCTGAACTGGAGAGGGTACAAATAAAGACGTGGGAATTGAGGCGTAATGTTTTCTTGCCGCTTACTGACGGCGTCGTTGCTAGCGGAATTTCCCACGTTCTCAACGTTTGCGGAATACATTGCCTGAGTATGATTCCTGCTACATCAACCTTACACCTCTGTCGACATATGGAGAGAACCGTTTATCGCTACTACCAGGCCATGGTCTTCGCTATGGTGATTATTCGGATTGCTGCCACTCTACAGGGGATTACATAGTACGTGCAGAGACGCCCTGGACTGGCACCAATCCGAAAAATGACATCTTGCCCATCAATTTCATGTCCTCCACTGAGATCTCGGACGCGACCCGTGACCGGCTAGCGGCTATGCCCGTCCAAACTGAAAATCCTGACTGATCGCTAGTTACTCATCTTCTGCACTTTTAGCAGATCAGCTTGTTAGAAAATCCTGACTCATCGGTAGTTGCCCGCTTTACGCGCCTTTGCAGATAAGTTTGGTGCACGCCAGTCTCCGAAGGATGACTAGCTTCCTCCTGATTGCAAGGCAACCCTGCAGTGTATATACCAATGAGGTACAGAGGAAGGTCCCATTATGCGCACCCAAGCTTCAAAAGAGTACGAGACTCAAGAGTGTGGAATTTTATACAGATGGAAATTGGGGCGTGAGCTGCTGTGCCGCACTTTTGTTTACAATCGGACGCAATGTTTATCTGCCACTATTTGGTCCAGGCGGAGTTTTCCAACACACGTCTGCTGCTGGAATTTCGGCAAAAACATCGAGGAGATAAGCCGACAACCGGGCCTGCGGGAGCATCTTTAACATCTATGTGTTCTCATTTGTTGAAAATGTTTGCACTTTCCTCAGCGCTCAACTATAGAGACGCTGCAAAGACGGTGGGACGCATCATATCTACGGAGGGCGCTGGTTTATTTCATGTTTTAAGGCGGAAGCCTTTAATGCCTCATCGTTGTAAGCAGGAGTTGTCGACAGAAAATGTCACGCTTTTCAATTGGTCGAAATCCTCGTGACGTCACAGTGCGCGAATTTCAAATGGGGCCAATTGTACTTTGGCTAGTAACCATGCAACCAATCAAAGGGATCGTATAGTGATGCTTCAACTAAGTGGGACTGAGTTTAGTTAATTGCTTAATTAATCAATTAGCCTAATTAAGATAGAGGAGAATGAAGAGGTCAGAAGACAGAGGAAAAGAAAAGAAAGACGCGCGTCGCAGCGACAACAGCGTCCGCGGAAGGAAACGCTGCTGAAAAAACAGATAAGTACGAAGCCGCGTTCGTTCCACCACCACGCACTTCCCCACTCAGTTCGACGTTTCTCGTTTCATATACGTTGTGTCGAACATCCTAGACAGTTCCAACATTTGACAGGTGAATGACAGAACACGATGGACAGAAATACAATGATATAAATATGAAATAGCTAATTAACCTTTCTAGTTAGACCGCATAAATCAATAAAACCGAGAACGAAATTGGTCGAGTTGGGGAATCGAACCAGGGTCTCCGGAGTGCGATACGAGCACGCTAGCCACTCTGTAATGCCAGCTGAATGGTTTGGAATGAACAAAGGCGCGTCTAGCTAATACGGCGTCTTCGTTCACTCCCATCTTCCCCCTTTCCCTTACGGCGAGGTGCAGGTGTCCACCCAGATATGCGAGAGAGATACATTTCCTTTCCTCAAAAAATAAATTTACCGTCCAGCAAGGCGTACAGCCGAATTGGCGATGGCGTTCTGTGGACTCCCTGGCAGCGTTGCAAGACGCTGTCGCGTTCCACTCTTACAGGCGAAGCTTAACATGTTAACCACACATCAGTAACACACGCAGACAGCCAGTGGACGCGTCATTCGCTGGTAGCACTTGAATCATCATTCACAACCACATTCGTGGCAGAATGCTGTACTCAGGCTTTCGCCTTGCACCACTTTAGTCGCCAAAGTGACTCCTAATTTTGAAGCGTAAAGAGGAATGGAAGATTAAGCAGGTTGCTGGCTGTTAATGGCTCGCTGTTAATAACACTGGCGTTATAAACTAGAAAGAAGCGTTGAATAGCGCTTGATGCCGCATTTAATAAGTGGACAGCGGAATACGTGCTCACGGATGTAGTGTCGCACCGGCATCCCTAGCCTAACAAGCTTCGTCTAAGCTCCGAAGCATCGACTGGAAGGTGATGCACTGCGTTGCAGTTACAGCCGACTTACCTCGCGCAGGTGCATACATCGTCGAACGACGTCAGGTGCCCGAACACCTCCAAGAGAAGGCTCTCCGGCAGATGTTCAATCTCCATGGCCGGTACTTCTTTCTTCTTCTTCTTCTTCTACTCAGTAAATCCTTCCTTTCAACGTGCACGTGGCGCTCTTGCACTTAGAGCGGCTGGCGCCGGAGAAAAATTCAGGTGGCACTTTGTCTAAAGGGCGTAGAGGCGAAAGCGTTTTCCGCACAAAGCTTCGCCTGTATGAGTGGAACGCGACAGCGTGTAGCGCTGCCAGGGAGTTCACGGAACGCTACCACCCGTTCGGCGCGAATACCTCCAGGATATTGTCCGCGTCTGGCGCGGAAAGATGAACGCGGCGGCTGCATCGAGGGACGCTGGTGTCGTCCAGCAACAGACGCCGGCTAGCTCTGCGCATACGCAGGGCGGGAGTGCGCTGCACGCAACCCTCGAAGCGCTCCAAGCAACTCCGGTGGCGGCCGCAGAACACGCTGCGCATTGAAAAAATCTCTGCCTCTCCCGTAAACGAGAGTAGAGTAAGCATGAAATGTTTACGGGGGGCCTAATGTCATCTCGGTGGACACCCGAACCGCACCGTACAGGAAGGGAGGAACGCCACCACCCGTTCAGCGCAATGCCTTGCCATTTGAACGCAAGGTTTTTTGAGGAAAGGAAATGGCGCAGTAATTCTCTGCCATCTCGGTGGACACCCGAACCGCACCGTAAAGGAAGGGAGGAACGCTACCACCCGTTCGGCGCGATGCCTTGCCCTTTGAACGCAGCGCTTCTCCCCCGGATCACGTATGACGAAGTGTAACGTGGCATATATGTGCTTTTTGCATGCGTTATTAGAAATCGGAAATTATAATTCCGTGCATTATCAAACCCACAGCTCCACTGATATCTTGATAAACATTGAGAAGGCACTGGCAGCAGTTATTTTTTGTCTCATTTGGAGACCAACCGGCGCTTGCATGCCGGTCGCGTAGGAGGGCTTAGAGAGTCTCGTTAAATCTCGTTAAGTCTCGTACGGTGCCCGGATGTTCTCGTTTCAGAGCCCGGATGACTGGTATTCAGTGCCCGGATGACTGGAATTCAGTGCCCGGATGAGTGGATTTCAGTGCCCGGATGATGGCTCTCGGTCTCGGCGTGACGTCACCACACTGCCGACAACGGCAGCTAAAAGCATTTCATGCTTAAAAGACGTCATCGTCGTGGTGCTGAAACCGGGAAACGCGGACGACCCCAATGCAACTTTCGGTCCTGCACAAGCCGGCGCTGCAATCCGCAGCATCCTCTGGGACGACGCAAATGCGGGACCTGCGGTGCGGCTGGAGGATGTCCTCCTCCAGCCGGACAGGGATGTAATACGACCCACAACTATGCAACACTATGGCGAAGCCATCCTCGCCCTTGATCTGAAAGGGGCTTACGACAGTGTTAAACACGGAAGCATCCTGGCCACCTTGAGTTCTACCGATTGTGGGGCTAGGGCCTACGCGTATGTAAGATATTTATTGACTAATCTCTAGGCCTTTCTTTGGATTGAGGACAAGGAATACGGCCCTTACATGATGGGAACACGGGGTACCCCTCAGGGAGCGGTGATAACACCGCTCCTTTTCAACATAGCTATGATGCGCCTCCCAAGGCAACTGGCCCGGGTGGAAGGCATTCAACACGCGTTATATGCAGATGAAATTACAATTTTCACCACTGAAGGGAGCGTTGGGGACATGGCGGACCGCCTTCAGCAGGCCGCTTCCATAGTCATTGCGTATGCTATTGACTGTGGGCTCCAATGTGCTCCAGCAAAATCAGAGCTTCTGCGTATCAGAGCGAACACAAGGGATAGGACAGCAATACACATCTCTCTGTCAGGAGGTCCTATTAGAGAGGTGGAGGAGCTCTGTATTCTGGGCCTTTTCGTTCACCACAGACTCAGACCGGACTCCACTATTGTGAAACTCAAGACTATATAGGCGAACAGGTAGGGCGCATTTTCCGCCGCGTTTCCAACAAGCGGGGCGGTCTGCGGGGCAGGGACGCGCTTCGGCTCGTCTATGCCTGTGTGATTAGCCGGATCCTCTACGCCGTGCCATATCTCCGCACTGCTAAGCAACACGAGGAGCGATAGACGCCGTCATCCGCAAGGCAACTGAGTGGGCCCTGGATCTCGCGGCGGCTACCTCTAATGCCAGACTAAAGGCATCGGGGGTGCTAAACTCCTATCAGGAGCTGCGGGAGACCAACCTCGTGAACCTATACACGCGGCTCATGCAGACGGCCCCTCGGCGCCGCATGCGAAAGCGCTTACACATCCAACACGACCGCACTCCAGGGAAGGCGGAGCGTATCCCAGTACTGTGGCGTCATATGCTCTGGGTCTCCCCGCTCCCCCGTAACATGGACACGGACATGCACGAAAACAGACGACAAGCGCGGGCTCGGGCTCTGGAGAGACAACTCGGCTCCCGACCCGGTGTATATTATGTAGACGTAGCAGGGTCATTATGTGGATCCAATCTATATCAGGCAAGTTGAAATCGCCACCTAAAATAAACTTCACTCGGTCGCCCCGGAAGCGTTGGACATAATCACAAAGCTCTTCAAGAAAGGCGACGTCCGCGTTAGGAGGTCGATATACTACACCTAATACAATAGTGTTGCCACAAAAATCGATATTACAAAAAAGACTCATGACTTGGAATACCCGGTAGCATCACAGCATATATACTTTACTTAAGTATTATTGCGACTCCTCCGCCACTTGTCGGTCTGTCGCACACAATATTCTGTAGGCGGGGGGAACAATTAAGCTACCAGGGATATCAGAATGAAGCCATGTTTCTGTCAGAAACGTAATGTGCGGGTCCAGGTCGTATATTGTTTAGTAAACTTTACGACTATGGAATCCGCGGCAAAGCTCTTGATTTGATAAAAAGTTATTTATACAACCGCCTCCAGTTCGTTAGTATTCATAACAGCAGATCAACAGCACAGGTAATTAAATATGGCGTACCCCAAAGCTGGATCTTAGGTCCTCTCCTATTTCTCTTATATATTAATGACATTGTATCAATACCCCAAACCCCCGAAATAGTGTTGTATGCTGATGATACTAATGTGTTTTTCCATGGCAATTGTCTAATCACCCTAATGAAGAATGCCAATACATGGCTCGAAGAATTATCGACGTGGTTGCAGCATAGCCAGTTAAGACTCAATACTGACAAAACGAACTACATTATCTTTCGGGCTAAAAATAAGGCGATTGACACTAAACTTAAACTAGTCTTCGAGGGGCAAACATTAAACCGTGTTAGCGCTCAGAAATTTCTGGGTGTACATTTCCACGAAAACTTGAACTGGACACACCACATAAACTATTTGACTATGGACCTCGCGAAAACTATTGGAAGGCTAAATAGATTTAAGTTTATGCTCCCAGCGTGGTTCAAACGCCAGCTTTATTATACCATGATTAATTCAAGATTGCAATACTGCATACTAGTTTGGGGCACCACTACCACTGGTAATTTGGAACGTCTTCATATTCTTCAAAAGAAATGTATCCGATTCATAGAAAATGCAGCGTTGCGAGAACACACAGCTCCACTGTTCGTAAAAAAATGAAATACTTGCAATTACAAGTATATTTCGACAGCGCTTGGCACTGAACATATTCACTCGCATAAAAAGTAACCTGAATTCATTTCTTGGGAAGTACCGACGTCAAGAATGCGGCTATAACTTTGCTAAGAAAAAAGTCAGAACTTCCTATGGTACACAATCGTTAGACTACCAGATTTCTGTCCTTTTAAATCTGTTTCCAGAGATTATTGACATCGCAGTAAATGTGCAGTCACCGTATACTTATAAAGCACGGATAAAAAAAGTACTCCTGGTAGAAAAAAAATGACCTGTCTCCTTGTTATCTCGTTTAGGTTTGTGTTTCGTTTGTATTGCTGTGTTCCTTGTTAGATTATTGAAATATGTCAGTACAAATGTTGCTTTTTCATGATTTTGACACTGTAATAATTTTTTGGTTAGGAGCTAATCTTTTGTTAAGATAAATATTTATGCAACTGTGGTTCTTACCTTTTGACACAATAATAACTAACAGGTTGTGATGTAAGCTTTTTTTTTTTTTTAAAAATGCTCTTGTTTTCTGTAGAACTTACGGTTTTAATTTCATATAATACTTGTTCACAATGTTTCTGTTTTCTGCACGTAATGAATGGTGCAATATATTTTTTTCAACGGCTTTTGTAGCATAGAGAGTGCAATGTATCTCGCCAGGAGGCGAGGCCTTGTCAGGCGTAGATGAAACGCCTTTTGCCTCGCCTTCCTTGGTAGAATAATCCTCTTTTAAACTCTCTTGCTCATGATGTATACTTGCTTTCTACCAGAAATAAAGTGAATAAAGAAGTGCTTTGAATTCGGCTGTCTTATTTACGATGCTTTGAGCGTTGAAGCAAACGAGTCGTAACGGTCTGCCATTATCAGCTGGTCATTTATAGGTCTTTCGTTTCTGATTCCGTGTGACAACACGTGTCGGTGATGTGGCAACACTGACACTGGCAGAATCTTCGCCTTCGGAATCATCTTCACTACTTCAAACAGCCGGCTTATGGCCCTTGGCATGGTTAATATTTTCCGGGAGCTCCAGGAGGCGCTCCTTAAATCCAGTACACGCGCTTGTCGCAAACGGAGTCGGGTCGCCGCCTTCTTGCTCGACTCCATATTCCGAACTCACTCATTTTAAAACTAGGTTTCCCTCACTATCCTCTATTTTGCTTTTAAATCTTTCTACCCTTCGCTGCTTACTAGTGTTGTTTTTTTAGCGCTCGCATTTTGTTTTATCGCTCTTCTTTTTCCCTGACTATTCCTTTCTCCCACCGCTAGCCCTATTCCTTTCACCCCCATCTCCTAAGCCTCTTTTTTATCCTCCCGTCTCGCGAGGAACTGACCAGATCACTCCAACCTTCTTATTTCATTTACTTCTACACCTGTCTTTCCTCTTTAATTCCACTCTTCCTGTTCGCGTGTTCACTTGTTTTTAATCGAGTTTTTTTTCACGTGTTTTTCTCGAGTTTTCTTACTCGTGTATTACACGTGTTATACTTATGTTTTTTTTTCACTTGTGTTCCCCTACCCCTATTTCTACTACCTCCCTTTTTCTCTACTCTTCTCCGCGTGCTCACTTGTTTTCACTCGTGTATTACTCGTGTTTTACCCGTGTTTTTACTAGTGCTTTTGACTTGTGTTCCCCCGCGTGTTCACTTGTTTTCACTCGTGTTTTACTCGTATTTAACCCGTGTTTTTACTCGTGCGTTTGACTTGTGTTCCCCTAACCCCATTTCTTCAACCTCCCTCTTTTCTCTACTCTTCTCCGCGTGATCACTTGTATTTACTCGTGTTTTTCCTCGTGTTTGGCTCGCGTTTTTTTTATCCGTGTCTTACTCGTTTTTTTACTTGTGTTCCCCTACCCCTAGTTCTTCTACCTCCTTCCTTTCCTACTCTTCTATCCGTTTCACTTGTTTTTTTTGTTTTTTTAACCGGCCTTTTCTGGTGATTTTTTACTCGCCCTATTTTTTATATTTCCCTTCTTCCCCCCCCCCTTCTGCATTTGCTTTCTTTTCTCCTCCTGTTCTTTTTTGCCGTACTCCATACTCGCAGGGGACCCCCATAACATTATGGGGGACCACACTGCGAGTGACGAGCCTGTCCCTGGCACAAGCCACTCCCCACGCAGCCCAAGGCGCACTCTCCACCACCAGCGGTCTGCCAGTCTAACTGTTAATCCCAAGTACTTCCTCCGCCACCTCCGCCTGCGGGTGGCAGCCCTTCTGGCAGAGGCCAACCGGGGTCAACGGGTCCTCCAGACGCCGGATCTCCCGGGCCGTCACCAGGCCTCCCCACCCCCCTTGGAAACCACTGTCCAGGCTACTGCCAGTCTGCAGCACAGCCCTTGCAGCTCCAGGCACCCCTCGCCAGCGCGCAGTGCTTCCCCCTCGCCTACGCGCAGCGCCTCCCCCCCACTTGCGCGAAGCGCTTCCTCCTCGCCAGCGCGCAGTGCTTCCCCTCCTCCTGCGCGCAGCGCTTCCCCCTCGGCAGCGCTCAGTGCTTCCCCCTCGCCTACGCGCAGCGCTTCCCCCTCGCCAGCAGTCACCCGCCAGAGGGCCCAGTTCCTGAGGGACCACCCGGACCTGCCCCCCGGCCCCAGGCGACAGCCCAGGAAACCCCGACGCCCCAGGCCTCACCTGGAGCCGTCCCCGGAGCACCTGCCCGCAGGGAGCCCCCAAGCAACTGTGCCCACTCAGCTGCCCGTTGCCGATCCCTCCCCTCTAATCACCCCCTCCGTTGAGGTCTCTTCCCCAGGAGGGCCCACAGACCAGAGATCCTCGGCACTAGAGAAGCTGCTCAACGCAGCCAGTCAACAACTACAGGTTGTCTCCTCCCAGTCCAGCACCCCAACCCCACTGGTCCATACCCCTGAGGAGTCTCTCTCCCCCCCTGGCCATGGCTCTCCAGAGGTAAGTGGCGAGCCCTCGCTACTTAACCCTCCCCCCTCTGCTCCAGCCAGTCAGGACCAACGTGGGCCAGACGGGTGGATCCTGGTGAACCGCAAGGCCAGGCGTCCAGGAGCCCGTCCACAGCCCCGTGTGGCCACTGTCCTCTTCCGGCCCCGCCAGAGGTCCTTCTCTCTCAGGGACGTTGTCAAGGAGGACTACAGCGCCTTCCTGTACTCCCGGCCTGGCGTCTTGGAGGTAAGAGTTAACCGCAGGCGCAACATCATCGCCGCGGACGTCTCCACCCCAGAGGCCAGGGCAGCCCTCCTGGGTCTCAGCTCTCTGCTGTCGACCCCAGTCCGGGCTTTCGAGGCCTCCCGCCCGGATGGCTTCATCGGGGCCGTCTTCGGTATCGACCCGGAGGTGTCTGAACAGGACATCGCCGACACCATCGAGTCCTCGGTCGAGATCCTGGCCATCCGTCGCCGTGGCCGTGCTGTCACCACCCGTTTCGCAGCTGAGCCCCCGGACCAGGTCCAGATTGCCGGGATACTGTTCCCGGTCCACCCTTTCAAGGCCCGGCCCTTGCTGTGCTCTCGGTGGGGGGGCTACAACCACGTGGCCGCCTCCTGCTCGAAACCGCAGCGTTGCACTTTCTGCGGGGGCCACCACCACCACCGGGCCTGCAGAGCAGACGTCCCCCGCTGTATCCACTGCGGTGGACGCCACTGCGCGGAGGACCCCTCCTGTCCCATCTGGAGGGAACAAAGTAAGGTGGCGACTGCTCTCCGCAGGCATGCAGAGCCTGGGGCCCGCCGGGCGGCCAGGGTCCAGATCCGCCACCAGCAGCAGCCTCCCAGGGAACCGGGACCCGGATCCTCCAGGGTCACCCGGGGGCTCAGCTATGCCAAGGCCCTGCAGACTCGGGGCCCCGGACCTTCCCGCCCTGCTGCCGGGGTCCCAGCCCGCTCTCCAGCGCAGGATGCCCAACAGACGGTGACGGCAGCCCTGCGGCTTGCTGTCCAGGCCCTCTTGCCACAGCTCCCCCGTGACTCGGGCGCACGTCAGATGTGCCTGGCTGTCCTCGCTGCCGAGGGCCCCTCCACCCAACACCATGGATCGCGTAACTCGGCCCCCTCATGGCCTCGGGTCATGCAGTGGAACGTGAATTCCCTGCGTGCCCGGCGGGCCGATATAAAAGACCTTGTTCTGCAGGGCTCCCTGGACTACGACATCATGGCTCTCCAGGAGACCCGGATCCCTGCAGAATCCTCCCGTCTCCCAGGGTACACTGGGTACTCGGGCCGCTCCTGCTGCTCCCTCCAGGACTGCAGTGACGCCCCCTGCCGGGACGACGCCCACCCCCAGGAGAGACCCCGCACGGCCATCTATGTCAGGAATGGGATCCCCCATACTGTCCTGGCAGCCGATGACCCTGACCTGGGTCACCTGGAGATCTGTGCTGTGCGCGTCCGCATGGGCAGCACGGACACCACAGTGGCCTCAGTCTACCTTCCACCCAGTGTGCCTTGGGACCCTGCCTGCCTCACGGCCCTTCATGCACGACTTGGTAAGGACGTTCTAATCTGTGGAGATTTTAATTCTCACCACAGGGATTGGGGCAGCCGTACCACGTCCGCCAGAGGCAGGAAGCTTCTGGATGCCATCACTGCAGCCAGTCTCAGGGTCCTGCAGCCCAGGGCCCCTACCTTCATCCGACCGGGCCATTCGTCCATCATCGACCTAGCCTTGCTCTCGGACGCCTGCCACTACACCTGGGATAGAGCTCCGGATTCCTTGGGCTCGGACCACTTCCCCATCCTTCTGAACCCTTCCTCCCGAAGGCGCAGGAAGGAAAAAGTGTACAAAATCACCAAGTGGCCCATGTTCAGGGAACTCGCAAAGGACATCCCCCATGCAGAGGACTTCCTGACCCTGCTGGGCAAGTGTGCACAAAGTGCTACTGTGTCCTGCTCTACCTCAGTGCAGGCCCCTGTCCCCGACCTTCGCCTCCTGGGACTCCGAGCTGCCAGGAGACGAGCCGAGCGGAAGGCGGAGAGCACGACGCTCCCAGAGGACTGGACGGCCTACCGGCGGGTTGATGCTGTCTGCCGTCGCCAGGCGAACCGCCGGGCTAGAGCGGGCTGGGCTGGCGTCTGCCAGTCCATCCGCTCGGCACGGCAGTCGGCGACGGCCTGGCGACTCCTGCGGTCCCTCCTCCAGGTCGCAGCAAACCGCCACCCAGTCCTCGGTGCCGCCATTGCCCGGGGGGTGTCGTACCAGGCACTGGCGGAGCAGCTGGCCGACCACCTCACCAAGGCTGCCCACCCGAGCCCAGGCCCCCCACTGAGACCTCCGTCCCAGTGTCCAACCCAACTTCCTCCTGTCCTTGCAGGTGCTGTTGGCGTGGCCTCCCTCTGCACTGACCCGATCACCCCACACGAGCTGCACAGGGCCCTCCATCGGTCCAAAAAGAAGAGCGCTCCTGGGGCAGACGGGCTCACATTGCAGATGCTGCGGAACTTGGATGCCCCGGAAAAGGCCCGCCTGCTGACCGTGTTTAACGACATTTGGTCGAGCGGCATCCTCCCGGAGAGCTGGACCACGGCCATCGTGGTCCCTATCCTCAAACCCCGCAAGCCCTTCAAGGAGCTGTCGTCCTACCGACCCGTCTCGCTGACCTCAGCTGCCTGTAAGACCATGGAGTCGGTGGCACTCCAACGCCTCACCTGGATTGCTGAGGCTACTAACTTTCTCCCCGAGAACTTGACAGGTTTTCGCAGGCACCGCTGTACCGCAGACTCCATCGCGGACGTGGTGTCATCCCTCGAGGAAGCGAAGTTCCACGGAGACGTTGCCATCCTTGTCCTCCTGGACGTCCAGTCGGCCTTCGACGGTCTGCCCCATAGCACCATCGAGATGGCCTTGGACGAGCTGGGGGTGACAGGTAACCTCCGGCGGTTTATAACCTCCTTCCTGTCCAACCGTTCTATGCAGGTTCGGGTTGGCCGCACTCTGAGCAGTCCTCGCCCCATCACCACCGGGGTCCCTCAGGGGTCTGTCCTCAGCCCTTTCCTCTTCAACCTGGTCATGGCAGGCCTCCCTCGCTCCATCCAGCAGGACCGCCGCCACAGAGTTCTCTGCTCTGTATACGCGGACGATGTCGCCCTCTGGGTCCGAGCTCCGAGGAGGCAGATTACCTCTGCCAGACAGGCCCTCCAGCGTGCCCTCAACGGGGTGCAGCAGTTCCTGGCGACCAAGGGGCTGTCTCTCTCAGCCACGAAATCTGAGGCTTTGTTTATACATCCGAGGGGAGCACGAGCCACGGCTCAGATTGCTACCCTCAAGATTGACGGCACTAAGCTCCCTTGGAAATCGCAGGTGAAGTACCTTGGTCTCACCATCGACCACCGGCTCTCCTGGATTCCTGCTGACAAGGCCCTCCTGTCCCACATGGAGCGAGTCGGCCGAGCAGTACTTTCCATCGTCGCCCGAGGCAACGGCTGCACCCCCACCTGGGCCATCCGACTCTTCGAGGCAGCGGCGACATCAGCCATCCTTTACGCCCTCCCCCTAGTTACGCTCCGGAGCACCCGCCTTAATCGCATGGAACTCTCTCGCAAGAAATGGATCCGCCGCTTCCTGGGGGTTCCACCGCGATCGCAGGTCCCGGCCACGCTGGCAGAGGCGGGCATCTTCCCGCTGGACCTCCTGCTCCTGCAGATGGGCCTGACTCACACGGACCGGCTCGCCCACGTTCGTGATGGCGGTGCCCTCCGTGCTCGCCTGCAGGCCAATGCCGACTCTAGGATGGGGAAGCTCCACGCACTCTACGTGGCGACACTTGGCCCTCCCCAGGGCCTCCCAGTCCTCCCCCCTCTTCCAACCCGACCTCCTCTGCAGGTCACCCTGGACCTTGACGGCGTGACCAAGCGCCACTCCCCTGCTGCAGCACTCCGCCAGACCACTGCTGCCTTCCTGGAAGAGTGCAAAGGGGCCACCCTCCTCTTCACCGATGGCTCGGTCCTGCCAGCCACAGGGCAAGCAGCAGCGGCTCTGGCAGTGCCCCAACTGCAGCAGACCCGGTCCTGCAGACGTTCCTTCCCGGGCAGCTCCACGGCAGCTGAGCTGGCAGGTCTCCACCTGGCAGCAGAATTCATCGGGTCCACCACCCCACCTGGCCCTGTCGCTGTCCTGTGTGACTCCCGGCCTGCCCTCCAGCTCCTGAGCAGGCCCCACATCTCGCAGACATCGGCTAGTGTCCTGCGTGCCCACCTGCACGCACTGGAGGATGCAGGCTACCAGGTGTCCCTTCACTGGGTCCCTGGCCACACCGGCGTCCAGGGCAACGAGGACGCCGACTCCCTCGCCAAGGCTGCCCACAACGATGGGTCGCCCGTGACCACCAAAGTGGCCCCGCATGATTTTGCCCGGCATCTACTAAGGCGAGCGGTAAGGGAAAAGCATCCTGACAGGCCTATCTCTGCGTGCAGGCCCTTCCACCGGCTCCCAGACAAGATCCCGCGCAGAGAACGTGCTCTCCTGCTCCGACTTCGGATCGGATGCTCATGGACGCCGACACGCAAGTTCGTAGTTGGTATGGCCTCCTCCCCTGCCTGTCCGTCGTGCGGGGATACAGGCACCCTGGGTCACCTGTTGGGTGCATGTCCTACTTTTGCTCTGCCTCGTAGCCGTCTCTTTGCAGGCTACCGTGCCCTCGGCCTGCCAGCAGACACGGAGGACCAGCTGCTTTTCCCGGCCCGGAACCCCCTGCCCGCCTGCCGGCTCCTGCTGGCCTACCTCAAGGAGACCGGCCTGGACATCCTTCTGTAGCCCGAGGAACCTGGACCTGCAGCCCAAGGCCTGCGGCCTCCTGGACCTGCAGCCTTGGACCTGGACTCTTCTAGACCTTCGGCTCCTCCCAGCCACATGAAGGTCTAGGAATCTGCCTCCCCAGCCCGGTGCTTGCACACTATCCTAGTGCACCGAGGCTTCCCCCCGCGAGCTGTTGTTGCGGCGGCGGCGCTACTCCAAGACCCCTCCCCCTGCCTCCTCCGCCAGCTGCAGTTAACGCAGCGGACTTTGAGGACCACCGGGTGCCCCGACAGCTGCGACCGCGATCGCCTCCAGAACACCGGCCCCGCTTTTACCAACATCCGCCGGCCACATACGACGAGAACATTTGGCCCAATAGTAGGCACGAAGACTACTTGCCGGATCAACGTGCTCCTGGTCCCTCTCTTGTGTGTTACCGCTGCGGTCAGCCCGGTCACATCTCACGATTTTGTCCCCGCCGCCAACCATCGCGTTACGGCTCCTCAGGCTATCCTCCGCGGCAAGATTACCAACCTGTACCTTCTCGGCGCCCGTCTTACCCGCCTGATGTCGACAACCGATGGCCTGCACAAATGCGGAATAGTTCACCGGCATCGGATAGAAGCGTGACTCCACCTCCAGCTTCCCGCATTCGTCGATCTCCATCACCCCGACGCCGCTCCTCTTCGCCTCCGCCGGAAAACTAGTCGGCGCGACCGATGGCGGTGAGGTCGCTGGAAGTTTGCCGCCGGAAGTGATACCCCTGCCTGTAGTTATGTTGCGGAACAAAGTGAATGTGCTAGTGGATGGTGTACCTGTAATGGCTTTAGTGGATACCGGTGCTACTGTTTCCGTTATGAGCGCTGCATTTAAGTCTCTCCTTGGACGCAAAGTTTTGTTTCGGTGGGACAAAAATGTCCAGTTTTGTGGTGTGAGTGGCGAACCGTTGCCTGCAATCGGAGTGTGTACTGTTAAGGTTTCTTTGAGTGGTGAAGTGTTCAGCACGGAAATGGCGGTGCTCGCCCGATCGACGCACGACGTCATTCTTGGTCTCGACTTTTTGCAGATGTGTGGCGCCAACGTCGATTGTCGCACCGGTGAGCTCAGCGTCGGCAAATGTTTTACCACTGGCCTTGTGGAAGCCTCTTGCAGTGGAGAGAGTGTGCTCGTTGTTACCCGAGATACTGTCGTGCCTCCTTCTTCGGCCGTATGCGTACCGGTTTCCTGCCCCGATACCACTGTCGACGTGTTTGATGCGACTGTGGAACCGAACCATCTTACCTGCATGAAGAAGAATATTTTGGTTCCTCATGCCATGGTTTCTGTCACCAACGGTCGCACTGAATTATGGGCAGTGAATTGTTCTACAGAAGCAGTAGTTTTGCCTGAAGGCCAGAAGCTTGCGTCGTGCAGCCACGCCTCACAAGTGTCCGTTGCCTTGGTTACCGACGCCTTGCACGCGGAAGCGCCAGAGTTTTGTGACGAGCCCAAGCTACTCAGCATGATTGACAACTCGCTCTCGGCGCATGAGCGCCGTGATGTCTTGGCCATTCTTCTGCGACACTCCACCATGTTTGACTTTTCACAGCCCGGTGGCCCACCTTCCATCCCCTCGTCTCGGACCCTTCACAGGATTGACACTGGCGCCTCACATCCGATCCGGCAAAAGCCCTACCGAGTGGCCCCGTCTGAACGTAAGCTGATCAATGAGCAAGTGAAGGAGATGTTAACTAAAGGTGTTATACAAGAGTCGTCGAGTCCCTGGGCTGCTCCAGTAATTCTTGTTCGGAAGAAGGATGGGTCGTGGCGTTTTTGCGTGGATTACCGTCGTCTGAATGCCGTCACGAGAAAAGACGTATACCCCCTACCTCGAATCGACGATGCCATCGACTGCCTATTTGCAGCCTCCTACTTCTCTTCTATTGATCTTCGGTCGGGGTATTGGCAAATCCCTATGCATCCCGCGGACAAAGAAAAAACAGCGTTTAGAACGCCTGATGGCCTTTATGAATTTAATGTGATGCCATTTGGCCTTTGCAATGCGCCCGCCACCTTCGAGAGATTTATGGACACTATACTCCGCGGTTTGAAATGGGAAATATGCATGTGCTACCTCGACGACGTTGTAATTTTCGGAAAGACGTTCAGTGAGCACAACGACCGTTTAGCTCTCGTCCTGGACTGTTTGCGCCAAGCTGGCCTTGTGCTTAACTCTAAAAAGTGCCACTTTGGTGCGCGTCAAGCGTTAGTGCTTGGACACCTCATTGACAAAGACGGCGTCAGACCTGATCCAGCCAAGACTGCAGCTGTCGAGTCGTTCAAGCCACCGCGGTCTGTCAAAGAGCTGCGGAGCTTCTTGGGCTTATGCTCTTACTTCCGCCACTTTATTCATCGTTTTGCGGACGTAGCTTACCCCCTGACTGGTCTACTTCACAAAGATGTGGCTTTCGAGTGGACACCTGAGTGCGACTCCGCCTTTCGCCAACTAAAATTCCTCCTGACATGCCACCCTGTACTTCGCCACTTCGATCCCTCCGCTCCCAGAGACATTCATACTGACGACGCCAGCGGTGTTGGCCTCGGCGCTGTTCTCGTCCAGCGATGCAACAACAAAGAGCACGTTGTTGCGTATGCGAGTCGCTCGCTCAGCAAGCCGGAGCGCAATTATACAGTCACCGAGCAAGAATGCTTGGCTGTCGTCTTCGCCACGCAGCGTTTCCGTTCCTATCTGTACGGACGACCGTTCACCGTCGTCACCGACCATCATGCCCTCTGCTGGCTCGTTAACCTTCGTGACCCGTGCGGGCGCCTTGCACGGTGGGCTCTCCGGCTACAAGAGTTCGATTACACAGCCGTCTACAAGAGTGGTCGCCGTCACGCTGACGCGGACTGTCTTTCGAGGCTGCCCCTTCCTGAGTCTGAGCCTACCATCGCTACTTTGGACCACTGCGTCGTGTCAGTGTCATCTGCTTTTCCTGATGTCGCAACGTTCAAAGCGGAACAGCAGAAAGATTTAACCCTACGGTCTCTCCTTGCGGCAGCTGAAGATCCTTCCAATGTCAGCCACTTTTGTGTGCGGGATGGTCTTCTGTGGAAGAAAAACTATTCTTCTACGGGCCACCGCTTCCTGCTGGTAGTCCCGAAGAGCCTGCACAACTCTGTTTTGCAAGCCATGCACGATGACCCTACATCTGGACATCTTGGTTCAGCACGGACGCTGCACCATACTCAGGCACGCTTCTATTGGCCGAAAATGCGGGCCACGACTGAGCGGTACGTCGGCAGCTGCACTCAGTGTCAACGATACGAGCGACCTACTAGCCTTGCATCTGGTCAGCTTCACCCTGTGACACCGTCTGCAGCACCGTTTGAGCAAGTGGGCATAGATCTCCTTGGCCCGTTTCCGAAATCCTATCATGGGAACCGCTGGATAGTGGTTTGTGTCGATTACCTTACTCGTTATTGTGAAGCGGCAGCCCTACCCGCAGCTACAGCGCATCATGTGTCCTCTTTTCTGTTACGATTCATAGTTCTACGTCATGGACCTCCAAAAGTTATCATCAGTGACCGTGGTCGGCAGTTCACCGCTGACGTCGTGGAGCAACTTCTCCGTTCCTGCGCATCGCATTTTCGCCATTCCTCGACTTACCATCCCCAGACGAATGGACTCACTGAGCGCACGAACCGCACGATCACCAACATGCTGTCAATGTATGTTGATTCAAGGCACAAGAATTGGGACAGCGTCCTGCCGTTCATCACGTACGCGTTCAATACCGCGCGCCATGAGAGTACTGGCTACAGCCCCTTCTTTTTACTCTATGCTCGACCCCCACGCTACACCCTGGACACCATCCTACCATTTTCTGACCAGCTTCCTGAAGATCCCTTCATCGCTGAGACACTCTGTCTCGCCGAAGAAGCCCGACGCCTTGCTCGTCTTCATGTTCTTGCTTCCCAAGATCGGTCTAAAGCGCGCTACGATGCCCGCCGCCGTCATGTCACTTACAGGCCTGGTGATTTGGTCTTGTTGTGGCGGCCTATCAGAAAGCGAGGATTGTCTCAGAAGCTGCTGTGCCATTACGATGGACCCTATGTCATTATTGAGCAATTTGGCGAGCTCAATTACCGCGTAGCTCATCTCACGGCAAGCGGACGTCGTTCAGCGCGAACTGAAGTCACTCACGTTGCCCGGCTGAAGCCCTACCATTCGCGCGGCGCTTCTTAACTCACCCAGCGGGCTTCGCCTGCGTAGGGGGAAGTGTGACGCCCATGAAAAGGCCAATTCTACCTATTATTATTCTACATGGTCGGCGCAGCTGACTAAGCCGAAGATGAGGAGAACGAGGTTGGTGGTGTCTCGTGCTCGGCAAGCAGACCCAGCTGCTTTCAGTCCTCCGTCCCGGTCTCAATAAACCCTGGGCGTAACATCTTGGTGGAAGGTGCCGGGTATACTTGTTCCCCGAAGACGGATCCTCTGCTGCAACCTCGGCGGAGTCGTCGCATTGTTGGTCTGCCGCCTTCTGTGCTCATGATGTCCCTGGACGGCGACGCTCCGAGGTCTGTGCCCAGCAGTTCATGGCAGCATTTCCGGGAGCCACGGCCGTTCGCAGCCTCAACCAGCGAGGACGTGGATGAATGGCTTACCCACTACCAACGGGTGAGCCGCTACAATAAGTGGAACTCTTCTGCCCGACTTGCCAACGTCGTCTTTTCCCTTACCGACACGGCCCTAACGTGGTACGACAACCACGAGGATTCATTTACGACATGGGACCGCTTTGTAGAGGAGCTAAAGAAGTGTTTCGGCGACTCTGTCACGAAGAAGAAGCGGGCTGAACAAGCGCTTGCGCAAAGGGCTCAGCTTCCCGGAGAGACTTGTACAAAGTACATTGAAGAAATTATAAAGTTATGCAAGGTCGTCTCTCCTGGCATGACAGAAGAAGATAAAGTTGGTCACCTACTTAAAGGGTTTGCAGAAGACATTTACAATTTTCTTATCGGCAAAGCAAGTCTAGATTCTGTGTCTGACGTCATCCAGCACTGCCGCACATTTGAGACATTGAAGATGCGTCGCATCATACCGAAATTCGGACGTTTAGCCGGAGTGACAACGGTGGCAGCCGTAGACACAACATCATCGTGTGATCTGGCTTCCACGATCCGCCAGATCGTGCGCGAAGAGTTGGCCAGGGCGCGTGGGATACTCAGGGGGAAGCTCTGAAGAATTCCGAGTGAGTTCCAGTGAGTTCCCAAGACCCCTCCCCCTGCACGGACACAGACCGCTCCCGTCGCGGCGACGACCATACCCCCTCCCCTCTCCCCTCCCTACATCCCCCTCCCCCTTCCCCTGGTCCCCAAGAGTGATGCCACCAACTGGCCAACATACGTCGGGACCAGTATCCCCTCCCAAGAATACCCCAAAGTAATCAATCAATCAAATCCATATTCAACACAACACTCCCATGTAAGACAGGTTTCACATCCATCCCAGAACTGTGGATACGCGCCCTCCATGTGCGACCCCTTCCAGCAAACATGTCACACGAAGACCATAATGGTCGGCGCCTGGCACAAGCGCAAGCCCCAGCCCGGCATTATGGCAACAGGTGTATACTACGTGGACGCCTCCGGCCCTCACCACGGGGGATGGTACACGGCCGCGGTAGTCCACAACAGCAACACACTTAACGGCTTCACCTTCAAAGCCCGCAGTGCAACACAAGCAGAAGAGGTCGCGATTGCTTTTGCGGCCTCGCATTCCGATTAAATATACATAATCACCGACCCGCGAAGGGCCTATCGGAACGCCGAACAAGGCTGCACTCCCTTCCTAGCCTATCGAATCTACCAAAATTGCATAAGGGATACGGACCCCGCACACCGTTTCTTTATATGGGCCCCTCCTCATCAGGGGTTCGGAGGAAACCAGGCAGCAGACGCAGCCGCGCGCGCTCTCTGACCGGGCTGTTTTCTCCCCCTCACCCGATCAGGAACGCGATTTTAATCCGGTCTATACGTTCAACGATATTACAACCTACTATCAAAATAGCCACCGCCTTTACATTAGCCCATTATCCCATGTAAAGACCTCAAGAAGGTGGATGAGCGGCTCCTTCTCCACTTTTTCACCAATACATTGCTGGGCCCGGCAGCACTAAAAGATTTCGACCCCTACTTTAGCGGCAACTGCCCGCACAGTAGTGCAGTGTCTTCGGACACCTGTCACGTGGTTTGGGCATGCACCTCCAACCCAGCCATTCCCCCCATCCCCAACCCAACCCGGGAGGACTGGGAGGCAACCCTGCTCGGCTGCCTCGACTTACACGCCCAATAAGCATTAGTCGGGCGAGCCCGGGCGGCGGCCACCCCCACTAGGGTCCCAAACTAGACACTTCCACCTAGTGCTTGTAAGGATCGGTCGCTTACGGGCTGATCCAAACATACCTCCTGTCCCTTCTAAATAAATGTTTTCTCCGCCACCACCACCTTCCTTCCCTTACTGCGCGGTTCAGGTGTCCACCGAGATGTGAGACAATTAATGCGCCATTTCTTCTCCTCAAAAGCCAATTTTCTGCTACGCTAATATCTTTTTGGTCATCTCATGAGGTTGTTTGGCAACCAAAACGCAAAAATATTTCTTTCACTTCGATTCATTTTTATAAACGCTTTCCTTTTCATGCTTCGCTGCATGGGGTAGTAGAGTCAGTGCTTATCAAAGCTGTTGCTGTTAATGGCGCATAATTTGCGAACTTACTACTACACGAGCGTATTCCCTTTGCTTCAACTATTACTACCTGCATATCGATATATTTCTATGGAGGCCAAATTCTAGGGGCCCGTGTACTGTGTGATATCAGTGCACGTTAAAGAACCCCAGGTGGTGGAAATTTCCGGAGCCCTCCACTACGGCGTCCCTCATGGCCTTAGTCGCTTTGGGACGTTAAACCCCATAAACCAACCAACCTATTCGTTCCATCAATTTAGCATCTATTTCAACTCTCTTCCGTAGTAGCTGTCATTTTCTCGAACTGCGGACGGACCGACAAAATCTGCAGACAGTGAGTGGTGAAAAATTTGTCGTTAAGTGCAATATTTAAGTAAAACTTTTTCCATACTTACAGTCCCAGCGCCTTGTGAAGCAGGGCTGGCACATAGCGCGCCGCTTTGTCTCCCAATGATTTATACCACACAGCGAAAAATTCAGGGGGCAGTTTGACTGTCTCGTTCGTAGAGGCGAAAACCTTTTCCTCACCACTTTGACTGCCTCTGTCGCACTGATGACGTCACCACTGGATGACGGCACACATAATAATTACTAATTACTAAGTAATGCCAAGTCACTAATTAGTGGCTAATTACCTGTTAATTGCTAAATGCGAATCAACTGCTAATTAGTGACGCTTCAGCTTTGCCTTTAGGACTGGAACGCGACAGCGTGTTGTACCGCTGCCAGGGAGTCCATGGAACGCCACCACCCGCTCGGCGCGATGCCTTGCCGTTTGAACGCAACGCTTTTTGAGGAAAGGAAATGGCGCTGTAATTCACTGTCATCTCGGTGGACACCTGAACCGCACCGTACAGGAAGCGAGGAAGTGGAGTAAAGAAGAAAGACAAAGAGGGCCGTAATGAAAGAAAATGAAAATTGTATTTGAGAAAAGGAAATTACGCAGTAACTGCCTCACATATTTCGGTGGACACCCGTCAAAATTGATGATTGATTGATTGATAACTTTTATTTCCACCGATTTAGGAGGTCCCCTACTCCCCGTCCCTGGCACGCAGGCCTAGGGGACGGGGGACGGGACCTCCGCGACTAAAGACTGGCGAAGATACATTGTCTCTTCGCGGCTTCAGCCGCCAGGCGGACAGCTCGTTTCTGGTCGGCGGGGACCTCGCTTCGCAGAAGGGCCTCCCAGGCTTCTCTACTTTTAATGTTGTCCTCAGCACCCGGGGATCCAGGGCATTGCCAAATTATATGATCGAGGGTCCCTCTCGCTCCGCAGGTCTTACATTTGTCACCTTTTTTATCGTCTAACGTGGTTTGAAATAACCAGACAGGGTTAACGAAATTTCCGGCCTGTAATCGTCGCCAGGCGATGGCCTCTGTATTGGTTAAGTTTGGATCTGGTGGTGGCATTAGACGCCTGCCTAACCTGTAGTGCACGGCGATTTCCGCGTACGTTTGCAAACGTTCGTCCATCCCCTGGCGGTCGGGCGGCTCTACAGTTACCCGGAAGTAGAGATCTCGGGCTAACATGTGGGCCGCCTCGTTACCGGGGACGGATGTGTGTGCTGGGACCCAAATTAAGGTGATCTTGCGATCAATTTTAGCTGCGGACAGAATTCGAGCCGTTTCTGGCGAGACCCTGCCCTTTCCGATGTTGCAGATTGCTGTTTTGCTGTCACTAAGAATCAAACTAGCCTTGGTTCCGGCGCAAGCAAGCGCTATTGCGACCTCCTCGGCCGTATCTATGTTTCTACTCCTAATGGAGGCGGCAGCGACTGGTGCACCTCGGCCGTCGACTACTGAGGCGACCGCCGCCCCCGACCTGCCACTCGCTGCGTCCACGTAGGCAACCTCATTTGCCCTGATATTTCCGGCCCTTTTAACCAGCGCCTCCGCCCTCTTCTCCCGTCTTTCCCGGTGATGTTCTGGGTGCATGTTGCGGGGGAGGGGGGGAACGATGATATTCTCGCGACATTGTGGCGGTAGGGCGACCTTGTCGCATATGCCCCTATCTACTTTTCGGCCAAACTCGCGTGCAGTGACGTCACGACCATTTCGACCAATCTGAAACGCGGACAACTTTGCTAACACGTCTTGGTCACGACAGTATGAGCCATTAAAGGCTTTCGACTTAAGAACAAATAAAAATTTACAGCCAGGCCGGCAGTCGAACCTTGCGGTCCCTCATAAAATGAACAGAGAGGCGCGCGCTTCGTACCACTCAGCCTTGACGCGAGGCGGACGGATACATTTTGTTTGTTTTCGGCAGCGGACTACTTTCGTACCTTCGCCAGCGTTGACTGCTATGCATGAAACGGAGCATAAGAGGAAGAAGAGCGCCACGTCTGCATTGATGTTGAGGAGCCATGGGGGATGGAGTGTCTGTTACAGCCGGCGTCGTTGCTTCGGCAAACGCGGTTGTTGCGACGCGCGTCTATTATTTCTATCTTTCCTCTCACATCTTTCGACTCTCCTCTGTCTGCACGTGGCAGCGAGTGTGGCTCGGCCCGAGCCAGTGGGCAGGCCCGTGCAATTTCCTCTTCGTACTTTCTTCAGTCGCAACAACAGCGTCCACGTTGACAAGGAAGAAGTGCCGGCCATGGAGATCGAGCATCTGCCGGAGAGCATCCTCTTGGAGATGTTCGGTCATCTGCCGTCGTTCGACGATGTAAGCGGCTGCCCGGGGTAAGTCGGCCGTCACTGCTACGCAGTGCATCGCTTTCAAATCGATGCTTCGGAGCTTAGACGAGGCATGTTAGGCTAGGGATGCCGGCATGGCACTACATCGCACAGCACGAATTTCGCTGTCCAGATTCTTAAAGGTATCATATAGCGCTGTTCAGCGCTTCTTTGTAGCTGTTAACCACAGTGTAATTTGTGTGAGCTATTAATAACCAGGGTCCTGCTTAATCTTGGATTCCAGATTAAGCTTAAAGCACATTAAATAAACGAAGGCCCTGCGTAGATCGGTAGATCCACTGTCTTTGCACCAACTAAACGCTTAACTTGTAGCACAGAGGAAGCTGCAAAAATCATGAACAAACAAGATCACAAAGATCTTAAAGATGTTCCTGCGCGCCTCGCCGGCTTGGCGTCTCCCCGTGGTTATTGCCGGAACGCCAGCCGTAGACGCGTCTTTGGAAACGCCGCCGGGACCAAATAGTTGCATATAAACACGTCAGGATTTGAAACAGAGGTGCGGCGCAGCCGCCCACGGCCTAATCTCCATCTGTAAAAAAGTTAGTAGTAGACGATAAGTTATTGGGATCCTACATTTTTATGTCTCATACTTTTTTGCAGCTTTCGTGCGCGTTGCGGCAGCTTCCTCTGCATCTCGTGGTGTATAGACGCTGGGCTTGCCATAGCAGAAGCTCGTCTTCCTGAGGAGACTGGGATACAATAAGCTCATCGGCCTAAGTTATCTGCAAAAGAAGCAGAAGGTGCAGAAGACGATCAACTAGCGAACTGACTGATCGCTAGTTGGTCGTCTTTTGCACCTTCTGCATCTTTTGCAGATGATTTAGGTTTAGGTTTATTGGGTCTTAGCGTCCCAAAGCAACTCAGGCGATGAGAGACGCCGCAGTGAAGGGCTCCGGAAATTTCGACAGCCTGGGGTTCTTTAACGTGCAGTGACATCGCACAGTACACGGGCCTCTCGAATTTCGCCTTCATCAAAACTCGGCGTCAGGATTTTCTGTTTCGACGGGTGCCGCTGCTGGCCTAGTCACCAGTCGCGTCTGGGCTCTCGATGGTAGTCATGAAATGGCTGTGCAAAATGTCGCCATTACGATGCGTGCCACTCCAGAGCTGGTCTTCCGAATGTACTGTGCGCCCCTCTCTATAGTGGCAGAAATGCCAGTAATCAGCATACCGAAGACCATGGCATGGCAGTAGCTTAGGTTTAGGTTTATTGGGGTTTAAAATCCCAAAGCAACTCGGGCTATGAGGGACGCCGTAGTGATGGGCACCGGAAATTTCCACCACCTGGAGTTCTTTAACGTGCACAGTGACGAATGATTCTTTCAGTGTGGCGACGAAGATGCAAGGTTGGCGTTGCAGGAATCAGACTCTGGCAGTGTATTCCGTAAACGTTTAGAAAGTCGGAAATGCAGCTAGCAGAGACGCTATCAGTAAGCGCAGCAAAACATTACGCCTCAATACCCGCTTCTTTATTCCTACACTCTCCAGTTCTCAGACCGCATGGCGATCACAGTGTCGGAATCCTTTACACGGAGCTGGTCTGAGCTCTCTGGAAGTCAGAGGACCACCTTTAGGTTCACTTTAATCGATTTTGGGTAAACGACGCTGACTGAAAGGCTCTTCATCATCAGAGTTAATGAGCTGTACCTTCGCTGGAGCTGACGCATACGTTACCGTCTACATATATGTCAAGTTAAACAATGCGACAAGGCTAACGCACACGTCTTCGTTCCAGGGTATGTCGGCGATGGCGACGCGTGGCAGGCGACCGCTTGCTGCTGCGAGTGATGCGCGTGACGTCGTTTCCGCTGAAGGCTCGACAGGTGCACAGCTTCCTCCAGGCCCACGTCGATGCCAACATCGTGGAACTGCGCATAACCCGTTCCACGGACACATCGACCGCCGAGCATGAGGAGAGAGACTTTCCGCGGGCGTTCTTTGACTACTTGGCGGAGCACTGCCCCTCACTCAAGGTGAGCGTTTGATGGCGTCAGCGCTTAACGGAGAGTCGCCTCGTCCAAGCCCGAGCTCAAAGCCTTATACGAGAGCTGTGTGTCCGGGCTGGTCTAAAAGTAAGCAACACGTACATTCGAAACAAAAATAGCAGTTTTTTTTTTTAACGCCAGCAACTGTTGCAATCTTCAGTTAACAAAACATCAAAGTTTTACATCAAGAAAAGCGAATGCTTAGTCATAAAAATTCAGGGGGGCGCTTTGTTCACCTCAAGTGCGGTGAGGCGAAAGCCTTAAGCGCGGTGGTGCTGCTGTGTCACTGATGTGTGGTTAAGATGTTAAACTTCGCCTGTAAGAGTGGAACGCGACAGTGTCTTGCAATGCTGCCAGGGAGTCCACAGAACGCTATCGCCCGTGTGTCTCTACGCCTTGCTCGTCGGTAAATTGGTTTTTGAGGAAAGGAAATGTATCTCGCATATGTCGGGGGACACCTGAACCTCGCCGTAACGGGATGGGGGGAAGATGGGAGCGAACGAAAACACCGTGTTCACTAGACGCGCCTTAGCTCATTCCAAACCATTGAGCAGGCATGGCGGACTGGTTAGCGTGCTCGGCTCGCACTCCGGGGACCTTGGTTCGATTCCTGAGCTCGACCAATTTCTTAATCGGTTTTATTTTTTGGCATGCATCCGAAACGCGGACACATTTGCTGACACGTCTTGGACACGACAGTGTGAGGCATTAAAGGCTTTCGCCTTAAAATGATCGCAGTTTAAAACGTTCTCGACGCCAACGCCAATGAACCCAATGAACTCCTATGGCTTCAGCGCCGCGTGTCTGGCACAACCTTGTCAATGCCTGCAGCCCACAACTCTCTCTCATGAGCCAACTTACCTATAAGGACGATACAGGCGTCCACATAGCCAGGGAGCGAGTTATGCGCACTTCCTTTCATTGGAGTGTAAAACATTGTCAACGCCGACGCCCGTGAACACAACGAAATCTGATGGCTTATGGCTTAAGCGCCGTGTTTCTTGCACAACGTTGTCAATGCCAACACATGCAGCGCACGCCTGTCACTACCGCCACTTAGATTAAAGCACGGTTGAGGTGCAAGGATGCTGATTAGCATTGGAAGTCAAAATTAAAACATGGCCGGGGCACCCACGCGTGCGTTACATCATGGCGCTGGGGCGCGAATGTGAGAAAGCAACTTGTTGAAGCAGCAGCAATGTGTCAAGTACCAATGTGCAGAACTGGCGATGAAGTTCCATGGACTCCCTGGAAGCGCTGCAAGACGCTCTCGCGTTCTGCTCTTAAGGCGAAGCGTTAGCGTCCATATTTTTTTCGTTTCCAGTGAAGAAGCAAACGTGAAAGCGGCAGTTAACCCTGGGTTTGTGAACTACACTTAGTTTCGGTTTGAGCTACTTCAGCGCACGTGGTGACAGAGGATTTGATGTTCAGAAAATGGATATATTCTGGACGTGAACGCAGCGCAAAGGACGCGGTTGGGGCCGAATTGTTCGAGGCACAGGGAAACGAAGCTCCTTTGTTATTGCTGCTGGTTATTTCCAGCAAATTTTTTCCTGCTGTAGACTGTTGCCATGGCAACAATACGACGCTCCATTTGGCTTCCTTCTGGCCGTTCGGAGAGGAATCGCCGCTGGCGTCTGGATTGAATGGACAATGTAATATATAGGTTTACCATCTCTGGCCAGCCCATTCAGCACTGTGGATGTTCGCCAAAGCGCTAAAAGGTCGATTTCAGTGTGTCCCTACCGAAAAATCTCATCATTCGATATGTGTGTGCCGCGTGAATTCAGAGGCGCTATATAGGAGTTTGCGACAAAAGTCTCTATTATGAATTTTTATGTGGTGCGTACTATTTCACATATGTAACATATGTGTAACACACGAATTCATGAGTTCTGCTATCAATACGTATGTTTTGTTAAAATTCATTTCGTATTCGGACGCGTTCATTCAGGTTACAAATTTGTCACATGTGAACTTATCTGTAACACAGATAGGCTGACGCGAGACGCAGGTAAGCAACCGTCATGTAATGTATGTATCGTGTGTACTGGCGTCTCGTATGAAACACATACAGTGCCACGCATGAACGTTAGCGTGTTTCGTGAAACACCTAGAAAAAAGCTCCTAACAAGCTACGAAACCGTGCCTGAGAAGGAAAAAAATTACGACGAACTTTAGCGGCTAAAGTGGTGAAAGGCGAAAGCCTGGGTGCTGTATTCTCCTACGCGATTGTTCACTTCACATCCTGTTGGTGCATTAATTAACTGCCAATTAATGACGCTAAATCTTTGCTTTTAGGAGTGGAACTCGACAGCGTGTTGTAGCGCTGCCAGGGAGTCCACGGAACGCCACCACCGTGCCTCTGTCGCACTGGTGACGTCACCACTGGATGACGGCACACATAATAATTACTAATTACTAAGTAATGACAGGTCACTAATTAATGCCTCATTACCTGTTAATTGCTAAATGCTAATTAACTGCTAATTAGTGACGTTTAAGCTTTGCCTTTAGGAGTGGAACGCGACAGCGTGTTCTACAGCTGCAACGAAAGAGATTTAGCACAAGTGACTCATGACCGGAGCGGAAAAATTGCGAGACGCGGCGCTATTGTAGCCGTATGCGCAGATAGCGAGAGTGCCTGGCACATTACACTTTCCAAAGTGGGGGTGGCCGACAGAAAGCAGCCCATCCGAAAGCAGGCACTGCCACACATTACTTTTGACAGTGCATCCCCAGCACATTTTTAAAGGAAAACGGTGATAAAGATAACGTTGCTCGCCACGCCGGCGCAAAAAAAAAAATTAAAACGAGAATATGTGCTTAGCCACCTTAGCACATGGTTTGGCTGGTAAGACACCTACAGGCATTCGTTTAAGATGTTGCATTTCTGATGGGCGAATATCTACGTGGGCTTCTTTCTGCCGGCCACCCCCGCGTTAGGAAATGGAATGTTCCTGGCACTCTCGCTATCGGTGTACTCGGCCACAATAGCGGCGCGTGTCGCGATTTTTTCGCTCCGGTCATGATTCACTTGTGTCATTCTTTTTCTGTTGCAGCTGTACCGCTGCCAGGGAGCCCATGGAATGCCACCTCCCGCTTGGAGCGGTGCCTTGCCGTTTGAACGCAATGCTTTTTGAGGAAAGGAAATGGCGCAGTAATTCCCTGTCATCTCGGTGGACACCTGAACCGCACCGTACAGGAAGGGAGGAAGTGGAGTGAAAGAAGAAAGAGAAAGAGTGGCCGTAATGAAGAAAATGAAAATTGAAAAATGTATTTGTGGAAAGGAAATTGCGCAGTAACTGTCTCACATATTTCGGTGGACACCCGTCAAAATTCGCGCGCAGTGACGTCACGACCGTTTCCACCAATCCGAAACGCGGACACATTTGCTAACACATCTTGGTCACGACAGTATGAGCCATTAAAGGCTTTCGCCTTAAAACGAAAAGAGAGAGCCAGTTTAGAAGAATTAACTTCGCGTGTCCACGCTTTTCTCGTCCTTCTTGCTGTATATAAACAATGTGAGGTGATGATTTCCTTATATCATACTCTAAGTTGAAGGTAAATGGCCTGCTCAGCAAGATTGAGTGGCTCTAGACCTGGGCAACGCATAATGTCAGGTCATTTTGCGCCACACCTCTGCTTGATGATCATGATAGCGAGAGCATCACGAAAAAGCCGGCCCTGGATAGTTTACACAAATAAGTTTCGTAGCTTATCACAGTGCTATCAAAATTCTCACTTCAGTGGCGCCTCCCTAGAGCTTACCAGCGCGAGAGTCGGGAGTGCTTCAGGGACAATGCTCTATTAAGGCGGAAGCCTTTAATGCCTCATCGTTGTAAGCAGGAGTTGTCGACAGAAATGTCACGCTTTTCAATTGGTCGAAACAGTGCGCAAATTTCAAACGGGGCCATTTGTACTTTGGCTAGTAACCATGCAACCAATTAAAGGGATCGTATAGTGATGCCCCGAGTAAGTGGGACTGAGTTTAGTTAATTGCTTAATTACCCAATTAGCCTAATTAACCCTTCTAGCCAGACCAGATAAATAAATAAAACCGAGTAGGAAATTGGTCGAGTTGGGGAATCGAACCCCGGTCTCCGGAGTGCGAGACGAGCATGCTAACAACTCCGCCATGCCAGCTCGATGGTTTGGAACGAACTTGAGGCGCGTACAGTGAATACGGTGTCTTCGTACTCCCATCTTCCTCCCTTCCCGTTACGGCGAAGTTCTAGTGTCCACCGAGACATGCGAGACAGATACATTTCCTTTCCTCAAAAACCAGTTCACCGACGAGCAAGGCGTACAGCCGAACGGGCGATGGCGTTCTGTGGACTCCCTTGCAGCGTTGCAAGACGCTATCGCGTTCCAGGCGAACCTTAATATCTCAACCACAAATGAGTGACACAAGCAGCAACACCGCGCTTAAGGCTTCCGCCGCACTTTAGGTCAACAAAGTGCCCCCCTGAATTTTAAATTAATTTGTTTCTTCATTTCTAATGACACACCTGCTCATGGGCATGCATTCGTAAATCAACCCACACACTAGGTTCCCTTTAATTCGCCAAGATGTATCGCGGTCTTGTGACGTGTGTATTCCGTCATCGCCTCGCAGACTGTAGGTACATGGTTAGTTTCCCGCACCTTATGGAATAAATTAATTTCTTTGCTGCCGACCCCACTGGCGGTTTTGGTGGATGAGCTTAAGAAGATTGAGTGGACAGGATGGCTGCAGCGAGCAAGGGACACGGTTAATTGGAGAGATATGGGACAGGACTTCGCCCTGCAGTCGGCGCATTCAGGCATATGATCACGATGACCCCGAAACCAGCCTTACTGGTCAAAAATGCGCCTGTTTCTTCCTTTTTCTTTCACTCCCTCCTTTATCCCTTCCTGTGCAGCGTGGTTCGGGTGGCCACCGAGATATATTAGAGCTACTGCGTCATTTCCTTTCCTCAATATCCAATTCTCTTTCGCTTGGTCAATAATGCTATCTCCATAAGTAGTTCTCGTGCACACGTTCTTTATGTATTCTGCCATGCTAGGTGAAAGTCCGCCCATAAAGAGAAAATGGCCACGTCCAACTGGTTTACGCGTCCGCTTATAGCATCGAAGAGGCATTGGTTCGATTCCTACTGACACGCAATTTATTCCTTGTATTTTATACAAATGCACGAGTGTATCTTATTCTCAAGACTTGTCAGTGGTGCGGATGGATGCGCATATATTGGCGAACAAGGGGGAAAATCTAGCCGACAAATGTGTGAAAAGCCAGCTAAAACGAGAGTCTCGATAGGACGCAAAGTACTTTTAAACTCTCTTTCTCACTTCTCGCCATTCTTTTTCTGCAGGAAAATATATTTCAATCATATAAAAGTGGGAAAAAAAGCAGCGACCATTTGCGCTTCTGATCTCGGGACGTTATAAGGACGTGCCATCCGGTACTCGCCTATGTGGCAGAAATGCGGATGCTAAAGAGGTTTCAACGTAAGGACAATGCAGTAAGCTATTGAAAGCAAAATTATGGTTGTAACATAAGAGATTGGAACCGGGCGGAGTGGGAGGGGGAAGAAACGCGAGTGATATGCGCTTAGGCAGGGCATGTAACGCGAAAGCAAGATAACCGCTGGTCCTTAAGGGTAACGGAGTGGATTCCAAGATAAGAGAAGCGTAGCAGGGGGCGGCAGAAAGCGAGGTGGGCGGGTGAGATTGAGAACTTAGCGAGGATAGAGTGACCGCAGCTGGCAAAGGACAGGGTTAATTGGCGACACATGGGAGAGGCCTTTGCCCTGCAGTCGGCCTAGTCAGATTGGTGATAATGATGACGATGATTACCCAGGAATGCTAAAGCAGCTGCGCGAATCTGTGAGAAATACGCGCAATTCTGCCAGCCTTCTTAGTGAACGAGAGGCTCTACAACTGTTCTCGCTTACTCGCAGGTTGTGCACGTCACTCGCGACCTCCACAAGCGTCACCATCGAGCGAACAACGTCACGACGTGCGACCTGCGAACGACTCGCACTCGCCTATCACTGCACCAGTCGCGGTTCAGTCCAGGGCAGTTCTTCACCGCCGAAGCGGGCCGGCCGTACCAGCGCGGCCTCCAGCTACTGGACCTCGCCGACTGCGGATTCGCGTCTGCCATCGGCCGTGCCACGCTGGAGCCGTTCCCGTCGCTTCGTGCCCTTAGCGTCGAAGGCTGCTGCCTGTTCGAGGACGAAATCCTGACAGACAAACTGCCCCTCGATCGCCAACCTCGTCGTGCTGGACATTGAGCGTTCGTGCGTGGACGGCACGGATGCCGCGCTCGCGCTCCTGCACGCTCACAGCCTGCGTGTTTCGTTCTTGGGACGACACGGCATTCACCGGCAAAGCATTCGACTCGGGCTACAGGCGAACGAAGGGACGCCGAAAGATGTGTCTAACACACATTTGCCTGAGGAGGCCGCAGGTGGGCTAGGAGCGCCTTTACAAAATGTTAAGGATTGCACCTTAGTTGCAGTGGCTCGCTGTGAGCAGCCCCCACATGACGGAGCGCGTCCTGGAGCGTGTGCGAAGTGCCGTGCCCAGTTCGTGCCACTATTTGGAGGTCTTGCCAAGCTCCGAGCAAGCGAGGGGCCTGTGCCAGCATTTCACCTGTGACTTCGTTCAGAGCTTGAAGCTGGGTGTCCCGCCAAGTGAAAACTGCTGAAGCGGTCGTTTATTTCGTTTTTTTCTATTGCGAATAGTAAATTTATTAACTTCATGAGAACTCCGTGTGTCGACTCTTTCTTCACGTCATTCTGCTCACGAATCAAGCCAGTTTGCGATATCAAGGACGGGGTAACCACACCGTAGTGTTTTTACAATTCTTAAGGCACTGGTGTGTCAAGACAGACTACTACTTAGATCAAAGTTTCACCTAACTGATCAGCAACATAAAATTTACGCCTTCTTGGAAGAAAAAAATTCCTGACAATTACTTATTTTCCTAATGCGAAATTGGACCGCGGCTCATCAGCTGTTTCAGCTTTTCGATAGATTGAGGCAAAGAATTCAAGCAAGACAGGTATTCTCAATTACAGACAACTTGTTATTTTTCACACATTTTCCTCCTTAGAAACATTCTACTAACAGTTCTTGATTGTAATGAAGCAACCTTTGTGGTCGGAGAAGTTGATGGCTATATGGTCGACTTACTGCCCCAATGTCTGGTTCTCAAAGACGAGGTCTGTGCAAGTATTTAGCAAGGATGTCACAGCCATGGGAGGCGTTACGAGCGAGACGAACGGGATGTTCTCCCGCATAAGTGGTAAGAAATTCCTGCTTTCTTTATATGTACAGTCGCCGTAAAAAGTAAATGGAAGGCGAAAGTAAAAAAAAAATTAATTTAAATCTAAAGCTTAATGGTTCATCTTTGTTGGTGCACAGTACAATTCGCAAAATCACAATTAGGCTGCATATATCTATTCGAAGATGCATGAATTAAGGAGAGAGGGGGGGGGGGGGGGCAGAGGCCCGTCTACTGTGCGATGTCAGTGCACGTTAAGGAACCCCAGGTGGTCGAAATTTCCGGAGCCCTTCACTACGGCGTCTCTCATGGCCTTAGTCGCTTTGGGACGTTAAACCCCACAAAACCAAAACCAAACCGATTAAATTTTTTCGTTAATATTGCCTTCCAATTACTTTTCACACCACCTGTACATTAAAGTCCCCACTCACCCTGCCGCCCTGGCAGGTGGCAGTTAATGGTTGATCACGAGAGTTGGCTCACCGTTGTCAGTGCTAACGCATGCAGCCCACATCTCTATCTCATCACCCCACGTACCAATAAGCTTTGAGAAGCCCACTTGAGTCAACCAATACACGCGTCTTGCACAGCCACGTCCGGTCGCCGCCTCTTGGACCGGCTACAAGTCAAACACTGCTACCGCACTGAGGAAAGGGAGAGAGTGCAAGAACCCTGGAGACGCGCCTTCCGTGTCCCTTCCCCGCAACATGTCCAGAGAAGACCATAGACGTCGTCGCCAGGCGCTCGCGGAAGCTTTGGCGCGATACTATGGTAACCAACAACACGTGTATTACGTGGACGTTGCCGGCCCACACTATGGGGGGTGGTACACGGCCGCAGTCGTACGCAACACAAACACAGTTAGCGCGCTCACCTTCAAAGCCTACAGCACAACACACGCGGTGGAGATTGCCATTGCTCTGGATCTCACTAATTCCATGTCGAAACGCATCATCACCAACCCGCGAGGGGCCTGTCGAAACTACGAGCTTGGATGGGCTACTCTGCTTGCCTGGCGCATACTGCAGTATAGCTGCCGATGCGACGATCCAATTCCACGTAACCTGATTTGGGCCCGCTGTCACCAGGGGCTCCCGGAAAACGAACAGGGCGATCAAGCCACCCGCGCGCTCTCCCCAGGCTATCTCCCTGTCCTTGGACGCCTGCTCCCAATCAGACAATCACGCAGTTACATTCAAACACATCACGGATTACTACAAGGAGGACCACCGGCGCTACCCGGCCCCTTGTAAGGGAATGGATTGCGCTGACGAGCTCCTCCTCATCAAAATTATCACTAACTCTGTATTGTTCCATGCGGTGCTTAAACATTTCAACATTCTTTGACGGCGCGTGCCAGTTCAGGGGGGAGATGGCCGACACCTTCCACATGGTTTGGTCGTGTCAGTCAAACCCATCTATTCCCCTCAACCCCAACCCTGATTGATTGATTGATAACAACTTTTATTTCCACCGATGCAGGAGGCCCCCTACTCCCCGTCCCTGGCACGCAGGCCTAGGGGACGGGGGACGGGACCTCCGCGACTAAAGACTGGCGAAGATACATTGTCTCTTCGCGGCTTCAGCCGCCAGGCGGACAGCTCGTTTCTGGTCGGCGGGGACCTCGCTTCGCAGAAGGGCCTCCCAGGCTTCTCTACTCTTAATATTGTCCTCAGCACCCGGGGATCCAGGGCATTGCCAAATTATATGATCGAGGGTCCCTCTCGCTCCGCAGGTCTTACATTTGTCACCTTTTTTATCGTCTAACGTGGTTTGAAATAACCAGACAGGGTTAACGAAATTTCCGGCCTGTAATCGTCGCCAGGCGATGGCCTCTGTATTGGTTAATTTTGGATCTGGTGGTGGCATTAGACGCCTGCCTAACCTGTAGTGCACGGCGATTTCCGCGTACGTTTGCAAACGTTCGTCCATCCCCTGGGGGTCGGGCGGCTCTACAGTTACCCGGAAGTAGAGATCTCGGGCTAACATGTGGGCCGCCTCGTTACCGGGGACGGATGTGTGTGCTGGGACCCAAATTAAGGTGATCTTGTGATCAATTTTGGCTGCGGACAGAATTCGAGCCGTTTCTGGCGAGACCCTGCCCTTTCCGATGTTGCAGATTGCTGTTTTGCTGTCACTAAGAATCAAACTAGCCTTGGTTCCGGCGCAAGCAAGCGCTATTGCGACCTCCTCGGCCGTATCTATGTTTCTACTCCTAATGGAGGCGGCAGCGACTGGTGCACCTCGGCCGTCGACTACTGAGGCGACCGCCGCCCCCGACCTGCCACTCGCTCCGTCCACGTAGGCAACCTCATTTGCCCTGAAATTTCCGGCCCTTTTAACCAGCGCCTCCGCCTTCTTCTCCCGTCTTTCCCGGTGATGTTCTGGGTGCATGTTGCGGGGGAGGGGGGGAACGATGATATTCTCGCGACATTGTGGCGGTAGGGCGACCTTGTCGCATATGCCCCTATCTACTTTCGGCCGACCCAGTCTAAGATGGTCCGGCCCGTATTTGTTGTACTCAGTCTTTCGAGCTGGGCGATTCGCACCGCCTCGGCGAGTTCAATCCAAGTATTATGCACCCCCATTTCCAACAGGCGGTCTGTAGTGGTGGAGATAGGTAGGCCCAGCGCCCTCTTGACGCAACGCCGAATAATTGCGTCGATCTTCTCTCTCTCGTTTACCCTAATATCGAGGAATGGCGTGGCATAGCATATTCGCCTAATAATATAGGCCTGCGTCAGTTTCAAGAGGTTGCTTTCTTTGAGGCCCCTGCCCTTCAGCGCGACCCTCCTGAAGATCCCTGTTACTTGCGCAGCGTAGTTACCAGAGAGAACTGGGAGGCGGCCTGTCATTTAAGACCTAAAGACCCAAAAGGCATTGGTTCAATGGAGGCGGGTGCCGTTGCTTGCCCATGGGGCCCCGGAATAGGGGCTCCACATGGTACTGTGAGAGGAAAAGGCCAATAGGGCCCTATCTCAATCACCTCTGTAAAAAAAAATATATTAGAGAATAAATGTTTTTCACCACCTGTCAGCGCAATTCAGGCGTCCGCTAACCCAGGGTGCCAGTTATGTGCACTTCCTTTCCTTAAAATGATCGAAGTAAGAAACATTGTGGCATTGCTGGTGTAAAACATTTATTATGCTATGTACAAGAGAGGTATTGCTTGGACCGTGCCTGAAGGGCCCGGCCCTCACAATCACTAGGAGGGATCCCTAGTCCGGGACGCCTGTGGCCTCCGCGGCGGCCAGGGCTCTTGTCACCAGGGCTGGTTGGTCCTGGAGAGTTGAGCAGCCGAGCTGGGCAGCCTCCCAGCCCTCTCCGGTGGGGTGGGAAAGCGGGATTGGCAGAGCATGTCCACACCATGTGATACGTGTCCGCAAACACTTCCCCACAGTGTGAACACTCGCCCGAAAAGGCCGAATTGAAACGCTTAAGCACTGCCGTGCACAGTACCGTGTTGGTGTAGAGGCGAAGAAGCCAACGCTCCTCTGCCTTCTTGAGGCCTTTACACGGGGGTGGTATCGGCCGTGAGCGGTTTGATACAGAAGAGAGATCTCCCGAAAAGTAATATTGTCAGCGCGAAAGCCAAGGAACACAATGAACACCGACGGTCTACGGCTTCAACACCGCGTTTCTGGCAAAGCGTTGGCAATGCCTGCAGCCCACATCTCTCGCTCACCAACCCACGTAACTGTAAGCGGGATTCAGGCGTCCACTAACCCATGAAGCCAGTTATGCTTAGTTCCTTTCCTTAAAATGATGAGTGCAAAACGTTGTCAGCTCAAACGCTAAGGGAACGCCGACGGCCTATGGCTTCAATACCGCGTTTCTGGCACAACGTTGTCAATGCCTGCAGCCCGCATCTCCCTCTCACCCCTCTCACCACCCCATTTTCCTATAAGCGCTATTCGGGCGTCCACTGACCCAGGCAGCCAGTTATCCGCCGTTCCTTTCCTTAAAATGATAGGAGTGTGAAACGTTGTCAGCGCCAACGCCAATGAGCACATTGAACGCTGACGGCCTATGGCTTCAGCGTCGCGTTTCTGGCACAACGTTGCCAATGCCTACAGCCCACATCTCTTCACCGGCTCGCCTATGCCTTCGTGACCAGCCGGATCCTCTACGCCGTGCCGTACCTACGCACCACCAAACAACAAGACGAGCGCATTGACTCCATCATCAGGAAAGCAAAAAAGCGAGCACTAGACCTCCCGGTGGCTACCTCGAACGCCAAACTAAAGGCGTTGGGAGTGGTAAACTCCTATCAGGAGTTGCGGGAGGCCCACCTCGTGAACCAATATACGCGGCTATCGCAGACGGTGCCTGGGCGCCGCCTGCTAAACCGCTTACACATCCAACACACATGCATACCAGAGGGGACGGAGAACAGCCCGGTGCTGTGGTGCCACATGCTCTTGGTCGCTCCGCTCCCGCGTAACATGGACATGGCTTCGCATGAAGGCAGACGACAAGCGCGGGTTCGCACGCTTGAGAGGCAATATGGTTATAAAGAGGGCGTCTATTACGTGGACATCACAGGGCCGTCGCCTGCGGGATTCTTCACGGCTGCCGTAGTCCACCAGGGAATGAATGTCGATGGGCTATCTTTTCGGGCCCCAAATTCAACACGAGCGGAGGAAGTCGCAATAGCTCTCGCTGCCGCCGATCCAAAATCGAAAACGGTAATCACAGACTCTCGCCGGGCCTGTGAACATTATCTTGCAGGCGAAATATCACCTCTTGCCTCGCAAATTCTAAGACGCGCTCTCGCCGATCCAACTCGCACAAAAGTGATCTGGGCTCCTGGCCACCAGGGTCTACGAGGCAATGAGGCCGCTGATGCGGCCGCCCGAGCGCTCATACACCGGGCTCCTCATCCTAGCTCTCATGGCTCAGAAGCTCATAAACCATTTCTGCGGTTCCGCGAAATCCTAATTTATTATTGCGACAGCCACCGTCTCTATCCGGCACCTGCCAAGGGGCTGAGTAAGGCGGAAGAGCGAACTCTGCGGCGCCTGCAGACAGGAACCCTTCTCTGTCCTCCAATAGCAAAACACTTCGATCCGAACACAGATGGGCGCTGCCCGCACTGTGGAGAGATCTGCGATATCTTTTACATGGTGTGGGCATGTACTCAGAATCCTCACCTTTCCCCTCCCCCACCCCCACCCGAGAGGCATGGGAGACTGCCCTCCTCAACTGCTCCACACTGGAGTCCCAAAGGGCTCTGGTCAAGCGGGCGCGAGACGGGGCCTCGTCATGCGGTGTCCCGAACTAAGGATACCGACCATGCAGCAGGGTTTTTTTTACCCTCAAGCTCTCTTTGATTAAAGTTTTTCACCACCACCACCCACGTTCCTATAAGCGCGATTCAGGCGTCCACTGACCCACTCTATCCTCGAACGACTTCGCATCGCTCCCTTCCGTCCACCATCCTCGGTGGTCAATTTCCCACCTGCCATCAGGGCCAACATCAAGACTCTCCCTCTCCCCCGCAACATGCATCCAACTCATCATCAAGATCGCAGAGAAGCTCGGGCCGCGTCACTCCAGCAGCGATATGCTGGCCGACTTGACGTGCTTTACACAGACGCGGCAGACCATCCTACTCGGACTGCTGCAACAGCGGTTGCCACCGATGAGTACATGACTCTCCATGCCTCCTGCTCCGTACATACTTCACATATCACTACAGCGGAGGAAGTAGCTATTGCTCTCGCGCTGACCACTTCTAAAGCTAGAGTAGTCATAAGTGACTCACAGCGCGCCATTCTTAATTTTACTCATGGCCGTATTTCAGTCGAAGCGTTTCGCGTACTCGTATCAAATCCTCCTAAGCACCTGACCCTACTGATATGGGCTCCAGCCTTCATGGGTCTGAAGGGCAATGAGGGAGCACATGAGCTAGCTCGAGGGCTCACTTTCCGAGCAGCTTATCACCCCGCCCCAAAAATGCCCGCCTTGGTCAGGAAGGACACCATAATCACTTCACGCGATCTGCTCGAGCACTATCGTCTTTCTCGCCAACTCTATCCAGGTCCGCACCAAGAACTTACAAAGACAGAGGCCGTCACATGGCGCCAACTCCAGACGGACACTTTCCCCAATCCCAAAAGATTCCATAATATATTTCCTGAACGGTATATGCCAATGTGTAAACACTGCAATATCCCAGCAGACCTCCTTCATATGGTCTGGACTTGTCCACGACAACACATGCCAACACCCACACAACATACCTGGGAGGCTCGTCTACGCAGCTCTACCCTAGACGACCAACGAACGCTCATCGGTCTCGCTCTAGAGGCTGCCAGATTCCAAGGAGTCTTGGCCGACCCCTAGATCTGGGCCTTCGGCCCCTTCACTGTTTTAATAAATGTTTACCAACCAACCAACCCACTGACCCAGGGAGCCAGTTATGTTCACTTCCTTTCCTTAAAATGGCACAACGGTTGTCGATACCAACGCATGCAGCGCACATCTGTCACTACCGCCACGTAGCTTAAAGCCCGATTCAGGTGTCCACCACTCCAAAAAGGCAGTTATTCGCCTTTGCTTTCCAAGCTCCCTTGAAGAGAAGTTTATTGAACTGATTATTCATACAAAGGAACCTTAGTCCCTCACAAAGACAAAAACAACAAGGCAGCGACTAGTGTCGCTCGGTACAAACAAGCTATGAAACAAGAACACGACGGCGACTGCTGTCGCCGTTCACACCAAATCATTCACAGCACAGAATGTTCAAAGGGTCCATAATGTCCAGTCGAGGCTAACAAAAAACGTGCGCGACATCAGCCTCCAAAAAGTGCGCGCTACGACGCACTCAAAAAACGCGTGTTCAAGGGTCTCTGTCGCACCGCACTGGGGACACCGAGAAGAAAGAGCGATGCCCCACGCGGCGATGCGGACCCCCGTTGGGAGGACTCTCCAGCCTCGCAGCCAGCCGAAGTCGCGGACGTCTGGTGGTACCCAGTGCGACGTCAAGTCTCGCCACCGTACCCGCCTGCTCCGCTCTAGCTGTTCAGGTGTCGCCTCCTGGATGGCAAGGAGCTCGCAAACGCGTGAGGCCTGCGTCTGAGAGACGTCGACCTCGGGCAGGGTGGCGGTGAGACTCGGCCGTCCGACAAACATACCGGAAGAACGCCGGCTGCCGTTCGGCTGAAGGACCTACGAGTTCACCAAAAAAGAGGCGCCGCGAAGTCCCGAGAAGGTAGGCGAGGAGCCCTCTTCCCGGGCAGTCGGTGGCGTCGACCAGGTCGCGGACGCCTCGAACAGCAAGCACGCTGCACATTGTGCGCAGGTTGGGCAGGCTGAACCCGCCCATGCGCGCGGGAAGACGGAGGAGCGCGCGAGCGACGGTCTCCGTTTTTTCCGCCCAGAAAAAACTGCCACAGAGAGTGGCCAAGCGGCGCGTAAAGGTGCGCGGCGGACAAGCGACGCGAGCTATATAAGAGCGGCGCGCACACCGATGACCTGATGATAAACGCGCGTTCTGACAGCGACAGGTGGAAACGCGCTGCTACTGTCAGGCGTCGCTCAGCGGTCGCTCTCAACTCGGTCCACGAGTCGCGGGCTACCTCCCCCGAGGAGAGGAACACGACTCCTAGCACCTTACAAGCCGGGACCCACTCCACCTCGCCCAGCAGGTCCGATGCGAAGGCCCCGAAACGCAGAGCCTTGCTCTTGCCCCTGTTGAGGAGGGCGCCGGACAGCTCACTAGCTCCCGCTGCATTGGTTTCGCATCTTGAAGCGCGACTAAGGTGTCCACTGCTGGTTACAACGGACAACGGTGACGGCGACGCCGCGAAAAGCAGAAAAGGGCCCCAAAGGGATGCTCTCTACAACAATCTTATCTGGTGGCAGACACCAGAAATAAAGGTTCGATGTGTTGCCTTCGCTTTAGAGCGCAGAGCTCTTTAGCGCACGTTTCTGCGTTTCGCGGCGTTGCCGTCGCCGTTGCTGTCGCCGTTGTCCGTTGTAACCAGCAGTGGACACCTAAGTTCCGATTTAAGCTGCGAAGCCAATGGAGCGAGAGCTTGGGACGCAGAGGGTAAAATTGGTATATTGGTTTCGCAGGAAGGGAAATGGCGCAGAATCTGTCTCACACATCTCGGTGCCCACCTGAGCCAGAGGGAAAGCACATGCCGTCTTCGAGCAGCGGACACCTGAATCGTGCTTTAAGCTACGTGGCTGTAATGACAGATGTGCGCTGCATGCGTTGGCATAGACAACGTTGTGCTAGAAACGCAGCGCTGAAGCCATAAGCTGTCGGCGTTCGTTTTGTTCATTGGCGTTGGCATGTTGCACTCCGATTATGGGCAGAACTAGCTCCCTGGGTCAGTGGACGCCCGAATCGCGCTTATAGGTGCGTGTGGTGACAATAGATAGATGTGGGCAGCAAGCATTGACAACGTTGTGCCAGAAAGGCGGCGCTGAAGCCATAGGCCACGTTTTTATGGAGGCAAAGAGCAAGTGGCGCCCGTGTGCTGTGCGATGTCAGTGACATAAACGCTTTGGATGCTTTGATTCGCAAGGCATTCAAGGTAGCACTTCACCTTCCCCTCAACACACCCACAGACAGATTACTAGCCCTGGCCCTCCACAATACGATCGGGGAACTGGTGGAGGCCCACCGACAGGCCCAATACATCAGGCTCACACAAACCTCCACAGGTCGGTATATCCTGGACACCCTCGGAATCAAAATACCGGCCAAAGACAACCCTCCTCGCCATCCGACGATCCCTTCACCGAGAGCTCCTCATCAGGCCGCTCCCGAGGAATATGCACCCGTCCCACCATGAGCAGCGCCGCAGAGCCCGTGCGAAGGCACTCCATCGAGCGTACGGCCCCCAGCCGAACGCCGTGTGGGTGGACGCTGCCTGCACGGGTGATGAAGCGACAGCAGCTGTGGTGGACTCCTCTTTATCCGCCCTCCTCACACTACCTCTCCCTCCAGACACGTCCCCAGAGGCTGCAGAGGAAGCCGCCATTGCCCTTGCTATAACCCGCACGGAAGCCCGGTACATTTTAAGCGATTCTAAAACTGCGATTCTAAATTTTTCTCGAGGCCGAGTCCATGTCCCTGCTTTTCTCATACTGGACTCGCCCGATGCCCCCCCGCCCCGCCAAGTAGAGCTGATATGGGTGCCCGCGCACTCCGGGAATCCCGGAAACGAGGCCGCCAACCTTTTAGCCCGAGGTTCTTTAAACCGGGCTCAGGTGGCCTCGGATCGGGGATTCACGAAGGATCGCATGCACTCATTCAGTGAGCTGACCCAGGCATACAGAGCCTCTCGCCAGCTCTACCCCCCGTCCCACCCCTCCCTAGATAACAGACACGCAACACTCTGGCGCAGATTACAAACACATACTCTCCCCTCGCCCCTTACCCTAACCCACTATCATCCCTCCTTCCCCACTCCTGCTTGCGCCCTATGCCCAGAACCCTTCGCTTCTTCCCTCCACATCCTTTCCCTCTGCCCGGCGGACCCTCACCCGCGGGACCTAGAGAACCTCAAGACCTGGGAGGACTGGGAGACCCTGCTGCGCTCGGAGGACCCGGCCGTGCAGAACATCGCCACCGACCGTGCTGCCAGTGTTATGGACCTTCGGAACATAAACACTTGAGTGCAGTGGGGTCGTGCGGGGACCCTGGGGCGTGCCCCGAATTCCTCTGTAAATAAAGTTTTCTCTCTCTCTCTCTCTGCACATTAAAGATCCCCAGGTGGTCGAAATTATTCCGGGGACCTCCACTACAGCACCTCTTTCTCGCTTTCTTCTTTCACTCCTACCTTCCTCCCTTCCCTTACGGCGCGATTCAGGTGTCCGCCGAGATATGGGAGACAGATACTGCTCCATTTCCTTTCGCCAAAAACCAATTGACCAATTTTTTAAGCCATAGGCCGTCCGTTTTGATTCTGTTCATTGGCGTTGGCGTCGAGAACGTTTTACACAATGATCATTTTAAGGAAAGCAAGTGCGCATAACTGGCTCCCTAGATCAGTAGCCGCCTGAATTTCTCTTATTGGTACTTGGGGTGATGATAGAGAGATGTGGGCTGCATGCGTTAGCGCTGACAACGGTGAGCGAACTCTCGCGATCAACCTTAACTACCATCTGGAAGAGTGGGAGGGTGGTGGTGGTGGTGAAAACATTTATTACGAATGAACAGGAGGTATGTTTGGATCAGCCCGTAAGGGACCGATCCTCACAAACACTAGGTGGAGGTCCCTAGTATGGGACCCCAGTGGCGGTTGCCGCCGCCCGGGCGCGCCCGACTAAAGCTTGTTGGGCCTGTAAGTCGTTGGGTGCGGACTTTAATGTACGTACATGTAAAAAAACGAATTTCTTACCACTTATGCGGGAGAACATCCCGTTTCTTTCGCTCGTAACGCCTTCCGCGGCTGCGACAACCTCTCCAAATACTTGCATAGACCACCTTTGAGAACGAGGCAGTGATGCAGCAAGTCGAGCATATATCCATCTATTTCTCCGATCACAAAGCTTCCTACAATCAAGAACTGTTAGTGGAGTGGTTCTTGAAGAAGGTTTGGTTTATTGGTTTATTGGTGTTTAACGTCCCAAAGCAACTCGGGCTATGAAGGACGCGGTAGTGAAGAACTTCGGAAATTTCGACCACCTGGTGTTCTTTAGCGTGCACTGACATCGCACAGTGCACGGGCCTCTAGAATTTCGCCTTCATCGAAATCTAGCCACTGCGGCTGGGTTCGAACCCGCGTCTTTCGGGTGAGCAACCGAACGCCGTAACCACTGAGCCACAGCGGCGGGGTTCTTCAAGAAGGAATATGTGTGAAAAATAACAAGTTGTGTGTAATTTTACATGCATGCCTTGCTCGAATTCTTAGCCTCAATCTATCGAAAAGCTGGAACAGCTGCCCCGCCTCGGTGGCTCAGTGGTTACGGCGCTCGGCTACTGACCCGAAAGACGTAGGTTCGATCCCGGCCATGTCCCTGCTTTTGACATACTGGACTCGCCCGATACACCCCCGCCCCGCTAAGTGGAGCTGATATGGGTGCCTGCGCACTCCGGGAATCCCGGAAACGCGGCCGCCAACCTTTTAGCACGAGGTTCTTTAAACCGGGCTCAGGTGGCCTCGGATCGGGGATTCACGAAGGATCGCATGCACTCATTCAGTGAGCTGACCCAGGCATACAGAGCCTCTCGCCAGCTCTACCCCCCGCCCCACCCCTCCCTAGATAACAGACACGCAACACTCTGGCGCAGATTACAAACACATACTCTCCCCTCGCCCCTTACCCTAACCCACTATCAACCCTCCTTCCCCACTCCTGCTTGCGGCCTATGCCCAGAACCCTTCGCTTCTTCCCTCCACATCCTTTCCCTCTGCCCGGCGGACCCTCCCCCGCGGGACCTAGAGAACCTCAAGACCTGGGAGGACTGGGAGACCCTGCTGCGCTCGGAGGACCCGGCCGTGTAAACCATCGCCACCGGCCGTGCTGCCAGTGTTATGAACCCTAGGAACATAAACACTTGAGTGCAGTGGGGTCGTGCGGGGACCTTGGGGTGTGCCCCGAATTCCTGTTAAATTAAAGTTTTTTTTTTCTCTTTCTCTCCCGGCCACGGCGGCCGAATTTCGATGCAGGCGAAATTCTAGAGGCCGGTGTACTGTGCGATGTCAGTGCACGTTCAAGAACCCCAGGTGGTCGAAATTTGCGGAGCCCTTCACTACGGCGTCTCTCATAGCCTTAGTCGCTTTGGGACGTTAAACCCCAATAAACCTACTACCTAAACCGAACCCGGGTACTCCAGCCCAGCAAGATAAAACGCATCGCAAAGAGACACTGCGTGGGGCAAACGCATAAACTTCAGCAAAGTTTTCAATTAGTCTCTATCTCTTGACGATATTGGCAGATAAACGCATTAATGTTGCCTTCTATTTCGGTATGTTTTATATAATTCTTTGCTTTCCTTCTCGTGCTTCGCTGCATTCGCTGTAGAGTCAGTGTCTACCAATGCTGTCCCCGTTAGTGCCGTGAAAATTTAGAACTAACTATTACTTTAGTGTATGTCCTTTGTATGAGCTTCTAGGATCTCCGAGTCAGTTAAAATACGGGTCTGTACTAGCAATGTTCTTTTAGATATGGCGGCATGTTTTTGTTGGAACTCCGTTCTGTTGGCGCGAGGCACTGACAGTTGTCGTTTTGTCGTGCAGTGGAGTAACGACAAAAGATTACCAGACGCTGATTATCAAGCGTTACCTTAAGTTTTTTTTTTTTTGCACAAAGCATTTTGATGCCAACATTTATAGCATAAGAAGGAAAATCGTTTGACAGCACTTCGAATGTCCTACCTCAAGTAGCTTGGTCGTAATGGTCATCTGAAAACCAAAAAAATTATGGTTTTGGAGACCAAAGGTCGTCGGTACGAATGCGCTAAGCTTTGACTCTACTATTAAGGCGGTATCCTTTAATGCCTCATCGTTGTAAGCAGGAGTTGTCGACAGAAATGTCACGCTTTTCAATTGGTCGAAATGATCGTTACGTCACAGTGCGGGAATTTCAAACATTGTCACTTGTATTTTGGCTAGTAACCCAGCAACCAATTAAAGGGATGGTATAGTGATGCTCCATGTAAGTGGGTCTGAGTTTAGTTGATAAGTTAATTTACAGATTACCGTCATTAACCTAGTTATGCTAATTAATTATTAATTACTTTCCTAAATGTGCAAATTGGTCGAGTGGGGGAATCGAACTAGAGTCTCCGGAGTGCGAGACGAGCACGCTAACCATTCCGCCATGGCTGGATGTTTGGCGCGTCTTGTGAATAAGGTGTCTTCGTTCGCTCCCATCTTCCTCCCTTCCCGTTACGACGAGATTCAGGTGTCCACCGTTATATGGGAGACAGATACATTTCTTTTCCTCAAAAACCAATTTACCGACGAGCAAGGCGTAAATTGGTAAATTGGTTTTTGAGGAAAGGAAATGGCGCAGTATCTGTCTCACATATATCGGCGGACACCTGAACCGCGCCGTAAGGGAAGGGAGGAGGGTAGGAGTGAAAGAAGAAAGAGAGAAAGAGGTGCCGTAGTGAAGGTCTTCAGAATAATTTCGACCACCTGGGGATCTTTAACGTGCACTGCAACAAAACAGGTGTATACTACGTGGACGCCCCCGGCCCTCACCACGGGAAATGGTACACGGCCGCGGTAGTTCACAACAGCAACACAGTTAACGGCCTCACTTTCAGAGCCCGCAGTGCAACACAAGCAGAAGAGGTCGCGATTGCTCTCGCGGCCTCACATTCCAATTCAAAATACATAATCACCGACTCGCGAGGGGCCTGTCGGAACGTCGAACAAGGCTGCACTCCCTTCCTAGCCTATCGAATATACTAAAATTGCATACGGGATACGGACCCCGCACACCGTTACCTCATATGGGCCCCTGCTCATCAGGGGTTGGCAAGAAACGAGGCAGCAGACGCAGCCGCCCGCGCGCTCTCTCACCGGGCTGTTTTCTCCTCCCCACCTGATCAGGTACCCGATTTTAATCCGGTCTATACGTTCAAAAATATCGCAACCTAATATCAAGATAGCCATCGCCTTTACCCTAGCCCATGTAAAGGCCTCAAGAAGGCGGATGAGCGGCTCCTTCTCCGCCTCTTCACCCATACATTGCTGTGCCCGGCAGCCCTAAAACATTTCGACCCCTCCTTTAGCGGCAACTGCCTGCACTGTAGTGCGGTGTCTTCAGACACCTATCACATGGTGTGGGCCTGCCCCTCCAACCCGGCCATTCCCCCCATCCCCAACCCAACCCGGGAGGACTGGGAGGCGACCCTGCTCGGCTGCCACGACTTACAGGCCCGACAGGCCTTAGTCGGTCGCGCCTGGGCGGCGGCTACCGCCACTGGGATCCCAAACTAGGGACCTCCACCTAGTGTTTGTAAGGATCGGTCCCTTACGGGCAGATCCAAACACCTCCTGTCCGTTCTGAATAAATGTTTTCACCACCACCAATGTGCACTGACATCGCACAGCACACGGGCGCCTCTTGCGTTTCGATGGAGGCGAAACGCAAGAGGCGCCCATGTGCTGTGCGATGTCAGTGCACGTTAAAGACGTAGAGCCGAACAGACGATGGCGTTCTGTGGACTCCCTGGCACCGTTGCAAGATGCTGTCGCGCTGCACTCTTAGAGGCGAAGCTTAACGTCTTAACCACACATCACTGACACAAGCAGCAACACCGCGCATAAAGCTTTCGCCTTACCGCAGTTTAGGTGAGCAAAGTGCCCCCTGAATTTTTAATTTTATGCTCCATAACACGCCGAATTGTTTGATACTACCTGATGCCCATCCGAATGTTCTCCGCAACTTAAGTTGTTCACAATCTGTACCAACGGTACCACTCAATGGTCCAGTCCAGCTGTTTGCACACTGGGGTATTTACAGGGAGACGAAAGTTTGGTATACACTGTATGCGCACTTGGGGGCTGGTTGTCAGTATAGCACTTTGCTTTGCAACCGGTTGGGTCACAGAGTATGGTACCACCCTGGCAGCTGGTAGCGCACCACTTGGTAACTGGTGGATACCACCAATGGTTGCTTATCATGGCGGCCACGTTGGTCATATGATATGCAAATTTTGTTTATGCAAACGCTAACCCCTGTAGACACCATTTTTAGACAATGACCTTGTGTTGCATACTCACACGACCTTGAGTACCGCGAGTAGCAGAGCTAACACTCTGAAATCTGCAGGCATTCGAAAGGTGAAATTTTTGCCTTTAAGTACACTGCTGGAGCCTTCAGTCTCAGCGCGGTGTGAACCAGGGTCGACACAAAGGAAGTAGGCTTGGGAGACTAAACTGCGCTCCGAGCACCCGGCCAAGCAAGCCATCGCCACCGGCCGGGCTGCCAGTGTCATGAGCCTCCGGGACATGAGCGTTTGAGAGCAGTGGGGCCGTGCGGGGGCCCACGGACCTGTGTGTCCCAAACTCCCCAGTTGTAAATAAAGTGTTCACCATCACCACCACCACCGCTTCGTCTTCCAATTCTTTATACCACACAGCGAAAAAAAATTCAGGGGGCACTTTGACTGTCTTAAGTGGGTAGAGGCGAAAGCGTTTTCCGCACCACTTTGACTGCTTCTGTGGCACTGGTGGCGTCACATATAATTGAGTACTAAATACTAAGTGATGACAAATCACTAATTAATGATTGATTACTGATAAATGCCTGAATACTAATTAACTGCTAATTAATGACGCTTAAGCTTCGCATTTAGGAGTGGAACGCGACAGCGTGTTGTAGCGCTGCCAGGGATTCCACGGAAGTAAAATAAATGTAAATTGGTTTTTGAGGAAAGGAAATGGCGCAGTAACTGTCTCACATATCTACGCGGACACCTGAACCGGACACGGGCGCCTCTTGCATTTCGCCTCCATCGAAACGCGGCCGCCGCGGTCGGGTTCGAACCCGGGTACTCCGGCTCGGTAGACGAGCGCCTTACCACTGAGCCACCGCGGCGGGTATCCACGGAAGGCCACCACACGTTCGGCGCGATGCCTTGCCCTTTGAACGCAACGCTTTTTGAGGAAAGGAAATGGCGCAGTAATTCTCTGTCATCTCGGTGGACACCTGAACCGCACCGTAGAGGAAAGGAGGAAGTGGGAGTAAAAGAAGACAAAGAGGGCGCGTAATGAAGGAAATGAAAATTGTATTTCAGGAAAGGCAATTACGCAGTAACTGTCTCACATATCTCGGTGAACACCCGCCAAAATTTAGGGGGCACTTTTTTTACCTAAAGTGTGGTCACTGATGTGTGGTTAAGATGTTAAGCTTCGCCTCTAAGAGTGGAACGCGACAGCATCTTGCAACGCTGCCAGGGAGTCCATAGAACGCCATTGCCCATTCGGTTCTACGCCTCGCTCGTCGGTAAATTAGTTTTTGAGGAAAGGAAATGTATCTGTCTCTCATATCTCGGTGGACACTTAAACCTCTCCGGAAGGGAAGGGAGGAGGATGGGAGTGAGCGAAGACACCGTATTCACTAGACGCGCCTTTGTTCATTCCCATCCATCGAGTGCTGTAGCCATGTAAATAGCCATGTAAATAGTCACATATGTTGTAATGCACTGTATTCCCACGCCTTTGAAGGCAATAAAGAAAAGAAAAAAAGCTGGCATGGCGGAGTGGATAGCATGCTCGTCTCGCACGCCGAAGACCGGGGTTCGATTCCCGAGCTCGGCCAATTTTCTACTCGGTTTTATTTATTTATATGGCCTGACTAGAAAAGTTAATTAGGCTAATTGCGTAATTAAGCAATTAACTAAGCTGAGTTCCACTTACCTGGAACATCACTATACGATCCCTTCAATTGGTTGCATGGTTACTAGGCAAAGTACAATTGGCCCCGTTTGAAATTCGCGCACTGTGACTTCACGGCCGTTTCGACCAACTGAAAAGCGTGACATTTTCTGTCGACAACTGCTGCTTATAACAATGAGGCATTAAAGGCTTTCGCCTTAAAATCTAAGCCCCAGCACGGGGGTGTAGTTACGGTTAGACGTATGTGAGAGACTGCGAGATCATCGTGGTCACCATTAACATTCCAGCGTGTACGAAGAAAATCATATGCTGCAGCCTTATGCCCGAGACACACACATATGTGCTGTGCACTCTCGTGTGTCAGAACTGTCTCCGCACTGGCCGCGCACAGTGCACATGCCGGTGCCCCGGGTTGTGAGCACGCAGGGGCAACAGGCACGAAAAGAACTCCAGCAGTTCTCGCGCGGCAGGGATGCGAACTTGCCTGCTTTGCAAAGCTCAAGTCCACTTGGGAATAGATCCGTCATGCCAAAATTGAGTGAACAATTTCTCCTGTCGACAGGATCTATTTACCGCCAGATACAGATGATAAAAAGTAGGAAGAGACCCTCCAGAAGCAGGAAACAATGCACCGCCTCGAAGACTTCCACCCGCGAGTACGTAGCTAGTGGAAGAGCGGCTCAGCTGCCACCTCACGCTAGATCTCACTGCTATACTCCTTGCGCCAACCAAAATACCGCATCCCCTAGCCTGGGTCCAAGCCCATAATGCAGGCACCAGTGGCCAACAGCGAGTCCATCGCGTAACCCCAAGCAACCAAGTGCAGCCCCGGAAACTACGCTGCCTTGTTGAAAATGGACGAGGCCACCGTAGGTCGCAGCATCAGCTCAATGACATCTGCCCCGAACTCGATGGCCTGCGCTGCCATCTCGACAACTTACCACAGCTGTGTTGGGTTAGTGCTTGAGTTAAGTCGGCTGTTGAGTAGGTTTTTCGAGAATGGTTTGGAGATGATTGGGGCTGCTGCGGACGACGGAACACAACTGGGTTCTGTCGTCCTCTCTTGTCCTGTCTTTCGCGCTGTAACTATGAAAGATCGTCACCAGCTCGGCCAAGAGCTTGCTTTAGACAACTACAACAAGCGATAACATCCCTATGGTAACGGCAGACGGCGGCTAAAAACTGAGGACCGGTGCCCGAGGTGTCACAACGAGATCAACATTATGAGTGCTTCCACCGACAGCGCGATTCCTCCTCCACGTTCAAGCCTACATCTCAATGCACCATTTTAACTGCAACCCCAGCCCATTAAACCATATTCATCACTGGAGTCAATCACTATGCAAGAACACTCTTTTGACTCCTCAGCAGACCCAACCCGCTCCAAAACATTCTTGACAAACCTATTCGACAGCCGACTTAACACAAGAAGGAACTCAGTTTCCTGATTGAATGGAGCCCAATCGGGAGCAGCTACATCTGCAGGAGCAACCAAGCTATTACAACAGCAGCAGCAGCAATACCTCAGTGCAATTGTTTTGTGGTTTTATGGGTCTTAACACCCCAAAGGGACTCAGGCTAGGAGGGTCGCCGTAGTGCAGGCCTCCAGTAATTTCGACCTCCTGGCGTTCTTTAACGTGCACTGACATCTCACAGTACATGGACCTCTAGAATTTCGCCTCCATCGAAATTCGACCACCGCGGCCGGGATCGAACCCGCATCTTTCGGATCAGTAGCCGAGCGCCATAACCAATGAGCCACCGCGGCGTCTCTCAGCGAAATGTTCGAACATATCGGGGCACAGACGTATAAACCCACACGGCCATCGTGCGAGGTATTGCGCAGCAGAACAAGAGCCATTCAAAACAAATGAAGTGCTCGTGATCCACAAGACCAAAAGATGAGCACGATCATAAATTTCGGAGGTATAAGCAGCAGTCATCTTCATTAACCGCTAGCCATGCCGACCAACCTCAATATTGAAAGGTGTGCTGTGTTGGTACTGGTGGTTCTCAAGTGGCACTACCGGGCGTCCAGCAAGGCCCGCCATAGTTCCACTACCTCTTCGAGCAAGTCGGCTATCCTCAGATGCTTCTCATTCAAAGAGAGCCCGGAATTTACCAATTTATGTCACTAAACCAGATTTTCTTCCTTTTTCAACCCGACATCATTAAAACGGTAGTGGTCAAAAGCGGGTAACCGCATAAACATAGCTCTGTTCGTCAGTCACAAATTGAAGCGCGCATTGCACTCTATACTTAAAAATAATCGCTGTGGACTAGCCAGTCGAATGATGTCACAGCCATTGCAGCTTCGGTCTACCTGTAGCTTGAAGTATCAGCCAAACTTCAAAACAAATTCGTGTGGTAGAAAACCCTCATTACAGCCGTCCCACAAGCACAGATCATAATTGTCGGTGATTTTGATTGTCAACAGTACACGCTCTGGAGGTATAACGCATCCACTGACAAGAGGCGCTTTGCAACACCGTAGAAAAAGGTCGACCTTGTGCTAGCCACCACTATAATCGCTTCCCATTTAGCTAAGGAATGACATTGCTGCCAGAGCACTGCGGGCAGGAATCTACTCATACAGACAACTCCCCAGCCGCATTTCCCCAGAGCGGAAGAACCGCTGAGGAGTTCGTCGACTGGTACCCTTCTGGCGGCTGCTACGCGAGTGCGATCAGAACATCCCTATAAAATACTGAAGCTCTGAAGAACCAGCAGAGACACTTTCGTTATATTTGATGCCAGTCTTATGAATCTATCCGCCTGCGGGTGAACTGACCGACACTTTTATGCCGCTCTTTGCCTTGGCATCCTGAAAAACTTTCGGACTCGCGACATTTTGTCAAACTTTGTCCAATAGGCATTCTTATCATCATCATTTTTGCCACTCGAGGGAGCGCCGCATAGTGTGTATTCTAGTGTTGCATTTTCGCTGCCTTCCCTCCATCTCCTACTTACGCGTGCCACTTGCTCCTGCGCAAGCACTACACTAAGAAACCAGGGTGCACCGCGGGGAGAGCTCTGTAATTCGACCGTTCTTGGAAGTATCGTTTTAACTAGTTTGTAAAAATGCCTCTTTCATCAAGGTGGTTCTCATTAAATGTACAGTGAATGTCGCCTTAAATGTGCAAAGTTTCCATCACTACAATTAGGTACAGCGTAGGCATTTCATGCTACATAGCAGCGAGCCCCTTTTCTACTAAAATTGGAAATTTTCTAGGGGCTGTGAGGTTTTGTAGAGCAATACGGCTAAGAGAAACCTCATTTTTTTTTTATGGGTGATTTAATGATCCCTGTTATCTTCAAGTGTGCTTGGCCGTAGTTATAGCGACAGTACAACGCCGCCAATACACAGCCACCCAGCTTTCTCAGAGTAAAGACGGCGTTGGTCAGAGCCATGATGCCTGCATGGCTTAGTAACTCGAGACAGAAAAGCGCGAATGCTTGGCCGTTTAACGAAAATATTCTGGAATGCTACACTGCAGTGACAGACAACAAGTGGAAACAAACGGCAGCCGCCGACAAGACTTATAGTTGCAATACGTATTGTTGGCGTATGCTATTTGTGTCAGTTATGGTGTATCCCTGCCGCACAGCACATGATTTATCAACATCAACATGACCACATTCTGCGTCACAACAATGCGACGTACAGCAAATCGTACAACAGTAGTACATGGCATTGTCATGTTCGTAGAAAGTACAGCAAACTTCTAGAGCACTGGTGGCATATCATGCACCGACCGTCAATCGCCCCTTTCTGGGCAGTGCCGACTGCCCTAGCACAACTGTCGTCATAGAGGATAATACATACGAGCATAACGTGGGTAAAATGAAGCGGACCACCGAGCGAGCGGCAAGTAGCGGCCATGCTCCAACGCTGCCGGCATTATAGTATGAATTTGCATTTCCCTATTAGATGCTGCGATCAAGAGCGAACAAAGAAAAACACACTGAAGTATCAGTAAGAACGTAGACATGTCGACCATGCGTAAAGGATAATCCGCAGATGCATCTACGTATAAAATAGTTTGGAAAGCACGCCGGGCGTATTTTTATTTATACTATAAAAAAACGCCTGTCTGGTCCGTCTGGCATTCGACGTGGCCTGATGTACCGGGTCCGTACAACTGGCGCGAAGCCACAACCTGTTTTTTGTACTTTTATTCTACAGAAAGGCGCATTTTGTGAACTTCAAATCATTAACCTCGAAGTTCTCATTCGCGCACTGGTATTCTCGCACCAGATTCGCCACATGATGCGTATGATGGCTTCCACGTGAAAATGAAGCGAGCCATAAGACATACTACAATGCTGAATTTAATCACAAGGATTGCGCCAAAGCAACCTTCACGTAGTCAGGATAAGTGGAGCGAAGAATGAATTCTACGAGCGTATATCAAACACTAGTCATGGCTGGAAGCATTTACAAACGCGTTTTGGTAGCCTATAAATGCAAATTCAGAGAGACTCATCGAGGTCGGTCAGCCGGCTCTCAATAAATGTCTTCCTTCCAATAATTCCTTCCTTTACGTGAAAGGGAAGGGCATTACAATACAACGCATATGAAGAAATGCGTTATGCACGTCATTTGCCCCTATTGATGACTGTGCTATGCTAACACAAGGCTTTAAGTAAAAGTCATGCTCTCCTGCTGCGATTCGTAAGTAATACGAAATATATTAAAACATATTACTTAACTAGAATGCGAGCATTGTTTCGCGCAACATGCGTTGCGAAGTTTGGCATTCTTGGCACTTAAAATTTGCAATGCAAGTTGCGTTACTGAGAGCATTTTTCGACAAAAGGTTTTGGTGCAATCAAAACATTTGGCAGCGCGAAGTTCATTCTCTGTGCATTGTTCGTAGGAATAATCAATTTATTGATTGTTTCCTTTTTTCTCTCGTTACAGGCATAGGTTCAGAAATACCAGCGCTGTACGATAACTTGGAATCGTGCCTTTGAAACCTTTGGTCAGACATGACAGCTTTGGTACATTTAATTTCTTAAATTTACATTTATTTTACTCAATAAAGGTGTGGGGCAACAAAGTTCATTACAGTTTTACTTTCCTACATCACCAGTCGCACAGTGAGCACAGGTGTGCAGTCCTACATGAGGCTGAACAATTAATTTCATGCCGTAAGACACTCAAAGCACTTCACACGCACGTCACAAATGTGAATAGCCTGCTTACACGATTTTATCGTTTTGGGCTCGAAAAACGGCTACCACCCAAAGATTTGTTTGCATAAAGGAATTTATGCTTTGCATGTTGTTGATGTGCTACTATAGATCTCCACTGGCGTGAAATCCCATTTCTGACATTGAGTGTTGCCGAAACATCTTAGGGGTATTTCTACATGTGTGCTACGAAACTTCCTTCGGTGAATGTTTGTGTGTTTTTGATGGCACATTTCGCTGCCGCCTGATTTGAAGAAATTACATTCACTTGTCATATCACCAGAACCGTCAACCGCGCATGAAAGACATCTCGTGATCATAAAGCAATATGCATACCACTTCGCACTCAGAGCGCTACGGTGAAATCCTGAATCCAGTTCTTCTTCGCTCGCTCAATGGCATGCTCTATAAAAGAAAAGCTTAAAGGTGCACTGAAGAGGAATCTGAACTCGTCTTTTTGCCGCGGGAACTCGATCTACACGTTCCTAGCATTCTTAGAAACTACGACTTATTGCCCTGTGTGGCCGATTTCCCTAATTGAATCGAATTAACGCCCGGCTCCCGCCTTTTTTCTTTTTAATTCTCCCTCGTACGGTGGGCGGAGTCGACCAACGCGGGGAGTGCCTTTGATCCAGCTCCGTGGAGGCTTTGCTTTCGCTTCATTTTGTTTTTTAGGTTTTCGCGAATAAATACTTTCATTTGCAGATTATATAACCGCAAAATAAGCCCGCAGAAATAAAAATACGCAGGGACTATTTGCTACTACAGACTACTACGTATTACTCCGCCGGTGGCAGAGCGGCAAGCGGCCACGGGACTGGGTGAGAGGCACTCCCCGCGTTGTTCGACTCCGCCCACCGTAGGAGAGAGAATTCAAAAAAAGAAAAGGCGGGAGCCGGGTGTTAATTCGCTTTAATTAGCGAAATTGGCCACACAGGGCAATAAATCGAAGTTTCTAAGAATGCTCGGAACGTGTAGATTGAGTTCCCGCGGCAAAAAGACGAGTTCAGATTCCTCTTCAGTGCACCTTTAAGCGCTCGTGTGGGCCCTAATAGTTTATTCAAATGCGATCAGTCATTGACTCATTGTACATGTACTGGAGCTCAGGGAAGAAACCTTTTGCTCAAGTAGGGGCTCCTACAGTTGACAATTTCCGTTTTTTGGCGTATTTGGAAACTCATACTAGGTATAGCAAGCCAGTGTGTTAAAGTATTTGCGTCGTGGATAGTCT